>NC_134837.1:59774384-60469125 GCF_004210375.1 Tachypleus tridentatus | reverse complement strand
AAACATTAAATTTTGTCTATTTTTCTTCCTACTCAGTACTGTTTGTCTCGTGTCACGTAATTTATAAATGTCTGAAAAGACACATCAATGCTAAAGGATGGTTTGCGTCCACACTTGCAGATGACGCTAAAACATGGCCTCCAGACCGACCTTTCAGTCGGTTTTAATAACTCCCGAGACGCTGAAGAGTCTATTCTCATGTTTCACTTCAGATCGTTGTTTGAGGTCAGCTGTTAGTGTACGGAGTGCCTTCAAGACATTAAAATTTTGTTTTTCTTTAATTACTACACACATAAATGGAAGTTAACCGACTGCATTTCCTAATTCAAACCGATACCCGTCCTGATGACAGTTTTTTTTACCGTTTTTTTACTTCCCCAAATCATTATTGGATATAAAATTACTGTCTCAAACGTGACATAATGGTGTCTAGATATGTGAGAAATATGAGAACAATGACACTACAGCGTTAGAAAGATCTGTGAAAATATACCATCAACAGATATTTTGTAGAATGAAACTATTAGTTCTATTAAGCAAACTGAAATAACCTTTTTCTGTGTTTAAAAATGTTAGACACTTTTCATACAAGAATGGTGAATTTTTTTCTATCACTTATTTTTAGCAAAAGATTTACTAAATAAACAATATAAGTGTTTTACCTTGATTAAATCTGATTTTAGCAATACATTTACTAGCTAAACAATATGTGTTTTACCTTGATTAAATCTGATTTTAGCAATAGATTTACTAAATGAACAATATAAGTGTTTTACCTTGATTAAATCTGATTTTAGCAATAGATTTACTAAATGAACAATATAAGTGTTTTACCATGATTAAATCTAATTTAATACATTTTATAGCTAAACAATATAAGTGTTTTACCATGATTAAATCTGAGTTTAGTAATAGATTTACTAAATGAACAATATAAGTGTTTTACCTTGATTAAATCTGATTTTAGCAATAGATTTACTAAATGAACAATATAAGTGATTTACCTTGATTAAATCTGAACACAGCATTAGTCCATTTAAGCATTCCGACTTTGATACTGGAAAACATCAAAGAGACAAACGATAAATTAAACAATTCTGTGAAAGTTTATCATGTTAATCTGTGAAAAATGTAACAAAAGTTAAACTTCTTTAAAATTAACATTCCAACATTATATGACTCGAACAACAAGTGTCAAAATATAGCTTCCATGTTTCCTAGGCCTTCAGTTTCAACAAATAATACAAGGTTGTGAAGTCTAGATTATACACAAGATAACATGGTTGAGGAGTCATACAGGGTTGTGAAGTCTAGATTATATACAAGATAACATGGTAGAAGAGTCATACAGGATTGCAAGGTTTAGGTTCTGTGTAAAACAGTGCAAGGTGTTATAGAGAATTGTGGAATGTGAAAAAAACATTCGTAGAAGAGTAAAATGTGTCATGTGAATATGTAATAAACCATAGAATGCAGTATCCAAGGTGTATAATAAACTGTCATGTAAGATTGCAATTAACTATTTTTATCTTAATTGTCGTTTTAAGATTAAGGAACACTCGTGTAGTTGAGTGCAAGAATTGAATATGAAAATTGTTGATCTTGCTCGAGGACCGATATGTCGGGAACTGATGTTTATCTTTTGTATTCTGTTTTAATAAGGCTTGACTGATGAGTGCCTAATATGGCAGTCTGGAATATTCTGATGGACTCATATAATCCTAACAGAATTAGTTTTCTCGTTCTCAGAGATGTTATTAAATTTTTTCCTAGTTAAGATTCAAGTGTCTTATATAACCAAAGCTATGTTTTCTTGGGAAGTAACAGTGTCAGACTTTGTCACTTCTGATCAGGAGAACGTTATTGTTAATCTCACTGAACCTACTGTTATTTCGGTTTAGAGTCTTACCTGTTCATTTCTGAGTGTACTTTATAACACCACATGGAGGATGGACGTAAGCTATATTGTGATTTCAATTCACCACATGTTGTAGATTCCAACGTTTAACTTGTTTGGATAACCTTGAATAATCGAATTATGGAGCCTGCTTGTCAAGGGAAATAAGGATGTATACCGTTCTCCACAACTGATTACATCAAGTACTTAAATAGAAACCATGATGTTTGTGATTGGTTGGCTAGTTCAGAATGTGATGTAGAGGGTTTTACATTCGGGTTTGTGATTGGTTGGCTAATTCTTGTTGTAATGAAGAGGATTGTAGACTCGGTGTTTATGATTGGTTTACTTGTTGTTGCTGTAATGTGGAGGGTGTTCTTTTTTATTTGTGAACAATACATGCACGTGAAAATATCGTATTGTGAGACAGAAAGCGTATTTATTTATTTCGCTGGTATACTATGACAAACATATTAAGTAACTCAAGTATCCTCCTAGAAATAATTTTGTGTCTGCAACTTCTTCTAACTTTTACAAAATGCTATCTGTGATCTTACAATCCCCGAAAGGGAGACATATCCCTGCAATTTTCTGAAATAGTTTAGGTTTATATAAATTCACAAACAGGACTATATTTATTTATTTCAATGAAAGGATTAGTAAAAATTAATCACCCCCAACTTCTGTGCAAGTGTTCTGTAATTTGTGTAAAAGTTTGTTATATACCTCTTGTTTCTAATTTGTAAAATAAAATAACGACCCGAGAAGAACGAATAGGAATAACGTGACCTCTAGACCACCAACGTTATAATTATTTCTTCCTTTTACTTGTATAAAAAAATAAGTGTGACTTCGAGTTACCAACAGATCACGTGATGTGGACCTGGAGACAACGACCCGTTTACTGGCTACATATTTCCTAGAAACTCTGACAGTTACCCCCTCGGTTTCAAATTTCCTTATACTCTTTCAAGCCTCGAGTTTAGCTGCATTGCCTATTTCGTTGGAGAGTAATTCCCAAGTGTTCTGAATCGTACGCTCTCGCAAAACTCATACCAACATTATCATGCCACAAAAAAACCCATGTTAACATTACTCTGACATACAAAACTCATACCAACATTATCCTGACACACAAAACTCATACCAACATTATGACACATCATCACACATAAAACTCAGTTTATATATATATATACACAATATCGAAACAAATCATATTTATATGTATATACGTTTATGTATATACAAATTCAGAAGAAACCATATATATGTTGATATATATATATATATATATATGTACAAAATCAGAACAAACCATATATATGTTTATATATACACACAAAAAAACCATTGTTCATATAACTAGGTAGATTACACATAGAACATGTAACATCTTCTGAGCTGACCTGATGTCTGTTCGTCATTATTTAAGATTTGGGAATTATAGTGTGATGTTTATACTGTATTTCATTGCATATTTAATTTATCAACTATTTCTAGCCGTTATGTCATTTAGTTTTATCTATTATATCAAATCTTAGATTTAGCATATTTCTAATCATTTGTATGTTATTAAAACTTCTCACGGATGAGTTCGATATTAGATGTTCCATTAACACCAGTTTAATGTTTAAATCTCCTGGTTTAGAACGTAACTATAAAAACAAGATTCTTGGTGTGTTAGCGTGATAACAGATAAATATTTATGATAAAGAGGAGGTCAGTCTTAACTAAAACATTAAGACACTTTTTACTACATCAATACATCAAGACAGTGTATTCTACTATTCAATGTAATACGTAAAATTAGTTTCGAAATTAACAGAACCCATCGAGTTTATTAACCATGCTGCCACAACTAAACCATATTTCAGTTTCAAACCCAGCCATAAAAATATCAAACATCAAGGGTACAATTGAGAAACCATATCTGTAACTTCAGATAATGTATACATATTGATCGTAAGAAAACTATAGAAACAATGAAGCGTGTCAAACTAATGATCATATTTTAAACAAGTCACATCTCCATTAGGTTCAATATTTAAACTAATATATCACGTGAATAATGGTGTATAGGTGTGGGGGGGGTGTTTTACATTGATTTTCATTTGACATTCCTGAGGATGACATGATTCGACTTCAAAATATATATAGTGACCGTTCACTGTCTCAGAGTAAAATTTTCAGGTACTGTACTTCAAAAACGTAATTATGATATTTACTCAAGTACTTGACTTTAACCTTTGATATGTATTAAAGGTTCTCAACTTAATAATATCAACTTAACGATGTATATTTTCGTAATTAATGTTCTGTCAACACAATAATGTGTATTTCTTCTTTGCTGTTTTGTCAGCGCAACTTTGTGTATTTCTCTTCATTAATCATCTATGAACACGACAATGTGTACTTCTCCTGATTTGTGTTCTGTATATAAAATACATCTTTCAAACCAGAACAAACAATAACATACTTCCTCTGTTCAAACTAGAACAAACAATAAAATACTTACTATATTCAAACTAGAACAAAAATAACATACTTCCTCTGTTCAAACTAGAACAAACAATAGCGTACTTACTCTGTTCAAAGTAAAACAAACAATAACATACTTACTCTGTTCTGAACATTGAGACCCGCTTGATAGTTAAATATTTGTTGTGACGTTTCACTTGGTTTCTTCATGAACCACTACAGTTTATATTGCAAAACTCATAAATCTTCCAAAAAATAACATTCACAAAAACCATTTTACTGTTCTGATACCATGAAAAATATTCTTTCTGATTTCAAGAAAAAAAAAAAGTTGGTTTTTTTTATCTGTGACTTGCAGAAAGCGTTGTCAGAAGTAAAAATTTCTTGGTTTAGGCTTAGCAGTACATGAGATACTGGGTCTACTGTTAGGCATCTGCAGTGATTTCAAGCTCTCTTTACATGTATATTGCGCATACTCGAAACTGCTCTACTATTGGTGGAAATGTTTTTCTACTTTATGTTTTTAGAAGACATTTTTCTTTACTTATAAGACAAACTGTGTAGCCAATCACGCTTCTTTCTGTGTTCCTCAATAAATGAGTGTCATTATAAGTTGTGAAGTACAGGAAGTCAAAGGTTTCTCTTGTGCAAAGAAATCAGAAATCTCAGATAATAGAAGTAGAAAAAGGTACATAATATTAGCTTGCATACTTTATATGGAACTTTACTTTTCATCCACTATTTTTTTCCGTTTAAAGTTAGCTCAATAACTTCTTTTCGTATAGCACTAAACTTGTAAAGCAAAACTGATATTAGTCGTGTTGATTTAGGATTGTCACTCGAAGCTACAAAATGACTGTCTGCCCTTAACTGATAGACGTAAAGAAAGGCAACTAAAGAACAATACCCGCCATCAGTTCTTGAGCGACTACTACAGTGGGATTTAACTGTTACTCTTATAACGAACCGATGACTCTAATTGGTGCTAATCGAACCATGAACCAATTGGTTCACAATTAGAGTGCGCTAACCACAAGGCCGTGCACTGCTCTAAAAGTATGAAATAAAACTCACATGTCTAGTTGTACAAAATGTAATACTCTTCAAACTCTCTTGTTCAGGTGTTTCCGTTTTCTCTGTTAACTTTGTATTACTTTATTTTCTTTTTTCCAACTTTGTCTTACTATTTCATATACTTTACATACTTCTTGTAACTTTGTTTTATTAGTTTTATCTTTTTTTAACTTTTCCTGAGTCATAAGAAAATTACAAGTGTTAAAGCTTTGTAGAAATAAATCGTTGTTAGCTACTTAAAACATTTTCGTGAATAATCTTAAATTAATAACTGACGTCCGTGGTTTATGAAACAACAGATCTGTGGGATGTTTTCTTTCTTATATGTTTATTATCTAAACTGAAAAATATAATATGTATAAACCTTATATGTTTAAGAGTAAGTAATTTACGAAGATTTAAATTCATACAACGATTTTAAACATCAAACAATACGGTCTATATCACCGTTCCTTCAGTGATTTTAAACATCAAATATACTCCTCTAACACTGGATAAATTCAAGGTAATTTGTTTCCAAGATGTTTTTCAACACTGAGTTTATCCCTCTCCCACTTTCCGTTTAGCTGTAACCACGGATACCCACCCATCAATCATAGCAAAAAATAGGACTGAGTCCTTCTCCCGTCCGTCACACAACCACAGCTTATAGTAGACGCCATCATAAATAAAATGTGTTACAGATGGTACTTGTCCTAAGCCACATAGGAATGAACAGCACAAGTCGTTAGTATCAGAGCTGTTCAGTGAAGCAGGTCAGAGAAAGGACATGTTGGGTATGTGACAAAAATATAAGCTAAGTAAAAAGTCCCATTAGACCACGACTTCTTATTTCTTCAGAATTATTTATTCAGAATGTAACAGTTTATGGGTAATTCATATTCAAAAACAAGGTGCGAAAATAAGGAGTGGCATAACGGAATTATGTTACGTAAGTACTCAATAGAACACACTGATTGGTCCGTCGTCTGTACTTATAGACACGAATGCGTTTTCAATTTTATAAATACTGTCCTAAGTCACGTTCTATATATATATATCTTTTAATTTCCCTGCCATAATTACAATAAATGTTCACATACCGTAGAAAACACGGTTACGCGCACAAAGTGACTTAGCTTAGCTATCTGAGTCGAGAACATAGTGCTGACACGTTTCAGGTCACTATATTCATTTATTCTTGTTAATAATTCTTTTTGTCCTGTGTACGTTTTTCTTCAACTGATTTCACAAATGTCATTCAGTCCTTCTTGATGTTTCAAACTCGTTGACAGTTTCGTTTTGTGGAACGAACGCTACTTCGAAACATGTTCGTCGGAAACGTTAGCAATTTTTTCCTAAACCCTAGGAAAGCATGGTAAACTACCGAATATGTTTTGACACGCTTTTAATCCAAAATATTTCAGTTATAGATGTTTAACGATCATTATTTGGACAGCTTCCTCAATAATTATTGGGCCATAATCTCTGTCTACTGTTACTGGTGTTAAATATATTTTTATTGTTTATAGGTAAGTCCAGTTCAATCTACAATTTGATCAACGTGTGTTATTGCGTTATACTTAGTAAAGGTTAGGTTTAGCTCAATCTACCCTTTGATCAAAGTGTATTATACTTAGTTCAAAATAGGTCTACTTCAATTTACACTTTCATCAACATATGTTATTGTGTTATACACATGCTCAAGGTAGGTTTATTTCTATTTACACTTTGACCAACATGTGTTGTTGTGTTATACTTTGTTCAAGGTAGGTCCAGTTCAATCTACACTTTGATCAACGAGTGTTATTATGTTATACTAAGTTCAAGGTAGGCCCAGCTCAACCTACATTTTGATAAAAGTGTGTTATACTTAGTTCAAAATACATCTAGTTTAATCTACACTTTCATCAACATGTGTTATTGTGTTATACTTAGTTCAAAATAGGTCCAACTCATTCTACACTTTGGACAACTTGTGTTATTGTTTTATACTTAGTTCAAGACAAGTTCAGTTCAACCTACTTTCTTCAACGTGTGTTATTGTGTTATACTTACTTCAAGGTAGGTCCAGTTCAACCTACTTGCTTCAACGTGTGTTATTGTGTTATACTTACTTCAAGGTAGGTCCAGTTTAATCTACTGTTTGATCAACGTGTGTTATTGTGTTATACCTAATTTAACGAAGTTCCAGTTCAATCTACATTTTAATGAACGAGTGTTATAGTATTATACTTAGTTCAAGGTAGCTCCAGTTCAATATACACTTTGATCAACGTATGTTATTCTGTTATACCTAGGTTAGAAGAGGTCAATTCAATCTATATTTTGGTCAGCATCTGTTATTGTGCTATACTTAGTTTAAGAGAGTTCAATCTACACTTTGTTTAACGTGTGTTATTGTGTTAATCTTTATTCAAAGTTGGTCCACTTCAATCTACACTTTGATCAACGAGTGTTATTGTGTTATACTTAAATCAAGGTAGGTCTAGTTCAATCTACAGTTTGATCAAAGTGTGTTACTATATTGTAATTAGTTCAAGAAAGGCCCACATCAATTTAAACTTTGGTCAGCGAGTGTTATTGCATTATACTTAGTTCAATGTAGGTCCATTTCAATTTACACTTTGATCAACGTATATTATTGATTTATACTTAGTTCAAGGTAAGTCCACTTTGATCAACATATGTTGTTGTGTTATACTTAGTTCAAGAGAGGTCCAATTCAATCTACACGTTGGTCAGTGAGGGATAATGCATTATAATTTATTCAAGGTAGGTCCAGTTCAATCTACACTTTGATCAAAGTGTGTTATTGTGTTATACTTAGATCGAGGTAGGTCCATTTTAATGTACAGTTTCATGAACGTGTGTTATTTTTTATATTTAGTTCGAGACAGGACCAGTTCAATCTACACTTTAATAAACGTGTGTTATTGTGTTATACCTAGTTTGAAACCCCTCGATGTGGATTCACTCTTTAAAACCGTTTGTGTACATTTCTGCCGCAAACGGGGAATCTACCCAGGTCCAGAACTCCGTCTTGATAATGTTGTACTTCCTGTCGTCCCTGAGGTAAAGTTCTTAGGTCTTATATTTGATTGTAAATTAAATTTTATATCGCACATCAAGCAACTTCGTATCAAATGTCTAAAAGCATTGAACATTCTCCGTGTCCTCTCTTCTACTTCTTGGAGAGCAGACTGATACTACATGCTCAAAATTTATCGATTCAAACTTGACTATCTGTCTGCGGTCTATGGTTCTTCCAGAACCTCAGCACTGAAAATGTTGGATCCTATCCATCACCAAAGGCTTCGGCTTTGCATTGGAGCTTTTCGTACTTCTCCCGTGCAAAGTCTGTATGTGGATTCTCATGAACCCCCTCTATATATTCACCATTTGCAACTCTCTCTAACTGTCTCCAAACTTCGATCCTTACCACAGCATCCTACCTGGACTTGTGTTTTCCGACCACAATGAACTACACTTTTTAATAACAGAACATCTGCCATTGTTTCTTTTAGTCTCTCTATCCAGGCACAATTAGAAGATTTGGATTTATCCTTGAATAACATTGCAGTTTCTTCAAATCAGCCTAGTCCACCATGGCAAATTACTGTCCCAAATTGTGACCTGTCTTTGAGTCATCTGAGGAAAGCAGATACACCTGATTGGAAATATCGCTCTTTCTTTGCTGAACATCTTCCATATGATCCATCCATTCTTATATATACAGATGGTTCCAAATTGAGTGACTCAGTGGGCTTTGTCATGGTTTGTGACAGTTCAATTGTGGCACACAGACTCCTCCCTACAGTTTCTGTTTTCACTGCCGAACTGTATGCCATCTCTCTTGCCCTAAATCATATTGAAATAATGCAATATACAAATTGTACAATATATACGGACTCACTCAGCTGTCTCTTGGCCCTGGAATTATTCCATGATAGTCACCACCCTCTTCTCATCAATATCGAAAACAAACTGGCCCATCTTTCTCTCTCATCTATCTCCGTCCAATTCTTTTGGATACCAGGCCATGTTGGTATTTATGGGAATGAGCTGGCCGACAGAGCAGCAAAATCTGTCTGTTCTGGATCTATCATTCCAGTACCCATTCCATACATGGACTATGGTCCAGTTATCAAATCCAGACTGTACACCAAGTGGCAAGCAACCTGGAATGAGCAACACAATAACAAACTTTTTCAAATCAAACCTTCTCTAGGTTTTTGGCCCTCTTGCTTCTGTAAGGATCAAAGAGAGAAGGTTGTTTTGGCAAGGCTACGCATTGGTCACAGTTTTTTAACCCACCACTTCATTTTATCTGGTACTGCTGCACCAATGTGTGGTCTATGTAGCACTCAGATCACCATCATCCATCATGGCGTTGTTGTTATATTCATTATTTCTAATGCATTTGGAACAAAACCTACAAAGTATGTAGTTATCACTGATTGTTTATAATAAAGCTGGAACAAGATATACTAACGTTGTTGTTAATATTTATATCAGTTGTATTTAGAATATTACCTAAGACCGATTTGGTCTTATTCATTATTTCTAAAAAGCCTATAATAAAATCTACAATCTGTGTTGATTATTGTGTGTGTTTCGAGAGTTAATTTCAAGGTTACCTTGACTTTGCAGTGTAGTAACAGTGATTACACAATCTCTGTCAGATTGGTCTCTCTTCGATACCCACAGTTACTTAAGTGGAGACTGTTTCAAAACAGGAAGCTGAGAATTAACTTTCATTAAAAGAAAAGAAATAATAATAAAAAGAAATAAAGTGATTTAAAGTTTTTCTTTTATCCTTGTGTATAGTAGAGCTTGGTTATAGTTGTATACTGTGTTACAGAAAAACGAGTAACATTATGTTTTTTGTGCTGGTTATTAGAAGTTAAAGTACGAGGAGTTTCCGAGCTCACATTTAATCGCTAACCTCTTACAATTAAGGTCACTGACTTTAAGTGAAATGATCGCCCTGGTTTGTTCCCGTATCTTGAGATGTAGCACGTGTTAAGTCATAAATAACTATGTGCAGAAAAACGAGTACAGTTGGTAAGTTTAAGTGTTTTTTGTTTTTTTTTGTACATTTGAATTTTTAACATTTTCGTCTGTCCAGATTGTTTGTTTATTTTAAGAATGTTTGTATATTATTGAGAATACTGAATAAATTATTCATTTTCTGTATATCCTAGTTGCTTTGCGCCATAAAACACCAAACCAACCAATCCGTATATCGCTTCTGAATCGAATAATGCGGTGAAATTGTTTTATTATAACCGTGATGAACGGAACTATTTAATTTTAACTTAAATAAAATGTTGGAAAGTGAATGTTATGGTTCTGACTGTTTTGTATTGTTCATAACATTTCAAATTTACTTTCTCATTTTCTAAGAAGAAAAATTGTTCATGTTATTTATTACTCATACAAGTGAATTAAACGATGAGGTAAAAGATGACCTATTCGAAAGCCCCATCTGTTGACTATAAATTGAAGTGCAATATAATCCTTCAGACGTTGTTCCTTCACTGGGATGTTTAAATTCAACAAAAGAAGCAGGTGAAAATGTGAGTAGATGTATAGAATATTCCAGGGTAGTTAAGACACAGCATACTCCATTAGTCATTGAAGTGTAGCAAGTGTATTACGTAATATAAATCGTAACACAAAACTTTATTACAATGTATTAGCTTCTTTCTTTTTCGACTTGCCCTCTCCATGTCCACTCTTCAGATTACTGATCCAGGTAAAGTATCCAAAGAATATTTAATCCCTCACAGAAGGGAGACATCAGTCTTTGTGATTTCATTTACCTTGTTGGCCCATCCTCCTCATTGTTACTTCTTGGCTTCTATCTCCTTAGAAGTCCCAGCATCTGTTCTACAAGTAGGAATCAGCTGGCTAACTGACCTACTTGGAAGCTATCATATGAAATATTCACTTTTTTCAGTTTAAGTGATAAAAGTAAGAATTTTAATCTATGAGATTAATTAACTGCTAAATCTCCACAACTCTGGTCACACAGCTCCTGTAAGTGAAATTATAAAATGTTTTATATGACGATTTAACATCAGACTTTCTTCATCTTTCCTCAAAAGCAACTGCCCCTGATGATTTTCATTTATTACCTATAAGCTTCACATTTTCCAAACTTCAAACCTCAACAACTCTTCCAACCATTAATATCTCACAAAATTTTGATGCATGTGGTTTCATTAAGCCTCAGTAAATGGAAGTAAACTTATTCCTAATAGGTCCTGATATACATACTTGAAATATTAGTGGAACAATAATTTCTCACCTAGTTGTCACTAAAAGTTCCACCTCTTGTATAAAAAATTATTATATAGTGTACATCCATTCCTGTTTATAGACGGTGAAACTAGCCTAACCTTACATCCATTCCTGCTTATAGACAGTGAAACTCGTCTAGCCTTACAACCACTCCTGCTTATAGACAGTGAAACTAGTCTAGCCTTACAACCATTCCTGCTTATAGACGGTGAAACTAGTCTAACCTTACACCCATTCCTGCTTATTGACTGTAAAACTAGTCTAACCTTACATCCATTTCTGTTTATAGATGGTCAAACTAGTCTAACCTTACACATCATAAGATATAGAATAGCTCAGAAAGTGATGGTTACTCCAACTCTTATTTTGTTGAAACTTAATGTCCCTCTGTTGTTAACATCAGCTCATTTTCTTTATTCGTCTCCAGAGCCAATTTCCTCCATTTTTTACTGCGCTAATACAAATAATATTAGCTGAGGAACCAATGTCGATGAACACACTGCAAGATCTCCTATCAATAAATCCTTAAACTTGGACTGATTTTAAATAATATATTTTATCTCATGTGCTGCCAGTGGGACAGTAGCAGCTGCACTTTGCTCCATACGTCCACCGAATTCCTTTGTTTAACATTTAGTTAGTTCCTTGTTTCCCTCTGATTGGTGGATAAAACAGTTATCAGTGTTTTAGAATTGTTATGGCTCTGAACTAAAACATTCTTAGTGACATTAACGCCAGTCCTCTCAAATGGACAACTGGATAAACAGTTTGTTGTTAATTATTCCAACAGCTCACTTTGGAAACTATTTTGAGTTGAACCTATTATGTCTCCCATAGTGCCTGGGCATCACAGTCTATTGGTTTCTCGATTGGTCAATGTTGTTGAACCGGCCAGCTAAATACTGGAAATAAATTTGGTAGTGTCATTAGTAGAGTAGTCAAAGAAAGTTCTACAATTACAGATAGCACAGAAGTAATGATAACATGGGGAGCCAAATAAATTATCCCATTCCACAATTTATAATAAATGATATTTTATATTGGAGAAAGAGGTGTTAATAGTGTAATCTTTACACTTATCAATTCACTATCCATATGCTTTATCACTTTTCTACCTCACTAACAGTTACTATTAGTACTATTAGTTAACTAATAGTTAAGACATACAAGTCTTGAAATTTGCTAATAAAGTTTTTCTACACTTTATAGACGCCCTTTTGTATCGTTGGTGTCCTTTTGTACTTATACACTCTTAGTGTTTGATCCCTTTGCATATATTCAGTATCTTCATCGATCTTTTCTTCAATCAGATTTACTTTTCTTCATAATTCCTCTTTAAAATCTTTTGTTAAGTTCTCATTTCTTGATCTTTTATTATTCTATGTTATTTTTGTTATTCTTTTTTCTACTGTTTCATAATATCTAGCAAATGTTCGATTTCACTTATTATGTTGTCATCCTGAAATTTATTCTGAGTTGTTTTCTATTTCCTCACTCCTACTTTTGTTTGTTTGTTTTTTGAATTTTCGCGCAAAGCTACTCGAGGGTTATCTGTGCTAGCCGTCCTTAATTTAGCAGTGTAAGACTAGAGGGAAGACAGCTAGTCATCACCACCCACCGCCAACTCTTGGGCTACTCTTTACCAACGAATAGTGGGATTGACTGAACATTATAGCGCCCCCACGGCTGAAAGGGCGAGCATGTTTGGTGCGACCGGGATTCGAACCCGCAATCCTCGGATTACGAGTCGAACGCCTTAACACACTTGTCCATGTCGGGCCACCCCTCCTCATTCCTACGTAAGTAGCGTAGCATTTCCTACTATTAGACGGATTCTTTAAATTACTGGGTAAAATTTATCTGAAACCCAGTCAAATTAAATATAACGATTTCTTTTACATTTCTTTAACAATATTTGTTACAGACTACATTTACTAGTAAGCGTAATGTACTTACAAACGTGCTTGAAGAATTTACACATCGATTTATTGATAACACATACACTGACTAATTTACTGACTTGATCTCGGAGAAATAGATGTACTGACTTTCACTCTCACCTCAACAACTAACAAAAATTGTTAACTCACTAATATAATTAATTCGCCCAATCTTAAATTTTCAACGTGTACTCATTTTTACTTACTACAGATATTAAACCATCATTACATCAGGGTGGACTTTATTTAATAAATAAACATATAAATTAAAATGTCAAAATATAGATTTCAACAACGGCAGCACACATTTCAGTAGTGGTTATATAAGTTTCATAAATTACGTGAATTCATTATCCTGACCATTAATGCTTTACTTTATGCATGACAAAAGCCCCCATTGGCACAATGGTAAGTCTGCAGACTTATAACGCTATAAATTGAATTCTAATACCCGTTGTAGGCAGAGAACAGATAGTTCGTTGTGTAGCTTTATGCTTAACTACAAACAAACAGAACGCGGCAAGGAGAGCCCATGTTAGAATTTCTCTTGCTGCAGCTTTCAAATTAATCATGGCATTCCTTCCTAGTGTAAAGCTTATTTTTTTTACAGAACTAATACCAACCCGAAATAACGTGGAGGATACAGAAATTCATTGAATGGATAGTCTTCCTATTTGGTACGATACTCCATCCATATTTCCTTGCTGTAAACGTGAACAGTAATATACTATTTTGTCATACTCCTGCAATTCCATTATTTATTATATTATTAACCCTTTGCAATTTTTAAGTTTATTAACTACTTTAGTGACACTCAAACAGTGAACTTTCAACCATACAAATATTACTGAAAGTGTTTTAAGAAGACAACAACTGTACATAATTCTTTCTTCAATATACAATATTTGCATTCGAGAGCTAAGAGTGTATGATTACCATACGTGATTACATTTATACTCTGTTTCCAACTGTGATAACACTGCTTTAATTCAACTATCAGTTCATCATTTTTCTAGCAGAAAGCCACAGTCCAGTCGTTGATATGCCCACAGTGTATTTTCTAATAAATCACAATCCAAAGACTAAAATGCTGACTCATATTCCTTGCTCCACCTTCTCTACCTTAGTAAGGAAAAATAATGGTGAAGCAGTGTGATGTAAAACCAACGAAACTGTGATTTTTTTCACTTGGTCACAGGTTGAGTCCAATTTACAATTATATTATTATAGAAGGAGCCACGAAAGTTCCATCTCTACCAAAAATATGACTCAGAAATTTCACTTTAGTGCTAATGAATGCGCATGTTCTGTGTTTAAGTTTTAAACCTGGCATTTTTATCTTCTGGAATACCACTTTCCGGTTTTAGTCACATAATGAAATGTGTGACCATACTTCAGGATATATTTGACATAGATCACAACTTCTCTCAATGCAACTACCTTTTTTATGCAAGTGAGGTTTCCTATACATAATCAAAACATGGCCTTTCCATTCACATTTAATTTACTTTCACTTTACAGAAAAATGTTCATGTTAAATGAAACGATTAGTAGCTTTCCTTGGAATACCTGATATACTATGACTTTTACCAGTGTTCTGGCCATTTCTGTGTCAATCAACTTTGACAGGCACATACCAACACATGCCCAGCCTATAAAGAATTGGGGTTAAAGCCACACAATGTGATGCAAAGTGATTTTAACACTCCTGGTCTATCTTATGCCCTTCTTATTTCCTAGAAATAGAGTAGCAGTTGATGTTCTCCACTTGATGTTGACTCTACTGCACCTGTTGTACAATCAGTTAAAATCAATAATTTTATTTGCATAGCTGTTCAATAAAATAATAGTTTAATAAAAAATTACCCAATATCCCACATGCAAAGCAAGGTGATGTCTTGATAGATAAGCATAGGGTGTGAAATACAAATAATGTAGTGATAAAGTTATATCTGCATAGTTGCTTATCACTTTAAAAAAAATTCACTTAAAGTGACCTAATGTTCCAAATGCAAACTAGATGCTTTTTTTTTTACCTATCAGAACAATGTACCGATACATGCACCAATAGCATATTATGAAATGTTCACTGAACACCAATGCAATTGTACTGCAATGCCTAGAGTTGTGAGCAGTTGAGTAACCCTTATCTTTTATACGTTTCTTCTTCTCTTACAATCGCTCAGCAGATTGCCCGATGTGGCTTTGCTATAAGAAAACACACACATACTCTTACAACTAACTTATATGTTTACTTCATACTACATCATGACAGAAACTGTCTCAGTAAGAGTAAGGACATTTCTCGCACTCAAGTATTGCTATTTTCTCCTTTCTACGAACTTGTTAATTAACAAGAAAATAATCACAATATGTATCTCAGAACGGCTGTTGCGGGTATTAACACTATTATTAATAAGGAGAGAACAACGTTTCGACCTTCCTACGTCATCTTCTTTAAAAAAAGAGAATTTGAATGTAACCGTTGACGGACACATGTCTTATGTTCGAGAGTATAAACAGGTACGGGATTGTAGGGGGTGTTGCAGGTGGATGTTAGGTTATTAATTAGTATAGGTATAATGGTGTTTCTTTATCTTGATTTAATTTTGATTTTAGTTGTTGTATAAGTATGGCTTCTTTGATTTTGCATTTGTTTATATTTGTTTTCCTACAGGAACTAAAACTATACTAATTAATAATCTAACATACACCTGCAATGCCCCTACAATCCCGTACCCGTTTATACTCGTCCCTAAGACGTGTCCGTCAACGGTCACATTCCAATTCTCTTTCTTAACCTGAAGATGACCTAGGAAGGTCAAAACGTTGTTCTCTCCTTATCAATAACAGTGTTAATATTCATAACAGCCGTTATGAGATACATTTTATTACAAGTGGGTTTCTCGTCATCAATAATTCTCACAATCTGTTGACACCATTACAGGATAATTCCTGTAATTGAAATAGGAAAAATTACTCGTGTGAAATGTCAAGCTTTCCAAAACAGCCCACTTTTGTGTCTTGAATAACTGTGACAGGTTTCTTTGTTTTTCATCAAGATAAAATCTGCAACTCAATTTAGGAATGAATGTCTTCCAACCCCAGGGTTGCTTTTCATATAAGTGCACGATGGAGTCTAGATCCAAACTGTTTAGATTCAGAACCAGGTATTGTACAGCTTATTCCATAGTCCAGTAGTCATTCCAGGTGAAATCCTTCAAAAACGATCCAATTTCTCCCTCACTGTACCTTTAAGTCTCAGCAGGAACAAAAATCTGTTAAGCATGCTTACGAAAAACCATGGTTTTTGGTCAGACAATTTCCTTCTTAACTTCCCCACCTTCTTCTGACCAATATATTTTCAATATTGTGGGCACAGTATGGCAGGGAACTCTGATACTCTGGCAAGTGCTAAGCCACTTCTCTAAGGAAACAGAACAAGAAGGTGCTCTTAGTGGGTCATTCAGTGGCTCTGCTCAAACCCCAAGATCCTGCATAGTTCATGATTACATAACGCATAAAAAACAGTACATCTCCAGCTCGTGGAGTTCACAACTGTCCGTGATCCACTTATTTTGTCATTTAGCACTTAATGTCCAACCTACTTTTAAGGTAGCTCTGTTTGACAAATATTGTTCACCAACAATGCCTCCAGTCTCTCTGTAATGTTCCTGTTTCTGTCATAAATAGGGGTTGAATGGCTCTGATTGGTATAAATCTTGCAATCCTTTACAGACCGTCTCATCTGGTCGTATACTCACCAAATGACATATCACCACAAAAGTTTTAGATGTTTATGCTTTCCTTCAACCAAGTTCAGTCCCCCTACGAAGAACACGGTTAGCCATTCTTGGTGCACCAGAAGTCATCAGCGCTTTTCCCTTTATCGATAGTTCTAACTAGATAGAACTCGTGTACTTTTACAGCATTTACTAAATTTCTGTATCTAGGAGGGGACTTCTTTTAGAGTCAAAAAGGTACTCATGAAGGTTGGTGTTCAACTGTCCCTCTTCACGATGGTGTATTTGTTTCAGATCGTGACAGATTGACACTTTTACTGAAAACTCTCACTGACTTACTCTTCAAGGTTTTATTTAAGGATGTATAACTGCAACAGGAAACCTTGCATTTATCAAGTGGCTAGTCAATTTCATTAGAACTTAACCGAGGCCATAACCTTTAGACATCACCTGTACTAAAATGAACAAAGTTGCTGCCGACCTACTCACACAACGTGCAGTATTGAGCAATATTGCCTCACACCCAGTCTGAGAAAAGCAGTTATTAATCCTGGAATATGGAATGAAATCAATGTTTGTTTCGTGGTGACGAAAAGTCACCTGAAGCAAAATGTATCTCAAGACAGCTTGTATGGGCATTAAAACTTTTACTAAAATAAAGTAGAGTACAACGTTTTGGACCTTCCTAGGTCATCTTCAGATTGACAAAAAAAATACTTGAAGATGACCTAGGAAGGTCGAAATGTTGTACTATATTTAATAAAAGTTTTAATATCCATACCGGCCATATTGAAATACATTAATGTTTGTTTGCTGGAAGAAGCATGTTATGATAATCTAAGATCTAGAAATTTCATGAATGTTAAGGGCTATTTAATTATCCATAAATTTCTAGTTAAATATAAAAATGACTTCGTGAGTTAAATAAGTTAAATGAATATTTAGTGAATGATTTGAGTCAGTGACAGTTAGTAAGGTAAACAGCGATTCAATTAAACAATGAGTTATATAGTGTGATTGTTATTGGTTAATTAGTGGGAAATTCATACACCTAAGCGTATTTGTAAGTTATTTTCGAAATTTATGTTGAAAAAACGAGAATTATACTAGGCCTACTGGAAAACTTAAGATGTAGAAGAGTTACTGAAGTAATTAATCAATTCGTTATCACTATGTGGTCTCTACTTGATATTATTTTCACCAAATATTCCAAAAGAATTTGACCAACTATATAAAACTCTTCAAGAAAATTTATCGGGAAGAAGTATGTGTATTAATTGCAAGAAAGCAAGAAGATTAGACCATTCGTTAGCATTTAGCTCGTCACATACAAAGAGAAACGAAACCAAGTATTTTTAGCAGAATATAATATTTGAAAAAATTCCTGAACAAGCTATTTTGGCGTCCTTTAAATATAAAAATAATAAAATAAAAGTTAAATTCATTAAAGCTAAGGAGTGTCCACTACTAGATGGCAGTGTCATTGCATGATTCACCCAAAAAGAGTGAATTCGTAGTTTATGGTACTAAAATTTTAAAATTTCTGGGACTGACGTGATAGGTATTAAATATTTTGCAGATTATCCGATGACAACCACGTTTATTACTTTAGTTTCAGTATACATTTAGCCGAGAAAGTTTAATCAGTGATTTCACGTTTTGTGATTATAAGTCCCTTTATTAAGGCTTTAACTTAAGAGTTGTTTGTTTTTTCAAGACTTCGGCTCCAATACCAAAAAAGTAAGCTAAGTACTATGGCTGCCATTAGGAAGAAATTAGTTATCGTAGGGATGGTGCTTGTGGTAAAACGTGCTTGCTAATTGTCTTCAGTAAAGATCAGTTTCCAGAAGTCTATGTACCAACTGTTTTCGAAAACTACGTAGCTGACATCGAAGTCGATGGGAAACAGGTCGGTCTTCTCTAAAATAACGTAAAAATACAAGTTTAATTATTATGCATCAGACTTTCATTTACATCAATAATAATTGTTAGTGTGTTATCGTAAGCTTAAGATTACAAATAATATAGCTTCTTAAGGACAAGAAGGAACCATTTGGTCTTTTGAAGTTTATGGCTAACCCATTATTGAAAAAAGTAAAAATGAAAGTGGTAAATTTTCAAGAAACTGTAGTATAACTATTATATGTTTAGTAGTTTGTCTTCTGCTATGAGTAATCTGTTGTCAGAATATCATTTGGCAAATTGATGTTTAATTAATGATTCTCAGCATGGCTTTTGGAAGCAGTTAAAACTTTGAATTTATATCAGAATTTCTATTTCTACCACTTTGAACAAGGTCACCTTAATTAATGTTTCTTAACATTACAAATAATAAGAGACCATTTGATCTCTGTACACCTACAACTGAGAAAAACTCAAAATTTAAGTAGAGCCTTATTTGTCTATTTCAATGTAAAACTATTGTAAGTTCTGCATTTCAGTTCACAGCCAAGAGCAGCTTCCCTAGTTAATAAAGTTGCATCAGCTGGAGCCTACATTATATTTTTAATCCTAAAGTTGTGTCTTAGTATCTGTAGAATACAACACAAGGAAATCAAAGGCCTTTCCTCAGATAAACTTGTGAATTCAATGAGATCATCACTTATCCTTCTATTCTCAAGAGAAACAAGTTAAGGCTTCCTAATCTGATTTCATAAGACAGCCTTTCCATCTCTAGTATAATTCTGATATCCTTACTCCAAACACATTGAACAAAGCAATGCAACTTCTCAGCAAAGGTAACCAAAAATTGCAAATATTTCTAGTTAGGCCTAAGTAGTGATTCATATAAAGGAAATATTGTTTCTGTTGAATTATAATCAATATGTATTTAAATAAACCATTACATTCTCTTAGCTCTACTCCGACAAACAGAGCACAAACTGTAAAGATTGTCTAGGTGACATATTCATGATGAAACTTAGTTGCACAGGCAGCAACTATCTGTTGTAGAGGATGATGTTTTGAAAATCTTTGGTCTGAAATCTGAATACTGTACTGAGGTTTTTTTCTTTATGGCATGAGGTTGGTATTACTCTGCCAAGTGAAGATTGTCTATTAAACTTGAATAAAACAGTAAGACAGTAATATTGCAAGTTAATGTTTAAAGACAAGTACTCATCATTTTCTATAAACTATTTGTATGCACATGATGAATGTATCAAAACTATAGCAAGAGTTTTGTAAGTTTTACATAGTGAAAGTGAAATTTCATTGTGTTTATCAATATATGTGTCAAATTAAAGTTTCTGTTCACATTTCTCCTTATTTTCTAATAGTATGTTTCTGATGTCAATTCCTTAACATTCTTGTAGTCTGCGTCTTCTCGTTCCCTTTCAACATATTACTTCCTGTTTTAACTACAAACATTCATGTGCTATATTCACTGTTGTGATATATACTGTTTTATGTTGGTTAATTTAATAATTTTGTTTATACAGATGTTTTCAGAGTTTTCGTGTTAGGCTTTCATAGGTTCTTTGAAAGAAATGTTATAGAAAGCTACTTAATTGTATCTTACTTTTTTTGTTTTGCACAATCCTTATTTATAGTTCACATGTAGTCAACTGGTTCTACTTCATCTTTAACCCTTTCCATACAGGTCAAAGACCATATCAGATTTGTTCACTTGCTTCAAAGTTTCATTGAACTGCTATTTTATAAATTTATGTCAATAAGTTTGTATCAAACTATGTAATATAATTCAAATCTTTGTATTATAAATTATTTAATTTGTTTTAATGAGTCGTGTGGTATGTTTATACTAGATGTTTGTGATATCAGTCTATTGTTTTATAAAAATTAGGAACTTCAGCTAGATATCAACGAGCTAGAATCTGAAACAAGAAAATCCTATTTTTTCTATCGGCTCATATATTGATAATGTACTCAGTAAAACATGGTGACCCCACTCACTTGTTTTTTTCCAAACAGTTCCTTATATATACACTTGTATATATGACATGAATAACCAATCACAAGCTCAGAATGTCCTTAATGGTCTTATCAACCACTTTAAATATAACATCATCATTTTTTCTTTCAAGACAAATGCTTATGTAATTCTATAGTATTAGTACAATAATTTATGATTTTTGGTTATACAGATGTGTGTGTGTGTATATTTATGTATATAAAACCTAAAAAAAAAAATTAACACCCTCCATTTGTGAAATGTCTTAAGGCTTACTATCCTCCAACAAGCTGCAATTGAATACAGGTCATAACTAGAAGAGATAATTGTTTAATTCTGTTTTTCATTTACTGTTCTATGTTTTTAGAAAACAAGTTTCAAACTTCTTTGTAAATAGTAATAATGTATACCATATATTATGTATCATAACTAAATCATAACTGTCTTTTACAAAACACTAGTCTACTAAAACACGACTAAAGGCGGATTCCACTGGACCTGTAATGAAGGGGTTAAGTAATCATGGTTTGGTGGATTCCATTGGGCTCATAATGAAGGGGTTAAGTAATCATGGTTTGGTGGATTCCACTCAACTTGTAATGAATAGGCTAAGTAACCATGGTTTGGTGGATTCCACTCAACTTGTAATGAAGGGGTTAAGTAACCATGGTATGGTGGATTCCACTGGACCCATAATGAAGAGGCTAAGTAATCATGGTTTGGTGGATTCCACCCAACTTGTAATGAAGGGGTTAAGTAACCATGGTTTGGTGGATTCCACTCAACTTGTAATGAAGGGGTTAAGTAAGCATGGTTTGGTGGATTCCACTTGACCTGTAATGAAGGGGCTAACTCATCATGGTTTATTGGATTTTACTCAACCCATAATGAAGGAGCTAAGTAATCATGGTTTATAAATTCATGGCCCTTTATATCATATAAAAATATCAAAATAGTTCCTAAACATACTTGCCATTTGCTGACACTTATAGCTATTCCTCTACCATCAGGTTTTCAACTTTACTACTCTGAGCATTGGGTTTACTTGTTCCAGTCTTTTATACTCCACCTAACTGCCCCTTTGCAATATTTGTCAATGTACCCTCTATCATACTATATATAAGCACTTCACTCACATAATATAATACCTTTTTTCAAAAAATCATTTAGTCTTGTTTTTATTCTGATTATGTATTGTTCCTGGTTATATTATTGTTTGGGTATAATGCTCATGAAACTTGGGTGTTGCTGCAGTGTCCTTGTTTGGCATTGTAGTGCATCCCCTCTTAGGGCTCCCTGGTGGGTGGGGTCAGTGGGCCCTGAAATATTACTTCTTTATTATGGATACCCCAAATGAAAGTAAAATAATAAAAAAAAAAAGGCCATAGGTAAATCATGTCTTGAAGCTTCTGAACAGCAATCTTCAACACCTGTACCTCATTTTCTGACATTTCATTCTTTTTCAAACAAATCTTTAGAGCAGGTGTCTCCCTTTCTTATTCAGAAGAGACTAGAGGGGCTTGCTGGCTCTCCAAAGTCAGTCCAAAAGCTTTGTACTTGTGATATATTGGTGGAAACATCCACTCCAAAACATAGTGAACTGCTCTTGTGTTTGAATGCTATTGGAGATATGTCCATTGAGGTTACTTCCCATGTTACTTTGAATGTCAGAAGGAGTTACTGCTGAGAGGGATTTAAAGAACATCTCCAAGTCAAAAATCATTCATTTTTCCACCCAAAGAGTTTCTGTAGTGAGGCATATCTCCACTCACAAAGATGGAATTATGATGCTGACCAATGTCCTAATTTTGAGTTTCACATCACCTCATCCACCTGCCACCATCAAGGTAGGTTATTTAAATTGCAAAGTATGATCATATATTTCAAACTCTCTCAGATTTTTCCAACGTCAGCAGTTTTTTTGCTCAAAGACATCATGCCATGGTTCCTTGATGTGTGCTAGTTTTGGTAGCAGGCACTGTGATGCCTACAAGTGTGTAGTGTACATTGTAGTGGCTCTCACCCATCTTATTTACTGTCCACCCCTCTATCTCAGATGTATGCTGCTGCACTCCATTCCACTGCCACATTGGGAGTACAAACACATCTCTCCTTGCTGCAGACAGAGTCCTTTTCAAACCATGTGAGAAGTCTTCTGCCCTCAGTGGTCAAGAAAGTTGATGAATCAATGTCAAAACCCATCTCTATGCCCACCATTTTTCTAGCAGCTCCCTAGATCAATTCCTTTGATTTTGGGTTTAAGCATTTCCTTGGGTCCATCTTTATCTCTGGTCCCAAGATGCAGAGAGGTGTGGCTCTGCTGGTTGTCCAGCATGTGCCACTCAATACACCTTTGGAGGCCAGAGCCATCCATGTTTCCTTGGGTCATACCATCACTGCTTGCTCTCTTTACCTGTCTCCTATGATCAATCAGACCTTGATGTTCTGATTGAACAGTTACTGTCTCCCTTTTTAATCTTGGGATATGTTAATGAACATAATGCCCTCGGGGGAGGTGCTGATATTAATTGATTGAAGGGGCTGCTCCATAGAGAGTATGCTCTCATATCACAACCTTTTTCTCTTCAATACTGGTTCTCATTCTCACTTTTCATAGAGGGTTTACAGAAACTCGCAAGAGGGTGATCATTTTCAAAGGCACTGGCTATGGTTGATGTCACCTGACTCATGCCCCAGTGGAAGTTGGGCCAAGCTGACTGGCCCTTTTTCACTGCTCTTTCAAGACTTGGTGCTGTCATCAGTAGATGACTGTGTGGCAGCAGTAACTGACTGTATTATCTAAGCAACTGCTCAATCTATTCCTAAAATCTTGACACAGTTTCTATGGCATCCTCATCCATGGTGAAATCCTGCCTGCTACATGGCAAAGGCTCAAAAATGGGCCTGGGATACCTTTCATAGGTATCCACACTTTCCTGCCATGTTACATGTCAGCAGGCCTGTGCACATGCTTGGTAGGTAAGACATCATAGCTAGAAGGAATCTTGGATTAAATTCACAAACAGCACCTCTTCTACCACCAATTCCAAAGTCATATGGGACAAGATTCAGAAGGTCAGTAGGCAGTATACTTCTGTCCCTCTTTTGATCTTACTTTTCTGTGGTTGGTAAGTTGATACCCAGAGCATCTGGACAAAAGCTTTTGCAAGTATCAAGCATCCCCCACCTTTTTAGCCATCAAGACTCAGGCAAAGTGATTGCCTCTTTCCTTTCAGGCTGATCATTTCTACGACTGTAATCACCCTTTTACACTGAGTGAGCTCAAGCTTGCTCTTCATTGGTCTGACCTGATGATGTACACTACAAGATGCTGTCCCATTTCTCTCCTGTTTCTTTTGATATTCTTCTGGTTGATTTTAACCAGATCTAGCAGGAGAATACTTTTTATGATGCTTGGCACCATGTTATTGTTCTACCTTTCTCTAAGTCTGGGAAGGATCCCAAAATTCCTTCAAACTACCATCCAATTTTTTTGACAAACTTTTTCTGTAAGATCTTAAAAAGAATGGTTAATGGTCATCTTGTTTGGTTCTTCAATTAAAACAACCTCCTCTCACCCACCCAGTATGGGTTCCAACAATAGCTCTCCACCATGGACCACCTGATTCGATTTGAAACTCAAGCAACAATATCTTGTATTCGTGTTCTTGAACCTTGAGAAGGCTTACAATACTGTGTGTATGGCATTTTGTGAGACCTCCACTCATATGGGTTGCATGGCCATTTACTCAGTCATTCACTGAAGTGGACCACAGCAAATGTCTTTACCTTTTCTCTCTCTAAAACTGTTTGCATGCACTTTTGCTGCTAAAGGGTATTCCCCCCTCCAGAAACTCCATGTCGATGAAGTTGTGCTTCCTATGGTCCCTGAGACAAAGTTCTTGGGGATTACCTTTGACCGTAAGCTGACCTTTATACCACACATTAAGCAGCTATGAGTCAAGTTTACAAGGGCACTGAACATTCTCCATGTCCTCTCTTCCATCTCTTGGGGAGCAGATCAATGTTCTATGCTGAAGATCTGTCTTGCCATCATGAACCTCTGCCATTTGCAGCTGTCTTTACTGTAAGCTTTGAAACTTTGATCCATACTACATCATCCCACTTGGGGTTGTGTTTTCCTTCCTCAGTGGGTCATGCTTTTTCAAAACAGATGGTCTGCCATTGCTCCTTTTGGTCTTTGTATCCAGGTGCAGTTGGATGAATTGGGTCTGTCTTTTGGTGACATTGCTATATCCACAGGTCAGCCCATCTCAACATTGCTTATTACCATCCCCAAGTGTGACCTTTCTTTGAGTCATCTGAGAAGGTTGGATATTCCCGATTGGAAGTACTGTCTTCTGTTTACCGATCATCTTTCAAACCATCCTACCATTCCCATTTACACTGATGGTTCGAAATCAAGTGACTCTGGGCTCTGCCATGGTTTGTTGTGGTTAGGGAGTTGCACAAAAGATCCTCTCTACAATTTCTTTGTTCACTGCAAAATTGTATGCCATTTCTCTTGCTGTGGATCGTATAGAAGCTAAGTAGTACTCGAATTGCACTATTTATACTAATTCGCATAGCTCTCTAATGGCCCCTCATTGTGTATTCCTGTACATGGTGAGGTGACCTCCCAGGGAAGGTTCTGTTCTTTCAGTTTGCCTCCTCTGAGATCTAAACATCCACCCAAGTGTTTGCTGCACATGGTGATCCATGAAAGGGAGGAGGGGTCCAACCCTAACACACCACTTTTGTCTTGAATTCCTGTAGATGGGTGGCCCCCCTTGGATCAGTCGGCTGGTCCACTTGGGCTAGGGTCAACCAAGTACCAATGTTGGAAGTTCTCAACAGGAGTTGTGGACATTGTATCTAATGCTAGTGTTTGGGTATAGTGCTTATGAAACCCTGGTGTTGCTGCAGTGTCCTTGTTTGACATTGTAGTGCATCCCCTCATAGGATTCCATGGTGGGTGGTGGGGTCAGTGGGCACTGAAATTTCACTCTTTATTATGGATCCTCCAAATAAAAACTTAAATAAAATCATAAAAAACAGTCCATAGGTAAATGACCACGTCCTGCAGATCCTGAGCAGCAATTTTTAACATCTATACCATCTGTTGTACCTCATTTTTTATCCTATATTCTCTTTTAGAAAAAACATTAGGGCAAATGTCCCCCTTTTTTTATTCAGAAGAGACCGGAGGGATTTGCTGGCTCTCCAAAGTCAGTAAAGAAGCTTCAATCTGGTGACATATTGGTGGAAACATCCACATCTCAATACAGTGAACTCCTCTTGAATTCAAAGGCAATTGCAGATATACCTATTGGATGACATCAAAACACTGATTGCTTCCTACCATCCTGTATGTTTTTCCTTACAGGAAACATTTCTGAAACCTGCCAATACAGTCACCTTTTGGCAGTTTCTGTACAAAGAAGTGGCAAAAACAAGGTGTGCACATGCTGATCAACCAACAGTGCCATTCCTCCATGCACTCGTCCCACCCTTGGAAGCCATAGGCATCCATGTTTCCTTGGGTCATACCATCACTGTTTGTTCTCTCTACCTGTTGCTTGGAGAGACATATGATCAATCAGACCTTGATGCTCTCATTGAACAGTTGCTGTCTCCCTTTTTAATCCTGGGGGACTTTAATGGGCATCATCCACTCTGGGGAAGTGCTGTTATTAATAGGAGGGGCCACTCTGTGGTGCGTATGCTCTCTGATCACAACCTTTCTCTTTTCAATACTGGTCCTTGTACTTATTTTCATACACCTAGTTACTCCTTTACTGCTATTGATCTCTCAATTTGTTCCCCTTCATTATTCTCCCATTTTTCATGGATGGTTGACAATCTACAAAGCAATGATCATTTTTCTATAATTTTAGAGAGACTGGTTGTGGTCATTGCCACTTGACCCGTGTGCCCTGGTGGAAGCTGGATCAGTCAAACTGGCCCTCTTTTACTGCTCTTACAGAATTTGATCTTACCATCGTCTGTAAGCCATCAATAGACGACTGTGTAGTAGTAGCAACTGACTGTATTATACAAGCAGCTGCTCAGTGTATTCGTAAAACCTCGACACGTTTTCCACTATATCCTTGTCTGTGATGGAATCTTGTCTGCCACGTGGCATGGAAGGCTCCAAAATGGGCCTGGGATACTTTTTGTAGATATCTCACATTCTTGAACTGCATCGGTTTCCAGCGGCCCCATGCACATGCTTGGTGGGTAAAATGTCAAAGTCAGAAGGAATCATGGATTATGTTTACAACTGGCATATCTTCTACTACCAGTTCTAAAGTCATATGTGACAAGATTTGAAAGGTCAGTTGGCAATATAATTCTGTCCCCTTTTCGATCTTGCTCTCTGATGGCCAGGAAGTAGCTGCTACCTGGAGCATTGCCAATACTCTAGGTGAAAGCTTTTACCAGGTATCTAGCACTTCTGCTTCCTCCTGCACCTTCTTAGACATCAAGAATCGGGCAAAGCAATCACCTCTTTCCTTTTGAGCTGCTTGTCTCTGTGACTATAATCGTCCCTTTACACTGGTGTAACTCAAACTGGTCCTTCATCAGTCTGGCAGTTCATCGGTTGGACCTGATGATTTAAGCTATGATATGCTGCACCATCTATCTCCTGCTTCTTGCTATTCTTCTGATTATTTTTAACTGGATCTGACAGGAGAATGTTTTTCCCTGATGCCTGGCACCAGGCTACTATCCTACCTTTCTCTAAGCCTGGGAAAGATCCCAAGATTCCTTCAAACTACCATCCAATTGCTCTGACGATCTGTCTCTGTAAAACCTTGGAGATAATGGTTAATGCTCATCTTGTTTGGTTCCTTGAATCAAACAACCTCCTCTCACTCACCCAGTGTGAGTTCCAACAACAGCGCTCCACCATGGACCACCTGATTCTACTTGAAACGTCAGAGAAGTATTTCTCAAATGACAACGTCTTGTATCAATATTGTTTGACTTTGAAAAGGCTTATGATACAATATAGAGGTATGGCAGTTTGCGAGACCTCCATATATATGGGTTATGTGGACATTTGCCCATTTTTATTAATTTTTTAATTAACAGGAGTTTCCAAGTTCATGTGGGATTGACACTTTCCCTTTCTTTTCTACAGGAACTTGGAGTCCCTTAAGGCTGTGTTTTGAATGCCACACTTTTCAGTATAAAAATTAATGCCATCACTAAACAACTCCCTCTCACTGTTGCAAACAGGTTCTGTATCTACGACTTTCACACCTCATGTCAGTCTTCGAACCTGAGGTATATTGAGCAGCAGCTACAGACTGCCCTCAGTCATTTACTGAAATAGACCACAGCAAACGGCTTTACTTTCTCTCTCTCTCTAAAACTGTTTGCACGTACTTTGGCTGCCAATGGTATATTCACTTTGATCCTGAACTCTGTATTGGGGGAAGTTGTGCTGCCTATCGTCTCTGAAACAAAGTTCTTGGGGCTTATCTTTGACCTAAGCTGACCTTTATACCACACATGAAGCAGCTATGGGTCAAATGTAGAAGAGCACTGAACATCCCTCGTGTCCTCTCTACCACCACTTGGGGAACAAATCGATGTTCCATGCTAAAGATATATCATGCTCTTATTCGATCGAAACTTGACTATGGATCACTGGTATATGGCTGGACCTTAAAGATGCTGGACCCCTTTCGTCATCAAGGACTTCACCTCTGCACTGGGGCTTTCCACACTTCCTTAGTTCAGAGCTTATGCATAGAGTTTCATGAACCTTCTTTGCACTTCTGCTGTTTGCATGTCTTTACTATATGCTTCGAAACTTCGTTCCTTACCAAAGCATCTCACCTGGAGTTTTATTTTCCTTCCTCGGTAGGCCATACTTTTTCAGAACAGACAGTCTGCCATTGTTTCTTTTAGCCTTCATATCTAGGTGCAGTTGGATGAATTAGATCTGTTTTTTAGATAACATTGTTTTATCCACTGGTCAGCCCATCCTACCATGGCTTATTACAGTCTCCAAATATAACCTTTCTTTAAGTCATCTGAGAAAAGCAGATACTTCCAATTAGAAGTACCTTCTTTTATTTGCTGAACATTTCTTGAACCATCTTTGCATTCCTATTTATATGGATGGTTCAAAATCAGATGACTGTGGGCTCTGCCATGGTTTGTTGCAGTTTGGTGGTTGTGTGCAGAATACCCTCTACAGCTTCTTTGTTCACTGCTGAACTGTACACCATTTCTCTTGCTCTGGATCACATAGAAGCTAAGCAGTACTCAAACTGCACTATTTACACTGACTCACTTAGTTCTCTACTGGCCCTGGAATTGCTTTACGTTAGGTCACACCCTGTTCTCACCGATATTCAAAACCAACTGCCCATCTCTCTTTAACATTTACTTGTATCAGTTTTGTGGATATCAGGCCACATTCGTATTCACAGGAACGAGCTTGCCTACACCACAGCTAAATCGATCTGCTCTGACACTATCACCGGTGTGCCTGTTCCATACATGGACTATGGTCCTGTATTCAAAGCTCAGCTCCGTACCAGCTGGCAGTCGACTTTGAGTGAGCAATGCGAAAACAATCTTTTCCAAATAAAACCCTATATTGGACTTTGGCCATCTTGCTTCCATAAGGATCGGAAAGAGGAAGTTGTTCTAACTAGACTACGCATTGGTTACAGTTTGTAACTCATTGTTTTCTTTTATCTGGAACTAATGCACCAGTGTGTAGTCTGTGTAATACTCAGATCACAATAAGACACATTTTACTTTCTTGCCATCATTACAACTCTCAACAACTGCACCATTTTAAACATGTTCTGTTCCAAGATTTGTCCATAATGTTAGGCAGTGTTATTGGTGATGGTGACCATCCACCTTGGTAAAGTTTTCAGTTTTTTAAAGACCATTAATCTTTTTAATGCTGTTTAAGTTTTTTAATTTATACATTAAACCTTTTTTAATGTGGCTCCCTTTTAAGAATCACAATCCATCTAGTTCGATTTGAAATTAGAAAATGGCTGTAACGTTAAATAACTCAAAACCAGGACTGGAAAGGCAAACTTCAGGTTACTAACACTGCTGTTTGAACTACCTATCAGTCATCCTAGGGAGTTATTAAAATTTTCCTACATGTCTTTTAAAACTTTTTTTGCTCTACTTTTTTAAAATGGCCATAATGTCAAATAACTCGGAACCAGGACTGGAAAGGCCAACTTGAGGTGTCTGACGTGGTTTTTGTACCTACCTGTTAGTCTTCCTGGTGAGTTATGATAATTGCAATTATGCTACAGAAAGTTCTTTACGACTTCTAATACTGTAGTTTTTCTCTTAACATTGTAGACTAGATGTACACTTTGGCTTTATGCTATTTATGTTTCTTTTACCTTAATATCCTTTTATGAATTTTACTAAATTACTTTACTTTACCTTTTTACCATATGTTTGGTGCAGATAGCCTAGCTGCTTTGTGCCATAAAACACTAAATCAACCAACCAACTCTTTATTGGCTCTGGAATTGGTGCACATTAGTTCTTACCTTGTTCAAAACCAACCTTCCCATTTCTCTTTAACATCCCCTTCTATCTAGTTCTTCTGGATACAAGGCCACATTTGTATTTGCAGGAATAAGCATGCTGAGGCTGCAACTTAGTCTTCTCCTCTGGTGCTATCACTTCCATGCCTGTTCCATACATGAACTATAGTCCTGTATTCAAGACTCAACTCTTCACCAGCTGGCAGCAACTTTGAGTGAGCAGTATTATAACAAGCTTTTCCAGTTAAAACCCTGTATTGGACTTTGGCCATCTTCTTTCCATGAGGATTGGGAGGAAGTTGTCTTAACTAGACTATGCATTGGTGACAGTTTTTAACTCATTGTGTTCTCTTATCTGGGACTGATGCACCAAAGTATGGTCTCTGACACTCAAGTCACAATAGTCTACATTTTATTATTGTCATTGTTAGGACTCTGAACGAAGGCACTGTTTTAGACATATTTTATTCACAGTTTTACCCCTGATGCTGGACACTTCTCCTAACAAATGTTTATTTTTAAGGACCAATGACCTTTTTAACACTTTAAGTTTTTAATTCAAAAATTGGACTTTAACCATTTTTTAACTTAATTCCTTTTTAATTTTCAATTTTTTTACCAGTCTTTTGGTACAGGTAGCCTAGTTGCTTTGTGCCATAAAATACCAAACCAACCAACCAACCAGACCCACCCTGTTCCAGTTATAGTATCTAGCATCCCTCAACAGCTGGGGTGGGAGTCCCTCTTGGTTGAGGTTGCCCATGATTTGCTTCATTGTGAGATGAATACATAGATTTGGCCTAGGAATCTCTTCTTTGGGTTTTGAAGCTGCTTTTCTTGATGTTCCAAGACTTTCTGGGGGAATTTGGACTTGTTTCTCTGACAATTTCTTTTACTAAGTTAGCTCTTTACAAGGTCAGTTTGGATCAACCATCTCCTGCTCCTTTCTTCAATTTTCACTCAGGTGTGTAAGGTTTTGAGACTTTCTCAGTTGCCTTTGAGTTTACTCCTTCCTTGTAACAGAATTCTTGGGTTTATCATCCAGAAGGACATCTATTTAGATTCAAAAAGGCTAGATCTGTTTTTGGACATAAGGGATTCAGGACTGGAGACTGTATTAAGTTTGCACAGATCTGAATTTTTTTGCATTTTTCTGACCATTGCTCTTGTTCTGAGGTATTTGTCTTCTATCAGACTTTTGTCTGAAGCCTCTGAGCATTCCTTACACTAATTTGTGGGTGAATTGGGTTCTTTGCTAACTTCCACAATGGTCAGATTGTCAGCTTCCATTCTCTTTTTGGTTCTGGGCTCATACGTTGTTGTGACTTCATCCATCTCCTTTTCTCTGTCCATTGTTGCTTCCAAGTGTTTTATGGGCATTATTATCAAGGATTGATGTTGCCCATTTACTTTCTTCATTATCATCCTTGGCCTTTCAGCTATTTTTTGGGTACAGTGAGTAGTCTGGACACTTCTGTTCATCACTTGTCTCTACTTCTCAACTTGAGTACCTCTGTCTGTCTCTACACAATAAATTCCATCCTTATCCTTAGTTCAGGGTATTTTAACTTAAAGATAGCTTCTTTTAGAACAAGGGCATTGGGCAAACATTTCAGCTTACTGTTATTTTTTATACACATTATTGTTAAGTATGTGGCTTTATCATGAAAGTTTCATGAGAGATGGCACAACATATTACAAAATGTCATTAAAATAGATATGGCAATTTTGAAAGAGACTCTAAGTGGGCTATATGTACGGTGGATATGGAAAACTGGCATTACCAGCTATATGTAATGTGGGTATGGAAAACTGGCATTACCAGCTATATGTACAGTAGGTATGGAAAACTGACATTACTGGCTTTACATATAGTGAGTATGGAAAACTCACATTCCATACAGTGTTTTTTATTGTTTATGACTTAAATATCCTTCATAATTGCCAAATAAAAGATGAACAGTGTATTATTCTCAGAGAAACTAAGTAACTAAACCATTCCAAGTAGTGAACCAAGTACAAGAACAGTAGGTATAACAGACCTCAAGCTATTAATGTGTGTTTTTTAGGGAATGTTGTATGGCATTTGTCAGGATTCCTGATCTAAATGGTTTCTGAGAGTTTCGAACAAGGAAACACTCAATAAACCACATAAGGCAAGGAAGTGAAAAATGTGATGAATAAAATTCTTATGTACATGGACAATGATCTCTGTGACAAAGCATTATGTTATTTTGTTTTTGCTATTTACTTGCCATTATCATTCCGTTAATTATGTCATGGATGTCTAATAATGATAACACATGCTTTTTTTCAGGTTAGATAATAAAATCATTTTTCTCTAACCATAATGACACTAAGATACTACACAAAATTAACAGCAGTTTTAAACATCAGTTAACCCTTTCACGATGGGTCACAGGTCAAAGGTCATGTCATCACATTTGTTGACTTATTAAAATACTATTTTTCGAATTTATATCAGTAAGTTTGGAATCAAATTATATATTCTAATTCAAACTTTATATGAGTTAATTTCTTAATTTAAAAGTAAATATTAGAAGAACACGTTTAAATGTAGATTTTAATGAGTTGCATGATATATTGAATGCAGAACTGTTTAAAATTAGATGTTTATGATGTCAAAATACTAAGTCTATAATTTTATACAAATTAAGAACAAAAGTTACTGATATTATCAAAGTATAATATAACATAACAACTTCGTATCTTGTTTTTGCCAAGATGTGACTTGTGTATTGAATCAAACACGGTGGGCCTCATTCAACTCTTTCCATTTTTAGAAACAGTCCCTTGCATACACTTCAATATATAACATGTGAATAACCAATCAACAGCTTAGAATGTCCCCAGAGTGGTTTTCCCCACCAATTTTATCTTTGAAAAGACTACCACATTTTTCTATCCAAGTTTTCAAGAAGGTAGTTTGTAATTGTAGTCTGCTTGATGTTTCATACTTTTAAAAAATCTTATTTACTAAGCCTAGTAGATCATAATTCCATTCTATTGTATCAGTGTAGTTATTTATGAGTTTTTGTTTATTCAAATATATATAAAACTGTAAACAAAATTTTCATATCCTTCATGTGTGAAATTTTAAAGGGCTTAGCAACCTATGTCCAACAACAACCAGTTACAAAGGTTATAACAAGAAGAGATAATTGTTTGTTTTACTTCATTTATTGTTCTATATTTTAAGAAAAATAAGTTTTAATAACTTATTTGTAAATATATATATATATATATATATATATATATATATATAATGTATAATAATTGAAATATGTCTGTATATTACGAAATACCGGTCCACTAAAAAACGGCCACGACAGGGAACACTAAAGGTCAGTTTTACATTACTGTATATGTAACGTGAGTACACATGCACCATATCAATGTTATGTAATGTTAGCTAGGCAGGACTGGAATGCCAACATAAAAAATAAATAAATATATATGAATATATAGCGTTATGAGACTTAAGCTACTTAGACTAAACATTTGTATTTTCATGTGATAATATGTTGTTATTCTAGCATGAAAAAAGCATACTTTATATTTTTAAGTTTTTATAATGGTTACAAAGTTGGTCAAGTGACAGACCTCACATAGAGTATAGAAAATAACCCAAAATAAAGTCTTACTAAAAACAAACATTTGAAATGTATTTAGGAAGTTTTAGAGATCACTCAAATATTTGGGATTTTTGGGATGAAGAATAGTTTTTTTAATCATAACATCAAATCACTTTGCATTCAGACTAATAATAAAAAAGACTATATTCACAAACAAATCTTTAGTAAAAATATTTCATTAAAACATTTGATTTTTTGTACACAAAGTTCTTGTAATCTTTGCTAAAAGTCTACCAACTTTTATGAAGATACACATGCTGCATCAAAAGTTAGAGCAAATACTTAATGTGTGCAAATGGTGTAGTTGAACTTGTGTATATTATACTGAACCCATAATTAAATGGTTAATCATTCTACTCTGACCATAATAATGCTCTAAATATACTGTTTCTTTAACAAAATTAAACATCAGTTATTTCTTAAAATGCATTTTCCTTCCTGTAAACAGAAATTCATGGAATTAATAGTGCATAGTAATTGAGACAGTCTTATCTGCAAACAGATGAAACAAAGCAATGACCTATTACCATAATAAAATAGTGCTTTCCTATATTCACCTTAGATACACTCAACCTTGGTTAGGTGTATATGTGAAGCTTGCATATCTTTGACCTCACTAAGTAGTAGTCCATGTTTGCTTCTACCAGTATTCTTGGTGATTTGTGTTAATATTGACTGCTTGTTTTCTGTTTGTACACACACACACACACACACACACACACACACTTCTTCATTCTTCCTAACCTCTGTTTTAAGTTAATAGTTTATTATATGGAGATACATAAAGATGTATTAAAGAACATTCTTAAGAAAGGTGATGTGTTAAAGTATACATTTTATTGTTATTGTAAGAAAGTTCTATGTTTACTGTGAATTTCATGTTTGTTTGATGTTGTTTTTTTCATTTCCAGATGTTAAACTCTATTTTATTACACAACAGGTGGAGCTGGCTTTGTGGGACACTGCTGGCCAGGAAGACTATGACAGACTCCGTCCTCTGTCGTATCCTGACACAGATGTCATCTTGATGTGTTTTAGTATTGATAGCCCGGATAGCCTAGAGAACATCCAAGAAAAGTGGACACCAGAAGTCAAGCACTTTTGTCCCAATGTCCCTCTTGTTTTAGTAGGAAACAAGAAAGATTTGCGGAATGATCCAAACACCATCAAAGAGCTTGGCAAAATGAAACAAGAGCCAGTCAAGCCAGAAGAAGGCCGTACCATGGCCGAAAAAATCAATGCCTTTGGTTATTTGGAATGCTCTGCAAAAACCAAAGATGGTGTACGAGAGGTATTTGAAATGGCAACAAGAGCAGCACTGCAGGTGAAGAAAAAAAAGAAGAAGAAATGTGTCCTGATTTAAAGTTACTTCATTATCATCATCCAGCCGTTGCTTGTAGATTATAATTAGGAGAAAATCTGGTACATATTTGTAAGTCTACATCATGAGAGGGTTCAATTTCCTACATATGTGTGATGTGTATTTTTAAATGACCTGAATTAATATATTACCTAACAAATTATTTAATATTCTTAATAAATTTTGGATTTCTTGAAATTCCTGAGAAATACATGAATAAAGAGTGAACACCATTATACTAAACCCATAAAACATATACCTTTGGTTGGATAAATTTATTGCTGAACATGTTTATTTGGAATTTTTTTAGATCTTATGAAGTCTTCATTATCTATTTGTAATAATGTAGAAGCTATGAATTAAACCATGGTTGAAAAATGTGTATGTAATATTATTTTAAACATGTTAAGAATTGTAATATTCCAATATTTTTCTTTTGAAGTAAAGATGGATTAACTTAAATGTGTATGATTGCAAATTTACAAGAATAATCATTACATCAAATATATTGACCTCTGAAATACTGAAAACTGTTGAGTTTAATTGTGTGCTACTAACAAGATATGCAATTAAGTACTCTATTTCACACATTTACTCATAATACCCCACTCCTACCTTCATCCTAGAGGACTAATTTAGCTACCATATCCTTTTTTCTTTCTTTATTGAAGGTCGTTTTTATTCAGGCCTCATAATCTTCAGTGTCTACAGAGCTGGTTTTGTTTGCTACTGTGCTAGCCCTAAGTTTCATGATACTTCTTATGGTTACATTTTGTCTTCGATTTCCACAGAGCTGTTTTTATCACTTTATTCCTTCCTCCTCCTTATGATGTTTGGATTATGACACAAGCTCTATATTCTTTCTCATGATGTATTGGATATGTCACTAGCTCTGTATTCCTTCTCATGATGTATTGGTTATGTCACTAGCTCTGTATTCCTTCTCATGATATATTGGTTATGTCACTAGCTCTGTATTCCTTCTCATAATGTATTGGTTATGGCACTAGCTCTGTATTTCTTCTCATGATGTATTGGTTATGGCACTAGCTCTGTATTTCTTCTCATGATGTATTGGTTATGTCACTAGCTCTATATTCCTTCTCATGATGTATTGGTTATCACACTAGCTCTGTATTCCTTCTCATTATGTATTGGTTATGTCACTAGCTCTGTATTCCTTCTCATTATGTATTGGTTATGTCACTAGCTCTGTATTCCTTCTCTACCTTCTCATGTTACTGTGACAGTTTTCTGTCCTGCTGTAATTTGAGCCATTTTGATTATTCTATTTCTGCAACATTATTGGTCATTCTCATTCTTCTGACTCTTTTCCACAGGATCACACATATACATTTACATCATATTTCATATCAGTCTTATGCATGTTCTATAATATAGTTTGGTAATGTATAAATATTCATGTTCTATAATATAGTTTGGTAATGTGTAAATATTCTATTATATAGTTTGGTAATGTGTAGACCTTCACAACATGAGCAGCAAATATGTTTTGACATTTCATGTTAATGAAGCATGTTACTTTTGAAGCCATCATGTTTAACATGTTATTGAGATTTTCATCATATAACTCGTTAATTTGTCATAGGTAATACTCATACTGTTGTTACTTTCATACATGTTTGTCATTTAACAACACATAAACATATCGTGTCTTCGCTATCGTATCTACAAGCGGAGCGAATATGTCGACTGACAACAGAGTAGGTGTGGAAAAATGAACCAAGTCCAATCAGTTGATAAACTATAACCAAGGGGTGGAAAATCATCTCTGAGACACAAAATAGATTAAAACCATGTTCTAGAATGTTCGAATGACGTTTTTACATAATCACTCTATAAAAATATATTAAAGCGGTGACCTTTATTAGTAGTAGTTAATGGTAAATTGAGCTGTTAACAAAACATCTATTTATAGAGAGAGTATTTGTTTTATATCAAAGTAGCAACATTTAACCTGTAAACACGTTGATTGTTGGTTGACATGGAATGAAATGGCTCGGCATGGCCAGGTGGGTTAAGGCATTCGACTCGTAATCTGAGGGTTGTGGGTTCGAATTCCTGTCGCACCAAACATGCTCGCCCTTTCAGCCATGGAGGTGTTATAATGTTATGGTCAATCTCACTATTAGTTGGTAAAAGAGTAGCCCAAGAGTTAGCGGTGGGTAGTCATAACTAGCTGCTTTTCCTCTAGTCTTACACTGCTAAATTTGGGACGACTAGTGCAGATAGCCCTCTTTCCGCAAAATTCAAAAACAAAGAAACAATCCAATCTTATTCTTCTGGCTCTTTTACAGAGGATTGCAGGTAAACATTGATATCATATTACATTCCAATCTCTTTCTTCTGGTTCCTTTTACACAGGATCACATGTATACATTGGCATCATGATTTATACCAATCTCATTCTTCTGGTTCTTTTACACAGGATCACATGTATGCATTGACATCACAGTTTATACCAATATTTTTCTTCTGGTTCTCGCATACAGCATCACATGTATACATTGGCATCAGATTTTATACCAATCGTATTATTCTATGTAAAAGAACGAGAATAATATGGTTGGTATAAAATCTGATGTCAATGTGTACATGTGATCCTGTGTACACTGACTTAAAATTTTATACCAATCGTATTATTCTGGTTCTTGTACACAGGAACACGTGTACATTGACGTCAGATTTTATACCAATCTATTCTTTTGGTTTGGCATCATGATTTATACCAATCTCATTCTTCTGGTTCTTTTACACAGGATCACATGTATGCATTGACATCACAGTTTATACCAATATTTTTCTTCTGGTTCTCGCATACAGCATCACATGTATACATTGGCATCAGATTTTATACCAATCGTATTATTCTATGTAAAAGAACGAGAATAATATGGTTGGTATAAAATCTGATGTCAATGTGTACATGTGATCCTGTGTACACTGACTTAAAATTTTATACCAATCGTATTATTCTGGTTCTTGTACACAGGAACACGTGTACATTGACGTCAGATTTTATACCAATCTATTCTTTTGGTTTGGCATCATGATTTATACCAATCTCATTCTTCTGGTTCTTTTACACAGGGTCACATGTATACATTGACATCACGTTTTATACCTGTCATTTTCTTCTGGTTCTTGTACACAGCATCACATGTGTACATTGACATCAGATTTCATGCAAATCTCATCCTTCTGGTTCTTTTATGCAGTATCCCATGTAAACATTGACATCATTTTATACCAATCCGGTTCTTCTACACAGGATCACATGCATACATTGACATCACATTTTATACCAAACTTAGTCTTCTGGTTCTTTTACACAGGATGACGTAAACATTGACATCATTTTATACCAATCCGGTTCTTCTACACAGGATCACATGCATACATTGACATCACATTTTATACCAAACTTAGTCTTCTGGTTCTTTTACACAGGATGACGTATACATTGACATCATATTTTATACCAATGTTATTCTTCTGGTTCTTTTACACACAATCATATCTGTACATTGACATGAGATTTTATAGCAATCTTATTCTTGTGGTTCTTCTACACAGGATTACAGGTATACATTGACATCAGATTTTATACCACTATCTTTCTTTAGGTTCTTTTACACAAGATCACATGTAGACATTGGTATAAAATATGATCTCCGTCTTATTCTTGTGTTCTTTTACACAGCATCACATGTTTACATTGGTATAAAATATGATGTCAGTCTTATTCCTGTGGTTCTTTTACACTGGATTATATGTATACATCATATTTTTGTACCAGTATCACTGCTTTAATGATCACATTGCTCTTATGTTCTTTCGATACTTTTACTGATTAGTAATTATTGTGTGATGATTATTTTTAGCTATCTCCATATACGTATCTATCTGTAAGTATTTGTGAGTGTGCGATTTATGTAGATGTTTTTCAACAGATGAAATCTGGGCTTTTGCAAGTTTCACATACTTCGCTATCTGCAATGTAGTTCAGTAAGCTGTTTACATGATGTACGCCAGTATAGTCCCTTTGATGTATCCAACATCTTTATTTCTATCATTTCAACAGCTCGAACTCTTTTTAGGACAACCGAAGTATTGCTACATCTACCAACATACATCTCAGTATATCTGTGGTTGTTTTGTGTAATCTTATAAGGAGAGAGATATATGTATGTGTATATAAAAAAAAGAAAACATTGGGATTGACATAATACATTTTTGTATTATTCCTTGATAAACACCCACTTTTTACACCACTACTTTGAAATAATTTTACCACTGAGGTACAATCTCGTGGTTGATGATGCTTCATTTGATATATTTTCTACCTAAATTCTAAGATATTGGAGATTTCACTCAGTGTCTCTGCTAACACAAAATATTGATCTATGTTTTGTATTTTGTGTGCCTTTATTTTACCATAGCACTGTTGAGCTCATCCTTGAGCCTGCTAGGGTCTTTCTGGATTCTCCCTGGTTGCCCAACCATTTGCTTGGGATGGGTTTCTCCAGCCACTTATGGATGAACAGGTTCATTTACTTCAGAGTACATCTGTGTGTATCATGCGTCTATGAGAGCAGAATATCGTATTTACCTTACCCATTGCTGCAATATACTAATACAAGTTGCCAAACTGGCCTCTCTATTAACAAGGACATCGGAGACGAAGAGTAGCTATACGGAGAAAAAATGTCATCTGTTAGAGTGTTTCTTTCACTCCACTTATCTCAGCTTGGCTACAATTTATGTTATTGTTAGATAACTTGTATTTTTGCCATGTCATTGATTCATCATTTTTCGAATTGTGTATTCTGGCTTTCAGTGTTTTAGTGAAAACTGCTTACTTGGAATCCAATTTAATTCTAAGTATTGTTTACTTGGAGATCAGATATTGAAAAATTAACTCATCTGTAATTTATACATGTTGCTACTAGAAATGGTACTTCACTGAAGCCAAAGTTACAAAGAAGTTAATATTTTATATTTGAAAATCTGTACTTTATCTTTTTTTTTTTATTATTGGAGTACAACTCACCTTCTCCGATCGAATGGTAAGAATGGGGTGGGGCAAGAAGAAGCATAAGAAATTATAATGGGGTTAATTCGATCATAAATTTAACACGAGTGATTTTAAATTTCTTATGTATAAAAGCGCTTTTTTATTTCCTTTCCACTTTCATTATCAAATATGAAGTTAAAAGTTAACGGTAGTTCTTGAGTAACCTGATGTCACATATCAAAATCACTTGTAAGAAGAAACACATAAAAAGTAAACCAAAGCTCTCGGAGTAAAAAAACAACTGATAAATAGCTTATTAATTAAGACTACTCTACTAGAACCAGGAAAGATTTTTTGTATATGAGCTGTTTAAAAGATGTTCAACAAAACAGTATAAATAAAGTGTATTTTAACAGACACACCGGTCAGCGTGCTCGACTCGCTGTGGAAGCGTTACTATATGATGGTAAATCTCACTATTCATTGGTAAAAGAGGAGCCCGAGAGTTGATGGATGGTGATGACTAGCTGCCTTCTCTCTAGTCATACACTACTTAATTAGTAACGGCTAGCGCAGATAGCCCTCGTACAGCTTTGCACAAAATTAAAAAATAACAATACTTTATAATTAGCTAATGTAACTAGTTCTATCAATGATAAAAAATCTTTTGGCCTCCCTTTTGTTCATGTGCTTTAGGACGGATAATTTCATTCATACGACTTTTGCTAGAAATTTTACATCAAATTTTTGTGAAAATTGTTAAAGCGTTGCTTAAGGCTGTATACTTTATTATTCCTAAAAACTTTGTTACAAAAGACACACTGGCTTAGTATTTTCTTCGATCACTGCAAATTTCAACTCCCAACTTTCATTATGTTCTCGTTTCACGTTTTTCCAGTCATGCGCCATTCTCTTTTCGGAAGTGATGCCAGAATCAATTAAATTGTCTTTATTTTCTGAGTGTTCACCATCATCTGGATTCTTTCGTTTTCGAATTATCCACCTATCCAAAGTATGCAATTAAAAACAAAATATATTTAAACACTTGAAAGTTGCACGATAAAAATGTTTTGTTTGTTTGTTTATGAATTTCGCGCAAAGCTACTCAAGGGCTATCTGCGCTAGCTGTCCCTAATTTAGCAATGTAAGACTAGAGGGAAGGCAACTAGTCATCACTACCCACCGCCAACTCTTGGGCTACTCTTTTACCAATGAATAGTGGGATTGACATGCAACTTTAACGCCCCCACGGCTGAAAGGGCGAACATGTTTGGCGCGACGGGGATGAGAACCCGTGACTCTCAGATTACGAGTCGCACGCCTTAACCCACCTGGCCATGTTGAGCCTATAAAAATGTTTGCAAGCACATGCAAAACAATGCATACTCGATAATAAACATCTTAACCAGACTGACGTTACAAAATGGGCGAGTCTGTGGCAGTGATGAAGTGCATGACATTAGCGATGACGTGAAGCAGTGCAAAGTTGTTAATCAGCAATTGCACTGCCTCATGTCATCGCTAATGTCGCGTACTTCATTACTGCACAGACTCCAATGGCCATGGAGTTGCCCACCCCTGTGCTAGAAGAAATCAGTTTTAGAGCACTCCACAAATACACCTTGCTAAAAATATTGTATAACACTATATATTAAGGCTTGCCGTATTGCTACGACCTAAAAACGTAGATAACTGTCACGAGAGCAGAAAGTTATCATAAAAGCTTTTTGTGACTCTGACTCTCCTACAAATTACCGCAGACTTGAAATGTTCCCCCAAACACTGTCAAGTACATCATAGATCGTTAGACAGAGACAGGTAAATTTGAAAATAGGATAATAAGAGACAGAACACCTAAACTCAACGATACTGATGTTAAGTATCTTTGTTTATGTAGCCTTCAGGACAGAAGGAAGACTGGCACTGATTTAAAGCATGAGATAAACAATCACGTACCAAATGACAGAAAAGTGTTTAGATCTAGGGTATCTAGAAGACTCAACTAGATTGGGATACTTGGTCGTGTAGCAATTGAAAAAACTTTACTTTGATCTCTAAATATTGTCAAGAGACTGAAATTTGCTAAAAATTACAAAACTGTACTTTTAATTATTGAAAAAAAGTGTTATGGACTAATGAGTTCAAGTTTGGAATATTTATATTAAAGAATAAGTTGTATGCCTAATGGAAAAAAGGTGAAAGATACTTACTTCAATGTATAACACCTACCATAGTTTGAGGGTGTTTTTCTACCATGATTACAGGAGATATTTGCAAAATAGATAAATAATGAAACAGCTCAAGTACCATCAAATACTAGTATATCATGGTATGGGCCCAGCATGGCCAGGTGGTTAAGGTGCTTCACTCATAATCTAAGGGTCACAGATTGTAATCCCTATCACACCAATTATGCTTGCCCTTTCATCCGCGGGAACGTTATAATGTACAGTCAATCCAACTATTCTTTGGTAAAAGAGTAGCCTAAGAGTTGGCGGTGGGTGATGATGATTAACTACCTTTCCTCTAGTCTTACACTGCTAAATGAGAGACGTCTAGCGCGGATAGCTCTCGTGTAGCTTTACGCGAGATTCTGAACAAACGAACAAACCCTTATGGTATACCAAGTGGTTTGCGTATTATTGGTAAAGGATTATACTATCAAGAAGATAATGACCCCAAACAGTCATTCATTCAACCTACGCAGAAATTACTTAGTCAAGAAAGAAGCTGTTAGAGTCATTTAAATGATTCAATGTCCCCTACAGACCCCCTAATCTAAACCCAATTGAGCATATCTGAAATTTAATAGATCAAATTTTTGAAAAATGAAAAATTACTTTCAAAAAAACTTAGTGAAAGTGTATTAGAGACATTTGAAGTAAAATTTGAAAGGACGCTTTCATTAAATATAATAGAACAATGCCTCAAATAACTATAAAGTTATTAAAGCAAGAGTAAAAGATACACAATATTAAACGTTTACTGAATTCAAGAACTTCCACTGAGCTCTGTCGTATTAGCTATGAAGAACAATAAAGAATTGATGTTTCAATTAGCTATGAAGAACAATAAAGAATTGATGTTTCATCTGTGGTTTACCTTACTTTGTTCTTTGAAAGAAGCCTGAAATCTAATTTTTGACTTTGCCTTAACACTTTTGCACAATTCTGTGTATCCGTAGACTTTCATGCGCCATACAATAACTTGAATAAAAGAGCTAAATAATATAACATAAAATTAAATATGAAATTTTTCTTTATACAAACATGAACACTAAATTATTCTATATCGCGTACATTTGTTAACAAAAGCACTGTAGGATTCGCGTATCAAATTACATCTGGAGATTTTTTTTTACATAAGAAAAATCTGTCTACAGTATTAAAAGAACAAATAAAACACCTTTTCTTTTCTCTTTTTTATGTTAAAATAAGGATTTACCACTATTCAGTTGTAAAATGGTATTTATATTTATTTCTCCCTGTCTTAAAAGAGTTTCACTTGGGTTTATTTAGTTAATTAGTGATGTAGTATTAGTATTGACAGTGTGGCATGTATCGGTTTTGGTCTGAGATTCGAATTTGTTTATGTGATGATGCTAGGTAACCTAGGTGAAACGTTATAATTTTTATTTGTTTTCCTGTCGTGTATTTACTCAACAAATGCAATATATAACAAGTACGTTTTTCATGATAAACTGCACTATTTTTGAATTTCGATGTTTTATTTTTTCTTAATTATTATTTTTGGTATATCGACATATTGGTTATTGTGGGAGTGTTAAATATGCACTTCTATGCATAACCATTGATATTTCTATTTATTGTGCAATAGCATCGCATGAGCGATGGGTCAAAGTTATAGTAAAGAAAGTAACAATGGTGAAAGGGACGTATTTTTTAAGGAACAGCCGTTTGAAATGCCGTTGATTCCGGAGGAGTGTATAATTTGTGTTTTATCCAAGGTTCCAGTTTCTGATATTAAGAATTGTCGCTTGGTTTGTAAGATGTGGAAACAGTTGATTGATGGACATTCAGTTTGGAAGGAGAAATGCTTGAGTGAGAAAATTTTTTTTCCTTCTCGTGAAGCACTAAATATAAACGAATACCCAACGAACTTCTTCAGAAATATATATTTAAAAAAACCATTTAACAGAAACTTACTGAAGAACTCTACTGGACAAGGTAATGCTATTACAAGACATGTAATTACAAACTCACAAATTTATCAATATTAGACCTATGTTGTAAATATTTAATTTACAGTGGCACGTGAATATAGAATTAGACAGAGGAAATATGTATTTCAGTTAGTAACTTAAATATTAGGATATACAGCAAGTAACTATGAGTTGGACTTATGCTATTATATGTTTGTAATATTACTAATTCAAATAAAAATTTAAAAAGAAACTTGGTTGTAACAGCTGTCAAGTTTCAAATAATGATTAATTCATTTTTAAAATTGGAATGAAAAATAAATTGTTAAAAAAGAATGAATTTCAGCCCATCTGGAAATAACAGAAACCATTAAGTAATAATTTGACAAAGATTGGAAAAGAATGAATTTCAACCCATCTGGAAATAACAGACACCATTAGGTAATAATTTGACAAAGATTGGAATAGTGACATAAAATGTAAAATTGGACATGTATGATGTAGTAACATTATTAAGGAAAATTGTTAGATGAATGCTTAAGAATAAATGAATGGAATGATTCATTGGTCACTTTAAATCTAGAATATTGGTTTGTAAATTATGCTGTTAAATTAGTGACAACAATGTAATTACCTTATATATAGATGTAATAACTTTATTTTAAAATAAATTATTTCTGAGGATCTACAAAAGGAATTATTTGTGTTAACAGTTATATGAAACCCACAAGAGACTTTGAAGATTGTTCTTGTACAGCCATCTGTGAGAAACATGAAAATTTAAACCTATCTTTTAATTTTCAGTAAATCAATGATTCCCTTATTAAACTTCCATAAAGTTCCAGACTTCACTACTGCTGACAGTATGTTGTTCCACAGATTAGTTGTCACCATGTAAATTTACTTTAAACAGAACCTAACCTGCCTTTTTGAAATGTTATACTAAGATATTTTTATTACCTCTTAAATTAAGGGAATAACAGTCTGGAATGATTGTGTTGAAGTTTACTGGATTATCTGCGACAGTGAGTGTCTAAAGACCTGTAGTTTCTTTATGCTCTATTCTGAATAAAATCGTATGAAAAGACAGTAGTTGAATGTGGATTTGGAAAATTCAGACTAGGATTCAGTTGAGACAGCTTTATTCTTCTAACAAGGTGATTAACTTATGAAATGAGTTGTTATCAGTAGTAATGAAAGATCAAACTGTACATGGTATTCCAGTTAAAGTTTATATTTGTGTGTTATGTAAGTTATCTAATTACATAATATCATACTATATATATGAAACTAATATATAACTAACAGTAACAGTTAAACCAATGATAGATAGAACTAATAGTAATTAATTCACACATAGTTCAGTGTTTTCTTAGAAACTGAAGAGTAGATGTGATACGCTAAGAAGAGGTTATGTTATTCTGTAATGATTTTAAATCCACATTTAATAGAAAGAACATTGTAGAAGTGTGTCCAAATATGAATGAACTTGGTGTTCAAATACTGATAGAAAAATCTTTGGGAAGAATGGAATGAGCTTATGAGGCAGGCCTCTTCACAAAGTCTTATAATGTTGAACAAATTCTACTGTATCCAATAAACTTTAAATTGTAACACAATTTATTTGTAAATGCAAACTTTATTAATTCAAAATTGTAAACATCCATTTCATTTTCAAAACTTTCAACTTGAATGTTTGGCTAATGATTCTTGTATCTAATCCAGATACTGTGATTTGTTTATAGAGTTCTTCCAGAATGAATTCCAGTGAAGAGACTTTTTTTTTTTTTTTAGTTGTCTTAAGATAGCCTTAATAGTTAGGTTTAAAAACAGTATATCTACAAACATTACTAATATACAAAGATTTAGTACTTCTTTTTTGTAATGGTTGTTATTTGTGAAGATATTACAGCCCTTATTAATACAATTTATTATTTATAAATCTCTTATACTCTTTATTATTACAGTTTATTATTTACAAAGATGTTATACTCTTTATTGATATGGTTTATTAGTTATAAAGACATTACACTCTTTATTAATACAATTTATTATTTACAAAGATGTCATAGTCTTTATTAAGACAGTTTATTATTTATGAAGATGTTATAGGCTTTATTATGACAGTTTATTATTTATGAAGATGTTATAGGCTTTATTATGACAGTTTATTATTTACAAAGATGTTATAGTCTTTATTAATACAGTTTATTATTTACAAAGATATTAGTCTTTATCCATAAGATTTCTTGTTTATGAAAATATTGGTGTCTTTGTTAATAAGGTATGTGTGGAGATGCTTGAGTCATTATTAGTAAGATGTGTATGATAATGTGGGTGGTAATCACACATTAAAGAAATTTAAATTGACGGATATGATGGGAAATGTAGAAGATTATGCAGTATCAAGAAAATTGGTGAAACAGGAAATTAGAACATTGAAAGGGATGATAAGAAAAGGTTAACTGAAAATGTAAAAATGACCAGTAAGGATTTCTTTACATATGTTACAGGTAAACAAAATATTAGGATGAGGGTATGACCTTTGAAGAATGGTAAAGAATGGCTTGTATCTGATGATTATGAGATGGGTAGGTTATTGAAATTTGCTTTTGCTTTGGTTTTTACTGATGGAGATGTAAGAAGTATTATACATCTTGAACAGTTAGTAAATGGAAACAAGATCAAACAAGGTGACTATTTTAATTGTGAGCTGGTTAAGAAACATATGGGAAATCTATAAAATGGCAAGTTTTATAAGCTGGATAATATTTCCTAGAAGGTTTTGAAGGATGTTAAATTCTGGATGTGCAACTCACTCACTACTATATTTTGTCAGTGCCTGAACAGTGGTCAGGTACCAGAGGATTGGAAGTTACCTAAGGTAAGTCCTCTTTTTAAAGTAGGTGAGAAAAATTGTCCCAAAAATTACATATCTTTGTCTTGCATCAGTTTTGGGGAAAATTTTGAAAAGTCTGTTAAAGATGCTTTCCAGTGTGATGTAAGAACATTTATAATCTGATTGAATAGTCAACATATTTTAACTAAAGGAAAATCTTTGTTTACAGATCTTTTGACATTCTTTGAAAAAAGGTTATACTTATGTAGATGAGGGTAAGTGTAGATTTGGTGTATCTGGATTTTCAGAAAGCATTTTACCAGTTGTCACATAAGTTGTCTCTAAGATGTGCCTAACAATGGTCAGTTACAAACTCTCTTTGTTAACCTGAAGACGACCTAAGAAGGTCAAAACATTGTTTTGTACATCATTCTAATTAAACTTCTAATACCCATATCAGTGATCTTGAGAATATGTTGATACATAAAAGATTTGTAAAAATATTATCTTTATAGTTGTGTCTGATAAGTTAGCTAATTGTGTAGAACAGTAACTGGATTGAAGAAACCAGAGGGATGTTACAAATGATGTCCAGTCAAATTGGATTAATATCACAAATGAGATACCTCAGGGTTCAGTGTTAGAACCTTCACTGTTTTTGATCTACATCAATAATAAATATGAAAGAATGTTCAATAAATTACTTGCAGATGATATTAAGGTCTTGGATGTTGCTAGTTGTGAAGAGAATGTTGCTGATTCACATAATTCAGGTCATTAATGAGTTGGATAAATATATGGTAGATGGGCTTTAATTATAAAAAAAAATGTAAGATAATGTAAGAGTGTTATCATAATTTGAACTTTAGTTTGGGTGGTAATAACCTTAACAGTGTTATGAAAAAAAATGGATCTTGGTGTAATAGTCAATCAATGGCTTAAGCCATCCAATCAGTGTGGTGTTGATAATGGTTTGGTAAATAGAAGTTTAGGTTTTATCCACAGAAATATTGAATACAGTTTTAAAGAGGTTATAATTTTATTGCATATGCCTTTGGTTAGGGCATATGTGAAATATTGTTTTAGGAAGGAGATTAAATTGTTGAAAGGGGTTCAGAGGAAGGTTTCTAGAATGCTGTTTGGGAAGGAGGATTTGTCATATGGGGGAGTTTAAGACAGTGGTGCACAAAGTCCAGCCCTCAACGAGTCGCCAAGTAGCCTGCGATGTCCAATGGGAATGTCAAACGTAGAGAGTTCACGTGCTTAGAGTTCCTGCCTGCACGAAGATTAAGCTCTATAGAAGAATATACATTAGATTAGAAACTAGATGGTTTCATATTTTTGTCGAGCAATAAAGAAAATTTAATAAGCAAATCTCATTAATGCATAGGCATTTAATCATTGGTGCAATGATGTAATATTTCCGTAATTATGAAATCTCATGTGTTCCAATTGTTCTTTGAGACTTACTTATGAGCTCTATTTTGACATTATTTTGTAACAAAAATGGCAGCTAATTGTAAAAGAAAAGTTGATGATGAAAACTGGCAGTTTCATGATGATTGGACTGTGCAATACTGTTTTGTTCAACAACAGAAGAATATGATTTTTTTGCTGTCATTAGACAGTAGCAGTGGTGAAGTTATATAATATAAAGCATCATTATGAGTCGAAGCATAAAGATTTCCACAACGTTGTCGGTGATGAACGAACAGCTCGAATTGAATCTCTGCGGTGGTTGCTGAATCACCAGCAGAACATTTTATCAAAACAGTTGGCAGATTTAGGTGCAGCATGTGAGGTCAGTTACGATATTTCGTTGATGATAGCGAAATCTGGCCAACCGTTCACTGATGGTGATTTTGTCAAGCAATTTATGATTACTGCATCGGAAAAGTTGTGTCCGGAAGCAGTTCACAAGCTACAGATGGTGGCTTTGAATTGTATGACAGTTCAACGAAGAATTTCACACCTCTCAGCAAACGTGACAAGGCACGTTTACAAATAAAGCAGCCAACTTTGTCTACTTCTCTTTGGCGGCAGACGAGTCGACTAACATCAGTTCAACTGCACAGCTACTAGTTTTTGTTCCTGGTGTGTCTTCATCATTTGATATCACAGAGGAACTAATTGGCATGGGTTCCATGAAAGGTCAGACAACTGGGTCTGCTCTATTCGAGAAGACAGTACGACTGTGTAGTAGTGTTTCATTGGATTTCACTGATGGAGCACCAGCCATGACCAGAGAAAGTAGTGTGCTGGTAGCACTGTTGATGAAGCATCAAGGTTAGCAGAACAGACAGTTGGTGAGCTTGCACTGTATTATTCACCAACAGAACCTGTGCAGTAAAGAACTTTGTTTTCAGGCACTGATGGCATTAGTGACGAAAACCATTAATTTCATCAAATCACGAGGCTCAATCACCATCAGTTTCGAAGTCTTCTTGAAGAAATTGATTCAGACTATGGTGACCTTGTGTATCACTGTGAAGTACACTGGCTGAGTCGAGGAAAGATGCTCAGAATATTCTGGGAGTTGATTGATGAGGTGATAGAATTCCTCAGAAGCAAGAACAAAGACGCAGAAGTGATTTCCATGACTGATACAGCATGGCAAGCTGATTTGACCTTTCTGGTCAACATGACACAACACTTGAATGATCTGAATTTGAAGTTGCAAGGCAAAAATCAGCTTGTCTGTCAGCATGCAAATCACGTCTCAGCTTTCAGGACAAGTTGCAGTTTTTCCGGCAGCAAGCAGCATCAGGCAACTTTGTGCACTTTCCCACTTTTCAGTCACAGCTACAGAAGAATCAGGACATTGACACACAAGTTTATGTTGGGAAACAAGATATCTTGATTCAATCCTTCAACTCATGGTTTCATGACTTTGACCAATGCAGATTGTTGATGAAACTTTTTGCTGATCCATTCAGTGTGTCAGTGGATGACTTGTCAGCAGAATATCAGCTCGAACTTACTGATCTCCAGGCATCTGATGAACTGCATGCTATTTACCAAGAAAACAGTTTGCTTGACTTCTACAAAATGTTGCCTGATACATTTGCTAATCTGAAAGAGAACGCACTTGTCCACACCAGCATGTTTGGCAGCACATACTGCTGCAAACAGGCTTTCTCGCATATGAAACTGAACAAAAACAACACTCGCAATCAGCTGACTGATGATCACCTGGAAGCAGTCTTGCGTCTTTCAAAGCTCATAGATGACATGCAGCACCATCCATCGCACTGACTTTGTGAAAGTTGACATATCGTAACATTTTGTAGAATAATGTGCAAACTCTTTGATGTAATCATTATTTGTGTGTTCTTAAATGTGATGTCCATCTTGTGTGAAACAACTGTGGGACGATTTTAATCTTCACATTTTTGTGGCCCCCAACGGTTACGAGAAGTCTGTTTGTGGCCCCTGACTCAAAAAGTTTGTGCACCACTGGATTAAGATTTTTCTGAAATTGTTTAATATTGAAAAATGAAGAGTTAGAGGGGATCTGATTGAGGTGTTTAACATTGTAAAGGGAAGTGATAGTGTTGATGTAACATCTTGTTTCATATCTTATGATAAGAATATTAGGACTAGGGGACACAAGTATAAATTTTGTCAAAGTAGGAGTCGCCTTTAGCTAAGACAGTTTTATTCTTTAAATAGGATTGTTGGCTTTTGGAAAGGATGGCTCTTGGATGTGTTGATGTAATAAATTTAAGTAAGTTGGTAATGGAGAAAGTTATGACACAGACCTATATTAACTTGTGGAAAAAGTCAGGACACAGAAAGTTGATACATACTGTAGATCTCATAATTTTTTATTTATATTGGAGGAAATGAAGTAATAATTAGTTTTGGGTTTCATAAAAACTAATAACACAAACCTAAATATATAAGCATATCAATATTAACACACCAACCATAGCCTCCTAAGACATCTACTTAGCCATTAATCCAAAATTTAATTGATCACAGCATTATGGAACCTAAACAGGAATTCCATAAGATCTAAAGAGGAGAACCTGGATTTTTCTCTTACATAAAATTGTGGAGTTAGAATGGTTTGAAAGTCACATTAGTTATTTTTTTGTAACATGTGACTATAATGACTCATTCAGTAGTTTAGTTCCCAAGCATTTTGTTAGAAATTCATCAGAGCATTTCCTTCAATTAATATCATCTGATTTCTATACTCCCAGAAAATTTAAGCCAGTGGACAATAATAGAGAATGGAGGTGATAAGTGGCTTGTTGAAAATGAAGCTGTTGGAGTTGATCCATTTCCAGAAGATGGTAATAACTAGTAATAACAAGCTATTAACCTAGTTAACATTAGAAGGTTAAAATTGTTAATACAGGTTTGATGTATTTACTAAATCAGTTTTGCAAACAACTGATATTTAATTTTTTAAGCCTGATACATTTTTTTTCAGTGAACTAGTTTTTCTTGAATGTTGCATCACTGTTACAAGTACTAGGTCTCAAAGTGTTTTTACTATAAGGTTTTACTTTGACATAAAATAATCGATTAATTGAAAGTTGTACTAAATTAATTAATGTCAGATATACAATCAACTAATTGAAATTAGAGTTTTTGGTTATTCCATTTGTGACTTTCTACTTTTACCTTTAATTAATTCATGTATGTTCACCTTCATAATTATAATGCCATTACATAAGAAAATAAAAAGCTATTTAAAACTAGGGTTTTTGATTACTACTACTGTTGGTTATTTCAACTGTAGAACCTGTTAAGTTCTTTATGTTATATTTGTTTCTTGTTAAGAACAATGCTCTCCAATGGGGTATCTGTACTCATCTCACCAAGGGTACCAAAACCCAATATGTAGGTTACAAATAATTTTTTAGCTATCTCATGAGAATATATGATTATTGATTGTATGAATGTAATCTTTGAATAAGTCTGATTCACCAGTTAACAAATTCCACTAAATTCAGCTGTTGTAAAATAAATAATTAGTAGCTTCTAAAGAATATTATTTCATAATGTGTTTCACTAAAGTTTTAATTTTTCTCCTTGAACAGATATAAAATCATGTTTTGCAACTTCCTATATGAATTGTTCAAAATTCCAGTTGATTAACCTCTTCCAGCAAGGTGTACTTCAAGAGGTGATGGACAATGCTCGTCCCAAAATTGAAGTGTCTGAGTGGTAAGTTGCCTTTTCCTCATGTTTAATATACTTAGAACTTGAAGTTCTAAAAACAAACTAAACCAAAACCATGAACCTCCTCTATACCTTTGCCATTTGTAACTATCTTTACTGTACTCTTCAAAACTTCAGTCCTTACCACAGCATCTGACTTGGCATTGTGTTTTCCTTCCTCAGTGGGCCATGGTTTTACAGAACAGACAGTCTGCCATTGTTCCTTTTGGCCTTCATATTCAGGATGAATTGGATCTGTCCTTGGATGACATAGCTGTATCCACTGATCAGCCCATCCCAACATGACTTATTATCATCCCAAATGTAACCTTTCTTTGTGTCATGCAAAAAAGGCATATACTCCTGATTGGAGGTATTGCCTTCTATTTACTGAACATCTTTTGAACCATCCTTCCATTTTCATTTACATGGATGATTCGAAATCACCTGACTCTGTAGGCTTTGCCATAATTAATTGCAATTTGGTTGTTGCACACAGAATTCTCTCTACACTTTTTGTGTTCACTGCTGAACTGTATGCCATTTATCTTGCTCTATATCAATAAAAACTATGCAGTACACAAACTGTACTATTTATACTGACTCACTTAGCTCTCTGTTAGCCCTGGAATTGCTTCATGTTAGTTGTCACCCTGTTCAAAACTGTCTCAGTCTCACAATCTAGGATGTACTTGACAGTGTTTGGGGAGAATTTCAAACCTGCATCACGTAAAGCTTTTATGTAACTTATGTGAACTTTGTGCTCTACTGACAATTATCTATTGATTTTTGGGCCATAACAGGACATCAAAACTTAATATATAGTGTTAAACATTGTTTTTATCAAGGTTTATTTGTGTTGTGGTGTTCAGTTCATTTCTTCTAGTATATACCAATACCATATGCTAGCTTCTTTCTACATAGTTAAGACATTGCATGTGGTCCCATGACAGTTATTTCAGACCATAACTTTCATCACTATGTTCCTTCAAGCTGAACTCTTATAACATGGTATTGGTACAAGTATATTTTAAAGCCTTTTAAACTGGCTCATTCAGTCGTCAACATGAATCAGTGAAACATTACCAGAGTGTTGAAATTTACTTTCTGAGGTGACATAGAAGAATTAGCCACAGGAAAAGGAATGAATGACAAAATATTCTATTGTCCTAATAGTTTTGCTCAATACTGTATATGATTAGATGTATATATTCATGTATCAACACAAACGTTATTTTGTTTAACATGTGATAGATGTAAAAGGGTAAAATATATATATAATTAGATTTATGTATTCATGTATTCACCCAAACATTATTTTATCTTTCTCATGGCATAGATGTGCCAGAGTGAAGTATATATAGTTAGATCTGTGTATTCACCCAAACAGTATTCTGTTCTTAACATGGGATAGGAGTACAAGAGTCAAGTGTACATAAATACATTAGTGTCTTGATATGCATGTAGACACATATCTGTATGTTAGTATAAATACAAGAGTGTCTTGGTGTGCATGTAGACACATATCTGTATATTAATATAAATACATTAGTGAAGTGGTTCTTAACCTGTGTTCCATTCACCACACTCGTATGATTCGTGACGTCATGCTCCACTTGGCCATCATTGGCTGCAGCTGATCACGTCACATCATTTGGCCTTAATATCTGTGTTGCAGGGAACTTTGTGCGCATAACAGTCGACTTGTGACTGTAGTAATTGTGCATCATTTGTGATTTTTTTCCTAATCTTTCAATCCCTTCATACTAACTATGTCAAGCAAAAACAGAAAGTGGTTGGACAAATACGTACAATATGGATTCACATATATAACGGAACATGATGGGAGTCAGCATCCTTAATGCATGATTTGCAATGTCAAGTTGAGCAATTCTAGTCTAGCACTAGCAAAACTAAGAGAACAGTCCCTAAAGCTGCATGGAGATGGGAAATACAAGAACACAACGCTTGCTGAATTCAAGGTAAAGAGAGCCAGGTTCGATGAAAAGGCTACTTTGCCTGTTCTTGGCTTTGTACCCATCGATAAACTGATCCTCACAGCATCGTACGAAGTTGCGTACTAGATTGCTAAGCAGGGCAAACCACACACAATTGGTGAAGCACTTGTAAAACCAGCTGTGTTGAAGATGGCGAATATCATGCTGGGAAAAGCTGGTGAAAATAAGTTATCCCAAATTCCTCTTTCAAATGACACCATCAGCAGCAGAATAGATGACATGAGCAATGACATCTTGGCTCAAGTAGTTGCAGATCTGATTTTAAGCCTAGCAAAATTCTGCCTTCAACTCAATGAGACCACCGATGTTTCCAAGCTAAGCCAGCTTGTTGTATTTGTGCGCTATGTGAAGAACGACAAGATAAAAAAAGGTTTTTTATTTTGTAAGCTTCTTACAACAACAACTAAGGCAGCCGACATGAAGAAACTTATGGATGACTTCTTCAGAGACAATGATCTTTCGTGGGATATGGTTTCTGCAGTTTGTTCAGATGGAGCTCCAGTCATGCTGGAACAAAACTCTGGTTTTGGTGCGCTGGTGAAAGCCGATGCACCACACATCATTGTAGCACACTGTGTTCTTCACAGGCATGCATTAACAACAAAAACCTTGCCTTCAAAACTGGCAGAAGTATTAAACATTGTAGTGGAATGTGTGAACTTTGTGCAAAATAGTGCCCTGAGGCACCGCATCTTCAAAGAGCTGTGTAATGAAATGGGCTCTGAATTCGAGGTATTTCTATACCATTCTAACGTTCGGTGGTTATCCCGGGGAAAGGTGCTGAATTGTATTTTTGCCATGCGTGTGGAATTAGCCCTGTTTTTGCAAGAGCACCAACATTGTTATGCAGATTGCTTCGAAAAATCTGAGTTCATTCTCATTTTCGTGTACATGGCCAATTTCTTCAATGTTCTCAATCAACAGATGCAGGGCAGTGGAGTCAACGTCATCAAAGTGGAAGAAAACCTGAAGGCTTTTCATAAAAGCTACCGTTATGGAAACGACGAACAGAGAATGATAACTTCACAAACTTTCCTCTGCTGGACGTCTGTGTAAGTAAGATCAAAGATGTGTCTGAAATTGGAGACATTTCTATACCCGGGGAACTGAAGCAAGCAATTGTCATGTACTTAGATGAGCTCGCAAAGTCTCTTGACGGATACTTTCTACCAGAGAGTCATATCCAGCATGGGTGAAACAGCCGTTCGCATTTAGTGTTGCGACAGCAGATGTCAATGATGAATATCTCAACGAAATCATTGAACTTCAGCAGAGCCAGGTTCAACAGCAACGTTTCAGAACAACAACACTCTCAACGTTTGGTGTCACCAAATCGTAGCGTACCCTCTTATTGCTAAGAAAGCCCTTGAGATACTCATACCGTTTGTTACAACATATCTTTGGGAGCAATCATTTTCGAGGATGGTAGACATAAAAACGAAGAAAAGGAACAAACTTTGTTGCGAACATGGTATGAGAGTGGCACTTGTCAAGGTGAAACCACACATTTCTGAACTTGTCTCTGAAAGGCAACAGTAAAAGTCACATTGATTTGCAGTAAATATTCATTGAGTTATGTTTTTGTTTTTGTGTGCAATTCATGTTTTGTTGGTTTTGTTCTTTGAGCACAGTGATATTGTGTACAACTGATGCATGGTTCATTTTGTGCACTAATAAGATATCTACTTATGTTTTGATTTTGAAAAAATCATATTTTATTTTTCCAATTACAAAGGGTTCAGTGAATACAAGTACGAAACTTCCGGGCTTCAGTACCTCCAACAAGGTTAAGAACCACTACATTAATGTCTTGGTGTGCATGTAGACACATTTCTCCATGTTAGTATAAATACATTAGTGTCTTGGTATGCATATGTATCTGTATATTAGTATAAATACAAGAGTGTCTTGGTGTGCATGTAGACGTATATTAGTATAAGTACAAGAATGTTTTGGTGTGCATGTAGACATATATTGGTATTTTAGTATAAATACAGGAATGTTTTAGTGTGCATGAAGACATATATTTGTATATTTAGTATAAGTACAGGAATGTTTTGATGTGCATGTAGATGTGTATCAGTGTGCTAGTTTAAATACAGGAGCATCTTGGTGCACACTTAGGCACATGCACCTGTATGTTAGTGTGAATACAGGAGCATCTTGGTGCACACATAGGCACATGCACCTGTATGTTAGTGTGAATACAGGAGCATCTTGGTGCACACATACCTGTATGTTAGTGTGAATACAGGAGCGTCTTGGTGCACACGTAGGCACATGCACCTGTATGTTAGTGTGAATACAGGAGCATCTTGGTGTGCACGTAGGCACACGTAGCTGTATATTAGATAAAAACCATAATTTGTAAACATCATGTTCTAGCCTCAAGAGAATGAAATATTAATGTATTTATGTGTGTGTGTACATTTCTTCATGTGATTGACTTCCTTAATTTTTTAAGATTTAATCACTAACCTCCACCTTCAAGTTCTGAAATACAGCTGGTTTTTGAGATATAGTTATATTTTGACAAAAATACAATAGAATAAAGTGCTCTAAATGATTTGAATTAAATTTAATATGTTAGGATAAATATAATTAAGAATAATGGGACATTTGGATCACATTCTAGTTTGTGTGCTTATCATTCTATTCTTAAGATATGTTATATTTCTCAGGCATGCAGCAAGATTTGACTGTGGAAGTGTATATGAATTAAAAGTGCACTTGCTAGATGAAAATTATGAACCACAAGATGAATTTCATTATGGGCCTTATGAAGTAGCACAGTGGCAAGGTCGGCAGTGGATTCAGGCAAGGCGTTCTACTATGTTTTTATAAAATCATGATGTAATAATGCCTACATGTATGTCATTATTTAGTTTAGGTGTCATATATGTGTATACCTTTATAGATATAAACTGATATTTTGCTAAGTGATAAATATAAGCAAATATTAAGAAATCCCAAAACTAGGTAATTATTGTAGACGTCTTAAGATTAGCATCCTGTATACAAGAAGAACTAGGTATATTTTAGGTCAAGTCCTAATTGGAGTGTTATTTCAAAGCATTCTGAATATTTTAATAAAAAATTCTAGATTTTCTATAAAATCTGAACACAGTTTTTTAAATGAACTCTATAATAGGTTTAATGTTGTAGAACTATTTGTGTGTGTGTGTGTGTGTGTGTGTGTGTGTGAATTCCAGCTAAACCATGGACTAAAGTGGTCGAGGCTTATTAAACTATATTCTCAACAATTTAGGTGTATTAGTTCAATAGAAGTTTCCAAAACCAAACTATTTGCATTGGAAATTTTATTTTTCTCCCCAGCTAATCATTTTATCTGTTTTGAGTGAAATACACATTTAATGTGTGAGGATAATGCTATGTTAGTATCTTCAACCATAAAAGGTGGCTTTGACTTGCTCTTGATATTGTTGTATTATACTTGATTGACCCTTCAAAAAAATACATCTGAATTCACAATACTCAATTCACTTTGCAAGTTTGTAAGGAAATCTCTGTTGCCTACAAAAATATCTTTGTGAAAAAGCTCTTTGTAATTTGATATATAATAAAAATAGAAAAACTTTTCATAACTTGATATCAAATAAACTATGTTATGTAAATGTGTCCATCCAGAGTTTCTCCAGTGTCTGAATATAAAATACATGAAACTGTATAACTAAATAATACCATATTATGTGGCCAAAATCCTCTACCAGTAGGAAGTGTGATGCACCACCCTGTGCAGCTGCTTTCTCTACATTCACACACACAAAATCTTCATTCTCTTTTTGTGACACAGACTTACTAAGACATATCTCGCAGTTTTAGAACATTTAATCTTGTGTTTGTCTGAAGATCCACCATCTTTTACTTACAAACATTATTTTGTCTTGGTATAGCATTGAAGTCATAAAAAAAACTGATAGACCACACTAAACTTTACATGGGTTTTTCACATTTTTTAAATTTCCTTATGGATAATTTCAAATTAGAAATCTGTAAAACAATCATTTGATGTCTTTTTTTTTTTTTCTGCAGATTTCAAGTTCCTTTTTTAAACAGGAGACTTCGTGGACAGATGAAAGATAATGTTAGTTTTACTAAATTGAAATGGTCTTTGGACTAATTGAAAGTAAAGTTCTATATTAACAGTAATTTGTATTGTAATTATTAGCTTTGTTAACTTTATCTTTCTTTTTTAACTTGTGTATTTTCCCTTGCAGACAAAACATTTATTTGAACACTATCCACCTGGTGTGAGATATATTCAGTTTAGACACAGTGGTAAAGACATGCAGTTTTGGGCTGGACATTATGGAAGTAAAATGTGTGGAGCCAGAGTGACTTTTGTGTTTAACAAGTGAATAAATAGTTACATTTCTCAATCAACTAAAGTATTGAACAACAAAGATATAGCTAAAACAAACCATTTTAGTAAAGTGATTAAGACAAAAAATTCCCATTTAAATAAATGAGAAAATATAAATACAGAATGTAATTTGTTCTTCTGTAATTATCTCAGTTATTTTGTTAGTTGTTTATTTCATTGGTTAATCACTTGAAAGTAAAATATAATTACCAGCCTTTCTTGGTTCATTTGTTTATGTAAGTAAATTGTTTAAAGTTATGAATAAACTGATGACAGAAAAAACATTTGTCATAAGTTGCAAAACAAAAAATTGTGAGTGCATAGTGTAGAAACTTAATAATTACTTGATTATATTAAATACACACCTTTCTATATCCTCCCTAATTATAATATTCATTAAACACCTTTCTATATTCTGCCAGGTTATAATATTCAATAAACACTTTCCTTCATACTTTGTATCTACATTGTTATACCATAGGGTACAGTAAGATATTAGTTGTAGTAACTACATATCTTGTATCTACTTTGTTCTATCATATGGTAAACTAAGATATTAGTATCAGTGACTACCCAACACTACGTTTAACATATATTCTAATATCTTATCCATATACCCTTTATCTGCTATCTTTCTACACAAGACTACATTATCTAATGTCTTATCCCTATATCCTTTATTTGCTACCTTTCTACACAGGACTACATTATCTAACATGTAATCTAATGTCTTATCCATATATCCTTTATATTCTATCTTTCTACACAGGACTACATTATCTTATGTGTAATCTAATGTCTTATCCCTGTAATACTTCATTTTTGATGACATTTACCATCTAATCTTTCTTTTGTTCCCTAATAACAGTCTAAATCCAATCCTAGAATATCTCATAATTATCATGTTTCTCACTATGATTATGAAATTTCATTAACTAATTCATTAATTACTTGTTTTTCATGTTCTATATTTTCAGAGTTTATTGTGATTGATGTTTCTATATTCTAATGTTTTCTAACACGTGTGCATAAATTTAAAATCATAGTTTTGAAGTATCTAATTTAGATGGTGGCTCCTTTATTGCCATTTGGTATCTCGAGTGTGTATGATACGTGATTATTGTAAATCTTCTACCATATTGACAACATGAAAGTTTTAACATCACATACTGCAGCTAAACATTCTGGTTCTGTTATGGAGTAATTTATTTCAGCTTTCTCTAGCTAATAAGCTATAGAATCTTTCCTTTTTTTTTTCTAATTGCACCTTTAGAAAAATATGAAGCATCTATATTAAAAATGAGTTTTAATAAAGCCTTAACAACTGATGCTTCTTATAGTGAGTCTAGAATACTTTTTGTCTTTTATTTGCCCATCAAAATATTACATCTTTCTTATTTAATTCTGCTAAGAATTTTTCTAGACTTGCAAATCGTGTGATAAATCTTCTATATAATCCCACAAAACACAGATATCTTTTACTGTTTTTAGTACTGAATAATATTTATTAACTTCTATGTTCTTTGGATTATGAAACTTTGTAGAATGGATGGCAACTGCCTGTTGTGGAGACACAAGTGTAGAGGATGATGTTTCAAAAATCTTCTGCCTTTCGTCTTCAAGTCAAGTTTTGTCTGTCTTTATAGTGTACTAGTGGATTTTGGAGAGCATGTTGTGATTGGTTGGATTAGCACTGTTTCTGATTGCAGGAGAAATTTCCTTTATATTCAACCAATGGCAGCCACAGGATACTCACCTATAATCCAAAATCTCTGTTCAGTGAAGGTTTAATTATTGCTAATATGAAATGGTTCTTTGATATTTTTTGTCTTCCAGAATTTCTCTGTGTCAATAATTTTAGTTTTCTCCAAGTTTATTCTGTGTTCAGTTGACGTGGCATGCTCTGCAGTGGTTGAATTTTGTGCTTTCTTGAGTCTTGTACTATCTTTATGTTCTTTTATTCTTGTTGCAAGTTTTCTTCCCATTTCTCCAATGTATGTATCGTTGCAGGAACACGGAATTTCATAGATGACATTTTTGAGATTCTCTTTGGTAGGTTGCTATTTGTTTTTTACCAGAATGGACCTTAAGGTATTGTAGAATTTCCACTGGATTTCTATGTTGAATTTTTTGCCTATGTGTTTGAGTTCTTCACTGAAATATTGTAGGTATGGTAGGTAAAGGATGGTAGTTGTGGTAACTTTCTGATTTTTTTCTTTCTGTCATGGTCTTCTTCAAGGAGTTTTTTATGAAGGAGGAGGTGTAACCATTCTGTTTAAAACTTTCTTTGATCTTTTGGCATTCTGCTTCAATGAATGTCTTATCGCAAATGTTTTCTGCTCTCAGGTAGTAATAGTATCTAGACAACGAACAACCATATCTGTACTTACTTTTACTGTCACATAACACTACTTATACTAATTATTTTATCTTATTCTTCTCTATTCTTTATTTCTCACAACTTGTTGTTATTGTGTCCCAAATATCCTGTTAACTACACCAGATGTAATGGGCACATGGGTTTATTCATTATGTTTGACTTTGCACTCATTATAACTAAATTCATTTGGATTTTGAGTCTTACTTTTGTCAGCAGAGCTCACAAGCCATGAACTCGAAGAAATGTACATGTGAAATAAAGAACTCACATAGATATGGCTGAATATAGATCAAATAGTTTCTTTATTTATACACTGTTGAACATTTCATCCATATCAAAACTCTCCAAGATAGAAACAACACTAACTCTAAATCATTGAATTCTCTGTTTTAAAGTTCTAGGTTTTAACTAATAGAGCTTTCTATTATGTTCAGTAACAGAGATGAAACAATGCTTAATGTTTGTCCTTTTTAATCTGGACACCCTTTGTACAAACACAAAAATGAGTAGTAATGGGTAACGACAGAACAGTAGTCAAGTTTGCAGTAATATTCAAGCATAGACCATAAACTAAAGCTCTTTATACATGTACAAATACAACAGGTAGTGTGGACTGGATACATCATGTCATGAAAAAGATGCAGTGCAACTGATTTACAGCTTCCTAAACAACTTCCACTAGTCAGTGAAGTTCACACTGCAAGTATAAACCACCCAAACAAATCCTGAATGTTCAAGACAGACTGTGTATGAAAAATTGTAAAAGGCTGATACTTCCCCATCATAGATCACCCCACCTTTACCAATTCAAAAGGGGCAATAACAGGAGAATAAAAAAGTTTGTTTGTTTGAAAGTAAGCACAAATGGGCTATGTTGTACCCTTGTTTGTTTGAAAGTGAGCACAAATGGGCTATGTTGTACCCTTGTTTGTTTGAAAGTGAGCACAAATGGGCTACGTTGTACCCTTGTTTGTTTGAAAGTGAGCACAAATGGGTTACGTTGTACCCTTATTTGTTTGAAAGTGAGCACAAATGGGCTATGTTGTACCCACCATGGGTATCGAAATCTGATTTCTAGTATTGTAAGTCCTTAGACATACAGTTGTGCCATTGAAGGTAGATAATAAGAGAATAACTCGAAACTACTCCATGTTTAGTGTAATTAACACTGCTATTACAAAACTGATACCCCGAATATCACACTGATAATGTTTTCAAATATTACAAAAACAAAATAACAGCAACAGACCTAAAAAACAAACAATCAAAAGCCCTACCATGAACAATCACAATAAAAATTTGTAAAGTTATTAAACAGTCACAACTGATAATTAACATAAATGCAGAAAACACTTAAAGAACAATTAGTTTACTGTAGTGTGTGTGTACTTCTTATAGCAAAAACCCACATCAGGCTATCTGCTGCGTCCATCGATGAAAATCGAACCCGTGAGTTTGACGTTGTAAATTCATAGACTTACCGCTGTGTCAGCGGGGGCTAGTTTACCCTAGATAGTCACAAACAAAATGTATCAAAAAGCAATGATAGCTCAGAGAAAATAGAACATGACAAATGTACCACATCAAAAACGCAGTGTATCAAATTACGTGAACAGAAAAGAAACCGACAGACCTTCACCCTAAAACATCTTTGAAAATATTAATGGTTATAAACACAAACCTCTCCAGTAGGGCACTTCCTACACAAACGTAGACTAGGAAACCCTATTTACAGTTTAAGCTTACAGAAAGAAAATTAAAAAACAAAATATGTACTAATCAACGAATAAATATAAAAATAAACTGAGGCAAAATCACATACAAGGGTGTGCAAAAACGAAAAACTTTCAAATCTAATAAATACTCTCATTTTGATTTATATGGTGATCATCTCTTGGTCTACAGTCATCTTTAAGAAGAAACTGATCGAAAGTACTTTTTTTTTTTTTAGTGCATGTTAAATAAAATTCCCGACATTCCAAACTACAGCCACCTATTAAAACGCTCGTTGTCACTTGTGCAATGCGGAAATCACGTGAAACACAGCACCACCGAATATGCTAAATCTGTTAAGAGTATCGAACGCTATAATTACAGCCTAGGCCAAAAAAGTAACTTCTATCCCACTGTGACTAACCTTAATAATGAAAAATATATATATGTATTAGAAATATAATGATAATAATGAATTCCTGTGGTTCCTATGTAATTATATTTCAAAATGTTATTACTGAGAGAACAGACAAAACATACTCTAACCTCCCCTAAAAATATTCATGGGCTTTGATCTTCATCACATCCGCGATTTCGATGCTTATGATATTCTACAGACTATCCTATATATAATGGTAAGTAAAGTTTGTATCATTTGAACTGGGTCATCTTAGAAGTAGAAATGAAGACCTTAAAACATGAACATTTGTTATTTTTGTTTAACTGGACACTCAACGTTTACCTTTATAGCGTATTCAGGAGCGCTCCAATAAAATCAAACCGTAACTGACAGTGCAAAACTTCAAATATTTTGAAGTTCCAGTCAAATCTATATGAGAATTTTGACATAATTAAAAATACGGGAATAATAGGTCTCAAGAATGATTACAATTATACCTCTAAATGTTATTGTCGTAGGTGCAGTACTGGTTTAGCGCATGGGTAATCTAGGGCCTCGCCAGCCACCTAAGTAAATAAATAAAAATGTTTCATAAAACTAGCAAAATAAAGGTCCAATGACAATAATAACTAATTATATCATATTTCGACAGCCTGGAAAAAGTGTTCAAAATAAATAGTAATTGTTGTTGAAACAAACTACCGATAAAAAGTATGTTTATAAATAATCGTAATGCGTAAGTGTTATGCACAAATTAATGACACAAGTGCTTTGTTTAGCTGTAATCTGTAATTAGTGTGGACTGATATCATTGTTTGAATACTTTTATTATTAGGTAACGATTGAGAAACATGCGGGATTCTATTTTTAATGAATTAAGCAATAGTAAACAGATTAGAGCAGCAACCATAAAATATGGATCCCAGGGAACACATGTTGTATTCGTAATTATATGATATTCTAAAGCTTACTTCAAAATGGATAAAGTTATTTTAATATTATATTAAATCAATTATGTTACGGCCCGAGGGAATAATTTCGAGCATAAACATCACGTGATCACTGCACGTGCTGGATGTAGAGGAGGTTGGAAGCGGGTCTGTAACACCTGCGCATACGTACAAGATAACATTCAACTGTTGTTAGAAAAATGTTTTGTAGTTTTGTAATTGGATCTACTAGCGAATACTACATCAACTTTGTTTGGTGTGGTACGTGTATATTACGTTAATTACTATTTACGGCGTTAAAAGCGGTTGACATCACTGACGTGAAAGAGTCGTATTATAAATGTGGATGTATCTTTCCATTTAGGACATTGTTTGCCCCCGTGATAGTGGCAGTATTTGAAATTATAAGAGTTTACTTGTGCGAAAGGTATGTCTGGTTTGATATAGTACTTTACATTTCCATGTTGTGAGAAGTGTTTACTGATTATGACTAGATTGATGTATATTTTATTTGATTAGTTAAGTAAACAGTTTAATAAATCTCAGATCAATGAGCATTATTCCAGAACATTACTCATTAGTAAGAAATTTATAAATGTATGATAATTCGCCACTTGCATTTAATGATTTAACTCACGTGTATATCTCGTTAATAAATATTGGATGCTATTGTCGATAGCAACATAAAAATAACTAAAACTATTTTTGTAGTTGTAATCAATAGTAACACAAAGATAACTAGAACCAGTGTTTTAGTCAAGACTGCTGAACTCAATAGTAATAGAAAGGTAACTAGAACCAGTGTTGAAGTCAAGACTCTATTGTAGTCAGTAATAACACAAAGATAACTAGAACTATTGTTATAGTCAATAGCAACAGAAAGTTAACTAGAACCATTGTTGTAGTCAATAGCAACAGAAAGGTAATTGGAACCAGTGTTGTAGTCAATAGCAACACAATGATAACTAAAACGAGTGTTGTTGTGAATAGTAACACAAAGATAACTAGAACCAGTGTTTTAGTCAAGACTGCTGAACTCAATAGTAACAGAAAGGTAACTAGAACCAGTGTTGTAGACCATAGCAACACAAAGATAACTAGAACTGTTGTTATAATCAATAGCAATAGAAAAGTAACTTGAACCAGTGTTGTTGTCAACACTCTACTGTAGTCATTAGCAACACAATGATAACTTGAACCAGTGTTGTAGCCAACACTACCACAGAGATAACTAGAACAAGTACTGTAATCAAGACTCTGCTGTAGACAATAGCAACACAAAGATAAGTAGAACCAGTGTTGTGGTAAAGACTCTGCTATAGTCAGTAGTAACACAAAGATACCTAGAACCATTGTTGTAGTGAATAGTAACACAATGATAAGTAGAACCAGTGTTGTAGTAAAGACTCTGCTATAGTCAGTAGTAACACAAAGATACCTAGAACCATTGTTATAGTGAATAGTAACACAATGATAAGTAGAACCAGTGTTGTAGTAAAGACTCTGCTATAGTCAGTAGTAACACAAAGATACCTAGAACCATTGTTGTAGTGAATAGTAACACAATGATAACTAGAACCAGTGTTGTAATCAAGACTCTGCTGTAGTCAGTAGCAACACAATGATAATTAGAACTATTGTTATAGTCAATAGCAACAGAAAGGTAATTAGAACCAGTGTTGTAGCCAATACTAACACAAAGATAACTAGAACAAGTTCTGTAATCAAGACTCTGCTGTAAACAATAGCAACACAAAGATAAGTAGAACCATTGTTGTAGTGAATAGTAACACAATGATAACTAGAACCAGTGTTGTAATCAAGACTCTGCTGTAGTCAGTAGCAACACAATGATAATTAGAACTATTGTTATAGTCAATAGCAACAGAAAGGTAATTAGAACCAGTGTTGTAGCCAATACTAACACAAAGATAACTAGAACAAGTTCTGTAATCAAGACTCTGCTGTAAACAATAGCAACACAAAGATAAGTAGAACCACTGTTGTAGCCAATAGTAACACAAAGATAACTAGAACCAGTGTTTTAGTCAAGACTCTGTTGTAGTCAGTAATAACACAAAGATAACTAGAACTATTGTTACAATCAATAGCAACAGAAAGTTAACTAGAACCATTGTTGTAGTCAGTGGCAACGCAAAGATAACTAGAACCATTTTTGTAGTCAATAGCAAAAGAAAGGTAACTAGAACCAGTGTTGTAGCAATAGCAAAACAAAGATAAGTAGAACCAGTGTCTCTGCTGTTGACAAGAGTAACACAAAAATATAACTAAAACCAGTGTTGTAGTAAAGACTGCTATAGTCAGTAGTAACACAAAGATAACTAGAACCAGTGTTGTAGTCAGTAATAACACAAAGATAACTAGAAGTATTGTTATAGTCAGTAGCAACAGAAAGTTAACTAGAACTATTTTTGTAGTCAATAGTAACACAAAGATAACTGGAACCAGTTTTTTATTCAAGACTGCTGAACTCAATAGTAACAGAAAGGTAACTAGAACCAGTGTTGTAGTTGAGGCTGTTGTAGTCAGTAATAACACAAAGATAACTAGAACTATTGTTATAATCAATAGCAACAGAAAGATAACTAGAACAAGTGTTGTAGTCAATAGCAACACAAAATAACTAAAACCAGTGTTGTAGTGAATAGTAACACAAAGATAACTAGAACCAGTGTTGTAGTCAAGATTCTGCTGTAGTCAGTAGCAACGCAATGATAACTTGAGCCAGTGTTGTAGCCAATACTAACACAAAGATAACTAGAATGAGTTCTCTAATCAAGACTCTGCTGTTGACAACAGTAACACAAAAATAACTAGAACTAGTTTTGTAGTCAAGACTGTTTTAATCAATAGTAACACAAAGATAACTAGAACTATTGTTATAGTTAATAGCAACAGAAAGTTAACTAGAACCAGTGTTGTAGTCAATAGCAACACAAAGATAACTAGAACCATTGTTTTAGTCAAGACTGCTGAACTCAATAGTAACAGAAAGGTAACTAGAACCATTTTTGTAGTTAATAGTAACAGAGAGATAACTAGAACCAGTGTTGTAGTCATGGCTCTGCTGTAGTCCATAATAACACAAAGATAACCAAAAAACAGTGTTGGAGTCATGACTCTGCTGTAGTCAGTAATAACACAAAGGTAGGCAATAGTAACACAAAGATAACTGGAACCAGTGCTGTTGTCAATAGTAACACAAAGGTAACTCAAACCAGTGTTGGAGTCATGACTCTGCTGTAGTCAGTAATAACACAAAGGTAGGCAATAGTAACACAAAGATAACTGGAACCAGTGCTGTTGTCAATAGTAACACAAAGGTAACTCAAACCAGTGTTGTAGTCAATAGTAATACAAAGGTAACTGGAACCAATGTTGTAGTCAAGGCTGCTGTAGTCAATAGTAACTCAAAGGTAACTAGAACCAGTGTGACAGTCATGACTCTGCTGTTGTCAATAGCAACTCAAAGATAACTAGAACTGGTGTTGTTGTCAATAGTAACTCATAGATATTTTTAGAACCAGTGTTGTTGTCAGTAGCAAACCAAAGATAACTAGAACTGGTGTTGTAGTCAGTATTAACACAAAGATAACTAGAACCAGTGTTGTATCCAATAGCAACACAAAGATAAGTAGAAGCAGTGTTGTAAAGACCCACAGTTTTTGTTTTAATATCTCCTCCCATGAAAAGAAAACAATAAAAACTTAAAAGGTTAGGAAATAAATCAAATCCAGAATTGATGTTGTTTTTCCAGAGTTTATGATGTCTGTGAAATCTTTATTATGTTTGAAGTTAAAGGGGGTGAGAACAGATCTACTAGACCTGTTAAATATCAGGGTTAATCACTTGTAGTAAGCTATAGTGTAAAAGAGTACCTGTTATAACTGCAGATTATATAATTTGCTGCTGTTCTACACCTCATAGGAACTGCTTTATAATTGATGTTTGGTAATTAATAATCCTGGATAAGTCTAAATACTGGTCAGTATGTTAAATATAACCGTTCTTGATCTCAGTGATTTGAGCCCAGGATCATCCAAAGGGTGGTCTTGAGAACTACAGCACTGACTCAAACAAATCTTAAACTGTTATCTGTAGTGTGTGTTTTTGTCAAAACAACATAGAAATGGTAAATGAAATAATTTCCCATGTCATTGAGGATTGTTGAAGAAACCTGTGTCTCAATATCACATCTATTGCTAGTAGTAAATTCAGAGAATTTTAACATACATTTATAGAGATTGATTGCAGATGAAAGAGGTAACTACCTCTCTACAAATTACTTATTATTATGCTATATATATTGGTCTACTGATTTAAGAAAGGATATTAACTCATTGGGAAAGGTTCAGAGGAAGGCTACTAAGATATTTGTGTGAATAAAATGGTTATGTTTTAGAGGTAGTAAAGATAGATTAATACCTTTTAACCTATTTTCTCTTGGAAAAAGTAGGGTAAAAGGTGATCTTACAATGTTTTGCAGGGTACAAGAAGAAAAAAGACACCTGACATGTGTAATAAACTGAAAGAAAAGAGGACTCAAATTTAAGATTGGGAGAACTCATCCCTGTTTGAGTTAAAGCTGTATTGCTTTAAGAGTATGAGGGAATTATATAATGAGTGTCTGTTGTTAGTAATATAAGCTGACATTTAACAAGAGCTTAACATAGTAAATAAAGTGTTGGTTTGAATTTTATTTTCTCAGATGGGTTTCCTTGGAGAACCAAATGGTCACTTATTGTCTATATGTTGTGTTAAAGTGAGACATACTAAAACAATAGAATATATTTAAAACATAACACATACCAGTTATACATATAGATTGTATTCACCCAAATGTGTTAATATTGTACACCTACTTTTAGTGTGCATTATTTCATTTTGTTTTTCATGTTGCAGTTATAACCAACTTTGTTTCCTACAACTGTATCATCTTTGAAAATCAAAAGTAATGAAGGAAAGTACAGAAGACTTGATAAAAAATGAAAATAAGGTTTGTGTTTACCAATACAGTTTTTAATTTTAAGTCTTTTAGAGTAATAATGTATAGGAGTGTTCTTGGTTATCACAAGTTATCATTAATGAGTAAAGTAGAACATAATATATATAATTGTATATCTAATGATTTATATTTAGACTGGTTTGTTGAAACTGTTTATGTGATGTTATTTATTGTGTTAACTAAGTAATTATATCAGTTTGTCTGAGTAAGGGAGGGAAGGCATTGACCAAGTAATTATATCAGTTTGTCTGAGTAAGGGAGTGGAGGTGTTGACAAAGTAATTATATCAGTTTGTCTGAGTAGGGGAGGGGCATTGACTAAGTAATTATATCAGTTTGTTTGAGTGAGGGAGGGGGATGTGTTGACTGAATAATTATATCAGTTTGTCTGAATAAGGGAGGGGGCATTGACTAAGTAATTATATCAGTTTGTTTGAGTGAGGGAGGGGGATGTGTTGACTGAATAATTATATCAGTTTGTCTGAATAAGGGAGGGGGCATTGACTAAGTAATTATATCGGTTTGTCTGAGTAAGGGAGGGGGAGGTGTTGACCGAGTAATTATATCAGTTTGTTTGAGTAAGGGAGGGGGAGGTGTTGACTGAATAATTATATCAATTTGTCTGGATAAGGGAGGGGGAGGTGTTGACCGAGTAATTATATCAGTTTATCTAAGTAAGAGAGGAGTAGGAGGTGTTGACTAAGTAATGATATCATTTTGTCTAAGTAAGGGATGAGAGGGAGGTGTTTACTAAGTAATTATATCAGTTTGTCTGAGTAAGGGAGGGGTGTTGAGTAAGTAATTATATCAGTTTATCTAAGTAACAGAGGGGGTAGGAGGTGTTGACTAAGTAATCATATCATTTTGTCTAAGTAAGGGATGGGAGGGAAGTGTTGACTAAGTAATTATATCAGTTTGTCAAAGTAATTTGATATACTGTATTTCGTCAAAACTCTGTTGGTGAAATCAGTTTAAACTTTTAAATTAAATCATAGCCTGCAAGTACATAAGATAAAAGAATCATGTGTTACAGACCCAGCATTGAATGGCATGTAACCCTGATAGTGTAAATCCTAATGAAGTACACCTGGTGTCAAGTGTATATCTTAATGAACAGTGTTCACATGATGTTTAAAGTAAGGGTTAATTAATAATATCTTTAAGTAAACTGTAGCAAAGGACTTGTATTCAATATTTGTTGTAAAGCCTAATGAATGCTTGAAGTAAAGTTTAATGAAGGGTGTGTCTTTCCAATTACATTTTTCAGTTATCAGTGTTCTACTTATACATTATGTTTCTATCAAATTTGTAAGGTAGTAAAAGTGAAAAACATAGGATGCTGAGAAACTGTTGAATGTAGTATTTGAAATAAATGTCACAATCAAGGCTTCACTTAAATAGTTAATACATTTTCTCTTTCCAAAATCTTTCTTGTGGACAATCATATTCACAAACACACTGTTGTATTTGATAAATTATGATACGTATGAATTAATATTTTATTATGCTAAGTAGTCAATTACTTCATTTTAATACAGATGAAATATTTTAAAAAATACCAATATTAATCAGTAACTAAATTAAGCCATGAGAAAGTATTTAATATTCACTTGAGACAGTAATGCTCATATGACCATCACTTGTTGTTTCATTGTTATATATATGCTGTTTTGTTTACCTTATATGGATATTACATTTTTAATTGTCATGTGTTTTGATTTAAATAATTTGTTGGCACTTGTTAGATGAATATCAAATTAAGCTGAAATTTTACCTACTTTGTGTGATTTATTAAGTAATTAAAACTTGTTAATTCATTTCATGTATTATTTAAGCATTAACTTGTATTATAGAGGAGGTAGGTATAGAAGGAAATTCTCACACTTATGTCATAAATATTTGATTTTTGTGTGTTCTTGTATTTTGGCAAGCAGGCTTAGTAAAATTCAGTGAAACATTGAAGTATGTTGCTAAATATGTATATCGTTTGGCAAGTAGTTAAACCAAGCTTTGAATAATGACTATACACTATCCCAACTCTCTCTGTTTAGCTAGGAATGTAGTTAAAGGAGGTACTGTTTTGTTGGTTTTGGATATAGTGAACTTGTTTTCTACAAAACAGCCTCTAGAAGGTGAACACCCTGTCTCAACAGCATCTGCCTCTGCAGACTATGGAAGTATGGATAATGCTCCACCAACTTATGAAGAATCTCCAAAAGGTATTAATTTGAAAAGTGAAAGAAACATATGCATATGTTTAGAATGTTTTTGAATACAAATAGATACACAAAGACAAGTAAGTATATATGAATTTAATAAAGATACACACAGACATGTAAGTATGTATGAATTTAATAAGGATACACACAGACATATAAGTATGTATGAATTTAATAAAGATACAGACATGTAAGCATGTACAAATTTAATAAAGATACACACAGACATGTAAGTATGTATGAATTTAAGAAGGATACACACAGACATATAAGTATGTATGAATTTAATAAAGATACAGACAAACATTTAGATAGAACACATTGTTTTCATGCTGCCATATAGTTTATATGCATGGTTGTTCTAACTGCCTGTAATACTCTCCACTATACAGCTTTTTTGTTTGTTCACACTTTAATTTTCATTTTTTTAAATTAACCAATACAGAATATTCATATCTAGGACTCTGTTCAAACCAATCCATGTTTTTCAGTATTTCACTCTCAAGGTGGATTCTTTGATGTGGATTCCCAGCGAAGGTTGTGTATTTTCAGTTCAAGTCCTCTTGGATCTAAACAGCCATCCACATATTTGCCATGCAAATTTTGACCTTCTTCAGTCACCATCAGAAGGTCAAAACATTGTTCGCTCCTCTACATAAAAAATTTCCTTACTCTGTCATATTCATATCCACAATAGCCAACTTAGGCCATTCCTCATTAAACCACATCTTCTGGAAATGTTCACTTTAATGTAGTTTTAGAGGTGTCTGTCATGCAGAAATCTCCCTTTCTTCTCAGTCTTGCTAAGATTGGGGATAAGGAGGGATGTTGGACCATTTCCTTATCAGAGCTATGTGATGGTTCATGTTTGTATTTGGGATTATTTTGCCTGTTACAAGAGGTAAAGTATTAACTTTCTTTACTTGTTGTGGTTTGTAAGAGCATCAATTCCAAATGTAATTGTTTATGTGTAACTTCTGATATGTCTACTGAAGTTCCATGTTTTGTTAATGTAATCAAACATACTGAAAAGTGTGCCAGCAGAGCTTTGTAACTATGATGCCAGTATTGTGTTGGAACCATTAATGGATGCCAGTATTGTTGGATACCATTAGTTAAATATTTTGTGTTTAATGTTCACGTCAATAATCTGTGGGTCATAACTGGCATTTGGAGTTATTGCTTTTGTCATGATGCTTCCACAGTATTCACCACCATACCTTTCATTTATTTGCTCCATAGAGTGCTTGCCACCATGCACTTTGCTCCCATATTTCCAGAGTCTTGATTAAACTTTTCTTGTATTATTTTTCAAAAAATGCTTTGACACAGATCAATAATATTTCTAATGACAAAACTCTTCTACACCATGCATCTCAGAATGGCTGGTATGGGTATTAAGATGACCACGGAAGGATGAAATGTTGTTCTCTCCTTATCAGTAAAGGTGTTAATTACCCATACCAGCTGTTCTGAGATACATTTTTATTTTAAGTGGGTTTCTTGTCATAAAAAATGTTCTATGTCATATTTACACGTTCTACATTTAAGATTTTGTTTTTCCTGCAACAGGTCAGTTGTTCATCCTGTATGATGATCAGCCACTGAGTTTGGAAACTAGGGCTGTACAGTTTTCATCATGACTTGTACATAAGTTCCAGTGTTAATGTTCTTTTAGAAGGAAAATCATACATTCATGGACAAATAATATCACGTTGAGCATGCTATGACGTGGTTAGGTGTGGCATTGTGTGTATATATGACATACACCTTACTTCACCACTTTGTTGTGTGTGAGACTGTGTGTATACATGGCATACACCTCACCTTATCACTTTGTTATGTGTGTGTTTGTGTGTATATGTCTCCCTGTAGTTACTTTTGATTAATAATGTTGTGTTTCCAAATGTTGTCAGTTGTGAATGAAATGTTCAAACTTGATTCACCTGTTAAGATCAGGCATCTCTGCTGTTTGTGCAGTTGATGTCAGTGTCAACTATTGTGATTCATGGAATACTCCCAGATTTTACATTGACTGAGACAACTGCATGCTAATATTTTTTGCTGTCAATGTAACATTAACACATATACTTAGAGCAAGATTGTTAAGCAGTATCTACATTAGTATGATTGCTTATACTGTTACAGTTTGTAGGATATTTGCTATACTAGAAATTTAAGAACCTAAAATACGTTGAAATATTTACTGTAATGAAAGAAGAAAGATTTGGTGTTGAAGGAAATGTTAATACTACACGCTTGTGTAAAAGTGTTACGAAAAAGTCAAAATTATATTTCAGGCCACTTACTGAAAATGAGCAATGGAAGGTAAACAACAGGTGAAACATGAAAACTTGTTAATCTTCATATTTAGTACAACAAAAACTCAGAGAAAGTGATTGAGTTCAGCAAACAGTTAATACTTTATGTGTCCCTCTTATGCTTTAATAACTATAGACAGTCTTTCCAAATGTCTATAATACACTTCTATAAAGTTTCTTTGGAAGTAACTTTTCATTTTTCAAGTTTTTGATTTACTCAGTTGGGTTCAGATCATGTCTCTGTGGAGGACAGAGCATCATTTGAATGACTCTAGAAACTTGTTTCTCAGCTAAGTAATTTCAGTGTAAGTTGGATGAATGGTCATTATCTTCATGGTAGTAGAATTTTTGAACCATGTATTTCAGAGTTGGACTCATCCATCCATAACACATTTTGTCCAATCATTAAAACTCCAGTTCTTTACTTTTTTTGCAAATTTCAGTTTCTTTAGAATAGTTGGAGACCAGAGTAAAGGTTTTATTAAAACTGCTACACAACCAGATATTTTAGTTTAGTTAAGTCTTTTTGATACTGTAGATCTGAACATTTTTATGTAATTTGGTACATGGTAGTTTATTTCATGCTTTAAATCAGTGCCAGTCTTCCTTCTGTCCTGAAGGTTGTATAAACAAAGACAAATAACATCAGTATCATTGAGTTCTGTCTTTAACTTTCCTATTTTCAAATTTCCCTGTCTCTGTCTCATGATCTAGGATGTACTTGACAGTGTTTGGAGAGTTTTTCAAGTCTTCACTAGTTTCTCAGAGAGTCCAATCAGCATCGCGTAAATCTTTTATGCAAACTCTCTGCTCTACTGACAATTCTCCATTTGTTTTTGGCTGTGGCATGACAACAACACTTAATATATAATGTTAAATGTTGTTATCAAGGTTTATTTGTGGTGTATTGTTCAATTGGTTTCTTCTAGCATATACAGTACCATATGCTAGCTTCTTTGTATATATAGTTAATACACTGTATGTGATACCATGACAGTTAATTCAGACCCTAACTTTCATCACTATGTTCCTTCAAGCTGAACCCTTATGACATGCTCTTGGTACAAGTATATTTTAAAGAATGATAAATATTCTCATCCTGGTTCATTCAGTTGTCAACATGAATCAGTGAAATATTACCATAGTACTGAAATTTAAATTCTGTAATGACATGGAAGAATTAGCCATACAGAATGAAAATAATTACAGAATATTCTCTTGTCCTAACACTTGTGTACACTAGTGTAGTTAACAGAGTGAAACAGACAGGTAGAATTTGTTGTATATTTATTTAAAGTTAATATATCTGAAGGAAATATTCTTTAGTAAAAACGTAAATTATGTTAAATTTCTGTAAGTGGAAGTTCACGTTTCTCTTAAAAAAATGATTCCAAACATAAGGAAAACTTTGCAGTGTGTTGAGGGATTTTCAAAAATTAGAAACAAACCTGTTTAAAATTACCTAATTCAACTTCTCTCTGTAGCTGACCAATGAGAGAACTGGGTTACAAGGATCCACTGCATTCTGGATGAAGAAGGATATAGTACACCTGTTCCAGGAACAGTAGAGTGATAAGACCTCGATAATAAATTCACTGCAGTTTTACTGTGTTACATATTAGAATGTAGAAAAATGTCAACTGGAGGGTGACATGAGTAATATTTGTTTTGCCCCATAACTATCATCAGAAAAAAAAAGATGTGTTAATCTAAATGACATCATAGAATGAATCCTTGTATATGATGTTTTTTCAAGATCTAAATGTATGATAAATGAATGTTGTTTAAAAAACAGATAGTCTTGTGGAATAAAGATTAACTCACCCAAACACAAGTAAAAAATCATTTACATTTCTTTCCATATGTATTTGAGTCTGAATTTAAGAAAAGTACTTTCAGAGGTTACAATTGTATTATAATGTTTTCTCTTGTTATGTTAGATATTACTGCACTCTTTCTATAGTTATTTACTTTGAGTTTAAAGTCGATTTGATTATAAGGTAAGGTTTTATAACAAGTTATCTTATTTCCATCCAGGCAATCCTCCATCTTACAACACCATTATTGGAAAAATCAGGAGAGCAAAACAAGAGGCAACAGGACCCTTAGAGTTTGTTAAAATGACATTTGCTATCATCTTTGGATCCAGTAAGTGCTTGCTCAGATACTGTAATTACAACTGTTTCTGTCTCTTACAGTTACTGTAACTAAGTCATTCTAATTCTAATTATTATTGTTTATTTTATGCTGTTATAGTTAATTTAATCATGTCATTCTAATGAAGATAATGTATTTCTTGCTCTTACAATTGATCTAAACCACCTTAGTTCAGATTACATATTCTAAAACTGACACTTATAGTTAGTTATTCCACCTCCAGGATTTCAACTTTGCCCATCTAAGCATTGGTCTGTTTTTTTTCTCACTTTCTCCAGTTTTTTATGCCCCACTCACACACCCTTGGGCCACTCTTCATCTACATCAATGCACCCTCTAACCTTTTACTGTATATAATGACTTCATTTAGATAATTTTATCACTTTTTCTTTACAAATTCTGTAGACATGGTTTCACGACACAATTGCTGAGATAATTAATGTACATGGTTGAAATTTTTCCTTTGCATAGGTATTTTTTTTAAATTGTATTTAATAATTATGATTTAGAAAGAAAAGAAAGGAAAAATTGTAATATGCCATTTTCAAACATGAAATCACAAGTTATTGTTTCCAACCAGGAAACTTATCAGCTCTTTTCTATTCCATCTCTCAGAGATGGGGAGGACTTTCAGTTAAGGCCCTTCATACTTTTCTTCATTGTGAGATGGAGACATCTATTGGTCTTGGGGCTTCTCTCCATAGAGTTGTGAGACTGCTTTTGTTGATGAGCCAGGACAGCCTGGAGAAAAGTTGGTCTCTCTTTGTCTGGTGCCTTTCTTTACTAGTACAGCTTCTCATGAGGTAGTTTGGATCAACCACCACCTGCACCATTTCCTCTTTAGTCAGGCAGGTTTGTGAGATTTGAGGGCTTTCTCCAGTTGCTTTGAATCTACTCCTTCTTTGAAAGATCCGAGTGTGATAGTTTTTTTTTTCTTCTTGCACCTGGTATTAATGGGTGATTTAATACTCTATTATATGATATGGTACGTATATCTTTCCCTCTTTGTTTGTTTGAGTAGAATGCTTTGCTTACTACTGCCAGGTGGATGTATATTTTAATTCCACAGACTAAATCCTCTTATTGATATGTGGGGTTCTAGAATGAACACTTTGATCTCTTTGAAAAGATTCATTTGACCCTAACTCCTGTTTTGAGATTTTTTTCTTCCCTTCATGCTACAGATTTTATTGAAAGCATCTCAGTCATCTCCACATCAATTTGATGATGACTTGAGTCCTTTGCTGACATCTAATTTGATAAGATTGTTAGCTTCTGCTCTTTCTATGATTTTGTGACTTGTATTTTGTTGGGGCTTATTGATTAAAGATGCCTTGTTGGAGGAAGTTCGTCTTCCTACTGTAGGCCTTTATTTTACATGAGTCTCCCTTTCTTCATCTCTTGATATTTTCAGACATCCCAGAGATGTTAGAATTTTGAATTCATGTCACCCATTTGTTGTTTTCCTTGTTGTTAATTTCTATACTTTTTTGTTTTCTGATGAAACTCATGGCACAACAGCTCACCATGTGTCCCAACCTCTGGCTTTTGTTTCTTGCTCTGTTGATCCTCAGAATAGATTCTGTCTTTAGTTTCAAGGTTCCTCCACTTGGGCAGACTATCACCAGTGGTGTCAGTGATTACTCTGCTGAGTAGGGATCTGTGGGTGTGAGGTTACAACAATTGGAAGATACCCAAAATTCATTTACCACATATCCATGGGTTCTTCAGGCTTTGGCATTAAGGTTGATCATTCCCTGTTCAAAGTGGAGTCTTTTTTCAACCTACTTTGGCATTCTTCACCAGGTGTTTGAATAACCAAAGTTGATATTGGTGATATATATATCTCCACATTCTCATAACAAAATTATTCTTTCACTATTTACATTTTGTGCACAGGGGTTAGGTTTTGCAGTTGAGAGATTTGTCCTTTGACCTAGCATTTGTACCATATGTCTTACACTGAGGCATCCTAGGTTTTCTTGTCATCTTCGTACTTGGACCTGTGCTCCCTCCATTATCTAGACAGTTGGTTACTTCTGGCACCATCTCATCAGTTGACAGAACAACACAAATTCTCTCAGAAATCACCAAGGCTAGTTTTCTTACCAGAGCCAAGAAGTCCATTCTGTTGCAGACTTACAATATTTCCATCTTTTTTCACCATATTTTATGCCTGGCTCAGCCACCTCCCAACCAACTTCAGGTTGTGGAACAAACAGCTAAGTTCTTATTTACTTCTCTCACTTTTGGGGATGTGGACATCTCTCAAATCTTTGATTTTATTTGGGACAAGCACATGAAGTCCATCAGGAATTTTGATCCACTGAATCATTCATTCTCTTTCTTCAGAAACAATATTTTTGTTCTCAAGTGGTGTCTGGATCAGATCAACCCATCAGTGTTCTTGTACCATCCTCTTGTCACGAGTTTCATCTCATCACAGATATTTGATCTCAGAGATAGAGTGTGTATATTGACAGTTGGGAATATCAGGGCCTGTGGATGTAAGGCGAATCTCTCTTATATAGCAACCACTTAGAAGTTCTTGCTGTCTATCAAGCACTGGTTTCATGTCTGTATCTCTTGCAGGGGAAAATCATTATGATTCATTCCACAGTGATCTCTTTACATTTCCCATCCTGGAACACATACTCTTGGGATCTTTGTTTTCAATCCTTGGATATTCTCTACTGGGCTTACTTCTATTATATCAGTCTTCCAGCTTGCCATGTTCCAGGAGTGATGAATTTCACAACTGATCAAATGGATGCTTCACTGCAAAGTATTGTGGTGTATTTGCTCTCACTTTAGGACTCTATTGATCAATTCATTTGCCACTCATTGAAAGTCAACTACAGGTGTTTTTAGTTCCTGGTATCTCATCTCTGGATTTTGTCAATAGATGCATTTGGTCAACATTGGATGGGATTGCACCTCTATGTCTTTACCTCAATATATCAGTTATCCAGAATTTTGGCAATGATTCAGTTCTCTACTTGAAAGCTGCTGATAGCCCCCCCCACAACTATGGTTTCCTACTCTTCAAGATGGTCAATTTCTCCATCTTCTACTCTGATTATCTTTATTTGGGCTACTTCTATTCAACATTCTATGCCCAAACTTTCTTAAGATAAAACTTAATGTATGGATTTTTCTACAGTCCTTTGTATGGCATTGGGGTTTAACTTCTAAAGTTGCCTTGTATATGTGTTTCATTGTAAACAAGGGCTGTTAAAAAAATACGCAGACTGTTTGAATTGCGTGGCTATTCCAACAGGTTTTCAGCTGATTGCCCAGATACATTTGTGTTTCTTAGGACCATATTGTATCATGTGCCGCCCAGCGTTCCTATTTACCTCACCATCACGCTCCACTACACTCTATCGGTGTTTAAAACTTAATGTTTTCAGCTGGCTGTTGTACTTTAAGATAATGGCTAAGGCCAGATACAAACTGTTACTCTGCCTTGTGGGACCATCGGCACTGAGTCCGAGGGAACTTTATCACTTGGCGCCAAACGTCGTTGGTGCGCTTGATTGTGTTTTGTATAATTATTGTTTATTTGTATTTTTTGAATCCTCTAAATTTTTGTATTTTCGTTTTCAGTATTTGTTTTACATTCAACACTGGCACATATTGTATATTACATGTACTGTTCATTTATAGTTTTGTTGTAACTAATTTAAATTACTCTTTGAATTTTAATTTTTCTTTAAGTTTGTATATCGAATTTCCTTTTGTAATTATAGTTATTCATTTGTAACTGGAAACTATAGTTTTATAATTTCATATTTGTAATTGTAGTTTGTATATAACTTGTATATTTGGGGATTTAATTACTAATGCATACCTCTATATGTTGTTGTATTTTCATGTAAAGAATTATTTGTACTGTGTTGCTGTTTATGGTTGTTGTTATAAATTCAAAATTTGTGTTTATTAACCCTGTTTATGACAGATCTAGCTTTCACTGTTGGTATATATACTTACTGCGTTTTAGTTTCTATTTTATATATGTTTGTTGTATTTTCCATCTGAATTTTCAGTTTATGTTTCCAAAACTCAATGTTTTATTCACATAATTGTATATTTTGTATATATGCATATATGAGACTGTTTGAATTATGCGGCTGCCCAGTTGGTTCCAGTGGAATCTGCTTGGTGTCGCTAGGTTTGCACAGATCAGCTGATTATGACGCCATTTCCGATTGCAGATATCTTCATTTGTGTATTAGCTATGCGGTTTTAAGTGAAGTGCGATTTTTTCGTTTGGCGGATTTCAGAATGAAAGACCTGAAGGAGCAACGACTTGCTGTGAAATTTTGTGTTAAACTTGGAAAATCTGCGACTGAAACTTTTGCTATGCTTAACACGGCTTACGGTGGTGTTCCTATGAAGAGTACGGCATGTTTCAAGTGGCATGAACGTTTTAAGGATGGTCGACAGTCCATTGAAGATGATGAGCGTCCTGGACGTCCTTCCACGTCAACTGTCGACAAAATCGACACCCTGGTGTGGGCAAATCGACGTCTGACTGTCAGGGAGCTTGCTGAAGAGTGTGGGATATCAGTTGGATCTTGTTACGAGATTTTGACCAAAAATTGAAGATGCACCGTTGCTGCAAAATTCAGCCCTCAGAACTCATGAGTTTTGGCCAAACACTCGATCACTGTTCTTCCCCACCCCCCTACTCACCTGACCTTGCTCTTTGCGATTTTTTCTTGTTCCCCAAACTCAAAAGACCCTTGAAAGAAAGAAGATTTGAGACGATTCCCAAGATTAAGGCGAAGGAGCTGGAGGACATTACAAAAGAAGCGTACCAGGACTGTTTCAACAAGTGGAAACACTGTTGGGATAAGTGTGTGCATTGGGGAGGAGAGTACTTTGAAGGGGTCCCAGACCTGTAACTTCTAAATAAAGTACATTTTGTTTTATGACGTCAGTCCGCGTATTTTTTTAATAGACCTCGTAAGTAGACCCACAATGGCCATTTATCAATGGAAACACACACTTAAACAGCCAGTGGTACCTCATGAAGAAATTGAACCAACTTCATCCAAATGTGCCCACCACATATAATTTTTTGACCTGGTTTATTAACTACATGTTGTTATTTTAAATAACAGAAAGTTTTCGACTCTCCAGTGCTATCCAACACTCTCCAATCATTTAGAGTCCTTCTTTCCAAACAGTCTTTTCACTTACCTATTTGTGGTACTAGTATGGTATTAAGTGCTTTGTCTCAACATTCATTCAAGCCTTTAGCCTCGTGTACCATGAATCACCTTTTCTTTAACCCTTTTGTGTTGGATCATGGGCCAGAGGCTATGTCAACTCGTTTATTGACTTGCATTCAAAATATTACCAATCTGCTATTTTATGAATTTATCAGTACGTTTGAAATTAAATTATAGATTCTAATTCAAATATTAATGTTATATATGAGTTAACTTCATAATTTAAAAGTATTGAAAGAACATACCTAAATATAGATTTTAATGAGTCACATGATATGTTGTATGCAGCAGTGGTTCAAGTTAGATGTTTGTGATGTCAAAATACTAAGTCTATAATTTTGTACAAATTAGGAACTCAAGTTACTGATATTATTAAGCTAGAATGTAAAATAATAACTTTATATCTTTTTATTTCGCTGCAATATGGCTTACAAACTGAATCAAATAAAGTGGCCCTGTTCACCTCTTTCCATTTTTGAAAACAGTCCCTTATATACACTCACTTCAATATATGACTTGTAAATAACCAAACAACTTAGATATCCCCATAGTGGTTTTTCTCAGCCATTTTAATCTGTAGAAAGGCTACCATGTTCTTTGAAACCAAGACTTCAAGAAGGTAGGTTGTGTCTTTAGTCTGCTCGAAGTTTCATATTTTTTTAAACTTATATGTATCTTAGTTACTAAGCTTCATAAATTATAGTAGAATTCAGTGGTATCAGTCTAATTATTTATGATTTTTGATTATTCAACTGTATATATAAAACCTTAAAAAAATTATTTGATATCCTCCATGTGCAAAATTTTGAAAGGCTTAGCAACCTATGTCCAGCAACAACCATGTCATAGTAAGAAGAGAATTATGAAGAGAAATATAGTCTTACTGAAAACAAACATTTGAAATGTAGTTTAGGAGATCTTAGAGATTACTCAAATAATATTTGAAATTTTTGGGATGAAATCACTTTGGACTTAGACTAGTAACAAAAAAGACTCTTTTCAGAAACAAATCTTTGGTAAAAATATTTCATTAAAAAATCTGATGATTTTTACACAAAATATTTGTAATATCTACTAAACATCTACCAAATGTTGTTAAGATATACATGCTATATCAAAAGTTAAATGCAAACACTCAATATGTGCAACCATGTAGACGAAGACATGTACATTATACCGAGCACATCTTGAAAGGGTTAAAGGACATTTTGGTTGTTCCTAGCATATGAATGTTGTAGGTCAGAGTTTTTTGCATTACATGTGCACAGGACTCTATATCACTTCACTATCTACTGTACTTTGATAGCTTTTTTTTTTCATCTAAGACTGTGGCAGCCAGGGAATAAATTCTTTTGCCAATTACATCTTTTCTTACAACCTATTGGACACTGATCATTTGATCTGTCAGAGCCTTTAGGTGTAGGTGATTCACACTAACTTCTTTTGAGATGGCAGAATTCAGCTCTTTATTCATTGGGATCCTTTGTTTCCCAAGATCTATCCCTAATTACTTTGAAGAGTTGGCTTCACAAATTGATATATATGGTTTATTCTGGACTTTCTCAATAGGTGAGGAAGCTTGTGAAAGTCACATCTCACTACATTTCCATCTTTAATTGCCATCTAAATTACAGGATATCATACAGGCTAGTACATGGCCATCACTCAGTTCTTTCCTTTCACAATCAAGCAATTTCTTTATCTGAGGATTTTCAACTACACTAGCAACCAGTTTGACTGTACTTGCTGCCAGCTGCAACAAGCTCTGTTAAAATGAAGTGCTTCATAAAACCAACTATGAGCTCACCAGATAATATGATCATATTATAATATACCACTGCTCATAAGTGAAGGTAAAGGGGACCCTGTCCATTCCTACAGATCATCAGATTGAATAAATTGGGGTCAGTTGGCTTTTAAAAATTTATGGAAATTTATTCACCCTTTGCACTGATTCCAAAGCACTGTTCCTCAAAACTCCCCATCAGGCACTACTCATCAGATTCTAGCAGTGTCTTTATCACCACCTAGTTTCCTGTGACTAGGGTGGTTGACAGATACTTTTCCTCCAGAGTGTTAGAATGTTTCCCTCCACTCTTGGAAGAGAGGGAGAAGTTGGGTTCCTAGATGTCCTCATTAGTCTTCTCACAGAGTGGTCACATCCTGAGTCCTTGGTTAATAACAATGTTCCATGACTTCTCTATAACTCTGGGGACAACTGGAATACTCTTTGCCTGCTTGATGAATGATGATGAATGTTCATAATTCCAGACCAGATGAGTTTTGTTCCTTTCTTTAAGTATTGCATGCATGATTCCATCATTCCAAGCCTGGGGTGTTAAAATTTGGACTTCTTCAAGTTTATACACCTCGGTGTTGCTTACTTTCTCGTGATTCTGTTGGTGTGAAACACATCACTCTGTGGCTACAGATTGGGATACAGTCAAAATTAAATTATATATAAAATGTTGATGTCCAATTGCCTTAGTCACCAATGTGGGGATATAGGGACCAAAACCCCTTAAATTTCAACCATGAATTGTTAATGTTAAACCTTGACTATTTGGTTGGGAATGGTCTACAATAATAATTATTTGTGCATTGTTTCACCCTTGATATAGGAACTAGGTTCAGGATGAAAAGCATACCTGTTCTGGATGTAGTGTGGTTCCCCTCCTTCCTGCTTAAGAACCATTCTTATCTTGGTATATCAATGATCTGTACAGATGCTTTCTGTATGGATAATGTCCTCACTAGCCCCTCAGCCTTCTAGCTATAAGTGTGAGTAGAGGTAAGTATGTTTTAGAAGTTTAACTATTCCCTAAATTAAAATATATTTCCAATAAGACTTACCTCCTCTGGCACTCTCACACCCTTCCATCCCATTAAGAGGTGGTGTTAAAGATTGAGATTGTGTCAGTCTCAAAAACATTGATAAATTTATCTGAATGAGGTGCTTATGTACAATATAGAGAGTGTATTGACAGAGTGACAAGGATGATTGAATGGGATATAAGATACTGGAGCAAATGAAGAATATCAGACCAATGTTTAGATGGGCAAGGCTGAAATCCTGGAGATTGAGGAATACCTACAAGTGTTAGCATATATAAGTACAGGGTGTTCGGAAAGTCACTGTGCACTTGTATATTTATTAACAGAAATGTTTCAATATAGAATACAGGAGGTAAATATGAATGACAATTATAAACAATGTTGAAAGTGACTGCCATTGGCATCAATACAGGCCTGGATCCTTCTTAATTTGTTTCTAAACACTGCTATCAGTTGCTGGCTTGAAATAGACTGAATAAAATACGATTACAAAACTGCACTGTAAGTGGAATATGGTGTCTTTCTTGCTTTTAAATTTAATGTAAGTCATTCTAATTATATTTATTTATTCCACTTACAATTGATCTAAACCACATTAATTATAATTATGTATTTATTCCACTTATAGTTAATCTAAACCACATTAATTATAATTATGTATTTATTCCACTTACAGTTAATCTAAACCATATTAATTATTATTATGTATTTTTTTCTCTTACAGTCGTATGGCTTACAATATTGATTCTTACTCTGTGCATCCCCATTGCTATGGTAGTTATTGGTAAGTGAAAAGGCAACACTTTACATCTGTGAATTAAACATAAGAATAATTTCACCTTTTCTAAGTGTTGTTTTAAAATATTTAGATAAGCCAAAGTAACATTTATGTTTTAGTATATAACCTTAGAGTTAAATATGATAAAATGGAGTTGATTCAAGCATAACTTCATTAGAATAATGTATAGGAATGTTAAAATTATGATATGTAAGCATACCAAGTGTTTTCTAACTTTTATATTAATTTACAGGTTTTAAAATTTCTTTGTTTCTCATCCTCTGTAGTGTTCAGAGTTACTTTGATCTATGTAACTTTGTTGTACTCTGGCATATAGTAGCAACTTTGCTTGCAGGAATATTGCAGCAACATACCAAGTTGTGTGAGCAGGTCAGCAACAGAATATCCTTCATTACTGAGTATATGATATATTTAGATATTGCAGTCTTAATTATGTTGTATGAGAATCGCTGATCACATGGGTGATGCTATTCATTACATGTAAATCCAGACTTCCCTGTTAAGTAGTGTGTTGCATTAACCTATTAATTCTCTTATCTTGTGAAATCAAATCTGCTTATTAATTCATTGCCCCAGCAGAAAGCAATGATTTTTTAGACTACGCAAATACACTTTTTTTTAAACTTGATTTTTGATAATAAATATAGCTTTACATATGATGTAAATCTGAAATTGATCCTGTACAAATCTTCCATTATAAAGTGAATCTCTCTGAAGAAATTGGTTAATTTGAAAATACCATGGACTAGGTTGGAAGAGACAAGCAAAGGTCATCTTCTAGCAGGTGAAATAATGGACATTCATGGGTAAAGACAGTAAAGGTTGTGATACTAAGGATTTTATAACTAACCAGGAGGTATTCCACAGTAACATCCTTAGCTTATGATAAATTATAGACTCTTTCAGAACTGGATTTTGACTTTGCACATTTGTCATTCCCTGGATCAGGAGCTGATCACTATCCAATTGCCAGACCCCTCAAAGTGGATTCCTGTACGTGGTGAAGGGATCTCCAAGAGAAGGTTCCGTTCTTTCAGTTTACCTCTTCTGGGACTTGAACATCTACCTACGTGTTTGTAGGTTTATGGAGGCATGAACTTAAACTCCTTTAACTTTAACTCCTCCCATGAAGGGGAGGAGAGAATCTTGGTGGTTGAGAGGTCCAGCACTAACACACCACTTTGGCCTTGAATTCCCAGTGTCATTTGGCTGGTTCACTTTAGCTAGGGTCAACAGAATACCAGTGTTGGACGTTCTCAATAGGTGTTGTGGACACTGTGTTTGATGCTATTGTTTGTGTATAGTGCTTGAAAAACCCTGGCATTGCTGAAAAGTTCTTATTTTGTATTGTAGTGTGTCCCCTCTTAGGGCTACATGGTGAGAGAGTACAACAAGTACTGAAATGTATTCTGTTTATTATGGATACCACCTATGAAAAAAAACGTGAAAAAATTGAAAAAAACAACAGATTATCGGAAAATGACCACGCATGGATGACTGTCACACAGTGTGATTCCATGCATCAGTTTCTTATTATGCATTCATTATCTGAGAAATTGTTAAAGCAGATGTCTCCCTTTTCATTCAAAAGGGATTAGAGGGACTTGCTTGCTCCCCCAAGTCAATAAGGAAGCTTCATTCAGGAAACATTTTGGTGGAAACATCCTCACCACAATACATAAAACTCCACTTGAAATTGAAGGCCATGGGGAATATACCCATTGAGGTCTCCCCATGCTACTTTGGATTCCTCAAGAGAAGTTATAGTTGATAAAGATCTAAAGAACATTCCTGAGGTGGAGATTTTCATTAATTTCTCCAGCCAAGACATTTCTGAGGTGTGTTGAATCTCCTTTGCAAAGATGGAATTATGTTCTGATTTTGACATTTACATCACCACATCCACCTGCCACTGTCAAGGCAGTTTATCTGAACTGTAAGATATGGCTATATATTCCCAACCCTCTCAGATGTTTCTAGTGCCAGCTATTCGGTCACTCAAAGACGTTTTGTTGTGGATCTTAAATATGTCTGTTATAGTGGCAATAACCACTACAATTACAGTGTGAACTAGAACTACACTGTGTTAACTGTAATGTCTCACATCCCTTGTACTTTCAATCTTGCCCTAAATGGATGGAGGAGAGAAAGGTGAAACATGAAGACTGTGAACAGTCCATCTCAGACATCTGCTTCTGTTCCACTGCAAAAGTGAGAGCACTGACAGAGTCATTTTCAAACCATGTGAGGCTTTTTGTTTTCTGTGGTTAAGTGAGTTGATGAGCCAAAGCCCATCTTTGTCCCCATGTACCAATGGTTCCCCTGATTCACTTCCTTTAGCTTTGGCTGAGATGCAAAACAATTATTTGTTCACACCCTCAGTAGCTAGAATCTTCTTCAACTAACAGAGACCTGCCCACTCAATCCAGGGCAGGATCATGGAGGTCAATAGACCTCCTCCTAATAAAGAGAAACAATGGTCATAAACCAAAGGGTTCTTCACCTAATTGAAAATAACCAGATTGATACAATGGAACTGTCGAGATTTCCATTCGAAAATAGATGACATTAAGGATTTGATTGATTCTTATCCTGTGTGTCTCTTTTTACAGAAAATGTTTTTTAAACCAACTGATACAGTCCCTTTTCAGCAGTTTTGTTTATACCACAATGATAGTTTGTGTGACAGATGAGTGCATGGAGGCGTGACACTGCTGGTCGACTAGCACGTGCCCACTGTCTTTGCCACTCAATACATCCTTGGAAGCCATAGCTATCTGTGTTTCCTTGGATACAACCATCACTGCTTATTCTACCTGTCTCCTATAATCAATCAAACCTTGATGCTCTCATTGAACAATTGTTGTCTCCCTTTTCAATCCTGGGGAACTTTAATGGCCATAACCCCCTCTGGGGTAGTGCTGACATTGATGGAGTCATTCCATAGAGTGTATACTTTCAGATAACAACTTTTCTCTCTTTAATACTGGTTCTTATACCTATTTTTATACACCTAATCAGTCTTATACTGCTGTTGATCTCTGTCTGCTCCCCTGCACTTTTTCTCACTTCTCTTGGGGGAGTTGACAGTGACCTATAATTTTGTAATTCTTATGTAGTGCTCTACTAAAATTTATTTTATATCATATGTAACCTATTGAAAGTCAAGATTTTCATCTATCAAATGGCATATTGTATAACTTTGTGTTCTGTATACAAAATGGTCGATTTCACTTTTAATTCAACTTTGGTTATCATAGGAATCATAATAGCTAGCTTGGATACATTTGTAATAGATCTTGTCACATATTTCAAAAGCCAGAAAAATTATGATTGTTAGAGGAAATTGTATGCTTTTTACATGTTATTAATCTGTTCTTTGGTTCATTATTTAATTAAATAAAAATTGTTAAAGTACTACTACCAATACTTTGAAAAAAGTACAGTTACCAGCTTTAATAGTTGAAGGTAATACTTCTGAATACAGAAGTAAGTATTTTATCTATTATTATAACAGTTACTAAAATGTAAAAGTAAAGATCTCCTTAAGATAGTTAAGTTTAGACTAGGTAAAGAAATGATGATAATAAAAATATTTAATGAGGCAAGCATATGAGAAGCAGCTCATGGGTAATGTAATCTGATAGGATAACATGAACTGCACATTCCCCAAGTGATTCATAACTGCTAAAGGTGTGAATGATGATTAGGTTGACACAGTTCAAGGGGCAGCAGAACAATAAAATTTAATTACAAATGGATGTACACTGCTACAGGTTTAAAGCTACTTAGGATAAATGGATGAAGTTTCATACTACATTTGAAATCATTCTAGAAAGAAAAGGAAGGTAATTTAGATTTATTTCAATTGGGGGGGGAGATCAGTAAAATTGGCCAACCTTATGTTGTTAGGGTGAAGAAAATGATGGATAAAATATAAAGTTTTATTGAAATGTATTTAGGTTTTTGAGGCTACACAGAGGAAATTTGAGATTTTTGAGATAATGAAAAGTATTTTTAATCTTTATATGAAAACCACTTTGTACACAACCAATCAAAACAAATACTCAATGTGTTTATTAAAAATACTTCTTTTAAAATATGATTTTTTGTATGTAGAAGACTTGTGATGTTAAATGAAAGATTGCCAGATTTTGTGAAAAAAGATGTACACACTATATTGAAAGTTAGAAGTATTAAACCTATAAACAGGTCATATGGTTTGGCATATTGACCGAGGCTGTGTGGAGAGAGTACAACATGAATTTATATAACTTCCATCAAAGAAATGGGTATTCCAACTAGTTTATTATATGATGTAAACTCATAATTAACTTAGAAAGTATTATTTGAAAATACATTGCATAATTTTCTTCATTCATGCTAGTAAGGGAGTGTGTCAATTTTTATGTTGAAATATTTGGCAAGTACTGATTTTTTGTGCAATAAATAAAGTATCAAAATGACTAGCATTAGATCTGAAAGAAAATGCAGTTTTACCTGAAATTTCTTGTAAGGAATAGTGCAAAAAATATCTCAAATTGGATCAAATTGAGATATTTGTTAATTTTACCTCAGGTTTAGAATAACAACATTTTTCCTGGTGTTTCTAATGAGCATGATGCAGAAAGTATTTCAACTTGATAACAAATGAAATATTAATGAGTGAGTAAAAGTACAATACATGGACTTCAGAGAGAAGTTTAGATATAACAGACATGAACATAATGTATCCACTGTTTTACTTAGTTGTGATAGAATATTGTCAGTCATACAGATTAAAATATTTTAATAATCACACACTATGCTGAGTAGTTTCTTAATGTTTCATTGAAAATATTTAAAAATGCAGGTTGTAAGTGACGTCTAAAGTAACACAGCGGAAAAGTTTACACCAACAATGTAACTGAAAGAAGGTGTGTAAGGAAAGATAATGATCAAAGTTATAGTTAACTTCACCCGAGTTAAGTAAAAACCTGTTGTAGGCATAACCCTCATTCTATCCTACTGATACTGGTCATTTATATGACAATTAAATGTACTCTTCGTACATTCTTAGTTATAAAGATTGGAATCCATTGTACAATCTATTAATGATGTACTTGGCTTGCTGAAGAGAGTTAAGTTATTTCTAACTACATATATTTATCTAACAGTGTATAAAAATAATAAAATTAACTATATTAAGTATTAAACTGCAAAAAGTACTTTTTTTTTTGTTAACATGTTGACCTCAAAACTGGTTCAACTTGGTAACTAGTAAGTTAAGTACAAGCACCCTTAAACTTATATCTTATGTTAATTTTCTCACAATAGTTTTTGTCTTATTTCCAGATCAGTTTGTCTCGTGTTCTATGGTTAAGTATTTGACTTTGGTTTTGTCTCACATTTCCCATAATTTATGTAAATTCTTGTGACAATTATGTACTGATATTAAGTATGGCTTGGAGGTTATTACACAAACTGAATTAACCGTACATTCCCTTATTATTTTAAAATCCTTTGCTGATTTTTTTATACAATTTTATGTGTTTTCTAGGATCCACATACATTCACAGTTGTCCTCGGCAACCATTCATTCCAATCTTGTTGGTTGTGGGTGGAGCCGTTGTGATTCTTAGTAACTTACTGAATATTCTGGACAAGTGCAGTCGCATGAGAAGTGACACTACATCTGTCCGTAGAACAAGGGTCATAGCGTGCATCACAACTCTTCTCAACTGTTTTACTCTTGCTTGGTTCATAGCAGGTATGTAAACAAAACTAATTTGAACTAAAGATTTCTTGTTATCAAATTATCATATTTTCATAATACCACATAGCTTCAGTGTAACAGAAACATACAAGACAGTCATCTGACACCCAGCTTCAGTGTAACAGAAAAGTACGCGACAGTCGTTTTCCACCTAGCTTCAGTGTAACAGAAACATACATGACGGTTGTCTTCCACCCAGCTTTAGTGTAACAGAAACGTACGAGACAGTCGTCTTCTACCACGGATAAAAAATAATCCACTCTTTAAAAGTGCTCAAGTTTTTCGTTTTAATTTTTAATGAATTAAGAAAATGTTGACTGGAATATATTAAGAGTTACCAAGTTACAGTTTGTTTTTTCTTTGTTTCTTCTAGGTTGTGTTTGGGTGTATGGAATCTACCAGCCCTCTTATGATCCCAACAACAAAGATCTCTATTGCAACAAGACTCTGTATTTATTTTCATTTTGGCTTCTCAATGCCAACTTTATCTTTATGGGTTTGCTGCTTTTGATGGGATTCATTGGCCTTTGTTGTGGATTTCTTCTTTGATACTTCAGAATAGACTTCTTATCATCTTAAGAATGTGAAAACCAAAAATATATCTTTAAATGTGTAATTTCTTTTTAAATCAAAAGTATTGTATTCAGAGCTTACAGTAATCAAATACTTGTCTATCCTGAAGAGATTACTGGAAAAAAATGTGGTTGTCTTCCGTAAGTTACTGAAAAACATAACTTGAGAAACTTGATTGTTTCTTCATTGAAAATCTTAAATATACAGAGCACTGACAAGTTTTGTTATATTAATTTGATGTTAAACCTGTGAACTTCTAGTCTTAATTAAGAACATTATTCTTGTGGTAAGTCTGTGTGCTTCTAACGTTAATTGTATAATTCCTGTTTCTTCAAGTTCATATTTCATGTAATTTTTTTTTATTCCAAGTTTTTCACAACTTATTTAAGTAAACATCAGCACCTCTAAAACTAAGGAACTATAAATGTATAAACCACACAGTAATTTAATTGTAAGAATAACATAATTTATACAAGTTGTAAAAGCATGCTGTGTCTGAAGATAAAGCACTTACTATAACGCTATGTTACAGAATTTTTACTTTTCTTGTTCTTGGGCAGAAAGTGTTATTTTCCAATTGCATATGCCTAAAGTAAGTGGAAAAGACCTATTTTTCTCTTCAAACTTTGCTTTTTTGACCTGGGAGCATATAGAACGAAAGCATGATGGGAGACTGTATTTGGGGGTTGATACGTAAAGCCCCCCAGTGGCTCAATGGTATGTCTGCGGACTTACAACGCTAAAAACCAGGTTTCGATACACATGGTGGGCAGAGCACAGATAGCCCATTGTGTAGCTTTGTGCTTAATTCAAAACAACAACAACCTTGATACGTGAAAGTGATTTACATTCCAGTTGCAAATTTCAAAAAACTACTCACTCCTAAACATTTTTGTTCATTTTTCTATAACTTTAGCATAAATGCATGTAAATCTTGATTCATATGTTGTTTTATCCACACCTCATGTAAATGAAAATGTGCAAATTTGTCCATTTTTACAAAGAAAATGGGTTAATTTCTAAATTTCATTGTCCAGGTCACAAAAGCTAAGTTTGAAGGGAATAATGGCCATTTTCTGTACTTTTACAACATAAGCAATTAAGAAATAACACATACTATCCAGGAACACAATTTGTGTTACATAGTGTTATTTGTTGCTTCATAAAATATACAGTTCATTATATATACTGTATCTAAATATAAAGCACTTTTATAAATTAAAGTGTTGTGTATCTCTTTTAAAAAATATATAGTTCATGTATCTAATATTAAAACACATTAATAGAATAAATACAAATTTTCTCTGCCTCTCTAAATAATTTATAGTTCATTATGTATACTGTATTTGAAGATAGAGCACTTTATTGAAATACTAAATCAAATCTTATCTGTCTTTAAAAAATATATATTCATGATATGTACAGTATCTAAACGTATCACAATTTATGTATCTTGGGATGGTTGGTATGGGTATTAACATTTTTACCAAAATGGAGAACAACGTTTTGACCTCCATAGGTCATCTTCAGATTAACAAAGAGAGTTTGCAACTGACCATTGTCAGGCACATCTCAGGGATAAAAGTGTAAATGGGTATGGGATTGTAGGTGGCGTTGCAGTTAGATATCAGGTTATTAATTAGAATAAGTATAAAGGTGTTCCTTTATATTGGTTTAATTTTGGTTTGAGTTGCTACATAAGTAAGGTTTATTTCTTTATATTTGTTTCTCTACTAAGTTTCTGTTTGTTTTCTATGGTTATATTGTATTTAATTGATTTGCAGTGTTTGAAAACTACAAAACCTTACACAGCTACATACCATATTTTCCCAACATTAGTGAAAAAAATAACTAACATTTGGAAAAAACTTAAAAAAACAACATTCCAGTAAACACCAAATTTATTCAAAAACCAGGTACACAACTAAAGTCCATACTATGTAAAAACTACACTAACAAACGCAATACCTACATTATTTATAAAATACAATGTGATAACTGCCACGACTTCTATATTGGAGAAACAAGCAGAAAAATGGAAACTAGATTTAAATAACAAAAAGAAACCACCTTCACACGTTTTTGAACACTGCAAACCCAATAAACACTATAACCATAGTAAACTCCCTGATACTAAATAGAGAAACAAATATAAACAAACAAGCCCTACTTATATAGCAACTAAAACCAAAATTAAATCAATATAAAGGAACACCTTTATACCTATACTAATTAATAATCTAACACCTAACTGCAATGCCCCCTACAATCCCATACTGGTTTACACACTCATCCCTAAGATGGAACAAACAATGGTCAGTTGCAAGTTTTCTCTTTGTTAACCTGAAGATGACCCAAGAAGGTCAAAATGTTGTTCTCTGCTTTATTAGTAAAAGTATTAATACCCCTACCAGCTATACTAAGATACACCAACACAATTTGTATTAAGGGATGTAGGAAAAGCCACAATGTGAGGAGTACACCACTGAAGTCAAAGCCACTGGAAAATAATAGAGACCACTCATCAGATAACTATTGTCTGGACAGAAATCTGAACCATAATAAAATTGAAAGCATCTAGAACATTGAGTGTGTGGGCCCAAAAAAGATCCATTATATGAATACTGAGGGATGGAGAACGAGTGCCACCCTGGTGACTGAGATAAGCAACTAGTGTTGAAAAAGTCAGAGTGGATCATTACCAGACAATTTCTGGCCAGATAGAGAAAATGGACCAAACTACAACTTACAATGAGAGGCTTCAAGACGTTTATTAGGATTAGACAACTCAGCTGCAGACCCAAAACCCCAACTGATTGAATAACTCACCCCACCCCCCATCCCCAAACAATACATCTATAAAATGTAGAAAACCAGATGAGGACAAGGAAGTTGGACACTCATCTACATGTGAATCATATCGAACTACCACTGTTGATTGAGAAAAAGGGTAGAAGGAGGGGTAATAGGAGTTGATAAAAGCTCCCTAAATAATTCCATTGGTCATGAAAAGCCCATGAAAGAGCACACATATGAGCCTTACACAAGGTGATAAGTATACCATAGAATATCACATCTCCAAAAGTACTTTGAACTATGCAAGCTGTAACTAAACTAAAAAACCCATTGAACAAAGTCTAAGAGAAGAAGGGAAGACACATCTGAGATGTGTATAGAATAATATAAACACTCAACAGTATATTAGTTAGCTTCCAGTAAAGACTTCTTCAACTTGATTAAGAACCCATTATGTCAACCTCCAGGAGCGGCTGATAAGGATAACAAGGAAACTACTGTTGGAAATGAACAAACATTAGCCAGTCAAACAAAGAAAGAGGAAAATGTAACCAAAAAGCATTTTAGCAATGAATGAATGAATGCTCTGAACAACTGACGAAACACAGAGGACTGAAGCAAGTCTGAAGAGCAGTGTACAGAACAGAGAAACCACCCCATGTAGAATAAACAAAACAGAGGATTGTGAATGATGAAATAACAAGACATACAAATAATCATCTGTGACATTCTTGTTTGTCCTCAATAACCCAGGAGAAAAAGTCCATCTAAAGGTAAAGTGGGCATATTAAAAAATTAGAATGAAGTGGGACATACAGGTCATCAGTCTCCAGTATGGTGTGAGTACAACAAGCAACCTGGAGAAAGATGAACAGGTAAAACAACGTTTAAAGACAGAAAATTTTCCTCCTCCTCGAGTGGATGCAGTCTGGTGGCCAAAACCCAAGAAATGGGGAAGGAAAAGGGTACCAGGGAGAAAGGAGATAGGAAAAGAAAGAGTAGGACAAGTCCTTCTGGTAAAACCTAAAGAACCCATGAAACTAGTGAAAGGTTGCCAAAGTTTAACAATGTAATATAGTCAAGCTTCCTCTAGTTTCAACATATCCATTAACACAGAATAAAACAACAAGATGAGAAACACCTGGAAAGGGACAATGAAAGATCAGGATAACATAGAAATAGGGGTGTGGCATAGCTCCAACTGTAACAAACATGTAACAAAACAGAAAAAGGACAAGTATTAACATGCTCTACATATGAGTGATGGAAAATTCTAAAGAATAGATTATTCATTATCTATACTGTGTCTAAACATAAAGCACTTTACTAAACTAAAAATTAAATATTGTCTATTTGTGAAGAATACAGTTGTAAGACTTAAAATGTAGACATTTCTAAAACAATTTTTTAAATTAAAAAGCAGATGCATGAATAATAGATGCTTCTTCCTGTGTTTAACACACATTCAATCAATATTTTATCCTATGTTTAGCACACATTTGATCAACACTTGTATGAAGAGAACAACCATGACTAAAGCTAAAACTATAAATATTTTTAACTGTTCCATCATGACTCATTCCATATCTTTACTGAAACACTAAGGATAAAACTAAATATTTTAGCTACTTCATCATGACTCAAACCATCTCTCTATTGAAACACTAAGGATAAATCTATAAATATTTTAACTCTTCCATCATGGCTCCTACCATCTCTCTGCTGACACACTAAGGATAAAACTATAAATATTTTAACTGTTTCATCACGATAGATATTTCTTTAAACATCACCAGTAATAGGTAGTGTTGATGTTAAATATTCATAAGTAGTTGTTTTATATTAAAATTTTGAGATCCAAGAAACGGGACTTACTCGAAATGCTGAACTTTTTTTTTCCTTGCAGTCACCATGTCATAGAATGGGTTATGACTGATACTTTGTCTATAACAGAATAAAGAAAGAAAGGTTAATATTAACAATGTGACAAGGAAGATACGTAGGTAATGGTGTAGCTATTTAATAACAGTTATGTGTATTACAGTCAATGGTGTAGTTATTAAATAAACAGTTATGTGCATTACAACAGGTGATGTAATGATAGTTCAATAAATTGTGTATTACAGCAGATGATGTAATGATAGCCAAATAAAGTGTGTATTACAGCAAGTGATGTAATGATAGCTGAATAAATACTGTGTATTATAGCAGGTGATGTGAGGATAGTTCAAAAAATAGTGTGTATTACAGCAGGTCAACAGGTAATGTAACAATAGTTGAATAAATACTGTATTACAGCAGGTGATCTAAGAATAGTTGACTAAATACTGTACATTACAGCAGATGAGGTAAGAATAGTTGAAAAAATAGTGTATATTACAGCAGGTGACGTAACAACATCAGAATAAATAGTGTGTATTACAACATAGTGTCTAACGACAGCTGAATAAATAGTGTATTACAGCAGGCGATGTAATGATAATTCAATAAATAGTGTGTATTATAATAAAGGATGTAATGGTAGCTGAATAAGTAGAATGTATTACAGTGCATGATGTAAACATACTTGATTTAATAGTGTGTATTAGAGCAGGCAAAGTAATGATAGTTCATTAAATAGTGTGTATTATTGCAAGTGATGTAACAATAACTGAATAAATAGTGTGTATTACAGCACGTCATGTGGTGATAGTTGAGTAAATAGTGTATTATATCAGGTGATGTAATGATCCTTGAGTAAATAGTGTGTATTACAGCAGGTGATGGAACGATTGTTGAAAACAATGTGTATTACAGCAGAGAATGTAATGATAGTTGAATATTGTGTATTACAGCAGTTAATGTAACTATAGTTGATTAAATAGCGTGTATTACAGCAGGTGTTATAATGACAGTATAATAAATTGTGTATTACAAGAGATGATGTAATGACAGCTGAATAAATAGGGTGTATTACAAAAGATGATGTAATGGCAGCTGAATGACTAGTGTATATTACAATATGTAATGTCAGAATACTTGATTAAATAGTGTATTACAGCACATGATGTAAAGATAGTTGAGTAAATAGTGTGTACTGAAGCAGGTGATGTAACAATAGTTCAACAGATAGTATGTATTACAGCATAGGATGTAATTATAGCTGAATAAATAGTGTGTATTAAAGTATAAGATATAATGACAACTGAATAGTGTGTATTTCAGCAGGTGATGTGACCACATTTGAATAAATAGTGTGTATTACAGCATGTGATGTAACCACAGCTGAATTAATAGTGTGCATTATAGCAGGTGGTGTGAGGATAGTTGAATAAATAGTGTGTATTACAGCAGGTGATGTAATAATAGTTTAATAAATAGTGTGTATCACAGCATGTGATGTAACAACAGCTGAATAAATATTTTGTATTACAGCCAGTGATGTAATGACAGTTCAGTAAATATTGTGTATTGCAGCAGGTGATATAACAATAGTTCAATAAATAGTATGTATTACAGTAGATGATGTAATGACAGATGAATAAATAGTGTGTATTACAGTACATGATATAAGAATACATGATTAAATAGTGTGTATTACCGCAGATGATGTAAAGACAGCTGATTAAATAGTTTTTAGTACAATATGTGATGGAAGAATACTTGATTAAATAGTGTATAATACAGCAGATGATGTAATGACAGCTGAATAAATGGTGTTTATTACAGCAGGTGATGTAACAATAGTTGATTAAATAGTGTATATAACAGCACATGATGTAAAGATATTTAAGTAAATAGTATGTATTACAGCAGAAGATGTAATGATAGCTGTATAAATAGTGTGTATTTCAACAGGTGATATAATGATAGTTGAATATATAGTGTGTATTACAGCAGGTGATGTAATGATAGCTATAAGAGTAAACAATATAACATAAATGTCATTAACTTCATTAAGTAACTTGATACAAATGACAGTAAACAATATAACATAAACATATGTGTCATTATCTTCGTTAAGTAACAACAGATTCTTTCATGTATACCTCATGAATTGACCAAACTTTTTAGAACCTGGCATGCTGTGCAGGTGGAGGCTGAAAAGAAGAAACAAGAAAACAAGAAAGTCCCATAACTGACCAAAAGGGAATTGGGTTAGTGTTACTGGACCTGGACACACAGATTGAGCTAATGGTGAAGTGTGATAATGCAACCAAATTCTGAAATATTGAAGGAAGTCTTGAGATAAACTGGGATGCTATACATATAAAGCATCATTGGCATTGCTGTGTCCAAAGAACTCCTATTGGACCTTAAAAATTGAAGGTGCAATTTTTGTGCCAGACTGTATCCAAGTCCACAACATGTCTCCAAGATGAACTTCCTCCAGCTGATAGAACAGTCTAGTTAAGGGAACTGTATTCCCAGAACAAAGATTGGTGATGAGAGCTGGGTCTGGTCAGGATGAAGTCTGAAGTGGGTGTGGTTCTCTACTGGGACAAGTCATTGCTAGCCTTCAACAACTCAGTGAAGCCTGAAAGAGCCTTGGAACCTTCCCTTGAAAGCCCTTATCTGCATGGTATGCCTGGTTCTCATACGGCTCAACCATTCTGGCTGGAAACTAACATCCAACTTAGATCTGACGTGGAGCAGGAAAATCTGACAGTCTCATTAAGACAAAGTATTGTCATTGGATGACCTTGATGTGATATGATTAGCTGATTAAGTTATGAGAAAATGATAAATGACAAGTCACTTTACTGTATCAGATTATGTAATGAGATGTGACATGCATGACAAGTCACTTCATTGATACAGTATCTCAATAAAATGCCCCAAATTACCTTTATATTCTTAAACTACAATCTGCTACCTTTTCATCAATAATAAAAGTTGGATGATTTTCTTACAATATATTTTGTAGTCTTACTTATTGATATTTTACAGCTATTTAGACTTATCAGTTTTTCACTTGGCATTTCTATTGATTAATGACATTATATACTTTATTTTGATATAACTTACCTAACTACAAATATTAAAACACAATCATACAAGTAGTATTTTAACAGAGAATATATGCTTTTCATGTTTCTGTATTATCTGTAAAACTACCTTATACACTTCATCCAATCTTCCATTTCTTCCAATGTGGAAGCCGACATTCTGTATACTTTGTGCTTTCCTTCCACAACCTTTCCTTCAAAGTCTGTCTTACAGGCCTTGATCACTGTATCTCCAGTAGAAAAGAGATCAAAGCAATTGGCTTTGGTCCTGTCCTGGGCTACATGAAGTTCTATATTCTCTAATGGAATTATACCTCGAGGTTCTTTGTCCTGTAAAAACAATTGAACATAATGGTAAGAGAGAATCTTAGAACTCTTCCTTAATTAGCATCTGAAATGAAGATTTGAGGAGTTATGAAAGTTCTTCCATACTGATGTCAGGACAGTTCAGACAAACAAAATAAGTACCTTTATCTTTACACTATCTACTCAGAAGTTTGTATGATTTCAACTCTTTTATACACAAAATGTATACAGTAACAAAAACACATAGTAGACACAGATAATGAATAACAGCAAGTAGCTAGAATCTCATTAATGGTACAAAACCATATCACAGAAAATGTGAAATAAACACAATAGTACAAGTAAATCAGTCACTTTCATGTCATTTTCTTGTTGACTTACAGTGTGTAACACATGAATGGTCATATCATAATGTTATGGAGGTTGTTAGTGCCACATTTGGTTTTATTATGCAGGTGGTGAGTATCACATGTGGTTTTACCATCAAGATTTTATGTCACACTACATTTGCTTTATATTCTACATCAGTCATTTTCAATCTAACTCACTGCCCAATGAGTCATACAGGAATAGCATACTGAACCAAAATCACCTGGAGCAGGATCAATCTCACAAGTATTAGACATCTAGCTTTCTGGACCATTATGACTGCACCAAACCTTAATCTTTCCATATCTTTCTCAAACGTTCTGGATATCTACCTTCACAATACATTATAATAAGTATTGAACTACTAGTTTCCTGGATATTTATGAAAAGTACCAGATATCTAGCTTCTTGTTTTTTGTTACATGTAACAAACTTCTAGATTCCTGGATCATTATCATAAGTACCAGACTGCTAGTTTCCTGGTCACTATCACATCTCCAGCTTCCTGGTTCATTATATCAAGAACTTCCTGGCTCATTATTACAAATACCAAACATTTAGATTCCTAGATCAAGTACTCAACATTTAACTTCCAGATGAAATACCACAAGTAACAATCCTTTAGCTTTATAATTAATTATCAAACATTCCAGACCTCAACCTTCCTGATTCATTATTACAACTACCAAACCTCCAATGCCCCAAATCATTGTAATGATCACCAAACTTCTACCTTCATGGTTCAATATCAAGAGTCCAGACATTTAGCTACCAGGTTCATTATCACAAGCACCACACTTTAAGCTTTGTAATTAATTAATACAAATACCACACCTAAAGCATCATGATTAATTATCACAAATACCACATCTTAAGCTTCATGATTAATTAACACAAATACCACACCTAAAGCATCGTGATTAATTATCACAAATACCACATCTTAAGCTTCATGATTAATTAACATAAATACCACATCTTAAACTTCATGATTAATTAAAATAAGTACCACACCTTAAGCTTCATGATTAATTAACACAAATAACACACCTTAAGCTTCTTGATTAATTAATACAAGTACCAAACCTTAGCTTCCTGATTCATTACCACAAGTACCAGACATTTAGCTCCCTGGTTCATTAATACAAGTACAAGTAAAAAACAAGATACAAAACTAGCTAGTCCTTAAAAAACATTAAATAACTCTAACTAGTCCTAATAAAGAACTAGACATAAAGCAAATTAGTCCTTATAAAAAACAATCTTTATTAAGAAGACATAAAACTAACTGGTCATTGTAAAGAACAAGATAGGAACAAAGTAATTCTAATTAACAAAACATACCGTTGTATATTCGAAGTAATAGAGGCAATTGTCATTCAAAATAAACCATCTTCTTTTCCAGCTTTTATATCGTCCACCTGAAAAAAATCTCAGATACACATAATTGTATCCACAAGTTTTCCTGTTGAGAAAGTATGAAAGGGGTTTTAAATTCACTAAAATATATGTGATAAAGATAAATAAAATCAGTCTTTTAAGACACCATGTGTTCAGTTCTTGGGTTTACATAATAACATATAAGAACTTTCAAAAAGCATGATTTATTCAAACGTGGAAAGAAAGCTCTGGTTTCTTACACAAGATGTGTGCCTTGTATTAAGAGGGAGACTCATTTATAAAATCACTTGGTTCATGTTCATTCAGAACATGACCCCAAACCACCCACCCTCATCCTGACTGCTTCTATCACCACAACAGTCAGTGTGGCCTGACTGGAAAATACACATACTTCAAACATATGCAACAGAATGTATTTTACCAGTATTTATTGACTCTGACATGAACACATAAATGTTTATCTTATACTCATATTACATTTACAGATTTAATACATGGTTGTTTAGACTGTACTCAAAATATGTTTACATGAAAACATGATCAACCAAAGGTTGTTTCATACATAATAAACACACATGTAAATGTTAAACCAAGAGTTGTTTTATACATACTAAATATACATGTATATGTTAAACCAAGGGTTGTTTTATACATACTAAATATACATGTGCATGTTAAACCAAGGGTTGTTTTATACATATTAAATATACATGTACTGTTAAAGCAAGGGTTGTTTATACACACTGAATATACATGTACCTGTTAAACCAGGAGCTGTTTATATATACTAAATATACACGTACACGTTAGACCAGGGGTTGTTTTATATGTACTGAATATACATGTACACATTAGACCAGGGGTTGTTTATATATAATAAACATACATGTACATGTTAAACCAAGGGTTCTTTTATATATACTAAATATATATGTACATGTTAAACCAAGGGTTCTTTTATGTATGCTAAATATACATGTACATGTAAAACGAAGGGTTGTTTTATATGCACTAAATATACATGTACATGTTAAACCATGTTATGTATGAATCTGATCCATAACAAAACACTAACTGTTGGTAGATACATTATCAATAACATTATCTCGCTCCTCAGGTATGAATATGATCCATAATGGAACAATAATTTTTTTATAGATACATTATCAATAACATTATCTAGGTATTAATATATGAATCTGATCTATGTAAAGAGAGATAACTACCATTTATTCAGTTTTTATCCACTGGTTAAACCTTAACAATCTGACCAGTTTCATGAGAAAAAGTAGAAAAACTTGCCACTGATGAAGGAAAATCATTGTGATCAGGACAGTTTTCTTTGGTAGCAGTATTTTAATTGGTTGATAAATAGAGCTTAATGAATCCTTTTTAACTTGTATAACATTTCATTATTTCAACTACTTAGAGGTTTTCTCTCTTCTGTCTAAACTGATATTTAGTTTGTAATTTATCACAATGCTGCAAAAGAAGAAATCTGTGCTTTACCCATCTTGGGTGCCAAAACCAAATATTTACCATTGTATGTCTGCTGAGTTATCACTGAGATATTTTAGGAAAATAATCGAGTTTGGATATCCTTTTTATAATGAACCTATGATCGATGGTACAGATTGTTTTGAAAACTGTAATGGAATGAACTACAAACCATGGATTAAAAGCCTGGGAATTCATGAGAACATAGTGAAGCTAATGAGATAACATGGTGCAAATGATGTAAAAGGTGAGATTACACTATTAAAAATGTGTGTCAGGTACACTGCTTTGTTTTATTCATATTACATGATCTGTAATACATTAAATCAATTTCATTTGTGATACTACAATTTTGTGTGTATTAATTTTACTGAGCATGAATTGAAATAAAAAATACATTTTGCTAAGTTAATGAGTTTGACTATTCCTTCTGTGTATTAACGATAATTTAGAAGTGTTAACACCTTAGCTTTATTATTTAGAAACTCTAATTTTCAATTATATGAGTCAAGAAACAACTGTAAACACAAGGAAAAGTTAATTAAAGTAGAAATTTAGCATACATTGTTCACAAGGCTGTGTTTACTATAGAAAATAAAAATTCATAAAACTTTACTCACTTTTCATAAACTGAGATGATATCATTAATTTTACTTTTTCTATTATATTACAATGAGCTAACTAATCAAATATTTCACCAACCTTGTTTCCAAAGCCAACCCTCTTTCTTAGGATTGAAAAATGTGTACATAAGATCATTACCATCATCTTCTGGGATTTTGAAAGGTTCCTGTTTAATATTCTCGTAAAGGCTCTAAAATAAGTTTTGTTGTTCATACCATTAGTCAATAGTTGATATTCTTATTATCATATTTTATGTAAAGTTATGTAAATAGAGTTCATGGCTAAAAATAAAAGTTTGCAATGATTTTTACCTTGATTATTGTGGCCAGATTAGTGTCCAACAAACTACAATTAACTAGTTAATTAAATAACATACATAATACAACTGAGTATTTAATTACAATACTATATCAACTTGGATTTCATCTTCAACGCTTCTTTCAATAGAAGGATACCACTTCATTGAAAACATCAAATGTGGTTTATCAGTTCATCTGTCCTTTTATAAACAAGGTCACATCAGTTCCACATCTGATCAGAGGGGTGTAACAAAACAAAATTTAAATAAATCAAGTGTAACCATCCATTCACATTATTTTAAAATGTTAGAAACCCTCCACATAAATTTACTCATTCATAATTTGAGGCGACATCTCAGTCAGGTTATTTCAATACATATGTCAATCAGGAATGGCATGTATATACATACCGTGTATCCCCCAACACTAGGAAAGAAACACCACTATAAAACCAAATTTCTACAACTCGTTAGGCCCGGCATGGCCAAGCGTGTTAAGGCGTGCGACTCGTAATCTGAGGGACGCGGGTTCGCATCCCGGTCGCGCCAAACATGCTCGCCCTTTCAGCCGTGGAGGCGTTATAATGTGACGGTCAATCCCACTATTCGTTGGTAAAAGAGTAGCCCAAGAGTTGGCGGTGAGTGGTGATGACTAGCTGCCTTCCCTCTAGTCTTACCCTGCTAAATTAGGGACGGCTAGCACAGATAGCCCTCGAGTAGCTTTGTGCGAAATTCCAAAACAAACAAACAAATAAACAAATACAACTCGTTAGGCTACACATTTAACATTAATATTCAACACAGCTAAATTCTCGTCACGTTCACATATCCATATTACGATGACATTGAAAGCTACATACCAACATTAAATTTCCACACAACTAAATACTATAACATAGCATTACCTTTTGGAACAATATGGAACCTATCAGTCCATCACCTAAGCTAAACCCGTTAGTAAATTTATTTTTTTAATGTCCTCTAATTTCCACCCTCAAGATCTTTATTATATTTGAAGTTAACAATAAATCTAAAACATCGATGTCTGATATCAATATCACCTATAATAATAGCTTTATTAACAGCTTAAATAGTAGTCTCATTGTAAAGTTTCACTAATTTAATTTAGTGATCAGATTAGTTGGTTGCGTTTTCTGACACAAAGGAACTAGGCTATCTGCACCAAAGAGCTGGTAAAAACGATAAATAAAAGTGGATAAAAGTTTGAAATAAATCAAGTTACAAAAGCAGATTAAACAATAATTGAATTAAAATGGCCAAGAACTTGGATAAATGAAAAAAAGCAATTATGTTGGACAGTGTCACCACTGCTAATGTTCTATTGTACAACGTTAGGGTTAAACCTGCAGAAAAACACAACCCTAAAATGGTGTTGCCAGTCACGGTCGTAACAACAGTATAATTGGCTAATGTGACTTGAGTGTCAAATAGGCCTCACATTGGTGAATCTGACACAGATAAAATAAACCAACGAGTTAATAAACTGTGGCCAAAGCATAGCCTAACCAGAGCAACTTCCTCCTTCCAATACTGACAGAAACAAGACAGCTAAAGAACAAAATGATTTGATCTGGATAATCTTGTTATTACATTGCTCAAATAAAAATCAACTACCAACCAGCATGAAGCCAAGCCTTGGATATAGGGCCGTATATGATAGGCATGGCCGTGATGGTATCAGAGCAGATGGACTTAGCTGAAGTGTCAGCGAGCTCCTTACTACGAATATAGACCTAGCCAGGTGTTCAGAAAACTAGATATTAATGATAGATGAAGAAAAACGAGCCAGTCGACATTGAATATAGACGAGAACTGGGTGAGAACTAATGTTAAGCGATTCCAGGACCAGTAGAGAGCTAACTGAGTCAGATTAAATAGTAAAATCAGTGTACTGTACAGTTTATATATAACCCAGGGCAGGAGAAATGACGTACAACTCGGCAGTGAGCACAAAAACTGTAGACGGGATCCTATGAGCAACCTATGACTCACACAACAAACCATGGCAGATCCGACCGAGTCACCTGATTTTTGAATCAGTCATATAAATGTGAATGGAAGAATGGTTCAAAAGATGCTCAGCAAGGAGAAGATGGTAGTTCTATTCAGAAGTTTCTGCCTTCTTCAGTTGACTCAAAGAAAAATCACATATGGGGGGTGGTAATAACTCATTGTGAGATGGGCTGATCACTGAATACAGCTACGTCTTCCAGTGGCAGACCCTATTCAACCAAATGCATCTCGGTACAAAGGCCAAAAGGAAGAATGGTAGACTGTCTGTTCTGAAAGAGCATAGCCTATTGAGGAAAAAAGATGCAACCCCAGGTGGGGTGCTATGGTAAGGATTAAAGTTTAGTTGCATGCTGCAAAGTGAGTTTCAAACAGCAATGGTGAAGAGAAGGTTTGCAGAACTCAGTCTACAAGCTCTGGAATAGAGAATGGCAAAAAGCCAGAGCCAAAGCTTTAGGTGTTGAATGGGGTTCGGCATCTTTAAGGGGCACAGCAGTATGTCTGCGGACTCACACTGCTAGAAACCGGGTTTCAATACCTGTGGTGGGCATAGCTCAGATAGTCCATTGTGTAGCTTTGTGTTTAATTCCACACATAAACTTTAAGATCTTGGCAGAACTATAGAAGAGAGACCCACTATCAAGTTTGGATCAGGTGAGGGCAGGATAGATCTTAAGCACAGAACATTGATTCCCTCCCCAAAAAGTGGAAGAGAGAACAGTGAGGATTTTCAGTGCCTTCGTACAATTGATAAGTAGCTGCTTGATATTAAGAATGAAAGTAAGCTTATGATCACAGATAATCCCTAAGATATTTCATTAGAAAAAATAGTTTTGCATCAAACATCAGAAAAAAATGTTCTCCTGCCAGATCGAATTAAAAAACAACTAGAAGAAGAGCAAAGGAGACAGAAGAGAGATGGTGCAGCATCTTTTAGTGAACATCACCAGGTCTGACTGATGTACTTCCAAACCATTGAGGAGCAACGTTGAGCTCCACCAGTTTAAAGGGGCAATTATCGTCATAGAGATGAGTGGTCCAAAAGAAAAGAGGTGATCACTCTGCTCAAGACATGATGACCAAGAAAGCAGGGATGGAAACAGGAGTGCTGGAAATATGAGAAAAGCTTTCGCCAATAGTATTGGATATGCTCTGTACTTCAGCCACTTCCTGGATATTGTAGAGCAAGATGGAAAGAGGATGGGAAGCATGTATCCACGCACACAATTCTGGCAGTTGTTTAGGAATAAGATCAGTATTTCTAAGGAAATATTAACCCCCAAGGGTGCTCGAAGACTAAACAATCCACCTTCAATCCCGCACTTGGTAGAAGTTAAGAATTTTGACAACATGATTATTGATAATTTTGGGTGAAAACGACTGGTAAGTTTAACACGGATCTGGTCAATGCGAGTCTGGCAGGCGTGGCAGCTGACAAAGTGAAGGAGAAGTCAACACCCGTTGAAGAAGTAAGAAGCAGGTCGGCAAATGAAATATCAAACTCTAATGGACCAATTCAGGGCTGGGCATGGATCAATGGATCAAATTGCCCTAGCTGAGATCAACAGATCCAATGCCTAAGATTTAGGTGAGGGGAAAACGGGAGTACCCCGAGAAAACCCAATTTCACGGCCTAGGCGCTGGGCATATATCCCAGCAACCTTCTAAATCTTGTCCCATATGACTTTGGAATTGGTAGAAGAAGTGATGCTAGTTCTTCGTGTCTGTGTGAGTATGGGCACTGGTGCATTAGAAAGCATTGTGGTTCAAAATAGTAGTATATCTGTGAAAGTGCACTTTTGAACCTTCCATGCCCACTGACAGGATGAAAAACCACCATGGATGAGGATAGATACAGAATGAACAATCTCCTGAACAATGCAATCAGTTAGTGCTCACATGCAATCATTAATAGATGGAAGACTAATAACAACAGCAAGATGAGTTTTAAGAAAACCTGTCCACCTTCCACCATAGCACTCTTGTAGTTTGCATCAACCACGGCCAAACTTCCCCAAAATTGTAGGAAAATGAAAACGTGGTTTATCGTCATCCCTCCACGAAAAAGAAAAGTGAAGGGGAACATATAGATAGATTAGTAACAGTGAAATATTGATTAGGTGCATGAAAATATGTAAAGGAACCAGTACTGAAGAGAGACAGGCTATGTTCTGAGAGCAGACGTTACACATAACGACCTCTCCCATCAATATTAGAACCAGTCCAGAGGAATTATGTATATTAAAGTCTCCCAATATGAAGAAGGAAGACGGCAATTGTTCTATGAAAGCATCAAGGTTTCTCTGATCATAAATATCTCCAGGAGAAAGGTAAGAACAAACAGTGATGGTACAACCCAAGGAGAAACAGATGGCTGTAGTCTCCAATGGTGTATCAAGTGGTACAAACAAGGTAGGTATGTATTGATCGACCAGCAGTGCCACCCCATCATGAATTTGTCCATCACACAACCTGTAATTCCAGTATAAAGTAAATTGTTAAAAGGTGACAGTCACAGCAGGTTTCGGAAAAGCTTCCTGTATGGAGAGACACATGGGATAACAGAAAACAACCAATAGCTTAATATCATATAGATTATAAAGCAAATCTTCATAGTTCCACTGTATCAAAGTATACGTTTTTCTTAGGTAAAAAAAGTTTGTTTAGAATCATGCTATTTTTCTTTACTAGAAGAAGTTCTGTGACAATCCATGAATACTGCCCCAGGTCAGATGGGCAGATCTCCATCAGGTGAAGTAGATTTCAGTAACTTCAGGCGTGAATAGAAAACTGTTCAGCACCTTGGGGCCAATGAAGATGAACCAGAACAGTCACCAGAAGCTCAAACCAAGAGCGATGCATCTGGGTCATTATTGAAAGTAGCAGTGGGTACAAAAAGAGAAGTTGGTGTTTACTTCTCAACTAGTTTATCCATGGAGGGCAAAAGACGTTTCACTTGGTATGAAATTTACACAGAAATATATGACTGCACATCTTCTGTAGCAGTAGAGCATAGTACAGTGGCATATGTTTGAGATACAGCATGGAACAATAACTTTTGAGCCTTTAAGTATTAAATGTTATTGAAAGTTTTCAACTGTTGTTCCTCTTTCTTCTCAATCCACTTACAAAAAGAACAAAGGTAAGAGGGATAGGAACCATTGCAGTTAACACGGTGAGGCTCCATAATGAAAGGAAAATGGTGCAGTGCCTACGGACCCCAACCACCATGGAGTCCTGAGGTGATGCAATACAATGCCAAAAAAAAAAAAAACATTGCAGCAATATCAGGGCTTTATACGAACTATACCCAAATACCAGCATCAAGCACAGTGTCCACAACATCCTTTGAGAATGCCCAACACTGCTGCCCAGTTGATCTTAGCCCAGAAGAACCAGATGATTAACCTTGGGGAGGCTATCTAAAAGCTACCCGCTTACAAAAATTCATGGCCAATGTGAAGTGTTACAGCGCCCAAAACATACTTCAGCTAACAGGATCCTCTATTTCTACTTACGGGTCACCATGAGCAAACAGGTGGGTGGATGTTAATATTAGAGATGAGATAAACTAAAAGTACAGAAACTTCTCGGTATGACAAGGTAGGCTACATAGCAACATTAACCTTCCTAACAACATAACAAATATACATGCATGTCACTATGAAAGTGTTGGTTATATATCAAGATAAAGCTTCGAAACATTTAAACGTAATTAGTATACATCCACGTCACTTTGAGAGTGTAAGTTACATAGAAACATTAAACTTCCGTACATCTAAGCATAACTAATATATATCTACGTCACTATGAAATTGTTGGTTACATAGCAACATTAACTTTCATATATCTAAACATAATTAGTATACATCCACGTCACTATGAAAGTGAAGGTTACGTAGCAACATTAACCTTCGATACATCTAAACATAGTTATTATACATCTACGTCACTATGAAATTGTCGGTTACATCCCAACTTTAACCTTCCAAACATCTAAACATAATAAGTGTACATGCTCGTCATTATGAAAGTTTAAGTTACATTGCAACATTATCCTTCCATACATCTAAACACCATAACTAATACAGATGCACGTCACTGTTGGTCATATAGTAACATTAACTTTCGATACAACTAAATACCTTAACGAATATACATACTTGTTACCATGAATGTGTTGGTTACATAGGAATATTAACCTTACATACATCTCAACATAATTACAATACATCAACGTTAGTATGTTATTTTTGGTTACACAACAACATTAACATTTCACACACGTCTAAACATAATTAGTATAGATCTACTTCATTATGAAATTGTTTGTTACATAGCAACATTAATCATCCATACATCTAAATATAATTTGTATACATCTACGTCACTCTGAAAGTGTCGGTTATATAGTAACATTAACCTTCGATACAACTAAATACCTTAACGAATATACATCTCGTTACTATGAAAGTGTTGGTTACGTAGCAATATTAACCTTCCATACATCTAAACATAATTACAACACATCAACGTCACTATGAAATTTTTGGTTACATAACAACATTAACCATCCATACATCTAAACATAATTAGTATAGATCTACATCATTATGAAATTGTTTGTTACATTCGAAAGTTAACCTTCCACACATCTAAACTTAATTTGTATACATCTACGTCACTATGAAATTGTTGGTTACATAGCAACATTAACCTTCCAGATACATCTAAACATAATTTGTATACATCCACGTCACTATGAAAGAGTTGGTTACGTAGCAACATTAACCTTCCATACATCTAAACATAATTTGTATACATCCATGTCACTATGAGGAGGTAGGTTACATAGAAACATTAACCTTCAATAAACTAAACTACATAACTAACATACATGGACGTCACTATAAAACTGTTGGATACATAGCAACATTAACCTTCCAAACATCTAAACATAAGAAGTGTACATGCTCGTCATAATGTGAGTTTAAGTTACATTGCAACATTTACCTTCCATACAACTAAAGACCATGATTAATATAGATACACGTCACTATAGAAGTGTTGGTTACATAGCAACATTAACCTTCCATACATCTAAACGTAATTAGTATACATCCACGTCACTATGAGAGTGTTGGTTACATAGCAACATTAACCTTCCATACATCTAAACGTAATTAGTATACATCCACGTCACTATGAGAGTGTAGGTTACATAGCAACAATAATCTTCCATGCAACTAAACACCGTACTAATATATATGCACGTCACTATGAAAGAATAGGTAACATACCAACGTTAACATTCCATAAAATTAAATACCATAACCAATATATATATTTTTCACTAGTAACATTAGCATTCCATACAACTAAATGTCATCACTAATATATATGCACGTCAATATGAAAGTGTTGGCTACATAACAACGTTAACCTTTCATACAACTCGTCACTATAGTTTAAATACATCCATGTCTTTTTCACACTTACTGTTACCTAGCAATATTGATTTCTGACACAACTCATTAGTATGGGTTGTAGATCGTTACGTCACCGTGATAAGTACTGATACTTACCACCAATAACTCTTCAGGCATATCACCACCATCATTAATTCCCCTGTTCATCTTGATAAAGTGTTCCACTGATGGCTTTTCCTTGACACTTGGATTGTGAAGTGACGTATTTAACATAATAACAGCAAACGACAGCACGTAACACGTGTCTAAGACAGACAATAGTATTCAAGAAAAGCAATCACAGAATATGACCACACTAAATATTAACAAATGAAAACTTAGGCTTTTATATAAATAAAATCTAAGCTGTAGATTTGCTGCACCATTCAAGACAAATAACATAGAAAATGCTATTAGGCAAAAGGACTGGTTTGGGTAATATTTATTATTTACTGATATAGTTGTAAGATAAGTTATTTTAAAGTTTAATGTGTTATTAGTTATTTCTACTGACCTGGGTTATGGAAAACTCCTTCATTTGATTGGAAATAATGCTGAGCAAACTTTTCCATCATTCTATCAATTTTCTGAGCTTCTCCCGGTAGGTGAAAGCTCCATAGAAACTGCCTAAAAACAAAACATATAATAATACAGTGATATTCCGACACACGCATATTCGATAAACGAAATTTCTGTATAATAGACTTATAATTTTTACAATTATTTTACACCAAACCTAAAACTTAAGTAAAATAACAAATAAATATACTGAAATAAATAAATAGTTAATACATTTACTAACCCATAGTACAATATAAATAATAAAATATTGAAATGGTTATATCATATATAATGTTTGTTAACACTCATCGAGTATTAGGTTCTGTTTGCTGGGGAGAATTCTTTATGATAGCACAAGAAGGCAGAATAGTCCGAACTACATTCTTTCCTCAATAAACAATGTTCCTCTTTACAAATGGAGGCACCATCAAAGGACCCTGTTAGCCCTTCCCACAACTAACTTCACATCCCTTATCCAGCTGAAGCCATTTAAGGAGATATGGTGACAGCATTATATTTTTTTTATATATATGAGTTTTTATCATAATACTGTTTGATATTACGTTCGAATAAACTGACTATGTTTACAATATGAGTGGTAAGTAATGAAGTGATTATCATGAAATGGTAAGTTATCAAGTGTTTATATTATGAAATGGTAAGTTATGAAGTGATTATCATGAAATGGTAAGTTATGAAGTGTTTATTATGAAATGGTAAGTTGTGAAGTGATTATCATGAAATGGTAAGTTATAAAGTGTTTATTATGAAATGATAAGTTATGAAGTGCTTATAAAGGGTGTCCCAAAAACATGTATACACACTTTGAATGATTATAACTCACTCAAACTTTCTTTTTTTACAGGTGCAACTTATTTGAAGTAATAGCAGAAACAAGACTAAGCTTTGAGAAAAGGAAATTTATCTTAAAGTGTTACTGGAAGTGTGAGAACGTAGTTGAAGTGCAAAGACGATTTAGAAGGGAGTTTCAAACAGATCCACCAACGCGACTCACCATTACTCACATTAGAGATGTGATGAAACAAATGGAATTGTTTAAGACGTCCATAAAGGGCGTTCTGGAAGACCGTAGTCTTCCACCAGTACCACACGAGAAGCAGAGCTGTTGGAAAATCTCCAGTGATCTCCAAGAAAATCTGTTCGGCAAACAGCCCTTTAGACAGGAATCCCAAAATCGAGCGTCCAAAGTTTTATTCTGACACTAGTCCACGCCCTCAATGAAGAAGATCCTGACCGGAGAGTTGGATTTTGTGAGTGGTACCTGGCAAAATCTCCAGAGGATGCACTATTTCCAAACAAGATTGTCTGGAGCAATGAGGCCACATTTAAGTTAAATGGCTCAGTTAATCGCCACAATTACAATTACTGGGCGCCTCAGAACCCGCATGTCAACTTACCAGGAGTGACAGTGTGATGTGGATTATCAGCGTTGAGCGTAATTTGACCATTCTTTTTCGAAAGCACAATCACTGGTCTCGGTTATCTAAACTTGCTGCAAGAATCTATCGTGTCACGCATTCGAGAGCAATTCGGAGATGAAGAGTTTTATTTCCAGCAAGATGGAGCACCTCCCCACTAGCATCGTAATGAGAGCGCCTATCTTGACGAAAATTTGCCGAACAGATGGATTGGGCGAAGAGGTAGCAATAACTTTCCCTCACGTTCACCAGACCTCACACCTCTAGACTATTTTTTATGGGGATACGTCAAAGATAAGATTCACAGCACAAAACCTGCAACAATCAATGAGCTGAGAGCAGCAATTGAGAGAGAATGCACCCAAATACCAAATGAAATGATTCGTGAAATTTGCAATTCCATCTGTCCGCGTTATCAGTAGTGCCTGGATCAGAACGGTCATCAGTTCGAACACCTGCGATAACTCAAAAGATTCTACATTTGTCTTCTAAAACTTGGATTATAAAACCTAGATATATCTTAATAAACACTGTAATTATAATCATTCAAAGTGTGTATGCATTTTTTGGGACACCCTGTATTATGAAATGGTAAGTTATAAAGTGTTTATATTATGAAATAGTAAGTTATAAAGTGTTTATATTATGAAATGGTAAGTTATAAAGTGTTTATATCATGAAATGGTACACAAAATGACCCTTCTCATGCCTGTTCATAGATGTATTTTAGAGTTTTCTGACAAATTTTGTTCACATGAACAGTTACATAAATATCCATTAAAAACACGTGGCACTTATCCCATTTTCATAACAATAAAACCTTTTAAAATAAAATTAATACAACATCTAGCTACTGGTTTGCCTAGTAGTAAGCGGCCATAAATTACGTTAGCAGTTTACTAGATTTAGTGGTAAGAGGTACTTTGGTTTGTTACCATTATTTATGATAAAGTTTGTTGTTTGTTTGTTTTTTTTGCATTTGTAATGACTTATTTGTAATTATTTTGTTAAAGTAATCTATTCTGTTTTATAATTTTGTAACATACAGTGTTTATGTATATTGTTTACGTGTGAGTTATTTCATTTAAACACATTTGACAGGTATACTCTGCCATGGGCCGTATGCACATTCAACGTATTATGAGTTGGTTTTCTGTTGTTGGGCCCCTGTTGTTGCTAGTCAGACGTTGGACATAATTCACTCTCTGCCATATTTTATTTTTAATTTCATTTACGTGTTTAGTCCAATTGTGTATAGACCAAAGACGTGGCTACTTGGAGAAGAATAACATAGAAGTATAATTTAGGGGGCTGTTTACTCTTGTTTGATTAAATGAGTAACATGATTTGTGTTTTAGAGAGTTTATTTTAATTCTCCATACAATAGTTTTCTTTTCCGTTTAATTAACGGTAGTTGAAGACTTGTCGCTGTTGGAGTATATGAACTTTTCCACACAGCCACATCGTCAAGAAACTGGGAACAGAAACAGACATTTAGATCAGACAGCGTGGTATCTCAATCACATACGTCATGAATAGGCCTAACTTCAACTCCTTGCGATACATTTGTTTCTAGAGTAAAATACTCTATTCTTATATGACGCTATTACTGTACTCAGTTTTTGTCTGTTCTGAAAATATATGCGCACCTTACTATCTAAATGCGTTTGAGAGAGTTTACTTCAACTGATGTAAACAAAAGGACTGCCGTCGGGTCATAGAATAACGTCTTACGCGTATTTACTGACAGTGTTAAGTACAGTAAAGTTAGTCCTAACTACAGTAAAGAAAAAACGTACGCAAGTTACAGTGTTAATTTATGTCTTTATCAAATAAAGAAAGGTCGTATTTTATACGCACTTTAAATTTACGCCTAAGACAATTGGACTCAACAAATTTCGATATCCAGAATTAGAATTATTTCATATTATTATAAAAATCCTCCATTTAAAGAAGTACTGTTGCAATAAATATACTAACCTAACTGCAAATATTTTGCGGGTCTCTGTTATTTTTAACTCATTCTCAGTCTAAATCATATCAGTAATCCCTGAAAATTGTAAAATATATTTTTAGAAAAAGCTTGAAACTTAAATATTTCAAGAGTGCAAACAGAAACAAGAATAAAATGAAGAACATTGTTTTAAGTTCCAGGTACTGTTGGAAACTACGTCTTTATGTGTCGGCTGAGACAACATTGTGGGTATTTCATAGTGTAATGTTTGGTTACTTTCGCGTTATTTCTAGAACTTCTCTAACAAGGCTTAGTTTAAAAGTTACTGTGCTACTTTGCACAAGTGAATAGATTGGTTGTACCTTAATCCAAGCACTATTGTTAAAGTCATAGGCATTGTCAGGTGGTTAAGGCATTCGACTCGTAATCTGAGGGTTGCGGGTTCGAATGCCCGTCACACCAAACATGGTCGCCCTTTCAACCTTGCGGGCGTTATAATGTGACGTTCAATCCCACTATTCGTTGGTACAAGAGTTGGCGGTTGGTGTTGATGACTAGCTGTCTTCCCTTCAACATTACACTGCAAAATTAGGAACGGCTAGCGCAGATAGCCCTCGTATAGCTTTGTACGAAATTCAAAGCAAACGAAACAAACCAAAGATATAAATATCACTGGCCAGTCATTACTCTTTATCATTGCTTTGAATTTCGAACTAGTAGACAAGGTAATAATGACTGAGAGTGTCTAATTCATGATCCGAAATAATGAAGGAAACACAGTACTATGCCCTTAACTGTTACACATACCACAGCTAAGTTGAATGCGGAGAGTGTTACATTATAAAAATAAGTAAAACCTTTTTTTTCCCAAAATATTAAGTAACCATAGACAAGATGGCCGCCACATCGAACTGTTTATACTTTGTTTCAAATATATACCCGAATTCATTTGTAAATCATTTCACCTACAAAAACCGGCAATAACAATTTGACAACTTTTGATCTCAAATGCTGGCAATATTAAGTAATCACGTAAGTTGAAATAGTCATCCTGTTATATTTATATAGATAAGTAGTTACATGGACAGACAACAAACATTTCTATTATATTTATATAGATATGTAGTTACATGGAGATATAATAGACATGAGAGATTACATTTTTCCAGGCGGCTTCTTTCCAGTCGAAAATCCTTCAGCTTTCAGTATCATTATGATAAATAATCAGTTTACAGTACAAGTGGTCCAAAATATTTTGTGTTACTTGGAGAATAAGCCAACACATGTAACTGTGATATATATATATATATAGAATAGTGCTTGTAGTTCAGTGAGCCTAGTTTTATTATAGTATATATATGTACATGTCTTTATATTTTGTGTTAAGGTTTTACTCAATTACGACGGTGTCCTTGCATGTTTACATGAAACCAAAGTATTGCTGGAATGATTCTCCATGAAATAGCAGAATCTGGCTTGCAACTATTATGAATTGTACATTTAATAGTGAAAACTGTTAAGTATACCACAGATAAATATATTGCAGCAGTGTTAGTGAAACTATTCCACTGTACTGTACTCTGTTGATAACGTTAGGTCTATGTCCTCCGTATTTAAATATTTCTCTATTTAATTACGTTTGTGAGATTTGTGAAATTACGTTAACCACGTCGCCGTTTTCTGAAGAAAAAATGACTTATATTTCAATTTTTTATTTGTTATTATAAATATTGGTAGATTGTAAATGTATACAAGTTGAAAAAAGACCATTATAGACGGTATTGGATTGTCCATTATGGAAAAATGTACTAGTCATGAAAATTTAGGTATGTTTTAGAATAAGACGTTCAGGTACGTACAGCAAATATTGGACATATATTATGATATGTATATTAGAGAAGACCAGACTAAGTAAATAGTAATGAAAATGACGTGTCTCATTTGTTTTTAATTGTTTCACTATATACCTATAAATATGACCTACTTAGAACTTAAAAGTTTTTTCCACATGAAAGTTTATACAATTTATAATTGATAACATGTCATATTTTTCCGAAGTCAACACCAGTTAAACATATCAGATCAAATGTAAACACTATTTTCATGCTTTAATTTACCCATATCTTGTACTCTATCGGTAAGATATAATTTTCGTGTAATCTGACTTTGTTATGACGACATTTAAGGGTGAATCATACTATGGGTATTGTCAGGGTTTTGTGTACGAGTAGGCAAAGGATTCTTCTACAGTAGGTGTCTGTGATTTGCTAGCGATAAATGGTCAGCACATAATCTATTTCTTTTAAAATAAGATAATCGAAAACAAGTCAAACGTACGTACACAAATTCTTTACCCTACAAGATATCATAGTTCTATTTAAAGCTATAAAAAATTACTTTTCTTGTTAAAAGTCCACACACTTTGACTGAATTACTTCAAAATTATTTATCTTTATCAGCTTTCCTCACAATACATAATTAGTGAGTAATTCATTTACGTTAAAATATTAATGAGGAGAATGGTAGTATATCGTCAAAAATTTTTGTTCTAATTAAAAAAAATCGTAAAATATCTTAAACTCAGATTCACCAGTGTAACACATTCACATTATAATGATGAATTTCTTACTTTTATTAAATACAATAAAATATTGCTTATATACACCAGTAGGGCGGCAGTAAAAAGTGCAGAATTGTGGCAAAGTCTTTTTTTTTACACATCAAGACCTAGCAAAAACCATTTCGAGTTTGGATTTGTTTTGGTTTATTTTAAATTTCGCGCAAAGCTACACGAGGGCTATCTGCGCTAGCCGTCTCTAATTTAGCAGTGTAAGACTAAGGAAGGCAGCTAATCATCACAACCCACTCACAACACTTGCACTACTATTTTACCAATGAATAGTGGGATTGTCAGATACCTTATATTGTCCAAACGGCTGAAAGGGCGAGCATGTTTCGTTTCGCGTCACGGAAATTCTAACCCACGACCCTCAGATTAAGAGTTGTGCGCGCTAACCACCTAGCCATGATGGGTCCCATTTAGAGTTAAAAGAATTACACCCGAGAAGATCTTGTATTGGATGAATGGAAGGTGTCAGAAAACAGCCATTGAATCCACCACTCAATAAAAATAGGTACACGTAATATTTAAAATAGTACCATTACTAAACTTACTGCGTTTAGATTTTATACAAAAAATGTAATAGATCATATACTGTACAAGTAGTCTTCAAAATACTAACATTACTAGATTTATTGGGTTTAGATTTTGTACAGTATAGATAATATATCATATACTGTACAGATACTACTTAAAATAGTAACATCGTTAGATTTATTCTGCTTAGATTTTGTACAGCATATGTAATGGATCATATACTGTACAGGTAGTATTTAAAATAGTAACATTGCTAGACCCATTGTGTTTAGGTCTTCTACGGTATATGTAATGGATCGAATACTGAACTCGTGGTCTTTAAAGTTGTAACATCGCCAGATTTATTGTGTTTAGATCTTGTAAAGAAAATGTACCATAATGGACCATATCCTGTAAAATTAGTCTTTAAAATATTAAAATCGGTAGATTTATTATCTTTAGATCTTGTACAGTAATGGCTCATATACTGTACAAGTATTCTTTAAAATAGCAACATCGCTAGATTTATTGTGTTTATATCTTCTCCAGTATATATAATGGATCACAAAGTATACAGGTGTTATGTAAAATAGTAATATCACTGGATTTATTGTGTTCATATATTGCATAGTGTATGTAATGGATCATATACTCTACACGTGGTATTTAAAATAGTAACATCGCCATATTTATTGTGTTTAGATCTTGTACAATATATGTGATGTCTCTTATGCTGTACAGGTAGTCTTCAAAACAGTGACATCGCTAAATTCATTATGTTTATATCCTGTACAGTATATGTACTGGATCATATACCATACAGGTAGTATTTAAAATAGTAACATCGCTAGATTTATTGTGTTTTAAACTTGTAAAGCATATGTAACGGATCACAAACTTTACAGGTAGTATTTAAAATAGTAACATCGCTAAATTTATTGTGTTAACATCTTCTACAGTATATGTAATGGATCGATGCTACACTCATCGTCTATGAAGTAGTAAAATCGCTAGACTTGTACAGTAAATGTAATGAACCATGTACTCTACATGTAGTATTTAAGAGAGTAACATCGTTAGATTTATTGTGTATTGGTCTTTTCTAGTATATGTAGTGCATCATACTCTATACAAGTAGTCTTTAAAATAGTAACATCGCTAGATTTATTGCGTTTATATCTTCTAGAGTAAATGTAATGGATCATATACTGTAAAGGTAGTATTTAAAATAGTAAAATCGGTATATTTATTGTGTTGAGATCTTGTACAGTAATTAGTCATATAGTGTAGAAGCATTCTTTAAAATAGTAATATTCCTAGATTTATTATGTTTAGATCATGTACAGTGTATATAATGGATCATATACTGCACAAATAATCTTTAAAATAGTAATATCGCTAGATTTACTGTATTTAGTTCTTGTACACTATATATTATGGGTCATATACTGTACAAGTAGGCTTTAAAATAGTAAAATCGGAAGATTTATTGTGTTGAGATCTTGTACAGTAATTAGTCATATAGTGTACAAGCATTCTTTAAAATAGTAACATTCCTAGATTTACTGTGTTTAGATCTTCTATAGTGTACGTAATGGATCATATGTTGTACAAGTAGTCTATAAAATAGTAACATCACTAGATTAATTGTATTTAGATCTTGTACAGTACATGTACTGGATCATATGTTCTACACGTAGTTTTGAAAATAGTAACATCGCTAGATTTATTGTGATTAGATATTCTAAAGTATATGTAATGGTTCATATATTGTGCACGTAGTTTTTGAAATAGTAACATTACTAGATGTTTAGAGATTGTACAATATATGTAAAGTCTCATAAACTGTACAGGTAGTCTTTAAAATAGTACCATCGCTAGATTTATTGCCTTTAGATTTTCTAGATTACATGTAATGTATCATATACTGTGCTGGTAGTATTTGAAATAGTAAGATCGCTTCATCTATTGTGTTTAAATCTTGTACAGTATATGTAATGGATCATATACTGTACAAGTACTCTTTAAAAGAGTAACATCGCTGGAATAATTGTATTTAGATCTTGTTTACTATATGTAATGGATCATATACAGTACAGGTAGTATTTAAAATAGCAACAACGTCAGACTTATTGTGTTTAGATCTTGTACAGGATATGTAATGGATCATATTCTGTACAAGTGGACTTTAAAATAGTAGCATTGTAATATTTATTGTGTTTACATTATGAACCCTACATGTAAAGGGTCATATAATTTACAGGTAGTATTTAAATAGTAGCATCGCTCTATTTATTGTGTTTAGATATTGTACAGTATATGTAATGGATCATGCACTGTACAGGTGTTATTCAAAATAGTAATATCGTTAGATCATTTGTATTTCGATCTTTACAGTATATGTAATGGATCATATACAGTACAGGTAGTATTTAAAATAGTAACATCGCCAGACGTATTGTGTGTAGTTCTTGTATAGGATATGTAATGGATCATAAATTATACAAGTAGTCTTTAAAATAGTAAAATCACTAGATTTATTGGGTTTAGATCTTCTACAGTAATCGCTCATATATTATACTTGTAGTATTTAAAATAGTAACACCGTTGGATTTGTTGTATTTTGATCTTGTACAATACATGTTACGAACCATAAACTGCGAAGGTACTGATAAAAGAGTAGCATCCGAAAATTTATTGTGTTTAGATGTTGTATAGTATATGTAATGGATTATACACTGTACAGGTACTATTCAAAATAGTATCATCGCTAGATTTATTGTGTTTAGTTCTTCTACAGTATAATCAATGGATCATATACTGTACAGGTTCTATTTGAAATTGTACCATCTCTAGATTTATTGTGTTGAGATCTTCTACAGTATATGTAATGGATCATACTCCGTAGAAGTAGTCTTTAAAATAGTAAAATCGCTAGATTTATTGTGTTGAGATCTTGTACAGTAATTGGTCATATAGTGTACAAGCATTCTTTAAAATAGTATCATTCCTCGATTTGTTGTGTTCAGGTAATGTACACTATGTATAATGGATCATGTACTGTACAAGTTGTCTTTAAAATAGTAGCCTCGCTAGATTAATTGTATTTAGATGTTCTACAGTATATGTAAGGGATTATATACTGTGCAAGCACTCTTTTAAAATAGTAACATTACAAGATTTATTGTGTTTACATCTTGGACAATATATATGTAATGGGTCATATACTGTACAAGTAGTATTTAAAATGGTAACATCCTAATATTTATTGAGTTTAGATATTGTAAACTATATGTAATGGTTCATATATTGTGCACGTAGTTTTTGAAATAGTAACAATACTAGATGTATAATGTTTAGAGATTATACAATATATCTAAAATCTCATATACTGTACAGGTAGTCTTTAAAATAGTAACATCGTTAAATTTATTGTGTTTAGTTCTTCTAAAGTATATGTAATGGATCATGTAAGGTACACATAGATCTGGTAGTAGATAATATACTGTACAAGTTGCCTTTAAAGTAGTAACATTGTTAGATTTATTGTGTTTAGCTCTTCTGCAATATATTAAGTGCATTATACTCTTGACAAATAGTCTTGTCAAACAGTAACACCTCTAGATTAATGATGTTTAGATATTGTGCCGTGAATGTAATGTAACTTTTACTGTACAGGTAATATTTAAAATAGTAACATCGCTAGATTTATGGTGTTTAGATCTTGTAAGTTATATGTAGTGGGTCATATATTATGCACCTAGGCTTGAAAATAGTAACATTACTGGATGTATTGTATTTAGATCTTGTACAGTATATGTAATTGATCACTTACTTTACAGGTAGTCTTTAAAATAGTAGCATCGCTACATTTATTGTGTTTAGATCTTGCAGTGTATATTTTATGGATCATATACTGTATAGACACTATTTAAAATAGTAATATCGCTAAATTTGTTGCGTTTAGATTTTCTACAGCATATGTAATGAATTAAATACTCTACAGGCATTATTTAAAGTATTAACATCGCTAAATGTATTGAGTTTAGATTTCGTTTAATATATGTAAAGGATCATATACTGTACAGGTAGTATTCAAAATTGAACATCGCTAGATTTTTTGAGTTTAGATCTTGTAAACTATATGTAATGGATCATAAATTGTACACGTAGTCTTCAATGTAGTATCATTACTAGGTGTATTATCTTTATATCTTGTACAGTATATATAACGTCTCATACACTGTGCAGGTAGTGATTAAAATAGTAACATCGGTATATTTATTGTGTTGAGATCTTGTACAGTTATTGGTCATATAGTGTACAAACATTCTTTAAAATAGTATCATTCCTAGATTTGCTGTGTGTAGGTAATGTACAGTGAATATAATGGATCATATACTGTAAAAGTTGTCTTTAAAATAGTAACATCGCTAGGTTAATTGTATTTAGATGTTCTACAGTATATGCAAGGGATCATATACTGTACTTTCAAAATAGTAGCATTTATTGTGTTTATATCTTGGACAATATATGTAATGGATAATGTCCTGTACAAGTAGTATTTAAATAATATCATCGCTAGATTTATGGTGTTTAGATTTCTAGAGTTCATGTAATGGATCATATATTGTACAGGTACTATTTGAAATAGTAAGATCGCTTCATTTATTGTGTTTTGATTTTGTACAGTGTATGTAATGGGTCATATGCAGTATAGGCACCATTTAAAATAGTAACATTTCTAGATTTATTGTGTTTAGATCTTCTACAGTGTATGTAATGGATCATATACTGTACAAGTAGTCTAGAAAATAGTAACATCACTAGATTAATTGTATTTAGGTCTTGTGCAGTACATGTACTGGATCAGATACTGTACAAGTAGTCTTTAATATAGTAACATTAAAAGATTTATTGTGTTTGCATCTTTTACACAATATGTAATGGATCATATACTGTACAGGTAGTATTTAAAATAGTAACATCGCTATACTTATTGTATTTAGATCTTGTAAAGTATATGTAATGGATCATATGTTCTACACGTAGTTTTGAAAATAGTAACGTCGCTAGATTTATTGTGATTAGATATTCTAATGTATATGTAATGGTTCATATATTGTGCACGTAGTTTTTGAAATAGTAACATTACTAGATGTTTAGAGATTGTACAATATATGTAAAGTCTCATATACTGTACAGGTAGTCTTTGAAATAGTAACATCGTTAGATTTATTGTGTGTAAATCTTCTAAAGTATATCTGATGGATCATATATTGTACACATTGTCTTGATAATTATAAAATCGGTAGATTTATTGTTTTTAGATCTTGTACAGTAATGAGTCATATACTGCCCATGTATTCTTTAAAACAATAACATTTCTAGATTAATTGTATTTAGATCTTGTACACTGTATATAATGTATCATATACTGCAAATGCAGTTTTTCAAATAGGAACATCGCAGGATTAATTGTATTTAGATATTGTACAGTATACGTGATGGATCATATATTGTGCACGTAGTCTTGAAAAATAGTAACATTACTAGATGTATTATGTTCAGATCTTATGCACTATATGTACAGAGATGCCAACCATTACAATTTGAGCGTAATCATTACGATTTTGGTGTATACTTTACGACTATACGCTCATACAGACAAATATTACGACTTGTTGCAACTCCCAAATTATTATATATTATATAGGCCTATACAATAAAGTGATAAACTGTTCCCCCAGGGCTTGAAAGGGGTGAAAAGAAAATTTCTAGTGAGATACAAATAAATGTTGATAATGAATAAAAGACATACTCCAAATGACTGCTTGCGATAATCATGTTTGTGCGTGAAATAATAAAAAATATTTGTATCTCCGACGTCTACCAATAGTTTGAGTGCGGTGCTTCTCCATACTGGGTGCGTGGGGGAATCCATAGTTATGCCATCTGTGCTTGTCAGCCAATCAGCGCTCACGTAAATGGGTATTTCTCGTTTTCTAACCAGCATAGAAACACCAATGCGATCGTTCACAAGATGGAAAAAAAAAAGAGGCCTCGTTCACCAGATTGTCTTGTTTCTGGCAAATCTAAAAGGACTAAAACTGTGAACCAAAAATTTAGGAAAGAGTGTAGTGCAAAATATCCGGTCATTGCATCAAAAGTCAGTGACAGACATGCGTTTTGTACAGTTTGTCACATAGATTTTTCTGAGGCGCATGGCGGGATAAACGCTTGTTCCAGACATACAAAATCGGCATCTCACTAACAAAAGGTTGAGGCGAAGACAAAAACGAAGTAGATAACGACATTTATGAGTAAGAATTCAGAATATGAAACCATAAATGCAGAAGTGATGTTCACGCAATTCGTCATTGCTCATAATTTACCCCTAGCTGTAGCCGATCATTTCAGAAAAATGTTCCCAGAGTCTGATATAGCGAAAACATATGGCTGTGCTAGAACCAAAACTACTGTATCTTGACTCTTTGCTTGGAAAAATTGTTTGTTCTCTTTTGACAATGGTGGAATGGAAAGAAGCTTCAACGGGAGAGAATATTTTCAAGCTTTTGGACCACGAACTGACAAAGAGGAAAATTCCATGGGAAAACTGTCTTAGATTTTCTTCAGACAATGCCTCAGTTATGTCTGGTATAGGTAAAGGTGTGATGGGACACATCTCAATACGACAGTCTGGCATTTACTTTATGGGCTGTGCCTGTCACCTCATGAATATTGCTGCCCAGAAGGCTTCCAGAGAATTGCCCTGCCCAGTTTCTGATATATTGATAAATATCTACTATTTTCTGGACAAAAGTGCTAGCAGAAAACAACATTTCAAAGAGCATCAAGGATTGTATGACAAAGAAACAAGAAACATTCTACAACTTAACACAAGAAGGCTATCACTTGGGGTGTGCCTCAACAGAATATTGGACATGTGGAAGCCATTAAAGAAGTATTTTCACTGTGAAAAGGAAAAACTAGATTCAAAAGGATCTAAAGTGCAGCTCAGTCAGGTAGCAAGACTTTAACAGTCAGGATATCCTCTCAGCCACACAGGGACACAGTAAAGACACCCTCTCAGCCACACAGGGACACAGTCAAGACATCCTCTCAGCCACACAGGGACACAAGACAACAGTCTTCAAAAGCAGACAAAGGAACATTTTATACAACTCAATATATGTTTCGGCAGTCTGACCTTGAACTAAAAAAGAGACAATTAATGAAAAAAGAGAAGAAAACGAAAGCTAGCAAGAAAGTAACCAAGAAAACTTATGCGCAGAGTAAGTTAGATAAGTTAACAGTTTTCTTGGACAACAAAATGAACTTGTTATTTTGTCTTCTTCTTTAGTCTGCAATTCCTCTATTTGAGCAAGCCAATTTGATATTGCAAAGAGAAGAATCTTGCATACACATTATGCATGGAACTCTGATTACACAAGTTAAAAATATACCTGTTAGAATCATCAAGCCAGAATATATTGAAGACAACATCACTGAACTTGACTACAACAATGAATCCTTACACAAATCTGATGAGGCAGTTTCTATTGGAAATGCTACCAAGGAATACATTGTTAAATATGAAAAGGACCTGGACCTGATCGGCTTCTACACCAGTGTCAAGAAATACTATATTGCAGCTACAAATTACATGATGAAACATTTCCCTCTAAATGATGAACTTCTGATTCACGCAGAGGTTGCTGCTCCAAAACTGAAAGTCAGCAAAGATTTATCTTCTCTACGCTTCTTCTCAGACAGGTATCCTTTCCTTGTCAATACACATGAGCACGACACTATTGACAAGTTGGAAGGGCAATATTTGAACTATCAAATTGATACTTTTTCAGAAACTGTTCTTCAGTTGAATGTTGACAAGTTTTGGGTTCAGCTGTTTACAGTTAAGGATGGAAATGGCAACCAGAAGTATGACATTCTGTGTAGGGTTATGCTTGGAATTCTTATAATCTTCCATTCTAATGCTGACAGTGAAAGGATATTTAGTTTAATGACTAAAAACAAAAGCAAGTTCAGACCAAACTTGAGCACCCCAGTTTTGAGCAGTATTATAACACACAAGATGTGTATGCAGTCAAATGAACAATGTTGTTATAACTCCCAACCATCCAGAAACATTCTCATGAAAGCAAAGGCTGCAACAGCTGCAAAACTATTACAATAAGTGTCATAAACATGATATAAACTGGTCCTTACACAAAGTTTTTTTTCTGCTTACTGTTTGTGCATGTTCAATGTTGTTTTATCAGTATGTTTGTTACTCTGAACTAAATAAAAGACATAATTTCAAAAGCATTTTTTAAAAATTTATTTATTAAATACACAAAACACAGTCATAAATGAGCAATCTATAGCAGTACTAAATAATAATAGTTACAATAATAAGATAATAATAAACAGCTTAGAGACATTGGTCAGGCCAAGTAGCCAAGAGCTCTGTCTGCAATCATTACACTCAGTCATTTGAAATAGTTGGCATCTCTGTATGTAATGTTTCACATGCTGTACAGATAGTCTTTAGAGTAGTAAAATCGCTAGATTAATGGTATATAGATTTTCTTCAGTATATGTAATGGATCATGTATTGTACAGGTAGTATTCAAAATAGCAAAATCGCTAGGTTTTTGTGTGTTTAGATCTTGCACACTGTATGTAATGAGTAATATACTGTGTAGGTAGAATTCAAATAGTAACATTGCTACATTTATTGTATTTAGATCTTTTAGGGTATATGGAATGGATCATATACTGTAGAGGTAGTATTTGAAATTTGTTTAAATCTTGCACACTATATGTAACGGACCATATACTGCGCAGGTACAATTTAAAATAGTAACATCGCAAGACTTATTCTGTTTATATCTCGTAAAGTATATGTAATGGATCTTATATTGTGCACCTAGTCTTCAAAATAGTAACAACACTAGATTTATTATCCTTAGATTTTGTACAGTACGTGTAATGTCTCATACCTTGTAGAGTATATGACTCATTACAGTATATGTAATGTCTCATATATTGTTATGAGTCATATACTGTACAAGATCCATGATTTATTTCAGATTCATTCTATTTAGAACTTGTACATTATATGTAATGGATAATATACTGTACAAGTTGTCTTTAAAGTAGTAACATTGTTAGATTTATTGTGTTTAGCTCCTCTGCAGTATATGAAGTGCATTATACTCTTTACAAATAGTCTTTAAAATAGTAAACCGCTAGATTTATGATCTTTAGATTTTGTACCATGAATGTAATGGAACTTATACTGTACATTAGTATTTAAAATAGTAACATTACTGGATGTATTGTATTTAGATCTTGTACAGTATATGTAATGGATCACTTACTTTACAGGCAGTCTTTAAAATAGTAGCATCGCTACATTTATTGTGTTTAGATCTTGCAGTGTATATTTTATGGATCATATACCGTACAGACACTATTTAAAATAATAACATCGCTAAATTTGTTGCGTTTAGATTTTCTACAGTATATGTAATGGATTATATACTCTACAGGTATTCTTTGAAATATTAACATCGTTGAATTTATTGAGTTTAGATTCGTTTAGTATATGTAAAGGATCATATACTGTACAGTTAGTATTCAAAATTGAACATCGCTAAATTTATTGAGTTTAGATCTTGTAAAGTATATATAATGGATCATAAATTGTACAAGTAGTCTTGAATATAGTATCATTATTAGATGTATTATGTTTAGATCTTGTACAGTACATGTAATATCTTGTATACTGTACAGGTAGTCTTTAAAATAGGAACGTCGCTAGATTTTTTGTGCTTATATTTTGTACAGTGTGTGTAATAAATCATATGCTGTACACGTAGTCTTTACATTAGTAACTTCGCTACATTTATTGTGTTTAGATTTTGCGGAGTATATGTACAGGTATTATTTAAAGTAGTAACTCTGCTAGATTTATTATGTTTAGATTTTCTGCAGTACATGTTATGGATCATATACTTTACAGGTTGCCTTTATAATAGTCACACCACTAGATTTATTATGTTTAGATCTTGTACACTATATGTAATGGATGATCTACTCTACAGGTAGTATTTTAAATAGTAACATCGTTAAATTTATTGTGTTTAGATGTTGCACAGTATATATAATGGATCATATACTGTGTAGGTAGTCTTTAAAATAGTAAAATCTCTATATTTATTGTCCTTAGATCTTGTTTAATATATGTAATGGATCATATACTGTACAGGTGGTATTTAAAATAGTAACATCGTCAGACTTATTGTGTTTAGATCTTGTACAGGATATGTAGTAAGTCATAAACTGTACAAGTAGTCTTTAAAATAATATCATCGCTAGATTTATTGTGTTTAGATATCGTACTGTATATGTAATGGATCATATACTGTACAACTAGAATTTAATTTAATAAAATCGCTAGATTTTTGTGTTTAGATCTTGTACAGTTATAGCTGATATACTGTACTAGTATTCTTTAAAATAGTAACATCGGTAGATTTATTGTGTTGAGATCTTGTACAATATATGTAACAGACCATAAACTGAACAGTTACTATAAGAAAGTAACATAGCAAGATTTACTGTGTTTAGATTTTGTACTGTATATGTAATGGATCATGTAATGTACAAGTAGTCTTTAAAATTGTAACATCGGTAGATTTATTGTGTTGAGATCTTGTACAGTAATTGGTGATATACTGTATAAGTATTCTTTAGAATGGTAACATTTTTATATTTATTTTTTTAGACCTTGTACAGTGTATGTAAGGGATCACATACTGTACAAGTAGTCTTTAGTATAATAACATCGCTAGATTAATTGTATTTAGCTCTTGTGCAGTATATGTAATGAGTCAACTACTGTAGAAGTAGTCTTTAAAATTGTAACATCAGAAGATTTATTGTGTTTATATCTTGTACATTTTTTGTAATGGGTCATATACTGTACAAGTAGTATTCAGATAGTATCATCGCTAGATTTATTGTGTTTAGATCTTCTAGAGTACACGTAATGGATTACTTGCAGTACAAATACTATTTAAAATAGGAACATTGCTAAATTTATTGTGTTTAGATCTTCTACAGTACATGTAATGGATCATATACTGTACAGGAAGTGATTAAAATAGTAACATCGGAGACTTATTGTGTTTAATATAATGTGCAGTATACGTAATGGATCATGCTCTGTACAAGTAGTCTTTAAAATAGTAAAATCGGTAGATTTATTGTGTTGAGGTCTTGTACTGTAATTTTCATATACTATAAAAATATTCTCTAGAATAGTGTAATGGATTATTTTACAAGTATATTTACAAGATTGTGTTTAGATCATCACTGTACAGTGTATTTATGTAATGGTTTATTGTGTTTAGATATACTGTACAATGGTAGTACAAGTAGTCTTAAAAACAGTAACATTACAAGATTTATGGTGTTTACATCTTGTACAGTATATGTAATGGATCATACACTGTACAGGTAGTATTTAAAATAGTAACATCGCTAAGTTTATTGTGTTTAGATCTTTTAAAGTATATGTAATGGATCATATATTGTACGCGTACTCTTGAAAATAGTAACATTACTAGATGTATTATGTTTAGGTCTTGCTTAATATATGTAATGGATCACACACTGTACAGGTAGTATTTAAAATAGTAACATCAATAGATTTACTGTGCTTCATATCTGCCTTTAATGATGATTTTCTTTTTGTTAAATTATTTCATCAATGCTTTAAATTTTATACAAGAATTATAAAATAAATCTATTATATGAATGCAGTTTACTTTACTATTAAGAGCAAAACTCATACCATCCATGTTTTGTTTTGAATACTCGCGTTGTGAGTATTGAATATACAGTGCTGCTGCTGGAAGGTTGTCACATTTTAGAGCGAAATAAACGCTTACCTTAAAGTTATCATGAGATATATTTCCCCTTGCTAACCCTAGAGATCTGCAATAATAACAACATAGATTCTTTAAAAAAAAATTCATCTGTAATTTGTAAAAATAATAACAAATAACTACAATTACCTGAGTGCTTGTACAAGAATCAAATTTGCGAAATCATGTAGTTCAATAAATGCATCCAGCACTTTAATATTGAAGTCGTCCCTGGAAAACGAAAATATAAAAAAGACTTATATCTTCTTCAGGTAAAATGTTATTTTACAGATAAGTATATCTGAGAATGCATTTTTAATTTTAAAACTTTATCAAATAACTCAGTTTAAAACGAATACCACGGAAAGGTTTGTTTGTTTGTGAATTTTGCGAAAAGCTGCATGAGGGCTATTTGCGCTAGCCGTCCTTAATTTAGCAGTTTAAGACAAGAGGGAAAGGCAGGTAGTTATCACCCCCACTCATAACGCTTTTACCCACGGATAATGGGATTGACCGTCACATTATAACGGACCCACGGTTGAAAGGGCGAGCATATTTAGTGCGACGGGGATTTGAAATCGCGACACTCAGATTACGAGTCTAACGCCTTAACCCACCTGCCCATGCCGGCCCTTATGAAAATTTATTTTGCTTTGTCTGTTTGTTTATTTGTTTTGAATTTCGCGCATAGCTACTCAAGAGGTATCTGCGCTAGCCGTCCCTAATCTAGCAGTGTGAGACTAGAGGGAAGGCAACTAGTCATCACCACCCACTGCCAACTCTTGAACTAATCTTTTACCAACGAATAATGGGATTGACCGTCACATTATGACGCCCCCAAGCTGAACGGGCGAGCATGTTTGGTGCGACGGGGATTCGAACCCCTCGACCCTCAGATTACGAGTCGAAAGCCTTAATCTATCTGGCCATGCCGGGCCAGGTGTTTTGCAAATATTCATATTACAAAAATATTTGTCGAAAAATGAGTGTGATTCTAACTGTTCACTGTGACTGAGGAGTAGTTGAATAGCTTATTTTGTTTATAATATTATAAGCCAAGGAAATTTACCTCACTCATATAACAGCGAAAAAATAATAAATTATATAACAAGTAAATATACAACACACACTCTTGTGATATAAGAGACATTTTAGAATAGATATTTTTAATTTGTTAATTTTTAATTAAATATATTTTATTATTTAGTTTTGTTCATAACAAGAAAGTTAAAAACAAAAATTGTAAATTAAATGTTATGACCATTATAGTTACTTAACTCGGAAAGAGTCCTACTTTGCGTTTATAACTCATTGGTTTAGAGATTAGAGAGCGTTGTGTGAAATTTATTGATATCGACGACATATAATGAGCAGATGATTTAGGAACAAGTTTATAAATAGCGTGAGATGGTTGGGAAATAGGAAACAGACGGAGCAGACAAAGTATAGTTACGTAGAATTTGAAACAGACAAGATAGGCTTAAAGATTAATATAAGTCAAGAGGCTGATATAAATTATCGTGAGACTGATGGTGTTGAAATGGGTAAGAAGAAGAATTCTCAAGTAACCGAACCCGACTTTGTGGAATTAGACGAAGGAGCAGACGATATTAGAAGTATGGGTTACAACCGTAGTATCTGTGCTCGGATTGTTTTGCGATAGTAATAGAAAAAATAGTTCGGCTTATCAGTTTAAATTCTAAAGCAATTAAATAAGCCTAAGTGGACTTTTGACAAGAAGAGGAGAACTATATGGTGTTTATGGTGTACCTATGATCTCAATAGTGTAAAGAATGTATTGTACATACCTTTAACTAGTTCCGAACGTGTATATTGTTTTGAAAACAACTGACGTGAGTGCTCTTCTTTTTTTCTTTTTTTAATTTATCGCTAATATGTCACACACACCTACAGTAGAGGAATCACAACCCCAACAACAATACAGTATGTATATCAATACGATTAAGAAGTAAAAACCTTTTTATGCCGAACATAACGAAATATCTAAAAAAACATCTCCAATAATATACAATAAAGTTTACATCCATTATTGTCAAAATGAGAATATATACAAATGAACAGTTAGGGCTCATAATCACCTCTCTCCTAAATATTCTCCTATTGCAGTTTTGCTTAAACCTTCTCCTTTGTAGAGAAACCGAGCTATATCTTCAGGAGAATTGTCAAGTTGACCTTGAGCTATTAAATAATCAATTCCCTGGGGAAAGAGTTTGGTAAACGTATTATCAAGTGTATTAAAGTATGTGTACAACTAATTAGAAACACTCCTAGATCTTCCAAGTGGTAATTAAAAAAAACCATTGAAATGCTACACTTCAAAACAAAATACATATTTTTGTTTGATTACATATATATATATATATATGTTTGTGAATGCACATTCTAACACTGAAACTTTTAACTAACACTTTTAAAGTATTTTTCAATAATTTCCTTATATATGTTTCTTAAACTTATATATGACAGTGTAGTAATGAACTTTTGTAATTGTAACCTTGTTTATCTACGTTTATCTAAATATTGCAGATGAGTGTTGATTATTGAAAGCCCACAGGAAGTACCCAAACATTCCTATAAAATAAAATGTAAACAACAAAACTGTTTCTCACATCAGTTACAATTGTTATGAATAACAGAACACAGATTACATCATTTACACCTACTGTTACTAACACAACACAGATGAAGTAACTTGTACATTTTGGTGTATCCATTACACCTATTACTAATGACACCATTGCATATTACATTCTTCTCACATCTTGCTACAAATCTTACACTCGTTATGAATAACAAAACACATATTACATTCTTCTCACATCTTGCTACAAATCTTACACTCGTTATGAATAACAAAACACATATTACATTCTTCTCACATCTTGCTACAAATCTTACACTCATTATGAATAACAGAATACAGATTACATCATTTACACCTACTGTTACTAACACAACACAGATGAAGTAACTTGTACATTTTGGTGTATCCATTACACCTATTACTAATGACACCATTGCATATTACATTCTTCTCACATCTTGCTACAAATCTTACACTCATTATGAATAACAAAACACAGATTATATTCTCACATGCTGCATCTGTTACACATGTTCTTAATAACATAACAGATTAACTGACTTATACATCACAGTCATCACACTTGCTACTATTGACATAATACAAATTACATCAGTTTTACAGTATGGTTATATACCTATTATATACATTTTACCTTTTTAGGATCCATGTTGAATTTCTTTTTCCCAATTGATAAGTGTTTTTCTTTGGTAGTTGTTTTGCTGTAAGTAATGGAAAAAAGAAATTTAAATAAAAAAAAAAAAACAAGTTGAGTGTAAATGAAGTCATAGTAAACATAGTAGTTCACTTTCTTCTAAACAAAACACTGATTGTTTAAAAATGTGAAACTCCTAACTCTTCACATTCACAAATATGAAAGGTTAAATTATTGAATAGATGTTTATATCACTCAGGATATCATAATGTGTAATAGTATACATCAAAATGTCTCAAGAAGACAGTAATTATTAAGTTTTAATATCAGAGTTCAGCATTTAACACAAGTACATTTCACTACTAAATATTTGGCTTACAAAACTCATCAGTCAAATAGCTTAGCTGTCATGAACAAAACAGGTTCAATGTCACAGTCCCAAAGAGTTTAATTGTGTGTTATGTAGATATAGCATGTATTTCTACATTCTTTTTTTAATGTAATAACCTTAAAAAATTAAAATTATTACTTCTGATTATGTACACTTTTTAAATGGTCAAGAAAGTCAGTAGGTGTATTTTATTCTAACTGCCTTTGTCACTTTCTTAAATATTACCTGTTTTGCCTATGGTAGGTTTGCTATAATACTGCAAGTTGTGTAAAAATATAGACAGCTGTGTCCAACAAGTCAGGTGATATCTCAAAGTTATAACTTTCCTTATATTTTAATGGGAATGACAAATGGTGATGGACACATCATCAGAGTGCAGTAATGAACAATTTCAGATGTAATACTATAATATATTAATTATCTCTCCCTCTTAAGCACAAGTCAACAGTTCAGAAACTGAAGATTGAACCCTTTCTTTAAAAAAAAAAAAATTAAAGTTTAACCATTAACTAAATGTTATTAAACATATTAATAGTTCTTGAGAGAGTCTCAAGAGATAACTATATAGTACAGGTCTGTCCTTCATCCTGTAAACATTGTATTCAACATATTCAGTAAATGTTATTTCATCATGTTTTGTGCAATGTTATTCACAGATTCACTAATACTTTCACACAAACGTCTTGTTGAATTGGACCCATCCCACAGCTCTAAGATGAACTCACTTTTATTCAATATGTCACACAATGGATAGGAAGGAGAGAAATTGGTGCTATAACCACATGATATTTTTCTTCTTCTTTTTTACTGGTATATGTACTGTATGAATAAAATACATGAGTCATCATTCTTGTCACACAAATATAACAGTGTGTTACAATTATATTTTAAATATGTAATACTTGTTAATATGTATTACTACAATTACATATAATATATTTGATAATTCATAGCCAGTAACAATAGCAATAGGGAAGACCCATGTTTGTATAACACCTTGTAGTTATCTCTATAGATATAAAGATAAATAATGCATACTTAACTTAAGTATCAACAGGTTCAAAGATAAACAATAGATATGTAATTTCATGATATGCACATCTCAAGATAAACAATGAATATGTGATTTCATCATCCACATATTAAGTATATGGTACATACATACATACAATACTCACCAAAATTTTATTGATATATGTTAGTCAAGTATACCACACATACATACAATACTCATCACAGTCTCATGGATATATGTTAATCAAGTATATGACACATATGTATGATACGCACCACATTCTCATCAATATATGTTAATAAAATATATGACACATGCATACAATACTTACCACAGTCTCGTAGACATGTTAACCAGGTATACCACACATACATACAATACTCATCACAGTTTCATAGATTTATATTAATCAATTATATTCCATGTACATACAATACCCATCACAGTCTCATGCATATATGTTAATCATGATGTGACACACATACAATACTCACCACAGTCTCGTTGAGATATGTTAATAGTGTATGCCACACATACATATAATACTTACCACAGTCCCATAAATATATGTTAGTTAATTACACAACACATCCATACAATACTCACCACAGTTCCACAGATATATGTTAATCAAGTATACCGCACATACATATACTACTCACCACACTTTCATAGATATATGTTAATAGTGTATGCCACATATACATATAATGCTCACCACAGTCTGCTAAACATATGTTAATCAAGTATACAACACATACATATAATACTCAAAACAGTCTCATAGTTATATGTTAATACTGTACACCACACATTTATATAATACTCACTACAGTTGTATAGACGTTAATTAATCAATTATAACACACGTATAAACAATACTCGCCATAGTCTCATGGATATATGTTAATCAAGTACACCACTCATGCATACAATATTCACAACAGTCTCATGGATATATGTTAATCAAGTATACCACACATACATACAATACTCACAATGCTATCATGGATATATGTTAATCAAGATTATTACACAAACATACAATAGTAACCACAGTCTCATGGATATATGTTAATCAAGTATACCGTAGTCTCATCGAAATACGTTAATCAAGTATATGACACATACATTTAATACTCACCACAGTTTGATGGATATATCTTAATCGACGATAAGACACGCATATATAATACTCACCACAGTATCATGAATATCTCTTAATGAAGTTTTTAATCATACATTTAATACTCCCACAGTTTCATGGATATGTGTAAATCAAGTATGTGAAACACATATAAAACTCACCACAGTCTCAATGAGACATATATTAATCAAGAATACCATAGTCTCATAGATATATGTTAATCAAGTATACCACAGTCTTATAGATATATTTTAACCAAGTATAGAACACATACATACAATAGTCACCACAGTCTCATAGATATCTTAATGAAGTAAATGACATACATACAATACTGATCACAGTCTCATACATATTTCTTAATCAAGTATACCACACATACATACCATACTCACCATGGTCACATAGATGTATGTTAATCATGCATTCCACACACACATACCTTACCACAGTCTCATAGATATATGTTAATCAAGGATACGACACACATATATAATACCACAGTCTCATGAATATATGTTAATCAAGTTTTTGACGCATACATTTAATACTCCCCACAGTTTCATGGATATATGTAAATCAAGTATATGAAACACACATACAATACTCAACACAGTCTCAATGAGATATGTATTAATCAAGTATACCACAGTCTCGTAGATATATTTCAATGAAGCATACCACACATAAATACAATAATCACCACAGTCTCAGGGATATAAGTTAACCAAGTATATGACACATACATACAATACTCACAACAGTTTCATAGATATATGGTATTCAAGTGCATGACACATTCATAAAATACCACAGTCTAAAGGATGTAAGTTAATCAAGTATATGACACATACATACAACATTCACAACAGTCTCATTGATATATATTAATCATGTATACCACATATACATACCATACTCGTCAGAGTCTAATAGATATATCTTAATCAATTGTATGACACATACATTTAACACTCACCACAGTTTTATGGATATATCTTAATTAAGTACATGTCACACATATATGATACTCACCAGAGTCTTATGGATATATATTAATCAAGTATTTGACACATACATTTAATACACCCTAGAGTTTCATGGATATATGTAAATCAAGTACATGAAACACACATACAAAACTTACATTCTCAATGAGATATATATTAATAAAGTATACCACAGTCTCATAGATATATATTAGTGAAGTAAACTGCTCATTTATACAGTACTCACCACAGTCTCATAGATATATGTTGATCAAGTATACTACACATACATACAGTACTCACTACAGTCTCATCAATATATATTAATTAAGTGTAGAACACATACATTTAATACTCCCTGCAGTATCATGGATATACGTTAATCAAGAATGTGACAGATACATACAATATTTACCACAGTCTCATGGAGATATGTTAATCATGTATAACACAGAGACATGGAATATGTGTCAGAGTGGCAGTCAATTCTACTAGTCGTTATTTAAAGAGTAGCCTAACAGTTGTCATTGGGTGGTGATGACAACCTGTCTTTTCTCCTGTCTTACATTATCAAATTTGGAACATCTAACACTTGATGAGAAATTCAAAAGCAAAAAACAAACCTTTCCTGTTGTATCCCCATTTTCTCTACAACTTCATCTCTAATTTCCTGAAATAACATAATGATATGGTGTATATTAAAGTTTATCTTTTTATGGTCTATATTGAAGTTTACCTTTCTATGGTCACTATTAAAGTTTATCTTTCTATGTTCTATTACAATATTCACCTTTATAAGGTCCATATTAATGTTACTTTTCGAGGGTACATATTAAAGCTTATGTTTTGATAGTCCATATTAAAGCTTATATTTTAACAATCCATTTTAAAGCTTATGTTTTAAATTTCATAATAAAGCTTATGTTTTAATCATCCATATGAAAGCTTATACTTTAATGGTCCACATCAAATCTTATATTTTAATGATCCATATGAAAGCTTATGTTTCAGTGGTCCATATTAAAGCTCATGTTTTAATGACCCATTCAAAGCTTATGTATTAATGGTTAATATTGAAACTCATATTTTAATGAACCATATTAAAGCTCATGTTTTAGTGGTCCATATTAAAGCTCAAGTTTTAATAGTTCATATTTATGTGTTAATGGTCTGTATTAAAACTTATTTTCTAATGTTCCATTTTAAGGCTTATGTTTTAATGGTCCATTTTAAGGCTTATGTTTTAATAATACATATTAAACTTATGCTTTAATGATCCATATTAAAGCTTATTTTTTATTGTTCCATTTTAAGGCTTATGTTTTAATGATCCATATTAAAGCTTACGTTTTAATGATCCATATCAAACTTTCTGTTTTAATGGTCCATATTAAATCTTATGTTTTCAAGGTCCATATTAAAGCTTATATTTTAATGGTGCATATTTAATTGTATGTTTTAGTGATCCATATTAAAGCTTTTGTTTTGATGATCAATATCAACAGTTATGTTTTAATGGTTTATATTAAAGCTTGTTTTCTAATGGTCAATATTAAAGGTAATGTTTTAATGGTCCATATTAAAGCTTATGTTTTAATAATCCGTATTAATGCTTACATTTTAAAAACCCATATGGAAGCTTATGTTTTAATGATTTATATTAAAGCTTATGCTTTAATAGTCCATACCAAAGATTATGTTTCAATAGTTCATATTAAAGGTTATGTTTTAATGATGCATATTGAAGCTTATGTCTTTAATGACCCTTAATACATCTTATGTTTCAATGATTGATATAAAGCTTATGTTTTAATGATCAATATTGAACATGATGATTAATGGCCCATATTAAAGCTTTTGTTCTTATGGTCTATATTAAAGCTTATGTTTTAAAGGTGCAAATTGAAGCTTATGTTTTAATTATACATATTACATCTTATGTTTTAATTATCCATTTAAAGCTTATGTTTTTATATTTAATATTGAACCTGATGTTTTAATGAACCATATGAAAACTTATGTTTTAATTGTGCATATTAAAGCTTATGCATTAATGGTCCATAATAAAGCCTATGTTTTAATTGTCCATATTACATCTTATGTTTCAATGATCAATTTAAAGCTTATATTTTAATGGCCTATATTAAAGCTGATGTTTTAATGGTCCATATTAAAGTTTATGTTTTAATGTTCCATATTGAACCTCATGTTTTAATGAACGATATTAAAGATTATGTTTTAATGGTCCATATTACATCTTATGTTTTAATGATCCATTTAAAGCTTTGTTTTATTGGTCCATACTAAAGTGTATGTTTTAATGGTGCATATTAAATCATATGTTTTAGTGCTCTTTATTTAAGCATTTGTGTTGATGCTCCATATTAACAGATATATTTTAATGGTCTGTATTACAGGTAATGTTTTAATGGTCTGTATTACAGATAATGTTTAATGGTCTATATTAAAGCTTTTGTTTTAATGGTCCATATTAAAGCTTGTGCTTTAATGATCCCTATTAAAGCTCATGTTTTAATGATCCATATTAAAGCTCATGTTTTAGTGGTCCATATTAAAGCTTATGTTTCAATAGTCCATCCTAGAGCTTATGTTTTAATGGTCCATATTAAAGCTTCTGTTTTAATGATCCATATTAAAGCTTACATTTTAATGATCCATATCAAACTTTCTGTTTTAATGGTCCATATTAAATCATATGTTTTCAAGGTCCATATTAAAGCTTATATTTTAATGGTGCATATTTAATCGTATGTTTTAGTGATCCACATTAAAGCTTTTGTTTTGATGATCAATATCAACAGTTATGTTTTAATGGTTCATATTAAAGCTTGTTTTCTAATGGTCTGTATTACAGCTGATGTTTTAATGGTCGATATTAAAGGTAATGTTTTAATGGTCCATATTAAAGCTTATGTTTTAATAGTCCATACCAAAGATTATGTTTCAATAGTTCATATTAAAGGTTATGCTTTAATGATGCATATTGAAGCTTATGTTTTTAATGACCCATAATACATCTTATGTTTCAATGATTGATATAAAGCTTATGTTTTAATGGTCAATATTGAACATGATGTTTTAATGGCCCATATTAAAGCTTTTGTTTCAATGATCTGTATTAAAGATTACATTTTAATAATTCATATGAGAGCTTTTGTTTTAATGGTCCATATTAAATCTTATGTTTCAATATATTGAAGCTTATGTTTTAATCATACATATTACATCTTATGTTTTAATGACCCATAATACATCTTATGTTTTAATGATTGATATAAAGCTTATGTTTTAATGGTCAATATTGAACATGATGTTTTAATGGCCCATATTAAAGCTTTTGTTCTTATGGTCTATATGCATTAAAGCTTATGTTTTAAAGGTGCAAATTGAAGCTTATGTTTTAATTATACATATTACATCTTATGTTTTAATTATTCATTTAAAGCTTATGTTTTAATGTTTAATATTGAACCTGATATTTTAATGAATCATATGAAAACTTATGTTTTAATTGTGCATATTGCATCTTATGATTCAATGATTCATTTAAAGCTTATATTTTAATGGCTTATATTAAAGCTGATGTTTTAATGGTCCATGTTAAAGTTTATGTTTTAATGTTCCATATTGAACCTCATGTTTTAATGAATGATATTAAAGATTATGTTTTAATGATCCATGTTACATCTTATGTTTCAATGATCCATTTAAAGCTTTGTTTTAATGGTCCATACTAAAGTGTATGTTTTAATGGTGCATATTAAATCATATGTTTTAGTGCTCTTTATTAAACATTTGTTTTGATGCTCCATATTAACAGATATATTTTAATGGTCTGTATTACAGATAATGTTTTAATGGTCGATATTAAAGATTTTGTTTTGTTGATCCATATTAACAGTTATGTTTCAATGGTCCATATTAAAGCTTGTTTTCTAATGGTCTGTATTACAGCTGATGTTTTAATGGTCCTTATTAAAGCTTATGTTTTAATGATCTGTACTAAAGATTACATATTAATGATCCATATGAGAGCTTATGTTTTAATGGCCCATATTAAATCTTATGTTTGAATGGTCCACATTAAAGCTTATGTTTTAATAATCCATATTTAAGCTTATGCTGTAATGTTCCATACTAAAGATTATGTGTTAATAGTCCATATTAAAGCTCATCTTTTAATAGTCCATATTGAACGTGATGTTTTAACGATCCATATGAAAACTTATGTTTTAATAATCCATATGAGAACTTATATTTTGAGGGTCCTTATTTAAGCTTATGATTTAATGATCCATATTAAAGCTTACGTTTTAATAGTCCATATTAAAGCTTATGGTTTAGTGGTCCATATTAAAGCTTATGTTTTAATGGTCCATATTAAATCTTGTTTTCCAATGGTCTGTATTAAAGCTTATTTTTGATGATCCATATTAAGCTTATGTTTTAATGATCCATATTAAGCATATTTTAATGATCCATATGACAGCTTATGTTTTAATGGTCCATATCAAAGCTTATGTTTTAATGGTCCATATTAATGTTTACCTTTTGAGGGTCCATATTATAGTTCTTTTTCCCAGTCCATGAATACAATTCGATATTTGTATTATCACTGAAAGAATTCAAACAAAGAAATTTAACACATAGAAGAAAACATAAAAAACTTGTGTTTAAAATAAATGCAGTTCTGTGGAGTGACCAGACCTCCCAGATGTGTAAGGACAGTCCTGTTTTTTGGTAGTTTGTCATGTTCCTGATTCAGTGTTACTGACATTTTGATGATTCATAAGAACAAAAAGTCTGAGTAAAGTTATTTCTGTGTGTGATGAGAAACCAAACTCTGCACAGTTCTGGATATGGAAACATTTATGGCAGTGCATATTGTCAAAACACACTTTCTACAGTCACGTACTGAACTGTATGACTACATAATAAGCAAATACAACAGAATTTTTGTGTTGCATTCATTTTACACAATAATATATCCAAAATGTTTCAAAGTAATATTAAAACCTTAATAAATGTGGTATGTTTGAAAATGTTATGAATTCTTAAATAAATCCAAGTATAAAGTAACCTATTCTAAATTGCCTAAAGTGAATTATTATAGATCTCTTGCTTGTATAACTTGAATATTCTTGCTTATTTGTTTTTTGTCTATCATCAGAAAACTAGTTTAGATTATTTGAAAACAATTCTGATGTTAATACATTTAGAAATATTATGGAACTGTTTAATAAAAGTAAAGTGAATAAAGGTTAAATTATTTCAAATTTCTAATAATCCTTTTGAAATTAAGAGGAAGGTCTGGACTGCCCAGAGTTTTCAGTTTGGAAATGTGGTCACTCTGTGCAGTAGTTAAAGTTTTTACAAACAAACAGACACTAATTTAGACATGTATTAGTGAGTATAAAATGTACTTTTACCTCCAAATAAACCTGAAGTATTGTTAAGTAAATATCATCAACACAATGATAGGTTTGAAATCATAGACTTATCTCTTATCAGCACAATGATAGATTTGACATCACAACCTTATTTCTTGACAATATTAGCAATAAAAAGCAGAACATGCTCATAACAAACATATTCAGTACCACAATTCTGTTTTACTAAAAACTCAGCAGTTAACACAAAGATATCTTCTATATTTTATATTATTTGAAAAGTTCATCAGTAATGACAAGTCAACACCACAGTCATGTGTTCCAAAGCAGTGTAAGTCACCACAATGATATATTCACTCCCACAGTCATGTGTTCCAAAGCAGTGTAAGTCACCACAATGATATATTCACTCCCACAGTCATTTGTTCCAAAGCAGTGTAAGTCACCACAATGATATATTCACTCCCACAGTCATTTGTTCCAAAGAGGTTTCAATCACCACAAGGAGATATTTAACATCACATTCTTATGATCCAAAGAAATAGTCAGTTACTACAATTAAATGTTTGATATTTGGTACTTGGTAATGAATTTTTCTCTGTAACAAAAAATGAAAAAAGCGGGTATCTTGAAAATTGATAAGAAAAATGTCTATGTCAATACAAAGATAAATCATCTACAAGTCTCAAGATAAATGTTAGGATGTTGAGCTTTCACGTATAAACCCTGAGATAAACATTGTCAAAGATGTGTTTGATCATACACACATTTCAACATTAACATTGGAAACATTAAGTTTCATCATGTACAATTCCTGAGATAAACAATGAAGATCTTGTGCTTCATCATATATATTAATTCTAAGGTATACATTAGAGAGGATTGTTTTCACGTTCAACAAATCTCTCAGAAACAGCTTAAGATAGTTCTTCAAAATAAAAGAATCTAAACAAACATGGCCACTTTCACAAAAATATTTTTAAAAATTGGATAACACTGGACAACAAACAATTTGCTACTGAAGAATTCTCATGATTTGAGCTAACATGATGATGATTTTTTCAAATTAGTCACAATTTGTTCATCACCTCTAGATTTTGAGTCATTATAATATCTCACTATTTTATCAGCACTATTTGAATTACCATGCAATCAACTCAGTACAATAGATTTATGGTATGTAATTAAATTTACTTGGATAATTTAATGGGTAAAATACACACATTTTTGATAACTTCAAGCATTGACTATATTACATTGATGTAAAGTTCAAATATATTGATGATATATAGTATTTGCTCTTAACATAACTGCAGCAAACTGCGCCACTTTTGTTTCATTCCAATACTCACTTGTATGCCCAGGAATTACAAAACTCTCAAGTGCTCTGTTCGCTAAAACATTTGAGAAGTCCCTGGACTGAGGCAGACACCTTTCTCTCATGGTTGCATCTCATTCACTTGGTCGTTTTTGCATCACTCCATGCACAGTCAAGACAAAGTCTGATGTTTTTCCTTGCATCATTGTCCATTTATTGTTCGAAATTAATGCCAACAAATTACAGAAACCTACTGTAAGAGAATCCCTATCTCACATTTACATAAAACCCTGCCATTTGTGCAACCAGTCAGGATTATACAATTGTAAAGTTCAGTAGATGAAGACACTGAAAATAAGTACACCGACAGAGGTACAACTATAGTGGTAGCAAAAATTGTATGGAGATTACAATCACACTATATAATCATGTCAGTTGATTTTGATAAATGGGTTGAAAGAGGTGAGAGTCTGTTAAAGAACAACAATAATTAGAGAGACAAGAACAGCAACAGGAGAGAGAGAGAGAGGTGGAGAAGATAGGAAGACTTAAAAAAGAAAAAAATTGAGAAAGAAGAAGAGGAGAAATTAGAAATAGAAAGAATAAAAGAACAAACTGATATTACAGAGTTCATCCAACAGAAATAAAAAGGACAATAGGGACAGGTGACCCAAGCTGCCCAAATATAATGAACAGAAAGATGACATGGACACTTTCCTGGAGAGGCATGAAAGATTTAGTCAAAGAAAGAACAGGGACATAAGCAACTACACAGTCTGTCTCAGCCCATTTCTCACATGTATATGCATGCATGACATCCAAAGATGCAATTGATAACGACAAATTAAAAGTGACATTGCTGAAAATGATATGATCCTAAAGAAAGTTTTAATAATGAAGTTTAGAAAAGCCACACCTGACTATAGAGAAACTATATTTTTGTTTGTGGTACATTTGAGGGACTGGCAGATGTACAAATATGTGAACAGTTCATGTTCTTAAGTTCAACTGACATGCAACTTTTCCTAAAGAAGAGAGCACCAAAAGACATGAAAGAAATCTTCAAGCTGTCAAAATAGTAAATGAAAGCACATGGAAGGAATAAAATGGGCAAGTCCAAGAATATCCAGTTTAAATCAAAATCAGTGGTGGTTGACCAGGAATAGAAGAAGTCTACAAAAGGTGATAAGAGGTTAACAGACAAATGTGAAAAAGAGATATTATATTTGTTATAAAATAGGGAACATTGCAAAGAAATACAAGTATTTTAACAGCAAACAATAACAAAAATCTCAACTGGAGCTACTTACAAAGATGGTAAGAAAAAGGAAAAGAATGACTTTCACTACAGATGATGCTGACAGAAAAAACGGAATGTAAACAACTCATGAGAATCACCACAGGAAGGAAGTGCTATTTGCATGATTGATCAGTGAACCACTAATGGTCAGCTGAACTTAGCCAATGAATCTATAGAGCCAGTAGCAATTGAAGCATGTTACAAATATCGAGAATTGCCAACAAATCAGAATATTCCAATATGTGAAGCCTATGCTGAAGATAAGAAGATAAAGGTTCTATGAGAACTTGATGTAGGAATGTAGCAGCAAAAACCAGTCTTGTATCAGATAACCATATGGCAAGTAAGGCATACCTGTGTGTACAATTAGAAAGCTTTCTATACAAAATAAAGGTGGATACTCTCTACTGTAAGGGAGGCTTAGAGGTCATTTTTAGGAAGGCATCAATGTACAACTTGGTGATTAGAAACACACCAAGTAGTAGAAATTTGGAGAAACCAGACAGAAAAGAGACTGATAAGGCATCTTCAGTCACCATGAGGGCTCATCGATAAAAGAGTAAGCAATATGTTAAAGCCTTGAAAGGTAAATGTAGATTCATGGAAGTGGGAAAAATTGCAGAAGAAAGATTCATTACTGCAGAAGCTTTGGGACAGCGCACTAGAGAAAGTCACCTACGGGACAGAGAAAAAAAGAGATTTACATAACATAGACCACTTCTATAACACGAAGGCCAAGGGTCAAAGTTTCAAGGTCGAATACAAAGTATTAGTTCTGCTATTCACAGCTGACAACAAACTCACCTGCCCAGAGGGGCTTGAGCCCCCCCCAACGAGCCAAGCCCCCTCAGCCCCATATATTGTTACCTACATATATTCATAAAATATGGAAAACACAATCGTCGTTGTTGCTTAACAATTAACATCAAAGAGACATAGATCTGTAGAACTCAACGTCTTCATTAAGACGGAAGTATGTGTCATGCGTCCCACAGCAACGTACTGAATGCACTGAAACTCATGCGCTGTATTGCCGCTCCCTGTGTAATGCCATTCTATCTTGAGCTTTGACGAAGATTAGACAACCACATTGATTTCAAGTTACAACAGATCATCAGGGATTTTAGTTGATAAACCAAAGGTTTCACAGGTATTTACCCATTAATTTCATTTATCTTCTATTAAAAAAGTAAAACATAGCATGCAGTGTATTGTGTATAGGTCAAAACTATGAAGCATTTAGCCGGTGTTGTGTCCTCTGTGAGATCATTTTGCATTGTGTATCAGCCATCCAAAATTGTACTGATGATTCTGGCATAATTTAAAATTGTGACTTACAATCCAATTAATGTTATGATTAGATAACATATTATTTCTAATTTGTAATGATGAATTATTAATCAGAGTATGAGTTTCCAATGAAAACTGCATTGAAAACGCAGTTCAAAACAGCACACCTTTCTGAAATGTACCTTGGTATTTACATTATTATAATTTACCATCTATACTTCATATTGATGGCATTTTGAGAAGCCCCTCCACAGTTTACATAAGTACCCCCCCCCCCCCAACGAAAATATCCTGGCGCCGTCACTGCACCTGCCAGCAGAAAGGAAGTTACCAAAAAATGTAGTGTTCAGTGAAAATGAATGGGAAGACCAAGGTCTACCATGCAAATCTGTTGAAAAGGTACTTCAAGAGAGAATAAGGCCGAATTGATGCAGCTATTAATGTACAAATGAAAATGGTAAGTGTGTCTGTTATAGATGCAAACTAGAAGGCAGTGCCTTTGTTATAGAAGATAGAGATTTACTAGGCCTAAAACCACTAGGTAGTGATGAGACGCACGAGAATATCAACATAAAGTGAAGAACGGACTGACTAGAAAAAAGAAAGAGAAACAAGATCTACTGTGTCAGTATACAGATAGATTTGGAAAGACAGACAACACAAGATTAACATGAATACAAAGGATGCTGTCAAGGTAAGCCTTACCAGAGGCCCGACGTGAGAAGAGACAGTCAAAGGAACTGTAAATGTTTGTATAAACTATTTGAGGGCACTTAGTGTGTGAATTATGAACAGTTTTTGTATATAATGTACAAAATATTGTCAATATGTTTCCTGAAAACAGGGATGCTGATGAACGTACAAGACTGTTTAATTATTATATAATATATATTATATATTATTATATGATTTATTTTATAAATTTAATAATCGCTTACTTTTCATGGCAGCAGTATGAAAGAATGTTTTAAAAGTGTTAGTTGTGACATTTGTTACATGACTCTGTACATTATGTTTACAATGACATTGTTGTCTAGGCTCTACTAATATTGATGACGACATGTTACTCGTATCTTCAGTATTTTTCTCGTTATCTTAAATGAGTGTTGTTAAATCAAGGCGTTCGCGTACTTTACAGAAAGTTTGAGACCTCATTAATCATAATTATAAACGAACGAGCGAATGCTAGTCAAGTGCCGTTCAGTCAATAAATTAGTCAGCAAAAGAAAACGTGAAGTTAGCTGACGTGTGAGTTATTAACCATAACGGGCGATATCTTAAAGTTAGTTTCCCATTTTAATAGAGATAAGGAGAAAAATTTGTCATGCCAAGGTGTCTTATAAAGTTCATATATACCAGTAAATACAAACATCCTTACAGACAGTGCCTACAATGATATCCTTCATTTTATATTCAGTTCAGTAACAAACCGTTAGGGTTATAGTATTAGTTACAATGGAAAGTTATACACACTTAAAATTCTTGATTTTGAGATACACTTATAATGTGCACCTGTCAGTACATCTCAAGGAATATTCTGTATGGTTACACATAGAGCTGATGACAAACAGATTTAACGTTTTAAATTTAAAAACAGGACAAATTTCATACACTTATTAAACAGAGAGATCACCTGCAAATAAAAAATAAGTTATTCTCTCAAACCTTTCGTCTTGAATGTTTGTTTTCTCAACAGCTTCTGCGATTTCATCTTTAAGTTCCTAAAACAATATAATAATAGTTTACTAAAGTTTTAGCCACTACATATACATTTTTAAATTCTAAAACGTGAACAAGAAAACTTTTAATAATGAGTTACACCTGGTTGTACATATAAAATAGTTTACAAAAAAAAATGAATGATGTAATATTTTGGCGTCTGAAGTTATGTTAGTAGAAAAATAAACATATGTAGTTAGGGTCTTTCGGGCCCGGCATGGCCAGGTGGGTTAAGGCGTTCGACTCGTAATCTGAGAATCGCGGGTACGAATCCCGGTTGCGTCAAACATGCTCACCCTTTCAGCCGTGGGGCGTTATAATGTGACGGTTAATCCCACTTTTCGTTGGTAACAGATAGCCCTTGGGTAGCTTTGCGCAAAATTTACTGCAATGACAGTTGTCTTTGTTTTCGACTTACACTTGTCAATACCAGGGGCGTCAAGAGGCAGGCCGAACCCCGGGGACAGTTATGTCCCCGGGTCCCTTTGAAGTCTTCATAAATTCATGAGCGTATGAAGAATTTTTCTGGTGGACAGAAGCCAAATGTGTTAATAATTTACATTTTTTGGATAAAAAGGTATTTTCTTAGGCAAAGAGAGTTCACGCAGTACTGCGATTTTTCCTTAAGTATATTATGAAAATGAGAGAACATTATTCTTTATCCCATATTTCTCCAGGCCCCGTGACTGTAGTCCCTCTGACTCCCCTCTCGTCAGGCCTGGTCAGTACCTATTCTTCAAGTGTAATGTTGAAAACCATCTTTACCTGAATAAAACACTAAAAGCACAACCAATATTGGGTATTGGGTTCTTTCTTTTGACTTCATAAACCTTCTGGTAATACGCACAAAACATCGTGGATTTAATAGGACATAATAATTGTTTTACATAGTTTATACTTCTGCGGAAGCCTCAGCCTGATTAGCAAATAGAAGCGTTTGTTTAGCTGGTTGTTCATAAGTGAATCTTCAGTATCAATATCATGAAGTATTCTGTTTCTCAAACCTAAGTTAGAAGACACATCATAGAAGATATCTCGATAATCCACAAGTAAGTCATATAATCTAAGCCATGGTCAATTGTAAAACATCTATTGTTTAAGTCAGAAAGCTTTAACTTAAGTGGTAAGTTCACTTTATGTAACTATTTTATATCAGACGTCCTTCATTTTGTTTTTTGATGTGGAAGTACTACTTCACAAATTCTTATATTTCACTTCAGTGAAGACATTTTGAATTTTTTGATGCACGAGAGTTCTTCCAACCAATAATCTGTCAGGAATGTTTTCTTCAACTAGGTTATTTTCAGTACGTGTAAAATTGTTCCTAACAAGTTTATATACGAGTACTTCAGTTCTTGATGATGTAATAACTACCTTCTTTTTTGTCACCTTCAAGATAAACCTCTGATGTTATAATTATCGTGTAGTGCATATGTATTTCTTATTTATTTAAAGCATGCACATCTTAACATCCCATGAAGTCAATTTTGAATATTCACACATCATTAGTGAAGAAAAAATCATACTGAAGGTAACTTCCTGTGGTTTACCTCTGTCTTCGTCATTTTCGAGTTCTAAACATTCTTCAGAGGAAGTTGATTTTACACACTGCGTGACTTAACGAGACAATAATTTTTCATTTCTTAGTTCAATCACTAAATGGACTACTACTTTTTTGCCACTTGTCAACAAATCATCATTTCAAAGAGAGCATAAAGATCTTTTATCTTGGCATTGATGTACATTGTTGAGCTTGTCATATCCTCTCTTAAATTCTTGTTTATTTTTTCTTTATCATCTTTTAACTGTTTTATAATTTCTGCTCAGTTTTTATCTTAGTTTAGAACATATAATTCATAATTTTGAGGTTTATTCTAAATTTTAATTTTACCAAAATAATTCCATTCCTGGCACCACTATACTAATGATTTAAATTAATGGATAGGTTCTTTTGGTATATTTGGTAAATATATTAATGCAAATTCCAAATTAAGTTTACAAATATTTCTGATGTGCTTAAGTTCACTGTAGACAGTAATTCAACGTTTTCTCTTATTTGGAAACTTTCTTCACACGTAACACACTTTATCGTATCTATACAAAAGAACACGAAATAAATGTTTATAAAACTAACACCTTGAGAGTAACAGACAAACCATAAAAAAATTATAAAAATTAATAATTACTTTTTGTATAGTTCAAAGTGTTTAGTAATGTTTCTAAAGAAAATTCCAGACGTTCAACCACGCGGAGATGACGCAACCAACATTAATACGAACGTTTGAATTTCAAAAAATAGATATTTAACAACATTATTCTGAATTTTACATTTTATTGATTGTGCTTGGTAGTCTTTTTATTTATTGCAACTAAACATGTAACTTTGGTACTTTCAATACAGAATTATCAGTTTATTTTCACTTAATTGGTTTGACTGATGTTAAGCAAAAGATACATAACAATCTATTTGTGTCCTGCCCACAACGAGTATCGAAACCTATATTTAGGTTGGAAAGCCTATAGAATTAACGATGAGCTATTGAGGGGCGTTAATTATTATTTTTATTGTTGTTTGTGATGTGTACCAACAAGTAGTTTATTTTCAATTATTTCGTTATTGGTGTTGGCGTGTTTCAACTAACTGGCTAACAGTAGTATTAAATTATATAAAAAGAATAACACATGAAACCTGTGATCTACTGTCATACAGATTTCACCTACCTGCTTTTCATCATCAGGCAGTGTCCACGTCCTTCTTCTGAAACCCATCTTTAGGCAACATGCGTACATTTTACCAAAGTCTGCAAACTTAAGATTATATATTCTATGTTATAGGGCCGTCAAGCTACGAACTTAAAAGAGAGTATCCGACACTGTTGTTATATATAGTAGATTTTGTTACTGTCAGTAAAAGATCCGAGAAGATACCTTAGCACTGTAGAGTTTCTAATAAATCTTTCATTTTCGATTACTCTAGTGGAAAGTCAGATAAATGATACCTGCTGCCTTACACTTTTGTTTGTGGAGATTGGTACAGGTTAGTTTGTACTTTCCGTCAAACTATCACGTTAAACAAACCATTTACATGGTAAGAAATAGCTTCTTCTGTTTCCATCAGAAACTGCAACAATGTGGTAGGTAAAACTATTCCAAGGAGTTAACGACAGTAATTGTTATGACTCCGTTTCACATAAAGAAAGTAGTCACGTGTGGGTTAGGAAGTTAATTCAATAAACTCTTTCCTTAGAAGGCGGAAACAAATTTGCCAAACAATTAAATACAAAGCTACTGGTAGCTAGCGAATACTAACCAAAACACATGAACAACGCAGACAGTAGAGGGCGCTATCATCTAAACCATTGAAAGGAGAAGAGTGGATCGGTGTTCTCGTATATATTTCAAACAAGCATTAGGGTACAAAAGTGAAAAACAACGTTTCACTTCATTACTACATCACCTTAAAAACAATAACTTTATACCCCATTACTACATCGCCTTAAAAACAATAACATTATACCCCGTTACTACATCGAATAAAAAACCAAAATGTTCCACTCCATTACACACATTGCCTTAAAAAACGTGTTATACCCCATTAGTACAGCACCTTAAAAACAACGTTATACACCATTACTACATCGCCTTAAAAACAACAATGTTAAACTCCATTACAACATTGCCTTAAAAACGCCTATGTTTTACATTACTACATATCCTTAAAAACAACAGTGTCATACTCCATTACTACATACCCTAAAAACAACAATGTTATGCTACATTACTACATGTGCTTAAAAACAACAATGTTATACTACATTACTACATTGTCTTAAAAACAACGTTATACTTCATTACTACATTGTCTTAAAAACAACGTTATACTTCACTACTACATTGTCGTAAAACCAAGTGTTTTACTACACTACTAAATCCCCTTAAAAACACCAATGTTATACTCCATTACTGCATATCCTTAAAAACATTACTTATAAACAACAATGTTATACTCCATTACAACATTGCCTTAAAAACACCAATGTTACACAACATTACTACCTCGCCTTTAAAACAACATTATACTTCATTACAACATTGCCTTAAAAACAGCAATACCCCTTTATTTAATCGCCTTAAAAACATTAATGTTATATTCCATTACTACATTGCCTTAAAAACAACAATGTTATACTACATATTCTTAAAACAACAATGTTATACTACGTTACTACATCGCCTTGAAAACGACAATACAATTTTATGAGATACCTTATTGTGAGGATAGAAAATCCATTGTATTATTTGAATAAAAGTCCAGAGATATAGCTTTTGAGTGTATTATTTATTTATATTTCGTAATAAAAGTTTAAACACAATTTAAAAACAATGTTATAATATTGGTTTGTTTTGAATTTCGTGCGAAGATACACGAGGGCTATCTGCGCTAGCCGTCCCTAATTTAGCAGTGTAAGACTAGAGGAAAAGCAGCTTGTCATCATTACCCATCGCCCTCTCTTGGGCTACTCTTTTACGAACCAAAAGTGGGATTCACCGTCACATATAATGCCCCCACGACTAAAAGGGTGAGCAGGTGTGGTGTGACAGAATTCGAACTCGCGACCCTCAGATTAAGAATCGAGTCTCTAAACCACCTGGCCATACTGGACCGAGTTATAATAATACGACAGCAATTTATAAACAACGTCGGCTGTGTTACCAAATTAGTTTTAAACCAAAGGTAATTTTATTACATCGATTTAAGAGAGATTTGTTTACAACGATGGTTTAAAAATATATGTTTATAATGTGAATGACTATCTAACCAAGTATATATAAAAATGCATTTTCCTTTCTACATCCATACGAATATTTTCTTCTGCTGAAATAAGTTACATCATTCTACTGTAAATAAATTTGACGGTAATTTATTGTTTTCAAGTAAAAAACAATATGGTACTAGTTCTTCTGGCCCATTTAATATTTTACTACTAAGCACAATAATGAAAAAGTATAATTAAAATAATACAGCAAGTTCCCAAATTAAAATAATTATAATACCTCAGAAACGTAAATTATTATAATTAACAATATAAGTTTCTTCTTTTTAAGTAATACGTTCAAAAATGCCAATACAATGTTTGCTGGCTATAAATATTAGGCTTGATGATCACAACATTGAATAAAAGATACATCTGCAGTATTCCTTGAGTAGAGCAGTAAGGCTTGAGGCACAAGATATCCGATAAAAACTTCATATTTTCTGAATATTTACATTGATAAGTAATAAACAATTATTCGCCGAACATAATTAATATGGTGTTCTTAGTTCTTTATACAAAAATACAAAAACTTTGTAAATGCTTCATCCTGTAACATGTTATCAATCTTTAAGTGTTCTTCTTCTATTTCCAAATTAATATTCGTTCGAGAATAAAATGCTTCAACCATTTTCTTATTATTGATATATTTTCAATAAAATTTCATACATATTCTAATAAAATAATATATTGTAATTTCATATCTTCTTTTTACTTTTTCATTCAAGTAATTATATATATATGTATATATATACGTAAAATTAATAGAAATCTACAGATGGCAGATGAGTACATCTTCTGTTTTCATCCCTTATTCGAAGAAGTTGAACTAGATCAAGGTAAAGTATTACCGTGTTTCTCCGATAATAAGACCTACCCATAAAATAAGACCTAGTGTGATTTTTGGGGATAGTTTTAATATAAGCCCTACCCTTAAAATAAGCCCTAGTTAAGAGTGGCAGGAAGAGGAAAGAAATAAAAAAATTAATTTATTAATTAGTTTAATAGTTAGTTAATTAGTTTGTTTAAGTATTAATCAGTTAGTTTAATAGTTTAATAATAGTTTATTTTAAATGGTTAGTTTAATATTTTTACTTTGTAACTTCATTTTTTTTAATATATCAAAATAAGACATCCCCCGAAAATAAGCCCTAGTGTCATATTTTGGAGTGAAAATTAATATAAGCCCTGTCTTATTTTCGGAGAAACACAGTATTACTATTATGATAATAGTGATTTATATTGTTTAGGGATTATTGTTAAAATTAATTTGATTACAAGATGAAGTTGTAAAAATTGGAAGATCAATGATATTTGATGTTAAACCTTATTCTGTTAAATGTCTCTTTGCTAAACAGAATCTTACTTCAATGTCACACTTGAAGTTCTATCGTTTATTTATAATAACACTGTAAAATATAATACACATTTATTTCTAACGATTTGTGAAAGAGAGAGGGAAAATGTTTTCTAATTTTGAACAATTAAATATGAATTAGAGCGATGATTCAGTTACATTATGTCTTGATATAAAAAATAAACTACAAAAAGTCGACATAAGTTCTTCAAACGACTGTGTAAATAAAAGTCTACGTGTAGAGAAAGTAACATTACAGTCTGATACGAATGACCTAATGATAATTAATAGACTGATGTTGGATTGCAGGCGGAAGCTGTTAAACAACTTCCTTTTGTTATATCACACACAAAAAACAACGTTAACTTGAACTTTATGTACTTCTGGTTCAGGAAGTTGGTCGCTAGCTACGTATATTTCCGGTGATACTGATATAACCGTGTTCTTGTTGCTGGAACTATTGCAAACAACCTTGGTTTCAAAACACTTAGACTGTTAATTAATATTCCATGTATAATATTGTAATGAATATTTCATATGTAATACTATAATGAATATTCCACATATATATACTACTATAATGAATATTTCATATATAACACTACGTAACAAAATTTTCATTTTTTCTTGTTCCTGGGCAGAAAGTGTTATTTCCCAATTGCTTATGTCGAAAGTAAATGGAAAAGACCTATTTTTCTCTTCAAACTTTGCTTTTGTGGTCTGGGTAATGAAATTTTCAAATTTACCCATTTTCCAGAACATTTTAGGTAGATTCAGAGCTTAGTAGCTGATAGAGAATTTTCTCGAACTTACAAGAATTTTCTAGAATGTTGTAGAACTTGCAATTCGCAAGTCAGGGGAAGCGTCATCGACATTTTTCAAACTTCTTCACTCGTCAAGATGGGCTCTGCATCTACTACAATGTATTTGGTTTGTGCGAGGTAATTAGAATTGCCTGTAACCCGAACGAGTGGCGCCTTTTTATTGATAGCTCATCCAGAAGTCTCAAAGCTGTGCTGCTCCATAACAGGAATAAGTATCTGTCTCTTCTCCTGGCTCATTCGGTGTCCCTCAAAGAGGAATACAACAGCGTCAATACCTTGTTAGAAGCCTTGAGGTATGATGAGTATGGCTGGGAGGTTATTGGAGACTTCAAAATGGTAGCATTCCTGATGGGTCTCCAAGGAGACTTTACCAAGTTTCTCTGTTAGGACAGCAGGGACACCGCAGCGCACTACAATAGGAAGCACTGGCCACAACGGACCGAGTTCTCTGTGGGGAAGCACAATGTCAAGTGTGAGCGACTAGTGAACCTTCAGAAGGTGTTGTTCCCACCAGTGCACATAAAATTGGGTCTTATGAAACAATTTGTCACAGCTCTTGATGAGGAGTCTGCAACCTTCAAGTACCTGGGCAATCACAATGCCGAAAATTATGTAGAACTGGTTGAGGCTCTGGTGAGAACTGCGACAAAATGGGCTGCAGGATGTTCCTCAAAATCCATATCCTTGACGCTCATCTTGATAAATTCAAGGAGAACATGGGAGCATACTCAGAGGAGCAAGGCGAGCGCTTCCACCAAAATATACTAGACTTTGGACGCTACTACCAAGGAGCGTATAACGAAAACATGATGAGATGCTATATTTGGGGGTTGATACGTGAAACTGATTTATATTTTAGTTGCAAATCTCGAAAATTCACTCACTTCTAAACATTTTTGTTCATTTTTGTATAACTTTACTATAAATAGATGTAAATTTTGATTCATATGTTGTTTTATTCAGACCTCATGTAAATGAAAATGCGTAAATTTGCCCGTTTTTACATAGAAAATAGGTTAATTTCTAAATTTCATTATCCAGGTCACAAAAGCAAAGTTTGAAGGGAATAATGGCCATTTTCTGCTCTTTTACAACATAAGTAATTAAGAAATGACACATACTATTCAGGAACAAAATTTGTGTTACATAGTGTAATATTATAATGAATATTCCATATGTAATACTGGTTTTCAATCAGATAACATTTTCGTTATTAATAAGAAACTTTTTGATTTATAAAAACATAAAATGGTAAAGGTTAATTAAGATTTATATACGTTTTAGTTATTACAATGTAAAAATCAATGTTATAATCTGATTGTAAAACCTACTATGTCCCATTGATTTTGTAAGTCAAGCATCTTATAACTTGTTAAGTTATTTTAAATATAAATAAATGATATCCCAGATAAATATTTGGTACATGTGGATTCACATTTTTAAAATATGGAGTATGAAATATTAAAGATACCAACATCTCTGAAAGAGCAGTTTCAAAGTATGTGTCGTGTTGAGAGTCATTTGATTGGAGAAAGGACATTTACATGAACGCACTTGGTGGGATTCAATTTTGGTGGACATTTAGTCACTTTCCCAGTTTAGACTGGCCTCACTAGCATCATGGTCGTAGGATGTAGTCTATTATATGTGGTATCGTTTCAGAAGATGCAATCTTCTAATGTGTGATATTATTTCAGAGAATGTAATATTCTAACGTGTTACATTATTCCATATCACTTAATTGTCTAATGTATGGTGTCATTCTACAGAAAGTGATCTTCTAATGTATAGTGTCATTTCACAAAATGAAGAAGTAATACCTATTCTTGCTACCTGCGTCATCTTCCTGAAAAAAAATGGAGTCCAGTCTATCATTCGACTGGAAAGAGAGCAATTTCATTATGGAAAAATAATATTGTTTCACTGTCTGTTGTATCATGATACGAGTTTATGCATATCACGGGTGTCTAACAGATATACCAGTGACGTGAAGTTTGTTAGTACACTGACCCAACATTCAGTACCCTAAAATTAAGGGTAGTACAATGCTTGTGTTCATGAGCAACTTTGTGCTGACTTGTCTAAGTAATTCTATACTACTTGTCTCATGTTTGTGTAGATGATGATGGTCTGCATTGTCTAAGTGTCTGATCGCACACCCTTACTGGCTCATCTTATTTAATGGACAATAGTATCCCTAATCTAGAAGTCAGATTGCAAACTAGCTATCTAATGCTTGTGTAATGGACGATTGTTTGCCTTTTTTAGATGTAGTATTCCATACTAGCTGTCTCATGCATGTGTGGTGGATGATCACATGTCTTCTCTAGGTGTACACACTAGATTCTCATCCTTGTGTAGTAGACATGATGTACCTTGTCTAGGTGTCTGATTGCACTCTCTATTTCTTATCCTTGTGTGGTAGATATGGTCTGCCTTGTCTAGGTGTCTGACTGAACACACTAGCTGTCTCATCCTTGTGTATTGGATAATTTTATTTTCTAGATCTCTGATTCCATGCTGTACCTGGCATATGCTTGTGCTGTTATGAAATATGTTCTCCCTTGTATGGGTGTCTGATTGGACATTAACTTGTGTTGTGGGTGTACCTTTTCTAAATGTCTGATTGCACATTCTATGTATCTCATTATTGTATAGTGGACAGTAGTGTACCTTCTCTATGATCTGACTATACGTTATTTGTTTCATGCTTGTGTAGTGGACGATGGTATCCTTTGCTAGATGTCTGACTGCACGCTGTATCTCATGCGTTTGTTATAGATGATGGTCATCTTTGATGATGTGTTTGATTACACACTGTATCTGTCTCATCCTTATGTAGTGGACAGTGGTGCACCTTTTCTGGATATCTAATTGCACACTATCTTTCTCATGCTTGTGTTGTGGATTATGATGTACGTTATCTAACTTCTGGTTGCACATTCTAGCTGTTTTATGATTGTGATATGTGTGATGGTGTACCTTGTGTAGTTATCTCATTTGACACACTTTGTGTCTCATGATCTTGTTATGTACTATGGTGTATCTTGTCTTGTCCAAATGTCTGACTGTACACTTTAGCTGTTGAGTGCTTATGTTGTGTATGATGGTGTACTTTGTCTAGGTATCAAATTTCACATTCTAGCTGTTACTTGCTTGCGTTGTGGACGATGATTTACGTTGTCCAGGTGCCTTATACAACAGTTTTGTAAGAGACTTTAGGAAATTTGCAGTCCATTCACTATAGCTTGTTGTGATTTTCCAGTTGTTATTCTCCTTATGAATTCTCGTGAGCGAAAAGTTGAGTCTGATATAGATCGTTGTCTACATCTCCAGAATGTGTAACTGATGCCTGATTTATACTCTTACAAAGGTTTCTCATGTTACAAATAACTTCTACAGAAGAGCTACTAAAGTCCTTGAATTAAGTTACTATCAATAATGAATAGCTACAAATAGCTTATATAATTGTTGTGTTTTACAATGGCCTTCATTTGTTCTTCATATGACTATACTATTATAAATTCCATTATTTGGAATTTATCTTTCTACATGATGGACACACAATCATTCAGAGAAATAAAGGTAATTTTAACTTCAAAATAATGTTCGATTTTTAGAAAATGGTCTTTCACAAAGTGTTGAAATGAGTTTAATTACTTTTATAATACACTTTTACCAAAGGCGAGTAGAATGTATATTAATGGCTTTCTTCTCCTCACCAGAGATGAATTTCGATTGAGGATATGTGACATCGAGGCTTAACACATTCCTTGAGTGGTGATATCCTGTGATTCACTTTGCAATTTTACTTCTGGTGGACAATAAAATAAATCCTTAACACGAACATACAATCATTAATCACTTGGTCTGCTCTGTAGTATTGAGTGGCAAGTAAATGTACTCATCTGGACCCAGCTTATTAGGTTGACATATTTTAGTTAGTGCATAAATGTATCATGAAGTAAACATAACAAAACAATTTTAAACTTAAATTGTTTCTAAGTTTAGCTGTTTTCTGTTTTCTCACGAACGGTTTCAATAAGAAAACAAACCTATTTTAATCAACGGAAACTCCAAATTAAGAAGTCAACAATATAATTCTAGTTTTGTTATTTATACATTTAATTTTATTCTTTCATTACGCAAACTAACAACAATTTTAGATTACTAGATGGAGCACCCGTCCTATATAAATATATAGGTTATAAAAAGTAGAATGGTTATATATATTAAAGTTGTAAGTATATAGGATATATAAATATGTAGGTTATAAATATAAAGTTGTATAATTATGTAGGTTATAAAAATATGTAAGTCATAAATATGTAGGTTATGCACTTTTTGATGACTTTGTAGTTTGTGTTCTTTTCGTTTATTTTTGTTAACCACAAAACTACAGAATAAGCTCTCTGTGCTATTCCTTCCACGGGTATCCAAACTGCAATTTTAACGTTAAAAGACAATGCTTACAAAAGACAATAAAATGAATAGGTTGATGAAAGTTTCGAGTTTTTATTGTTGTTTTAGCCACAGGATAGATAGTAACATTGACAAACAACATGAGTAAACACATTGTTACTGGACTGATTGTAACATTGAGAAACAACATGAGTAAACACATTGTTACTGGACTGATTGTAACATTGAGAAACAACATGAGTAAACACATTGTTACTGGATAGATAGTAACATTGAGAAACAACATGAGTAAACACATTGTTACTGGATAGATAGTAACATTGAGAAACAACATGAGTAAACACATTGTTACTGGATAGATAGTAACATTGAGAAACAACATGAGTAAACACATTGTTACTGGATAGATAGTAACATTGAGAAACAACATGAGTAAACACATTGTTACTGGATAGATAGTAACATTGAGAAACAACATGAGTAAACACATTGTTACTGGACTGATAGTAACATTGAGAAACAACATGAGTAAACACATTGTTACTGGATAGATAGTAACATTGACAAACAACATGAGTAAACACATTGTTACTGGATAGATAGTAACATTGAGAAACAACATGAGTAAACACATTGTTACTGGATAGATAGTAACATTGAGAAACAACATGAGTAAACACATTGTTACTGGATAGATAGTAACATTGAGAAACAACATGAGTAAACACATTGTTACTGGATAGATAGTAACATTGAGAAACAACATGAGTAAACACATTGTTACTGGATAGATAGTAACACTGACAAACAACATGAGTAAACACATTGTTACTGGATAGATAGTAACATTGAGAAACAACATGAGTAAACACATTGTTACTCGACTGATAGTAACATTGAGAAACAACATGAGTAAACACATTGTTACTGGACTGATAGTAACATTACAACATGTAAACACATTGTTACTGGATTGATAGTAACATTGAGAAACAACATGAGTAAACACATTGTTACTGGATAGATAGTAACATTGACAAACAACATGAGTAAACACATTGTTACTGGACTGATAGTAACATTGGCAAACAACATGAGTAAACACATTGTTACTGGATAGATAGTAACATTGGCAAACAACATGAGTAAACACATTGTTATTGGATAGATAGTAACATTGGCAAACAACATGAGTAAACACATTGTTATTGGATAGATAGTAACATTGACAAACAACATGAGTAAACACATTGTTACTGGACTGATAGTAACATTACAACATGAGTAAATACATTGTTACTGGACTGATAGTAACATTGACAAACACCATGAGTAAACACATTGTTACTGGACAGATAGTAACATTGACAAACAACATGAGTAAACACATTGTTACTGGACTGATAGTAACATTGACAAACAACATGAGTAAACACGTTGTTACTGGATAGATAGTAACATTGACAAACAACATGAGTAAACACATTGTTACTGAACAGACAGTAACATTGACAAACAACATGAGTAAACACATTGTTACTGGACTGATAGTAACATTGACAAACAACATGAGTAAACACATTGTTATTGGATAGATAGTAACATTAGCAAACAACATGAGTAAACACATTGTTATTGGATAGATAGTAACATTGACAAACAACATGAGTAAACACATTGTTACTGGACTGATAGTAACATTACAACATGAGTAAATACATTGTTACTGGACTGATAGTAACATTGACAAACACCATGAGTAAACACATTGTTACTGGACAGATAGTAACATTGACAAACACCATGAGTAAACACATTGTTACTGGACTGATAGTAACATTGACAAACAACATGAGTAAACACGTTGTTACTGGATAGATAGTAACATTGACAAACAACATGAGTAAACACATTGTTACTGAACAGACAGTAACATTGACAAACAACATGAGTAAACACATTGTTACTGAACAGACAGTAACATTGACAAACAACATGAGTAAACACATTGTTACTGGACTGATAGTAACATTGACAAACAACATGAGTAAACACACTGTTACTGGACAGATAGTAACATTGACAAACAACATGAGTAAACACATTGTTATTGGATAGATAGTAACATTGACAAACAACATGAGTAAAGACATTGTTACTGGACTGATAGTAACATTACAACATGAGTAAATACATTGTTACTGGACTGATAGTAACATTGACAAACACCATGAGTAAACACATTGTTACTGGACAGATAGTAACATTGACAAACACCATGAGTAAACACATTGTTACTGGACTGATAGTAACATTGACAAACAACATGAGTAAACACGTTGTTACTGGATAGATAGTAACATTGACAAACAACATGAGTAAACACATTGTTACTGAACAGACAGTAACATTGACAAACAACATGAGTAAACACATTGTTACTGAACAGACAGTAACATTGACAAACAACATGAGTAAACACATTGTTACTGGACTGATAGTAACATTGACAAACAACATGAGTAAACACATTGTTATTGGATAGATAGTAACATTGGCAAACAACATGAGTAAACACATTGTTATTGGATAGATAGTAACATTGACAAACAACATGAGTAAACACATTGTTACTGAACAGACAGTAACATTGACAAACAACATGAGTAAACACATTGTTACTGAACAGACAGTAACATTGACAAACAACATGAGTAAACACATTGTTACTGGACTGATAGTAACATTGACAAACAACATGAGTAAACACACTGTTACTGGACAGATAGTAACATTGACAAACAACATGAGTAAACACATTGTTATTGGATAGATAGTAACATTGACAAACAACATGAGTAAACACATTGTTACTGGACTGATAGTAACATTGAAAAACACCATGAGTAAACACATTGTTACTGGACTGATAGTAACATTACAACATGTAAACACATTGTTACTGGATTGATAGTAACATTGAGAAACAACATGAGTAAACACATTGTTACTGGATAGATAGTAACATTGACAAACAACATGAGTAAACACATTGTTACTGGACTGATAGTAACATTGGCAAACAACATGAGTAAACACATTGTTACTGGATAGATAGTAACATTGGCAAACAACATGAGTAAACACATTGTTATTGGATAGATAGTAACATTGGCAAACAACATGAGTAAACACATTGTTATTGGATAGATAGTAACATTGACAAACAACATGAGTAAACACATTGTTACTGGACTGATAGTAACATTACAACATGAGTAAATACTTTGTTACTGGACTGATAGTAACATTGACAAACACCATGAGTAAACACATTGTTACTGGACAGATAGTAACATTGACAAACAACATGAGTAAACACATTGTTGGACTGATAGTAACATTGACAAACACCATGAGTAAACACATTGTTACTGGACTGATAGTAACATTGACAAACAACATGAGTAAACACGTTGTTACTGGATAGATAGTAACATTGACAAACAACATGAGTAAACACATTGTTACTGAACAGACAGTAACATTGACAAACAACATGAGTAAACACATTGTTACTGGACTGATAGTAACATTGACAAACAACATGAGTAAACACATTGTTACTGGATAGATAGTAACATTGACAAACAACATGAGTAAACACTGTTACTGGACAGATAGTAACATTGACAAACAACATGAGTAAACACACTGTTACTGGACAGATAGTAACATTGACAAACAACATGAGTAAACACACTGTTACTGGACAGATAGTAACATTGACAAACAACATGAGTAAACACACTGTTACTGGACAGATAGTAACATTGACAAACAACATGAGTAAGCACGTTGTTACTGGATAGATAGTAACATTGACAAACACCATGAGTAAACACATTGTTACTGGACAGATAGTAACATTGACAAACAACATGAGTAAACACATTGTTACTGGACAGATAGTAACATTGACAAACAACATGAGTAAGCACGTTGTTACTGGATAGATAGTAACATTGACAAACAACATGAGTAAACACATTGTTACTGGACAGATAGTAACATTGACAAACAACATGAGTAGACACATTGTTACTGGACTGATAGTAACATTGACAAACAACATGAGTAAACACTTTGTTACTGGACAGATAGTAACATTGACAAACAACATGAATAAACACATTGTTACTGGACTGATAGTAACATTGACAAACAACATGAGTAAACACATTGTTACTGGCCTGATAGTAACATTACAACATGAGTAAACACATTGTTACTGGACTGATAGTAACATTACAACATGAGTAAACACATTGTTACTGGACTGATAGTAACATTGACAAACAACATGAGTAAACACATTGTTACTGGACTGATAGTAACATTGACAAACAACATGAGTAAACACATTGTTACTGGACTGATAGTAACATTGACAAACAACATGAGTAAACACTTTGTTACTGGACAGATAGTAACATTGACAAACAACATGAATAAACACATTGTTACTGGACTGATAGTAACATTGACAAACAACATGAGTAAACACATTGTTACTGGACTGATAGTAACATTACAACATGAGTAAACACATTGTTACTGGACTGATAGTAACATTGACAAACAACATGAGTAAACACGTTGTTACTGGACAGATAGTAACATTGACAAACAACATGAGTAAACACATTGTTACTGGACTGATAGTGACATTGACAAACAACATGAGTAAACACATTGTTACTGGACTGATAGTAACATTACAACATGAGTAAACACATTGTTACTGGACTGATAGTAACATTGACAAACAACATGAGTAAACACGTTGTTACTGGACAGATAGTAACATTGACAAACAACATGAGTAAACACGTTGTTACTGGACAGATAGTAACATTGACAAACTACATGAGTAAACACATTGTTACTGGACAGATAGTAACATTGACAAACTACATGAGTAAACACATTGTTACTGGACAGATAGTAACATTGACAAACAACATGAGTAAACACATTGTTACTGGATAGATAGTAACATTGACAAACAACATGAGTAAACACATTGTTACTGGACTGATAGTAACATTGACAAACAACATGAGTAAACACATTGTTACTGGTCTGATAGTAACACTGACAAAAAGACTAGCAAACACATTGGCATTGGACAGATAGTAACATAGACGAATTGATAAGCAGATACCTTCGAGACAGATAGTAAAAGAGATGATGAGATAATAAGACAAATATCTAGTGGTCAGAGAGTAAGATAATGATAAACAGAAACATGCTCTTTGGACAGAGAGTAAGGTAAAGATAAGAAGACAGATACCTTCTGGATATACAGTAAATTAAATAGATGTTCTCTGGACAAATACTAAGATACCTAATTAGACAACTGATAAACAGATATTCAAATAAATACCTAACTAGAAAGCTGGTGTAATAGAATAACACATAGACAGGTAGAAAACTATCTTAAAAGATGGTTAAATACAAGAACGGATATACAAATAGGTACCTAACTAGTCAGATGGGACAGTATAAGAACACATATATAGATACTTACATAACTAGTTAGATAGGAAAACATAAACACACATACATACATACCTAACTAAACAGATGGGGCAGTATAAGAAAAGATATACAAATACATACCTAACTAGTCAGATGAGACTGTATAAGAACAAATATACAAATACATACCTAACCCGTCAGATGGAACAGTATAAGAACAGATATACAGATACTTACGTAACCAAACAGATGGGACAGTATAAGAACAGATATACAGATACTTACCTAACTCGACAGATGAGACAATATAAGAACAGATATACAGATACTTACCTAACTAGACAGATGGGACAGTCTAGAAACACATACATAGATACCTTATTAGACAGATTGGACAGTATAAGAACAGATATACAGATTCTTACCTAACTAGACAGATGGTAGGAGGGAAAACACATATACAGACAAATACCTAAACCTATACAGATAGGTATCTAACTAGACAGATGGTTGAATAGAAAAACAGTTGTACAGTTAAATTCCTAAAAGCTATACAGATAGGTATCTAACTAGATAGTTGATTGGAGAGAAAAACAGAAACACAGATAAATACCTAAAAGCTATACAGATATGTGTCTAACTAGACAGATGGTTGAAGGAAAAAACAGATATAAAGATAATTACCTAAAAACTATACAGATAGGTATCCAACTAGACAGATGGTTGGAGGGAAAACAGATATAAAGAAAAATACCTAAAATCTATACAATTAGGTATCTAACTAGAGAGATGGTTGGATAGAATAACAGGTGTAGAGATAAATACCTAAAAGATAGGTATCAAACTAGACAGATGGTTGGATAAAAAACAGATATACAGATAAATACAAACTAGAAAAGCTAAACAGATATATAGAAAAATATACAACTATATAACTAGACAGGTGGTTGGATAGAATAACACATATAACGATAAATACCTAAAAGCTATACAGATAGGTACCTAACTAGACAGATGGTATAACTGATAAATATATAGATAGATAGATAGATAGATGTAGATAGTTGCTTACAGGGACAGTGATATAGACAGACAAGTAACTATATATGAAGGGTTGGTTAGTGTGACAGTAATATAGATAGACAAGAAACTATAGATCAATGGTTAGTTACAGGGACAATGACATAAACAGATAAGTAACTATAGATGAGTGGTTAGTTTGAGGGATACTGATATAAATAGATAAGTAACTAGATGAATGGTTAGAGTTATAGTCATATACACAGATTAGTAACTATTGATAAATGGTAAGATAGAGGGATAGTAATATAGACATATGTAACTATAGATGAATATTTATTTAAAGGGACAGTCATATAGACAGACAAATAATTGTAGGCAAATGGTTAATTAGATGGGTGGTGATAAAGACAGATAAGTAACTGTATATGAGTGGTTAGTTAGAAGGGTAGTGATAAAGACAGATAAGTAACTGTATATGAGTGGTTAGTTAGAAGGGTAGTGATAAAGACAGATAAGTAACTGTATATGAGTGGTTAGTTAGAAGGGTGGTGATAAAGACAGATAAGTAACTGTGTATGAGTGGTTAGAAGGGTAGTGATAAAGACAGATAAGTAACTATATATGAGTGGTTAGTTAGAAGGGTGGTGATAAAGACAGATAAGTAACTATATATGAGTGGTTAGTTAGAAGGGTGGTGATAAAGACAGATAAGTAACTATATATGAGTGGTTAATTAGAAGGGTGGTGATAAAGACAGATGTAATAACTGTATATGAGTGGTTAGTTAGAAGGGGTAGTGATAAAGACAGATAAGTAACCGTATATGAGTGGTTAGTTAGAAGGGTAGTGATAAAGACAGATAAGTAACTGTATATGAGTGGTTAGTTAGAAGGGTAGTGATAAAGACAGATAAGTAACTATATATGAGTGGTTAGTTAGAAGGGTAGTGATAAAGACAGATAAGTAACTATATATGAGTGGTTAGTTAAAGGTATACTGATATAGAAAGACAAGTAAATGTAGTTGAATGGTTAGTTAGAGGAACAGTAATATAGACAGACAAGTAAATGTAGTTGAATGGTTAGTTAGAGGAACAGTAATATAGACAGACAAGTAACTGTAGACCAGTGGTTAGTTAGAGGGACAATGATATAGAGAGGTAAGTAACTGTAGGTGAATGGTTAGTTAGAAGGATAGTGATATAGACAGATATGGAACTATAGGTAAATGGTTACTTAGAGGAATAGTAATATAGATTAATGGTGATATAGACAAATATGGAACTATAGGTAAATGGTTACTTAGAAGAATAGTAATATAGATGAATGGTTAGTTTGAGGGATAGTGATACAGGCATGCAAGTAACTATACATAAATGGTTAGTTAGAAGAATAGTGATTTAAACAGACATGTAACCTTAGATGAATGGTTAGTTAGAGAGATAAGTATTTATAGATGAACGGTTAGTTAGAGGGATAGTGATATAGACAGATAAGTAGCCATTGATGAATGGTTAGTTCGAGGTACAGAGATATAGACAGACAAGTAACCATAGATGAATTGTTAGTTAGAGGGACGGCGATATAGACAGACAAGTAACCATAGATGAATTGTCAGTTAGATGAACACTCATATAAACAGGTAAGTAACTGTAGATGAATTGTTCGTTAGATGAACAGTCATATAAACAGATAAGTAACTATAGATGAATGGTTAGTTAGAGGGACGGCGATATAGACAGACAAGTAACCATAGATGAATGGTTAGTTAGTGGGACAGTCATATAAACAGGTAAGTAACTATAGATGAATGGTTAGTTAGAGGGACGGCAATATAGACAGACAAGTAACCATAGATGAATGGTTAGTTAGTGGGACAGTCATATAAACAGGTAAGTAACTATAGATGAATGGTTAGTTAGAGGGATGGCAATATAGACAGACAAGTAACCATAGATGAATTATTAGTTAGATGAACAGTTATATAAACAGGTAAGTAACTATAGATGAATGGTTAGTTAGAGGGATGGCGATATAGACAGACAAGTAACCATAGATGAATGGTTAGTTAGAGGGATGGCGATATAAACAGACAAGTAACCATAGATGAATGGTTAGTTAGTGGGACAGTCATATAAACAGGTAACAATAGATGAATGGTTAGTTAGATGAACAGTTATATAAACAGGTAAGTAACTATAGATGAATGGTTAATTGGAGGGACGGCGATATAGACAGACAAGTAGCCATAGATGAATGGTTAGTTAGTGGAATAGTCATATAAACAGGTAACTATAGATGAATGGTTAGAGAGATAGTGATATACACAGATAAGTAACTATAGATGAATGGTTAGAGGGATAGTGATATACACAGATAAGTAAGTATAGATGATTGGTTAGTTAGAGGGATAGTGATACAGACACACAAGTAACTATAGATGATTGGTAGGTTAAAGGGATAGTAATATAGAGAGATAAGTTACTATAGACGAATGGTTACTTAGATGGATAGTGATATATAGAGATATATAACCAAAGGTGAATGGTTAGTTAGAGGGATAGTGATATAAACAGATAAGTATCTATAGATGAATGGTTAGTTAGAAGGATAGTGATTAGACAGATAGACTTGAAATTTAAAGAGTTTGATGAATGAGCTGGCTGATGTTACATATTTGGAGAATGTCCATGCTATGTATTTACCAAGATTGTAATTAAACGATTCATATATGGACATTATTGGTCGTAATGGTTTATGATGTTTGGGATTGCCGTATATTTGTGGTGTGCGTGAGTCGGTTTTGAGTAGATAGGAATAAAGTGTTTTTGAAATTGTGTTGGCTTTTTTCATTTTTAGTAGTATTTTGTTTAGTTGCGTTTCGTGTGTCTTTGTTGGATTTGTGTGTATTGGTTTAAATTTGTTTGTGTCTGATAGGATATTCTTCATTTTTAGATGTATTCATTCGTGTTCATTATGACTATAGCGTTTCCTTTATCTGCTTTTAGAAATTTTATGTTTTTAATGGAATTAATGTCTCTTTTCGTAAGATTGTTTTTTAGTTTTCTGTTTTGTGAAATTATGTTGAAAAATTCTTTGAAAAATCGTTTAAGATGTTGTTTTTAGGTGTTTCTAGTAAATATAAATTTTTAATTTCAAGGCTAATTTTAATCAACTTATTTTTAAGCCTTAATGGCCAGTTTCGATGTTATATCCCTCTTTCCAGAAGTCCCAACCTCTGAAGCCTGCAAGTTAGCCTTAGAACTCTGCATCCGAGACATTCCCAGTAACCAATTAGCAACCCTCAACAACCACAACTATTTACAAACAAATGGCCTAAGCACGGGCAACACCAGTTCTAGCCAATATTTCCATGACACAAGTTGAAACACAAGCATGTTTTACACAGCATTACATCCATCATTATACTTGTACAGATATGTAGACGACACGATTGCGGGATTCACATCTACAGAACACACGCTTAACTTTTTTCAATCACATTAACGCTATACAACCCAACATTAACTTCACATGTGAACAAGAAGAAAGCAATCAAATATCATTTCTTAACCTCAAAATTACAAGAAACGATACACAATTTAAAACAGAAATCCACCGAAAAATCACCCATACTGGACTATACATTCCTTGGGACTCAGCACATGAAACAAAACAAAAACTCAACATACTAAGAAACCAAATAAACACAGCCATAAAACAATGCTCACCAGATAAAATTAACGACGAATTAGACAAAACAATACTTCATCAACATCAACAAGTTTCCTCCACAAGCTGTAGAAAACGTTATACGCACACACCTAGACAAAAAGCAAAATCAACTAACAAAAGTAAATGTATCCCACGATTTATACAAATCACAAAACCATATATTGCTGCATACCATATATTCCCAATATCAGCAGAAAAATAACCAACATTTGGCAAAAACTAGTAACAAAAGATGACATTCCAGTTAATACCAAATTTATTCAAAAACCAGGCACAAAACGAAGTTCCATACTATGTAAAAACTACACTGACAAACACCACACCAACATTATTTATAAAATACAATGTGATAATTGCCACGACTTCTATATTGGAGAAACAAGTAGACAAATGGAAACCAGATTCAAAGTACACAAAAAGTCACCTTCACACGTTTTTGAACACTGAAAGTCAAATAAACACAACATAACCATAGAAAACACTCAAATATTAAATAAAGAAACACGTAAGCAAACGCAAAATTAAAGAAGCCTTACTTATACAATAACTCAAGCCTAAATTAAACCAAAAAAAGGAAAACCTTAATACTACATTAATAGACATAATCAAACATCTAAGCATGCCCTCTACATTCCTACACTCAGTTTCACAACCCCCTTCAAACATGTGGTCAGTTACCTCTTTCTTTGTGAACCTGACGATGACCGAAGAAGGTCGAAACGTTGTTCGCTCCTCTACATAAAAATTCTCTCAACCATACCAGCCGCTTTTACATATATAATGATAAACACAGATAGCTACATAGTTGATTGGCTTGTTAAACGGACAAAGATACAGATAGATATGTCATTAGATGGATAGTTGGATAGAAAGGTAATCTTTCCAAGAAAGCTGTTCTTTTAGAATATGCTTGAAATTGAAAATTTTCTGTAGGAATCATTTCGATCATATATATATATGTACCTAAAGTCAATCAGATGGGTGAAGAGAAATGCACCTACATCATATTAATATCAAAATATTAAATTATAAACTGCAAAGAATCTCATAATTGAAAATGCATTTCATATGTCTAATTAATGATTGATTCATATTATATTACTTGTTTATGAATACTTGGCAAATATTTTTGTTTTACCAGTTTCTTTCCTGTGAATTTCTTTATGCGATAATGCATAAAATATCTGATAAGTTGAAATAATATCAATAACAGCTTATTAGAGTTATTTTTAGCAACATGAATAGACATGTACCAACACATTAAACTTATAAATTCTAACAATTTCTTACAGTTCACAATATTAAAAAAACTGTGGCTTTACATGCCTCATAGTAGCGAAAGAAGAACTGTGAAATAACACAGCTAAAAGTAGTGAAAGAGGAACTGTCACTTAACATGACTGATAGTAATGAAAGAACTGTGTTTAACACAGCTGAAAGTAGTGAAAGAACTGTGACTTAACACCGCTGGAAGTAGTGAAACAAGAACTGTGAATTAACATGGCTAAAAGCAGTGAAAGTAGTGTGACTTCACGTGGCTGATAATAGTGACAGAAGAAGTGTGAAATAACACAGCTAAAAGTAGTGAAAGAGGAACTGTCACTTAACATGACTGATAGTAATGAAAGAACTGTGTTTAACACAGCTGAAAGTAGTGAAAGAACTGTGACTTAACACCGCTGGAAGTAGTGAAACAAGAACTGTGAATTAACATGGCTAAAAGCAGTGAAAGTAGTGTGACTTCACGTAGCTGATAATAGTGACAGAAGAAGTGTGGCTTAACATGGCTCATAGTAGTAAAAAAAACCTGTGACTTAACACAGGTAAAAGTAGTGAAAGAGGACTGAGATTTAACACAGGAGATAGTAGTGAAAGAAGAACTGAGCCTTAACACAGGTGAAAGGAGTGGAACAAGAACGGCGACTTAACATGGATAATAGTGAAAGATCTATGAATTAACACAGGTGAAACTAGTGAAAGAAGAACTGTGAATTAACATGTCAGACAGCAGTAAAAGAAGAACTGTGACTTACATGGCTAATAGTAGTGAAAGAAAAACTGTGACATGGCATGCCTAATAGTAGTTAAAGAAAAACTGTGACATGGCATGCCTAATAGTAGTGAAAGAAAAACTGTCACTTAACACAGGGCAAAGTAGTGAAAGAAAAAAATATTAATTAATATGACTGATAGTAGAGAAAGAACTGTGACTTATCACAGCTGCTAGTAGTGAAAGAAGAACTGTGACTTACATGGCTAATAGTAGTGAAAGAAAAACTGTGCATTGGCATGCCTAATAGTAGTGAAAGAAAAACTGTCACTTAACACAGGGCAAAGTAGTGAAAGAAAAAATATTAATTAATATGACTGATAGTAGAGAAAGAACTGTGACTTATCACAGCTGCTAGTAGTGAAAGAAGAACTGTGACTTAACATGGCTAATAGTAATGAAAGAAAAACTAATACTTAGCATGTCTAATAATACTAAAAGGAGAATTGTTATTTAACACTGGTGAAAGTAGTAAAAGAAGAACTGTGACTTAACATGGCTAATAGTAATGAAAGAAAAACTAATACTTAGCATGTCTAATAATACTAAAAGGAGAATTGTTACTTAACACTGGTGAAAGTAGTAAAAGAAGAACTGTGACTTAATGTGGCTAATAGTAGTGAAACAAGAACTGTGACTCAACACAGGTGAAAGTAGTAAAATGAGAGCTGTGACTTAAAATAGCTGAACTTACAAAAAGAAGAACTGGGATTTAGCATGGCTGATACTTGTGAAAGAAGAATTGTGACTTAACGTAGGTGAAAGTAGTGAAAGAAGAACAGTGACTCCATACAGGTGAAAGTGATGAAAAATAACTGTAATTTAAAACAGGTGAAAGTAGTGAGAGAAGAACTGTCAATTAACATGGCTGACATTAGTGAAAGAAAATCTGTGACTTCACATGGCTGATAGTAGTGAAAGAAAATCTGTGAATTAACACAGGTTCAAAGTAGTGAAAGAAGAACTCAAGAGTTAACATGTGAAAATAGTGAAAGAAGAACTGTGACTTAACACAGGTGAAAGTAGTGAAAGAAGAACTATGACTTAGCATGGCTAGTACTATTTAAATAACAACTGTGACATAACATGCCTGATACTAATGAAAGAAGAACTGTGGCTTAACATGGCTAATAGTAGTGAAAGACAAACTGTTACTTTACACAGGTGAAAGTAGTGAAAGAAAAACTGTGACTTAACATGGCTAATAGTGAAAGACGAACTGTGGCTTAACATGGCTAATAATAGTGAAGATGAACTGTGACTTAAAATAGGTGAAGGTAGTGAAAGAAGAACTGAGATTTAGCATGGCTGATAATAGTAAAGGAGGAACTGTGATTTAAAACAGCTGAAAGTAGCGATAGAAGAACTGGGTATTAACACAGTGAGCTGTGCACTTGTTTCAGAAAATGTAGTTTTTTCAAGCGTGGCTGTACATTTCTTTTAATTAGTTCTGTATCTACATTTTGCTGTTGACTACACTTCTTTTTGTTAGAGAAGTAACGAATATCACGATAGACAAAGGTATTAAAGTGTGCTACTTTATAAAGAAATGTCGTAATTTTGTTTAGTTATATCAAGTATTTTGCAATGAATTATGAAATGCTTCGACTTTTCTTTTAATATAACAGAAAAATAAAACATTTTCTGGAGTATCTGCTACCCCTGTTCACACCTTTCTCGACCCACACAGTTGAACATCCTGTCTGCGACAATAATGTTTTATAATTATCGACGTGTATTCCTTCTATCTGAATAAAAACACAAATTCCAGCCGACCCACTTCACTCTGGCTTAGAGAAGTCTCATCTACTTTTGTACGTTGGAAGGTTCTCGATTCATGACAAGTCTCGAGGCAACCAAAGTGGGACATAGACAGAGAATGGATGAAAACTAAATATAGGTTTCGCTCTCTAGTCAGACTCAGTAACGCTACACTCGCATATTTGGTTGTGGGAAGAAACGACAGAAATAGCCTGATTTTCTTCTCGCCTGCTGGCGTTACCTTCAGAGCCTCCTGTCCGTATATGGCAGATATTCTGGAGCGCTTGTACACTCTCGCCTTTGCCAGTAGATGACACGAGAATATGTGACGTCATCCGTAGTACAAAACGCGTCAGTTGGTTTCGTTTGGACCACTCCTAAGAGGAAGCCAGTTGTAGCAGGACTAGTACCAAGTTTTGGAAGGGAACGAACTTTCATCCGGTAGGAACACCGAGTTTCTATTATTGTGAATGACAGATATATGTTTTGTGGAAGTTTGTCTTAAATCCATGACAGCAACGGCACTGTTTTCGGATTCTCCTTTCTTGACGATTATCGATTATCATTTCTGTGCGAACCAGCCCTTACCGTGATATCTGTTGCAGCTTTGTTTACCGACAGATGCTTAGGTCACTCTAAATATATCATATTAACGTCAAGTTAATTGATAATATACGGTTTTATATTTTTTGAATAAATTAGATTAAGCTTAGATTAAATAAAATAAAAACATTCTGGTAGTGTGGGACTAGCTGACTTACTAGTTAAATAAAGAAATATCACCATAGTATAAGACTAGTTGACTTAATAGTTAAATACAGAAATATTACCCAAGTATAGGACAAGCTGGCTTACTAGTAAAATACAGAAATATAACCTTAGTATAGGACTAGTTGACTTATTAGTTAAATACAGAAATAGAAGATTAGCCAATAAGGTAACATCTCTGTAAAGCCATTTTCTTGAGAAACATATCAGTACAACTTTCAGGTTTTGACATTGAACCTACATTTATATTTAGGATAACATTTATAGATATTGTTAAACTATACAGTAACTATCATATCTTAACATAACTAACGTATCTGTTTTCTTCCTCACAGTACCTATTTATTTTTTACATACCTAACGTTTCTGTTTTCTTCCTTACAGTAACTATTATATCCTTACATAACTAACGTTTCTGTTTTCTTCCTTACAGTAACTATTTATTCTTTACATAACTAACGTTTCTTTTTTCTTCCTTACATTAACTATTATATCCTTACATAACTAACGTTTGTTTTCTTCCTTAAAGTAACTATTATATCCTTACATAACTAACGTTTCTGTTATCCTCCTTACAGTAACTATTTATTCTTTACATATCTGACGTTCCTGTTTTCTTCCTTACAGTAACTATTTATTCTTTACATAACTAACGTTTCTGTTTTCTTCCTTACAGTAACTATTTATTCTTTACATAACTAACGTTTCTGTTTTCTTCATTAAAGTAACTATTATATCTTAACATAATTAACGTTTCTGTTTTCTTCCTTACAGTAACTATTTATTCTTCACATATCTGACGTTCCTGTTTTCTTCCTTACAGTAACTATTTATTCTTTACATAACTAACGTTTCTGTTTTCTTCCTTACAGTAACTATCATATCTTAACATAATTAACGTTTCTGTTTTCTTCATTAAAGTAACTATTGTATCCTTACATAACTAACGTTTCTGTTTTCTTCCTTACAGTAACTATTATATCCTTACATAACTAACGTTTCTGTTTTCTTCCTTACAGTAACTATTTATTCTTTACATAACTAACGTTTCTGTTTTCTTCATTAAAGTAACTATTATATCCTTACATAATTAACGTTTCTGTTTTCTTCCTTACAGTAACTATTATATCTTTACATAACTAACGTTTCTGTTTTCTTCCTTACAGTAACTATTTATTCTTCACATAACTAACGTTTCTGTTTTTTTCCTTAAAGTAACTATTATATCCTTACATAACTAAACAGTAACTATTTTTCTTTGTAACTAACGTTTCTGTTTTCTTCCTTACAGTAACTATTTATTCTTTACATAACTAACGTTTCTGTTTTCTTCCTTACAGTAACTATTTATTCTTTACATAACTAACGTTTCTGTTTTTTCCTTAAAGTAACTATTATATCCTTACATAACTAACGTTTCTGTTTTCTTCCTTAAAGTAACTATTATATCCTTACATAACTAACGTTTCTGTTTTCTTCCTTAAAGTAACTATTATATCCTTACATAACTAACGTTTCTATTTTCTTCCTTACAGTAACTGTTCAGCATGTGTGACGATGAAGTTGCCGCCCTTGTTGTCGACAATGGCTCCGGAATGTGCAAAGCCGGGTTCGCCGGAGACGATGCTCCACGAGCCGTGTTCCCTTCCATCGTGGGCCGTCCTCGCCACCAGGTAAATATAGGATTTATTGTATTTTCTAAGTGATGGATAACTGTGCAGTACTCTCTTTTATCGAAAAACAATTATATAACACTCTAGTGACAAATATATTTCACCCTCATACAATAAAAATCTTACCTCTTATTATTTTCCAGGGTGTAATGGTGGGTATGGGTCAGAAAGACAGCTACGTCGGTGACGAGGCCCAGAGTAAACGTGGTATCCTGACCCTGAAGTACCCCATCGAACACGGAATTGTCACCAACTGGGACGATATGGAGAAGATCTGGCATCACACCTTCTACAATGAGCTTCGTGTGGCCCCTGAGGAACACCCTGTCCTCCTAACAGAAGCTCCTCTTAACCCTAAAGCTAATAGAGAGAAGATGACTCAGGTACGTCTTCTATTATTACTGTATATCGCGTTAAATTTACTAATCCCAATAATAACCCACGTGTCGTAGTATTAATCAGACGTTTGTTCTCATCCAACACTGCTTCCTTCAACAGATCATGTTTGAAACGTTCAACACCCCAGCTATGTATGTGGCTATCCAAGCCGTCCTGTCCCTCTATGCCTCCGGTCGTACCACCGGTATTGTGCTGGACAGCGGTGACGGTGTTTCTCACACTGTACCCATCTACGAAGGTTACGCCCTCCCCCACGCCATCCTCCGATTGGACTTGGCTGGTCGGGACTTAACTGACTACCTGATGAAAATCTTGACTGAACGTGGTTACAGCTTCACAACCACAGGTATGAAATCTCCCATATTTTAATTATAAAGTTCATGTACACACTATTGTGCTATTTTCTTTATTTTTCCCTCCAAGATATTATTATTCTTGGAATGTATAACATTTCTCATTTTCTCATTTCTAGCCGAGCGGGAAATCGTACGTGATATCAAAGAAAAGCTTTGTTACGTTGCTCTGGACTTTGACCAGGAAATGGCCACAGCTGCTTCCTCCTCCTCACTCGAAAAGTCCTACGAGCTGCCTGACGGTCAGGTCATCACAATCGGTAATGAAAGGTTCCGCTGCCCCGAGGCTCTGTTCCAGCCTTCCTTCTTGGGTATGGAGTCTTCTGGTATCCACGAGACCACCTACAATTCCATCATGAAGTGTGACATTGACATTCGTAAAGACCTGTACGCCAACACTGTTCTGTCTGGTGGCACCACCATGTACCCAGGTATCGCTGACAGGATGCAGAAGGAGATTACAGCTCTCGCCCCCAGCACCATGAAGATCAAAATAATCGCACCTCCTGAGAGGAAGTACTCCGTCTGGATCGGTGGATCCATCCTGGCTTCTCTGTCCACCTTCCAGCAGATGTGGATCTCCAAACAAGAATACGACGAGTCTGGTCCAAGCATCGTTCACCGCAAGTGTTTCTAGGCCTCAGAACTTGTGTTCAAGTGGTTCTAGACCTCAGAACTTGTGTTCAAGTGGTTCTAGACCTCAGGACGTATGTTCAAGTGGTTCTAGACCTTAGAACTCGTGTTAAAATGGTTCTTGCCTTTCTTCTGAATTCGTGTACTCGCTATACTTTACAGATATACCCTTTCGTCTAACTTATTCTTCGCCGGTAGCGCTACCTCTAGGCGAAGCTGCTCACTATGTCCAATAGAGAAGTAAATTTATTAATACGTCCAATTATACTGACCTCAAGGATGTCACTATTTTCTGTAAAAAACAAAAAATATTCAATAAAAACTTCGAAGATTTATTAGTTTCTTGTAATTTGTTCAAAATTTCTCTATTGTCACTTTAGTCTTTTTTATTATCATTAAACTTCCCTCTGGTTCCGCATCACAAGGACGTATTTCCGGTTACAATCTTTATTTATTCATACGAAACATCAATACACATGTTAATAACTTATTCGACACGTATACTTTGATGTTTAATTGTTTAACATTCTCTACTACGTTAACAGACACATATTAATAACTTCTACTTACGTATACTTTGATGTTTAACTGTTTATTATTCTCTACAACGTTAACAGACACATATTAATAACTTCTACACGCACATTGTGATGTTTAACTGTTTAGCATTATCTACAATGTTAACAGACACATATATTAATAACTCGGTGAGTATTTCTGTACGTGGTGAGTAGACCTCCGAGGGAAGATTCTGTTCTTTCAGTTTACCTTCTCTGGGATCTAAACATCCACCCACGTGTTTTCCGCGCGTGGTGACCCGTGAAGGGGAGAAGATTCTTATGGTTGAGGGGTCCAACCCTAACACACCACTTTGGCCTTAAATTCCTGTAGACGGGCGGCCTTGGGGTGGTACACAAGGGTCAACCAAGTACCAGTGTTGGATGTTCTCAACAGATATTGTGGACATTGTATCTGATTCTGGTGTTTGGGTACAGTGCTCACGAAACCTTGGAGTCGCTGCAGTGTCCTTTTTTGGCATTGTAGTACGTCTTAGGGCTCCATGGTGAGTGGAGTCAGTGGGCACCGAAAAATTATTTATTATAGATCCTCCAAATAAAAACTTAAATAAAATAGTGATAAAAAAGTCTACAGATAAACGACCACTTCTTAAAGATTCTGAGCAGCATTCTTCAACATCTGTAACACCTGTACCTCATTTCTTTATACTACATTATCTTTCAGACAAACCTTTAGAGCAAATGTCTCCCTTTTACATTTAGAAGGAACTATAGGAAGGTGCTGGCTCCTCAAAGTCAGTAAAGAAGCTTTGCTCTGGTGACATATTGGTGGAAATATCCACATTTCAGCACAGTGAACCCCTCTAATATTGAAAGGCGAATGGGGATATACCTATTGAGGTTACACCTCATGCTTTTTTAATTCTTCACGAGAAGTTATTGTTGAGAGGGATTTGAAGAACTTTCCCGAGTCAGAGATTCTCACTAGTTTCTCCACCCAAAGAGTTTCTGCAGTGAAGCGTATCTCCACTCACAAAGATGGAATTATGATGCTGACCAATGTCCACATTCGGACATTTACATCACCACGTCCACCTGCCACCATCAAGACAGGTTATCTTAATTGGAGGGTACGGCCATACATTCCAAACCTTCTCCAATGTTTCCAGTGTCAAAAATTCAGTCACTCGAAAACGTCATGTCGTAGTTCCTTGACGTGTGCTCGTTGCAGTGGCAAGAACCACGATACGTATGAATGTGAAACGGGTCCTCATTGCATCAATTGCAATGGCTCTCACTCGTTCTACTTTCGTTCTTGCCTTAAATGGTTGGAAGAAAAAGAGATGCAGCGTTTGAAAACAATTTGAAACATTACTTACCCTGAGGCTCGAAAGTTGCTGTCCATGACTTCATCTCAGATGCTGCTGCACTTCGTTTCACTACTACAGTGGGAGTGCAGACGAATCTCTCTGTGCCTCCAAAACAATCGTTCTCAAACCAAATGAAAAGTCTTTTGAACTACACGGTTAAAAAAGTTGATGAATCAACGTCAACACCCTTCTCTGTCCCTAACATTCATTCCAGCAAACCCATGGTATGGGCATTTCCTCGGGTGCATCTTCTCCTACCACAAGATGCAAAACAATCATTCGTTCACATCCTCAGTCGCTGGAATCCTTTTCCAATAGCAAAGACCTGCCCAATCGACCCAGAGCAGGATCCATGAAGGACGACAGATCTCTCTAGACAATAAAAAAAGACGTAGTCGTAAACAGAAGTTCTCTCCACCCAGTTCGCCTACACATAAATAAAAATGGCCAACTTGATACAATGAACCTTCGAGGTTTACGTTATAATCTGGATGACATCAAAGCACTGATTACTTCCTACTATCCTGTATGTCTTTCCTTACAGGAAACATTTCTGAAACCTGCCAATATAGTCAGCTTTCGGCAGTTTTCTTTGTACAGAAATGGCAGGCTGTGTGATGGGCAAGCACATGGAGATTGTTGGTTGATCAGCATGTGCCCACCCTGTCTTTTCCATTCGACACACCCTTGGAGTCCATAGCCATCCGTGTTTTCTTGGGTCGTACCATCATAGTATATTCTTTCTATCTGTCGCCTGGAGAGACCCATGATCAATCAGCCCTTAATGCTCTCATTGAACATTTGCCATCTCCCTTTTTAACCATGGGGAACTTTAATGGACATCATCTCCTCTGGGGAAGTGTTGATATTCATGAGAGAGGTCGCTCCATAGAGCATATGCTTTCTGATCTCATCCTTTCTCTTTTTAATACTGGTTCTTCTACTTATTTTCATGCACCCAGTCAGTCCTTTACTGCTATTGATCTCTCAGTTTGCTCTCCATCACTATTCTTCCACTTTTCATGGAGGGTTGACAATAATCCACGAGGCAGTGATCATTTTCCTATAATTTTGAGAGACTGTCTGTGGTCAATGCCACACGACCTGCGTGTCCTGATGGAAGCTGAATCAAGCAAATTGGCTCTCTTTCACTGCTCTTGCAGAACTTGATCCTGCCATCGTCTATAAGCCATCAATAGATTACTGTGTAGCATCAGTAACTGACTGTATTATACAGGCAGCTTCTCAATGTATTCATAAAACCTCGACAAGTTTTCCACGATATCCTCGTCCGTGGGGCAATCCTGCCTGTGACATGACACGGAAGACTCAAAAACAGACCTGGGATATTTTTCATAGGTATACAACACTCTTGAACTGCATTGCTTTCCAGCAGACCCGTGCACTTGCTCAGTGGGCAAGACGTCAAAGCCAGAAGAACTTTTGGATTAAGTTAACAACCAACATGTCTTCTATCACCAGTTCCAAAGTCATATGGGACAAGATTCGAAAGGTCAGTGGGCAATATAATTCTGTCCCCCTCTCGATCTTACTCTCTGATGGCCAGGAAGTAGCTGATACCTGGAGCATTGTCGATACTCTAGGTGAAAGCTTTTGTCAGGTATCTAGCATTTCTGCTTCATCCTCCACCTTCTTAGCCATCAAGAATCGAGCAGAGTGAATCACCTCTTTTAATCTAATTGTCTTTATGACTAAATCGTCCTTTTACACTGGTGGAACACAAACTTGCTCTTTTTTTGGTCTAGCAGTACATCAGTTAGACCTGACGATATACACTATGAAATGCTGCACCATATATCTCCTGCTTCTCTTGCTATTCTTCTGATTGTTTTTAACCAGATCTGGCATGAGAATATTTTTCCTGATGCCTGATGATAGGTATTGTCCTATCTTTCTCTAAGCCTGGGAAGGATCCAAAGATTCCCTCAAACTACAGTCCAATTGCTATGACGTGCTGTCTCTGTAAGACCTTAGAGAGGATGGCTAATGCTTGTTTTGTTTGGTTCATTGAATCAAACAACCTCCTCTCGCCCACCCAGTGTGAGTTCCGACAACAGTGCTTCACCATGGACCACCTGATTCGACTTGAAACGTCAGTCAGAGAAGCCTTTCTCAAGCAACAACATCTTATATCAATATTCTTTGACATTGAGAAGGCTTATCTTACAACATGGAGGCATGGCAGTTTGCGAGACCTCTATTTATATGGGTTACGTGACCATTTGTCCATTTTTATTGAATATTTTTTAATAAACAGGCGATTTCAAGTTTGAGTTGATTCGACACTTTTCCATTCTTTCCTACAGGAACTTGGAGTCCCTCAGTGTTGTGCTTTTAGTGTCAAACTTTTCAGATTAATGCCATCACAAAATAACTCCCTCTTACCGTTGAAAACAGGCTCAATGTCAACGACTTTCACATCTCATGTCAGTCGTCGAACACGAGGAAAACTGAGCGGTAGCTACAGAGTGCCCTCAATCGTTTACTGAAGTGGACCACAGCAAATGGTTTTAACTTCTCTCTCACTACATCTGTTTGCATGCACTTTTGCCACTAACGGGGTATTCACCCTGATCCTGAACTCTGTACTGGTGAAGTTGTGCTACCTGTGGTCCCTGCGACAAAGTTCTTGAGGCTTATGGTTGACTAGAAGCTGACCTTTAAACGACATACCAAGCAGCTACGGGTCAGATGTACAAAAGTGCTGAACATCCTCCATGTCCTCTCTCCCAACACTTGGAAAGCAGGTCAAAATTCTATGCTAAAGATATACTGTGCTCTTAATCGATTGTAACTATACTATGGATGACTGGTCTATGGCTCTGCCAAGACCTCGGCCTTAAAGATGCTGGACCCCGTTCATTATCAGGGACTTTGGATCTTCACCATGGCTTTCTGCACTTCCCCAGTTCAGAGCTTATTCACAGAGTCTCATGAACCTCATCTACACCTCTGCTGTTTACAACTGTCTTCACTGTATGCTTCGAAACTTCGTTCCTTACCAGAGCATCCTACCTGGGGTGATGCTTTCCTTCCTCAGTGGGCCATACTTTTTCAGAACAGACGATTTGCCATTGCTCCTTTTGCAGTTGGATGAATTGGGCCTGTCCTTCGATAACATTGCTGTATCCACTGGTAAGCCCTCCCACCATGGCTTATTACAGTCCCCAAATGTGACCTGTCTTTAAGCCAACTGAAAAAAGCAGACACTCTTGATTGGAAATATTGTCTGCTATTTGCTGAACATCTTTCGAACCATACTTCCATTCCTATTTATACAGATGGTTCGAAATCAGGTGACTCCATGGGCTCTGTCATGATTTTTGTAGTTCGGTGGTTGCACGCAGAATCCCCTCTACATTTTCTGTGTTCACTGCTGAACTGTACGCCATTTTTCTTGCCCTGAATCACATAGAAGCTAAGCAGTACTCAAATTGCACGATTTATACTGACTCGTTTAGTTCTCTATTGGCCCTAGAATCGCTTCACGTCAGTTCTCATGCTGTTCTCGCCGATATTCAAAACCGACTGGCCCATTTCTTTTTAACATTTACTTCTATCCAGTTTTTCTGGATACCAGGCCACATTGGTGTTCGTGGGAACCGGCTCGGCGACACCGCAGATAACTCTGTCTGTTCTGTCATTATCACTGCTGTGTTTGTTTCATACATAGACCATGGTCCTGTATTCAAGGCTCAGCTCTGTGTCAGTTAGCAGTCGACTTGGAGTGAGCAAAATGAAAACAAACTTTGGCAGATAAAACCCACTATTGGACTTTGGCCGTCTTATTTTCATATGGATGGGAAAGAGGAAGTTGTTCTAACCAGACTATGCATTAGTCGGTTTTTAACTTATTATTTTCTTTTATCTGGGACTGATGCACCAGTGTGTTGTCTGTGTAACACTCAGGTCACAATAAGCCACATTTAACTGTCTTGCTGTCATTACGACTGTCAACGACGGCACCATTTTAAACATGTTTCGTCCCAAGGTTTATCCGTAACGTTAGACAGTGTTATTGGCGATGGTGGCACTGTCCACCTTAGAAATGTTTTTTTTTAGTTTCTTAAAGGCCATTAATCTTTTTAATACTATTTATTTTTTTTAATTTATACATTAGACCTTTTTTAACGTGATTCCTTTTTAAGAATCAAAGTCCATCTAGTTCGATTTGAAATTAAAAAATGGTCGTAACTTCAAATAACTCGGAAACAGGACTGGAAAGGCCAAATTCAGGTAACTAACGGTGGTTTTTTAACTTATCTGTTTATCTTCCTGGTGAGTTATAATAATTATAATTATGCGACAGAATGTACTTAACAACTTGTATTACTGTAGTTTTTCTCTCAGCGCTGTAGACTAGATGTAAGCATTGGTTTTAATGTTATTTATGTTCTTTTAGGTCAAGAATTAAACTTTGTTTTGTTTTACCTTAATTTCTTTTTATGAATTTTAACGTTTTACTGAATGTTTCGCACACATAGCCTAGTTGCTTTCTCCATAAAACACCAAACCAACCGACCAGCTTCTTCTACACGTACACTTTAATGTTTAACTGTTTAACATTCTCTACAACGTTAACAGACACATATATTAATAACTTGTTGTTTAACTCTTTATCTTTCTCTACAACTTTAACAGACAACAGTAGAAAGTCTAACACTTTAATATCCAAAGGATGTCGCCACAATGGGGGGAGAGAAAGTGATGTCATCGAAATTCGAAGTGTTGCCACCAGATGGTATGTCGTTAGAGGGGCGTTGCTTGGCCTCCATGACAAGCAGTCATGATGGATGATTAGGTGATAGTAACATAAACTATAGAACATGTTTCTAAGCGGCTATGATTTATAAAGTGCATGTCTAGCACCCTAGTGCCACAGCAATATGTCTGTGGACTTACAACACTAGAATTCGGGTTTCGATACCCGGGGTGGACAGAGTACAGATAGCCCATAGTGTAAAGTTGTGCTTAATTACAAACAATTTCATGTCTATAATTATCACTAATTAAATAATTTAATCGTTCTTAAAAAGACGCTTAACACAAATTAATTAATTTATTATCAGTTAATTAAGACTATTATAATTAAATTGTCATAAAATGACAATTTACCACTAATCTATTTATAATTAGTTTGACCTTAAAAAGGCTTTACATTTCGTTATCATTTAATTAGCCCGATAAACTCACACATAACTTATGAAAGTGTGGAATACATTTCTAAACTGTTAATGTCTTTTTTTTCAGACAATGTTTTGTAAGACTCTTAATGTTTCATAAATCATACATAACTAATATGATAAATGAACGACTTAATGACAAGCAATATTCAAAACACTAGAACTTGAGAGAGTCTGAAGCTAAAGCACTAATAGGATATTGCAAGCATATAATCTCTACACTGACTTTTAAGAATTACAAAGTTCAGACTAGCAAACCCGAACTGATGTCATTCTAGTTAAACCTAATACTGTGTACACAATTATAGCATTTGAGCTTCATTAAAAAAGCAGTTCTGAATTGACCATGTTTACCCGGTTTGTGAAGCAATTCAGAACCCGAAATAATCCAGGGACTATGAATTCTAAACCAAGTTATTAAAGTTTTCTATAACAATTCAGCTTTTGTCATAGATTCTTAACAAAACGTCAGTTACTATAAATTTAATGAGAAACTTTATATAATATTCGCTTTACAAATGTCTGGGCGTATTCAGTTATAGGCCGTAATTTATTTACATTTATTTAATAATGTGCACCATACATGAAGACGTTTTATTGAAGTTAGTAATGTAACACCTCGGACCTAACTTTTAACAAAACTTCAATATACACTAAGATATTATCCACACAAACTCGTTAGTTCATCAAGTACTGAAATACATATCAGTATAATAATACCTGCAGTATATACTTCTTCGTGTAGACCACCATGAATAAAGCATAGTATTTCTTTATTTTACAAACTGTGCAAAATATTTGAAAACTAAATCAGCCGTGCACTAAAGTTACACTGTAAAACTGACCTTCAATACTTAACTAAAGACGTGTAAAGTGTCATACATACACAAACATCACGGAATACCTAAATTTTTACCAGACAGGAAGCATACCAAAAACAACAAATATTTTGATGGTTTATGCAAAACGGACAAACAATCTAGAAATTGTATTTCGGTATACTGGAAGTTTCATACACGAACACAGTATTATGGATTACAGTATGTTTCAAGTTTCTTATCGTAAAAGATAAAACATGTCTTTTCTTTCATGTTTTACAAATTCAGTATATTTACAATCTAAACTTTGTTCCTCTGTATTAGACGAAGATCTTAAATAATTTACAATGGTCAGTTTTGATTTGTCTAACACCAGCAATAAGTTTATTTTAAGCCAAAGATAGGACAAAGGTTTTGTTTGTATAAACATGTCAATAAAGAGGTATTAAAATGACAATCCATATCATAATAATTACATATAGAACGTATTAACTGTCTAAAGTATCTTGTGAAACACCAGTAACCATGTGGGCATCCCATGTATTATGTTACAAACTTTGGAGTTGCCTTTGTGAACACTAAAAATATACGAGTCATATGACAAGATTCGATCATATTACAAGTCTAGAAGTTGTACTTGCTGTAACTAAAAGCAATAAATGAATGATTTGATGTTTGCTCATATATTTTCTATTAAGTTATAAGTTTACAAAAAATTTAAACTAACTCATAGATCCACACGATATTGAACTTGTGTCAAAGATGATTACATGGTCACTTATGCTGTGAGAAAGGGATGATGACGTCATTGTCTCAACACATCATCAATGGTTAGAAAGAAGATGCTGTCACTATCTTAGAAGCTGTCATATATTATTCTATAAGCAATTAGTTTACTAATTATAGTTAAATTAGTGTTATTTAAATTATTATCAGTTAATTAAGTCTATTATAATTAAATTGTCATAAAATGACAATTTACCACTAATCTCTTTATAATTAGTTTGACCTTAAAAAGGCTTTACATTTTTAAAGGTAAAAGATATACAAGGTATATCTTGTATACCTTCTTATACAAGTAGGTATAAGTTAACGAAATTCACCATAACTGAAACATAAGAGACAAGTAATCAGTTTCTATATTGAAAAAAACAAAACAAACATACCACACACATGACAACTAACTAAAAGAAATTCTATGTCCACCATACATTAACTTTGACAATGATTTTATATCAAAATAAAGTTATATGTTTTTACACTTAACGTAATACCACAGAATACTAATGTACATTCACAATAATTGATGGTTGAATAAGAAATTATTTTCTACTTTCCATATACTCTTTTCTGTTCCTTTTTTTTTTTTTTTTTTTTTAATCTAAAATTCACGTATTTGTCATTTAAATACAACTCACAAAGTTATATAGTTAGTTTAACTTCTTTAAGGTAGGTATAGAAATATCAATATTGTCACCTTATAATTTTATCTCACAGCATAATAAGCTTTGATATTTCCAAATAACACAGTGTGTATGGATTACCATGATTACATTAACTTTCATACAAGTAACACAGTATTATACTATTACACTACCTTTCTTAGAATAACACAGTATGTATGGATTACCATGTTTACATTACCTTTCATACAAGTTAGTTTATTATTATTATAGTACTTGTATTTTTACAATATTTAGTAATGTTATTTGTAGCAACGAGAATGAGTCATACCACACTGTTCTCATTAAGTTACTCATATCTAAGTTTTATATTAAATAATAAAACATAACTATTGGGGAGACGCTTTTACATTAGTTTGGGGTCATTGTTATTTATTGACAGTAAACTGATGTATTTATTTTCGCTACAACGTTATTTCTGCTGATGAGAAGACAAAAAGTTAGGGACTAAGTGTTTGACGACATCCTCGAGGTCTCAGATTAAAAAGAAGTAACATACAAACACTGAGGTAATCGTAAAAACACCTATATCCAGTCTAATCATACCACAACAGGCTTAAGTCCGAGCATATAAGTTTATCGAGAATGGAGGACTTGTTGTCCAGAACATTACTTTGTAGTGTTGGATGGAACTGTGGTAACTAAAGTTAATATCTGGTATAGTGGGTTTTTTTTCAGATACGTTGATACAATGTTTCATCAAAAGATAATTAAATCTTTTAACCTTAATAACTGATATAATATTTTAACGGATACTTCGAAATTATTTCTAATTTGGCTAGAAATAATTATTAAAAATAAAACAATACAGGCGTTCTAATTTACACACGTTCACCGTGGATAAAACATGACACAAAGTACTGATAAAAACATTGTTCAATTGTCGGTTTGTTATTAGTTTTGTAAGGTACCAGGTTAGTTTGTTATTAGTTTTGTAAGGTACTAAGTTCGATGGTATTAATTTTGTATAGTACCAGGTTGGTTTCATATTAGTTTTGCAAGGTACTAGGTTGGTATAGTATTAATTTGGTAAAGCCCAATTCTAAAGGAAGTACCTATCTAAAATCCGGTATTTACATGGGAAAGCACCTATTTAACAAGGTTTGTTGAACATGTTGGCTTTATTTAAAAAGTCCTCTTTATAAATTTACAGCACTTAAATTCTAATTTGATTCTCAAATAGCTATTACGAAAGCTTGTTTTTTGGTGTGTTTTTTAAGTATAATTGTTTCTGGTTTCTCTTTCTTGTTTATTTTAAGAGTCAAAAAGAGATAACAGTAGTTTTATCTCGTGTACTTCTAAAATGCATTCGATAACAAATTATTATGGTCTCTTGTTATGACCATATAAGGTAAGGTGTCGCTCTGCTCTCCAGGTGATCAAAGATTTGTCTTACACGTCGACATAACTATGGTAACCGATAACAGCTTTTATATAGATTGTTTTAGCACCATTTCTCTCCCAACCACTACCAGAACATACGTGTAATTCGCAACACGTCGACCAGTCTTACTCTCCGTATCAGAAACTTACAGATAAGGTAAGTGGAAAATTAATTTGAAAACTAAGACACCTTTTCCCCCAAAACGTAATGTTTTAAGGAATTAGGGGAACAGGGTGTTGACATAATTATTAACAGTAGCCTCTCACTTCCCAGTGGCAAGTCACATTAAATGCCAACTTTCGACATCTATGGTAGACAAAGCACGGATTGCCCATTGTATAGTTTTGTCTAATGTAAAGAAAATAGGATAGATTTGGGTTTGAAACTTATAACAATGAAATACGCTTGATATGAGCAGGGAGACATATCAACTGTGAAATTCAAGCTACAGAACGGAAGTGAAGCAGTCGTCAGTCTTGAGTCACACCTTATTAAGTCTTTTACTGTTGTAGTGAAGGCAGCTCGTCGTTTCCTGTATTGTAACTAAAGAGACATGAGTCTTGAATCACACCTTGTATTCTGAAGATTGCTGGTATGGGTATTAAAATTTTAATTAAAACAAAGTAGAGAACAACATTTCACCTTCTCCGGCCATCTTTAGGTTGACAAAGAGAATCACACCTAATTGACTTTGAATCTCTGATCGTTGTTGTTAAGATAATTCCGTCGCTTCCTATATCGTAATTAAACTGACATGAGTCTTAAATCTTACCTTATTGATTTTATTGTTTTCAAGTTTGTTTCTATCCCATCTTAGCAAGTAGAGAGGAACATAAGGAGATTACTGTATTCATTAATTTATCAGCCAAACTTTCTTTATATCCACTTTCAGCGCTGATCTCCGAGATCCTAGATGCATAATATTGGATACGTTTAAGTGTTGTTGTTTTTACTTTTTAATGAACATTCTAATGTTCTATTTATTTCAAATCGTTACAATAGTAATTAAAGAAAGATGAAGATTTGTTATCATAATATTGTTGTTTATGTTTTTTATTAATTCAGGCTTCGCCATGTGTGACGAAGATATCGCCGCCCTTGTAATCGACAATGGCTCCGGAATGTGCAAAGCCGGGTTCGCCGGAGACGATGCTCCACGAGCCGTGTTCCCTTCCATCGTGGGCCGTCCTCGCCACCAGGTAAATATAGGATTTATTGTATTTTCTAAGTGATGGATAACTGTGCAGTACTCTCTTTTATCGAAAAACAATTATATAACACTCTAGTGACAAATATATTTCACCCTCATACAATAAAAATCTTACCTCTTATTATTTTTCAGGGTGTAATGGTGGGTATGGGTCAGAAAGACAGCTACGTCGGTGACGAGGCCCAGAGTAAACGTGGTATCCTGACCCTGAAGTACCCCATCGAACACGGAATTGTCACCAACTGGGACGATATGGAGAAGATCTGGCATCACACCTTCTACAATGAGCTTCGTGTGGCCCCTGAGGAACATCCTGTTCTCCTAACAGAAGCTCCTCTTAACCCCAAACTTAACAGGGAAAAGATGACCCAGGTATTTATGTATTCAATTGAATAATTAACTCATATTACCTAACTCCTCACAATCTGGTTCAACATATTAGCTCATTCTTTTTAGTCTGGTTCAACATACGAACTCATTCTTCTGGGTTTAATTCGACATAACAAATATCTCCAAACAATAAGCCAAATTAACATTATATGTCTAGGACTAATTTTCCACATAGCCATACCTTTTTCATGAAACATTTTATCACACGTATAAAACAAACAAGTTATTTATGAAAGTAATTATTTTATAATTAGTTGATAATTAATAAAATAATTATTGAATTTGCAAAAAAGGAAATACGAAAGTAATATTTCTCAAATATTAATATCGAAAGAAACAAAAAACGTAAATGTATAATACAACAATACATTATTGACGTGTCTATATTTTCCGTAACCACCACACCTAATGACCAAGCGGCAAATCAGGTGCCTAAAACACTGAAAACCGATATTCAGTCTCTGCGGTGAGCAAGTACTGATAGCCCAATGTTTATCATTAAACAAACAAACAATTAGATAATCAGTTTTTTAAATACTCTAGTTACACGTTATTGTTTCTACAAGTCGTGTTACTATAGTTTACAAAAGTAAACATTTGGAAACTTGTTTCTTGAGTAACATTAACATGGAGAACCAACAAGAAACAAACACTTATGTTTTATATGCAGTAAGGAATATATTTAATGCATTACATCTGTGTTCTGAAACAATTTTTGATAATGGTTAAATACAATCAGTACATTTAATAATCAGCACACAGGTACTCTAGAGGACTGGTGTTGGATTTGGTTTAAAAACGAACTACTGTTAAAGACCTAAGCTGAAAGATTGATTACATATCAAATTAAAGGATTTTGTCAGATCAATAATACGTAATTATACCACTTTATAAGATCCACATTTTTTCATGCTGTGTAAAAACTTTTCATATTATAGGTTAAACAAGAAAGTATGCCAAAAACCAACACCTAATAATTCAAATGTCTCCAATTGAAGGATTTAAGCAAGTTGTCAAGCCTTAAAATAAATCTGGTGATTTTATTTGGAATGTCGAAGTAATATGACTGGCTTAATGCTATTATCTTGACAGTTTTATTGCAGAATAAAACGCGATAAAACAAGTTAATTAATATTGATTTTTGCCTTTCAACTAAGCAACAAATAATAAAAACAAAACTAGCACTGTTCTCTGTCATTGAAAGATTTTTAATGTGAAGTATATCAAAGGAATTTGAAATAAACTTGAACGTTGTGAGTGGTTAGGTGATAATAAGATTTAAACTCATGTTCAACCACAGATCATGTTCGAGACGTTCAACACCCCAGCTATGTACGTGGCTATCCAAGCCGTGCTGGCCCTCTACGCGTCCGGTAGAACCACAGGTATCGTGATGGATTCCGGCGATGGAGTGACTCATTGCGTACCGATCTACGAAGGTTATGCCCTCCCCCACGCTATCCTCCGATTAGACTTGGCTGGTCGGGACTTAACTGACTACCTGATGAAAATCTTGACAGAACGTGGTTATACCTTTACAACAACAGGTATGATGTAAATCCTGTTATACTTTTACAATAGGCCAGGCATGGTCAGGTGATTCGCGGGTTCGAATCCCTGTCACACCAAACATGCTCGCCCTTTCAGCCGTGAGTGCGTTATAATGTGACGGTCAATCCCACTATTCGTTGATAAAAGAGTACCCCAAGAGTTGGCGGTGGGCGGTGATGACTAGCTGCCTTCCCCCTAGTCTTACACTGCTAAATTAGAGACGGCTAACGCAGATAGCCCTCGTGAAGGTTTGCGAGAAATTCAGAAAACAAGCAAACTTTCACAACAAGTTTGTAGTATTGATTTTGGAATAATTGTTAGAATTTCACAAATTATTTTCTTATAGGTTTTCTTAAGAAATTAATTATATTTATATTTTTGTAATAATTTGGTTTATTGTTTTAAAGTTTAACACTGCATTGTTAGATTATCATAAATAGTTTATTTGTTTCACATCCATTGTTAGATTATCATAAATAGCTTATTTGTTTAACATTCCATTGTTAGATTACCAGGAACAGTTTATTTGTTTAACACTCATTTATTAGATTACCATGAACAGCTTATTTGTTTAAGGACCCCCGCTAGTACAGCGGTAAGTCTACGGATTTACATCACTAAAATCAGGGGCTCAATTCCTGTCGGTGGGCTCAGGAGATAGCCCGATGTGGATTTCCGATAAGAAAACACACACAAATTATTTGTTTAATGTTTAATAGTCCACAGGTAGGTTAACATTAATAATTCATTAGGCTGATGTTCAGAGTCCATAGATAGATAATCACGTGTAAGTGATAAGGTTTTTATAATTTTTTTTTTTTCAGCCGAAAGAGAAATTGTACGTGATATCAAGGAAAAGCTTTGTTACGTTGCTCTGGACTTTGACCAGGAAATGACCACAGCTGCTTCCTCCTCTTCACTCGAAAAGTCCTACGAGCTGCCCGACGGTCAGGTCATCACAATCGGTAACGAGAGGTTCCGCTGCCCCGAGGCTCTGTTCCAGCCTTCCTTCTTGGGTATGGAGTCTTGCGGAATTCACGAAACCACCTACAACTCCATCATGAAATGTGACGTTGATATACGTAAAGATCTTTATGCTAATGTCGTTCTGTCGGGCGGTTCCACCATGTACCCAGGTATCGCAGACAGGATGCAGAAAGAAATTATCTCGCTGGCTCCCAGCACCATGAAGATCAAAATAATCGCACCTCCTGAGAGGAAGTACTCCGTCTGGATTGGTGGATCCATCCTGGCTTCTCTGTCCACCTTCCAGCAGATGTGGATCTCCAAACAAGAATACGATGAATCTGGTCCAAGCATCGTCCACCGCAAGTGTTTCTAGACCATTGTTTCTTCCAGAACTATATATTCGAGTGTAGTACTACATAAAAACATCCTAGATCTATAGGAACTATATGACAGAATTTTTATTGTTTTCTACTTACGTTCCTAAAAAAAAAGAGAGTTAAAATTATTATTGTCTAAAAAATAAGAACAGAACTTGTCAATAAATCCAGAAAATGACGTGAAAGTTTAAACATTTCATAAATAACAAAAAAAAAAAAAACAGGATCAAAACTCATAAACTTTCAAGACCGTAACACATCTTTTGGTAATAATATGTAAAACATTCCTGATTAAACAAACAATGGAAAAAATAACGGTAAAAATGTTTTCATCAAACAAACAAAGTATAAATATAACGTTAACAATGTTTTCATCAAACACACAAGGTATATATATAACGTTAACAATGTTTTCATCAAACACACAAGGTATAAATATAACGTTAACAATGTTTTCAACAAACACACATGGTATAAATATAACGTTAACAATGTTTTCATCAAACACATAAGGTATAAATATAACGTTAACAATGTTTTCATCAAACACACAAGGTATAAATATAACGTTAACAATGTTTTCATCAGTGATGTCGAGAAACCCACTTGTTGAGCCGTTTTTGCATATAAATGTTTTCATCAAACACACAAGGTATAAATATAACGTTAACAATGTTTTCATCAAACACACAAGGTATAAATATAACGTTAACAATATTTTCATCAAACACACAAGATATAAATATAACATTAACATTGTTTTCATCAAACACACAACGTATAAATATAACGTTAACAATGTTTTCATCAAACACACAAAATATAAATATAACGTTAACATTGTTTTCATCAAACACACAAGGTATAAATATAACGTTAACAATGTTTTCATCAAACACACAAGGTATAAATATAACGTTAACAATATTTTCATCAAACACACAAGATATAAATATAGCATTAACATTGTTTTCATCAAACACACAACGTATAAATATAACGTTAACAATGTTTTCATCAAACACACAAAGTATAAATATAACGTTAAGAATGTTTTCATCAAACACACAAGGTATAAATATAGCGTTAACAATGTTTTCAACAAACACACAAAGTATAAATATAACGTTAACAATGTTTTTATCAAACACACAACGTATAAATATAACGTTAACAATGTTTTCATCAAACACACAAAGTATAAATATAACGTTAACAATGTTTCCACCCGAATACACAATGTAAATATAAATTTGAAACTTTAAGTCCTAATCCTGAATCAGAAAGTATAAATATAACGTTAACACCCGACATCCTAATCCATATATAAAAAGTATAAATGTAATGCTAACACCCGACATACTAATTCATATATAGAAAGTATAAATGTAACGTTGACATTTATTATTATAATCCCGACATACAAATTATATCGATAACATTTAATGTCCTAATCCAGTCCCTCAAAAGATAAATTTGACGTTGATACTTGATGTTATAATCCAGACCCACGACGTAACGTTGAAACTTAATGTCTCTTTAAAATATATCAGCAATTTTTCCTGAGTTTTATTTTTTATGAGTGACTGTTTTTGGCCAATTTGTTTAAAACTGCTACACTAATACATTATGTGATGAAGTTAAACACATTTATGGCCGACTAAGAAATGTGGCAAGGTATTTCAGTTCTTAAACTATGACCAGTCATTTCATTCCCTGAACAATATGTGAACTATTAAATTTTTGAGACAGTTTGTCTTAGTAATTAATTTTTTTATTATAACGTACAACGTTTCAACAAGGTATTTCATTCGTTTCACTTCCTGATACGCAATTATTCATCTCACTTAGTAAAATCTAGGTGTATTGTTACCGAAACGTTTGTTCTCTAAAGTGTGGATAGATAATTATTACAAATGTGGGTGAACTATAATAGTTTACGTCGTTAAAACTCTTAGAACGTTCTTTAAAAATAACGTTCTTAGTGAAATTATTCATTTCTGATGGACACTGTTACCAGCAAGAATTAATTGAAACGGTAATATAATAGGTGCAGAAAGAAGTAAGACCTATAACTACATTTTCTGTGATGAACACAAACACTGATAGATAGATATACAAGACTGTTTAATGTAGGCGATATTATGTAATTTATTTTGTGAGTAATCATCTAATGATTGTTTAGTTTTTAATAACAAAAAAGTAAACGTTAATCATTTTATACGCGATAGTTATGACAAGTTTAATGTGTCGGGATGAGTCGTACGTTGTGTTTTCAATTACATTGTTGTGGAAGATTTGTTAATATTGTTAACGTTACATTACTCGAATCTTTGCTATTTTTCTCGTTACCTTAATTGAGTATTGTTAAATGTTATATCAGCATAATCAGTATACTTTATAGAAAGTTCGAGACCTCAGTGAACAAAGTATAAATATATCCGACCAATCCAGCACGAGTTAAGAACTAGAAACGTAAAATTAAGTGAAATCAAGCTCAGTTCAGTCAGAAAATTAATCAGTGAAAGAAAAGGTGAATTTAAGTGGTGTATAAATGACTAGCCATAACGAGCAATATTTTATAGTGAGTTTCACAGTTTAATAGAGATAAGGAGAATAATCTGTCTTGTTGAAAGGTGTTCATAAGCAGTCGAACCCCTCTGTGTAGTCTTTGATGAAAACGAAACAATGATTCGAAGCTCAGAATACAACTGTTGTAACCTACGAGGTAGCAAAAGTGATTCTATAGTGATCGGAGTAGAGAAAAATAGTTCTCTTGTCAGTTAGATTCTAACGTACTTCAATCAACGTAAGTGGACTTTTGATTTAAAAAATAAAGATAATATTTTGGAGTTTTATGTAAAACTCAGATTTCCTACAATGCAAATAGAGAATTTTTGTACGTACGTTTGACTTGTCTTGAATACATTATTTTGAAACAAGTGAATTATGTGCTATTCGTTTATTGTTTGAATCTATCACCAACAAGTCACAGACACCTACCATAAAAGAGCTGAAGGCCATATACATAAAACCCTAACAAACATTGTATGATAAAGAAATAAGAGTTCGTAGATGTAATAATTATTAACCATTACCGATACTCCCGACATAGTAGAGAGTTTGCCATTCATGTGAACCATGTATCATTAAATATCTGGAAGGAATGATAGCACATTGGATTACAACGTTGCATCTGCACAAATTTAGTGTTTAGCAATCATCAAGCGTGAAATGTGTAAATTATAAAAAGTTGTCTTGTAGAACAGTGAGAGCTTGTCAATTCACTGAATGCCATGACAGTAGTAGTGGCATCTGACTGTGCAGTGTGATGATTCCACTCGTGGATGGTCAACATAAATAACACTTCATAAACTTTGCTGCGTCAACCGAGGGGAATTGAATCACTGACTTTAGACTTACTGTTGTCCCAGTGAGGGACAAAAACAACAACAACGAGAGAATCAGAATCTAGCATAAGCACTACTTTCAGTGCAGTAAGACTGAGCATGACTGTTTCACAGTAAGGAACATAGAGCATATGTTAGCAGTTGTGAATATAAGAAGGTGTAATACATTTATTTTTTATTAATACTTTTAAGTGCAAGAAAATGTTTTGTACTGCTACTATAAATATTTGTGGGTACAGGAAAGTGTATTATACTGTTGTTATAAAAGAAAGTTTTTTTAACCATTGGTTTTAATGTAAGTATTTCAAATTTTTGTTTGTTTGTTATTAAGCGTAAACCTACGCAATAGGTTTTATGTGATGTGGTCAGTACCGATATAGAAAACCGATTTTTAGCGATATGAGAACTTAGATTTACCACTAAGCCAATAGGAGGAGAAAATTTTGTGTTTTAAGTACAATTTTGTCTTTTGTATCAGTAAAGATGTGTAAATGTTATTTACCCAAATTCTAAAAACTTTTTTATTAGGTAATAATGGATGTTTTGTGTATACTTGTTCTATTGTTCAGATTTAAAATAAAGGAACGTTTGTTTATTTTTGTTTTTTGTATTCAATATTTGTTTGTATGTAATTTACATAAAGGTCCAGGCCTGGCTTGGCCTGGTGGTTAAGGCGCTGGACTCATAATCCGAGGATCGCAGGTTCTAATCTCTGTTACACCAAACATGCTCGCCATTTCAGCCGTGGGGTCATTATAAAGTTACGATCAATCCCACTATTCGTTGGTGAAAGAGTGTTCAAGAGTTGGCGGTTGAGGGTGATGCCTAGCTACCTTCTCTCTAGTCTTACACTGCTATATTAGGGACGGCTAGCGCAGATAGCTCTCGAGTAGCTTTGCGCAAAATTCAGAACAAAGCAAACCAATTAAACTGCCCCTTCACAAGCTGGTTTTGTTTTCCATGGCGTATGTCAGAAACATAGTGTCATAACTTTTGTTTTCAGTAAATTAATTTATACATTTGTTTGCTAAGGTAGCTTTTCATGGCATAATGATGATATAACATCTAGAAATGTCATAACAGTTAGAATTTGGAAGCTTCCTGAATATAAATAAAACTAGTAAGATTGAATATAAATCAGTTGTGAGTTGGACAGTGAGAATTAATGGGTCTATTCCCAATTAATCGAGTAGTAAATTAATCAGTTAGTGTGTATGTTATTCATCAATTAGCGGGGAAATTTTGGAAGTAAGTTAATACGAGTTAAAATGCATTACTTTTAGAATTGTTGTGGAATGGTGTTTGTGAAGTTAAGTCTATCGGTAAACACAACCTGTAGCAAACGTTTTAACTAAACGATTTTATTCATTATCAGTACATTAATTTAAATGTGAATTATTTTTACCCAGTAATCCAAAAGAACTCACCTAACAAAAGAATACATTGATGCAAGAAGTGGAATTATAACTGTGGAAATGAAATATAATTTGTATTAAACTTCAACATGAAGAAATGAACACTAAGCGAGGTTGAAAATTAGCTATAGGTTATAAAACAGTCGAAAACACAAGAAAAAGAAAGAGACGTTTTTTTGTATAATTTGCTGCTAAAGGACTACGTATTCTAGTTTAACTATAAATTAGAAGAAACAGACTAGTAGGAAAACACATAGTCAACATCACCCACTACCAATATTTTACCCTAACATTCTAATACTCTCACGATGTTTGTTTGATGTTAAGTGCAAGATTCACAACGGGTATCGAAACTAGGTTTTAGCACAATACGTCTTCATATTTACCACCTAGCCACTGGGATAATTCTTAGAGCTAAAAGGATAAGTATATTCAGTAATGGATTCCAATCCGCAGATTGAAAGTCGAACACAATATCACCAGTTCATTTTGGACCAGAAAGAAATAGAACTTTCAAAGAAGATTAGGAAGAAAGAAATATAAAAATAAAAGAACAAAAATGAGAAAACCAAAACCAAGAAAAATGTAAAGAAAGTTAAAAGATGATCGAAAAGTAAGAAAGAGCTTAGAATTTAAAATAATATATTAAAAATTTAATACTTGAAGAAGAATTAAAAACAAGCTGATGGATATGTATTGATTAATATTAATAACAAGATTGAAGACGTACAAAACGGTTGTAACAACAGATTAAAGATGTACTGAAATACAAATATTAATAAGGCAAGCTGTTTATTATTAGGTATAGCTAAATATATAACATATATATAATACACCTTTTTGTTTCTCATACTTACTATTGAAAAGTTTGAATTTACTAGTGCATGCGCAGTAAATTGAGCATAAGGCTTAACGCTGGTAGGAGTTTGGTTAGTATTATACGAGGTAATGGATAAGTATGTAATTGTAAGATTTATGTTCCTTACATTTTTTATTAATTCTTAAAGTAAGTAAGATGTTAAAATGGCGATCGACCCTTAAAGTACACTTTTAATGGCTAAATGTTTTTTGTTGTTTTTCTCAAGGTGAGTGGCAAGCCTTACAGAAAATTGCAATACTGGGCATTGTATTTATTTGTACTATAGTAGTTTTGTTATCTAAGAATAATATATATATCTGGTCATTTGGTAATTAATGTGGTACGAGTGTACAGAATGTCATTTTTGTTGATGTAGTATCAAGTCATATAATAGTGTTAAATATGTAGAAGTGCACAGTATAGGTTAAATAATTTTTTTTTTTTTTGACTTTCACAGGAATTTGAGGAAATGATTTACTTGTAGATATATATATTATTACATATATATATAAGAAGATTTTTGAAGATTCTCCAAATAGTAATATGGCCTCCTAAAAATAACTTTAAATTATTAAAAAAAACCTTAAAATTAAAAATAGAATAAATATTGATTAAATAAAACAAAAATGTATTCAACCAATCAAAAGTAAAATTTATTTAATCCAATAAAAAATCTGAAGCAGAGAAGAGGAGATGCCAAATTGACCTTTAGGTGGGGTTGAAATGTCTACATTTTAAGTTGTACTGTACCACCTACACTACTGACAGGATCTTTATCTGTAGTCCATTTCAAATATCTGTACTTACTTGGTCTATAGCTTTAAGTTTATGTTAATTATTCCAGTTGCACTTTGTCTACACAGGCTATCAATAGTTGCAGATTCATAATTGAATTAAATTTGTAAAAATATACTTTATTCTACAAATTTTGCCATGTCTGATTTTGAGATTTTTAGTGTATGTGTAGGAAGAATAAAACAGTGTAGCATTAAAAACTGCTAATATACACTCATTGTTTCTGTTATTTATAACTAAAACATTTACTGCCTTATTGTTAGGTTTAAATATTTTATGTTTAATTAGATTAATGCTTATTTGGCATTCTTCTATAAAGAATAAGTGAAATCTGTGGAAAATTCATAAAATATTCCAAATTTTTAAGTGTGGAAGTTTTTTCACTGGACCAGATACTTAGAAAAAGATATTTTGATCATTTTGTTGTTGGTTTTGGTAACAGGGCAGTTTAGCCTATTCTTTGTAGTTTCCGATACGTGATGCAAGATGTATAGGTTTCATACTGTATACATGTATGTAGTATTTCAGAAGATCTTGTCTTCTACAGTCCAGCCCAACTAACAGCTTGTAGTGTTGAACAAATGCTATTTCTAATGCCTCTGATATTAAACAAATTATGACGAATGTGGAGAACAAACTACACTTAACATGTATTTTTTATCACTCTTAACGTGTATTTTTCTATCACTTAACATGATTTTTATTTCTAATGTTTGACCTGTTGGTTTCTAACATTTTACCAGCTTAGGTCATTAAACCATGACTGTAGTAATCCCAATAGCTCATGTGAAACTGATAGTGAAATTATAGGAAATAGATTTTGTCCATAATCACCCTGTTTTATGGTATGCAAGGTTTGTTGTCCATATGACTTTACAGTTACAATGTCTAATGAAGATACAAATTCTATGTCCAGTTTTTAGTATAACCAGTTTTTTACTATTTAATGACTTTTTGTTTCTTAAAAAGTCTGGTTTCAGTTTGAAGGACCACTAAACATCTAGCTAGTTGATTCATATACAGAGAAAAATGAAGAATGTTGCTACTTTGTTTTTAATAATCTCACAAAATGAGCAAACATTTCTTGTACCTGCATATTTTATGTTGGTACAGATGACTAATACCAATCTGGTGAAATTTCTTGGGTATTTTTTATCATCCAAATCACTTTGTCTTGTACCTAAAATTAACATATATTAACTGCTAGTAGTAACTTTAACATGTGACAGTACCCTTAAATTGACATCTACTAACTGCTGGTAGTAACAGTAACTCATAACAGTACTCATAAATTGAAATGTATTAACTACCACTAGTAATGGTAACAAGTGACACGACCTCTTATAAAATAAATATAGGTGTAGTAAAGTACCTTTAGAATAATTTATTTTGTCAGAGTTATGTTTATTTAAACTAATTATATAAAGTGGATACAGTCATAATTTTGTTTCCTTGTTAATTTTACAGAAACAATGGTTTTGGAAAGATCTGATGGACGGGACTGCTGGAAAACAAGAAGAACTATAATAAATGTTGGTTCTATAGGCACAGCCTATGGGTCATCTCTTGTGAGGCGGGGAAAGACAACAATGGTTTGTGGTGTTAAAGGCGAATTGGCAAACTCCAGACCTGAAAATCCAGGAGATGGATTTCTTGTTGTAAACCTTGACCTTCCACCCCTTTGTTGTCCATTCTTTAGACCAGGTCCACCTAGTGAACAGTCCCAAGCTATTTCACAGTTTCTTAATGATATTATCACCAGTTCAGGTTGTGTGGCTCTTTCAGAGTTGTCTGTTAAAGGTCAGCTTGTTTGGTGTCTGTTTGTAGATATAATTTGCTTAGAATATGAGGGTAATGTAATTGATGCTGCAGTACTAGCAATGTTGGCTGCTCTCAGAAATACAAAGCTGCCAAAAGTTACTGTGAATAATGACAGTGGAGAAATTGAAGTCAGTGAAGTGTGTCAAGTTCTTCCTGTAAAATCACAGCCTGTAACCACTACATTCGTATATCAACAAGAAGGTGGTCACGTGATAGTCGATCCTTCTTTTGAAGAAGAATATGGAGCAGGTGGTATATTAAGTATAGCTTTACAGGAAGATGGTAGTCTTGCTAAAGTTCACAAACCTGGAGGACTACAGCTACCAGACTCTCTATTGGAACAGTGCATTACCAAGGCCAGAAGTTTATCAAAAGATATGTGGCAGTTGTTAAAAACTGTTGAAAAATAGGTTGAAATGTGTTTCAGTTATTGTGATGCTAAACTGTGAATTTGGTAAAAAATATGTTTCATATTTGATACAGAACTATTAAAAGTGTTGTTTTTTGTAATTGAATATCACTTGAGTAACATTTTTCTAAACAGCAGTTGTACTGTCATAACATTTCACTAGCTCATGTCTATTAGTCCTGAAACCATGTAAAAAGGTTAACTGGAATACACAAGTTGGAATTATGTTCTGTAAATTGAGAATATCATGTTGCTGTACCATGGAAAACTATGCCAACTTTTTATATGGTAATTTGTTCTATTAGATCTTATACAGAACAGGACAATGACACTATTTTGAGTTTTATGATGGCCAGTTGGGACTGAACATTCTAGAGTAGAAAAATATTGACATGTATTCAAAAGATGTTAAGAAATAGTTAAATATGTGCAATCTAATTAGAATATATGGTGAGTAATCTGTGTGAGAGAGATTTAAGTATCTGGTGAGTAATCTGTGTGAGAAAGATTTAAATATTTGGTGGGTATTCTATGTGGAGGGAGATTTTAATTTTATGAATAGAACCTCTAATGGCTCTTTGGGAAGTCTGAAGTCAAACGATTATGTATTGAAGATTTTAATGCTTAAATGTAATTGTAATAAAGTCAAAAATAATATTGGTTCTTCAATATATGCTAAAGGTAGTGTTATTGTAGAAGAAAGTAATGTAGGAAACTTTCAAAATATGAAACAAAGCAGACAAAAAGTAAAAACACAAAAAATGAATATAGAGGACAAGAAAGTTTGTGATGTAAATGGGTTTGTATAGTTGTAGACATGTAACAAGGGAAGAAAGTTCTCAGGAAGTAATTAGTCATGTCAGTAGAAAAGCACTACCTAGACTAGTGTCATATTCAGTCATCTGCAATTCAATATCATGATTTTCATGAAAGATTATAGACAGAACTACTAGTTATCAAATGGTACTAAGGGCGAGGAAATAAAGTTATTTCTAAATGAACATGAAAAAGTGAGTATATCTTTTAGAGGAAGAAAGGAGAATATGGACCTAATAGATGTGATGGAAAATGAACATGAGGGTCACACAGAAAGTGTCTTTCTTGGAAAGGAAAATTTATAGGATGTCTTAACTGTTTAATCCTGCCACTCAAGGAATTCCTAAATCTCCATTTTATGAATATCTTGTAATTAAAAGTGTATTGTAGAGTAAATGAATTCCTACATTGAGTAAAAACACTAATAAATGAAAATCAATTTTGATTTCTCAAAACACACAGTATTTGGAACTAATTCATCAAGTGGAAACATTTGATCTTTGAAGTAGTAATAAATATCAAACACACAACAGGGGAGAGTTGATGTTATTATTTAATGTTGGGTGATTACTGAAAATAGAGAGACTGTTTAATAACGTGATTTTAAAAGTTTTGTAGAAGTAAGGGATGGTTGTTATTCTCACTGTGCAATCACATACAAGACTTGGATGGATTACTTCGGTACATCTGTTTCGTTTTGAAACTTCCATGTGCTTGTGTGCATGTAGTTTTACCAATATCCCTGTTACATTAAAGATATAGTGTTTATACTTAGCAGTGTTATTAATTACACGTGTATGACACCTTTTATCATACATTCCATTATAGGTCAGGTGGTTAAGGCTCTCGACTCATAATCCAAGGGTCATGGGTTCGAATCCCCATCACACCAAATATGCTTGACCTCTCAGCTGTATGGGTGTTGTAAAGTGATGGTCAATCCCACTATTTGTTGGTAAAAGGGTAGCCCAAGAGTTGGCAGTGGGTGGTGATTAGCTGCCTTCCCTCTAATCTTACACTGCTAAACTAGGGATGGCTAGTGCAGATAGCCCTGTAGTAGCTTTGTGCGAAATTCAAACCAAACTCTGTCTAATACAGAGTATTAGACTTGCTTAGTGCTAATGTTGTTTTCTGTATTTTAATATTATGAACAATTTCGTTTTTGAGATATTAACGCTGATGAGATAATTCCGAAACATCCACATTAAAAATTGTTTTTGGTATTACAGTGTTTTTAACATTTATTATAAAACAAAATACAGTTATACTAATAAAATAGCTGTAAATAAACTTAATGGATAACCTAGTCTGGATCAGTTTAGCAGAAAATCTAAATTTATCTCAGATTAAAGAAAGTAAAGCATTTACAGAAGGTTCTTTAATGCCATCATATTTAAATAATAAAGAAATAAGAAAGGGTGTATTTTCAATGTATCATTTAATCTACCATTGAAAAAAATCTTCGTCTGTCTTCACATACTGTGCCTTACCATTTTTACGCCCATTTTTCCCAATGGAAATTGTATGTGATTTTATAGGGGAATGACCTAAAATATGAGGTATCTAGGAGGAAAGTACTGAGCCACATTTAGGTAAACTTTAATAGTTCTCTTTATGAAAAAAAATAAACAGTTAAACCATGGCGACTTCCCCGCTGTCAAGTCCACGGATTTATAACACTAAAAGCAGGGGTTCGATTATCCTCGGTGGACTCAGCAGATATCCTGATGTGGCTTTGCTATAAGAAAACACAAACAAAGGCGGTCAAACAGTATGAGCTATTCGGCTACTCGTTACTAACGATTTGTGGGATTGATCATTACGTTATAACACCCTTACAGCTAAAAGGTGAGCATATTATATAACGCAATTTTAACCTGCAACCAACAGAACTCATTTGGTTTGTTTTTTTTTCCATTTCGCGCAAAGCTACTTAAGGGCTATCTGCGCTAGCCGTCCCTAATTTAGCAGTGTAAAACTAGAGGAAAGGCAGCTAGTCATCACCACCCACTGCCAACTCTTGGGCTATTCTTTTACCAACAAATAGTGGATTGACCGTCACATAATAACGCCCCCACAGCTGAAAGGGCGAACATATTTAGTGTGACGGGGATTCGAACCCGCGACCCTCAGATGACGAATCGAATGCCTTAACCCACCTGATCATGCCGGTCGAACTTATTTGGACTGACATCAATTTCGATCGAAAATAACATTACACAAAAACTGGACTTGAAGCATTTTTTTAATTTCTGCATATTTATTTATGTATTTTTGCTGTTTGTTCAGAAAGATAACAAACACAAAGAAATGTTTTGTCACTGTAACACTGTGGATTGGCACAGTAGTTACCAAAAACCGTTACTGTAACATTTCCTTATGCTTTAGTAGAGAAACGTAAACAACTTTTAATTTGGTTGTAGTAAAGAAAAAAAAAAAGAAGATGGAGGGGAGAGGATTCAAAATATGTTCAAGACAGCAAATACGACTGTTGTCTAGCTTCATTTCCTCCAAAATAATCACAGTATAAGAAGAGTGCACGTGCTACCAATATGTACCATTATAACAACAAATTAAACTTATTATGAATAGCAGAATAGGCAAGCAGTAACCGAAGTGGAACTAAAGTTTATGGCCAGTTAGTTGGTCAGGGCGCTCGGCTCGTAACCTGAGGGTCGCGGGTTCGAATTCCCGTCACTCCAAACATGCTTCGCCTTTCAGCCATGGGGTTACAACGTTTAGTCAATCCCACTATTCGTTGGTAAAAGACTTTCCAAGAGTTGGCGGTGGGTGGTGATGACTAGCTGCCTTCCTTCTAGTCTTACACTACTAAATTAGGGACGGCTACTGCAGATAGCCTTTGCGTAGCTTTGCGCGAAATTCAAAAATTAATAAACAAACTTAAAGTTTATGAACACATTGGGTGGGAAAATTTATTAGTATGAGCTTTGATCTGACAAATAAATGTAACTCTTGGAGTAAGTCGTCATTGTTTTACAGCGGTAATTAAATCAAAATCAATGTGTACATGTATAACTTGCCCACATTAATGAATAAAAACAGCATACAGAGTGTTATTAAAGCACAGAACTAATCAGTGATTTGTAAACCAAAACCTGGTATAAGTTATTTATATATAACAAGTAAGTGATAAATAAAAAGAAGCAAGAAATGAATAGGTCAAGAAACGTCTTCTATAATAAAAGTTTGTAATTTAAAAATTCCGAATGTTAATTATAATTTGTTTCCGTGGGTAAAATTTTTATGTTGTGTGGTACAAGATTACGAGGATGATTCATGTTGTTATTTATTTTAATTGTAATTTTTATATTTATATATTTGTCAAATATTTTTATTCGTAAAAATAATTACTAATTGTACGTCATGTAGAAATGATCAGTGTGTTAAAGTAATTGTCATTTCCTAATTGCTTTAAGGGTGAATAGAACAAAGAATAACCTATGGTACATCCTCCAATAATTTATTTAATATAACTGAAGAAAGATGATGATTTCCATCGCAAATTGACCCAACTGAATCCTTTTTGAATGACGTCACAGAGATGGAGGTCAGCGTGGGGCATGTGGGAAAGGAGGGAAAGGAAATTGAGCTAATGTTAGGCTTAAACTATTTAAATATTTTAAAGATAGAAATGAGAAGAATTCTTGTATTATAACTAGTTTTTAAAATTAAACTTAAATGTCGAAGGATAAGAAATTGTAACGGGCTAAAAACTGTAGATTTATTCCAAGTTAAAGGTAATTAACACTACGACTCACATTGTTAGACTTTAAAAATTGACCAACTAACGTTAGATAAACTCTTCTTAATCCTAGACTCATATCCAGTCGAGACTTCATTGTGAAGCTCAGAGTTGGAATTAGGCCTAATGTAATGTGTGAAATGCACGTTACATTTTTTGGGGTCATTTCTGTCTTGGAGTGAAATTGTGATTGCAATTATGTGATTTTAAGGCAAGTACTGTTTCGGGTTTTAGTATGTATATATGTTTTCTACGATGTAAATTATAATGCCCTTGTATTGTTTCTGTTATTTCTGCTCTATTAAAAAAACTAATAAATACAAAGATATTCATTTATTTTATATGTTAACCATTTTCCTATTTTTTAAGTAATTTTTATTTTGATACGAGTATTAATATACACTGAGTGGTCTGCTGTATAATTAACATTTCTTTCTGTGATATTAATTATTATGTTTATCAAGCATGTTTTAATTTATTTCAGGATTTTTTTAAAATTATGTTCCATATCCAGTCATTTACTGTATCAAATCTAGTAGCTATGTTTTATCCATTATTGCTCTACAATGCAGTTTAAGATTATGAAAGACCAGTTAACAGAAAGCTATTTACTTGGAGCATTGAACTATCTAAGTAACCAGCTCAGTCTAAATATAACCCTCAATATCCAAAACTTTATCCATCAAAAATGTTATGAATTCAAACATCAAGATCATGTTTGGCATGTTATCAGACAACTTATTCCCAAGTTAATTATTAAAAGATAGACATTTCGTCATAAGCAACCATGGCTTATATACTTTAGTATTTGAGGATTTTCTTGCAGTTAAACCTTAGTTTCAAGCCTATAATGAGTTTAAGCATGTAAATTAGATCAATACTAGTTCTACAATCTTGAGAAAACAAGTGGAAGTCTTTTGAGTTTCTCTTCAAACCTTAAAGTTTCTGATCAGGAATCAGTGTTGCAACTTCTATCTGAACCTTTTTAGACAAATCAATATTATTATTATTTTAACCACAAACAGATGAAATCGATAAACGGTACTTCAGGTGAGGCCTGTATAAGGGAATGGTGAGGTCAGTCTTAAACTATAAATGATAAACTTTCTACATATCATCCATTATATGTGTGTGTGTGTGTATATGTGTATATACACACACACACTGCTGGCCAAAATCTTAAGGCCAATGAATGTAAAGAGAAAAATATGCATCTTGCGTTGTTAGACTGAACCACTTATTTGAGTAGAGCTTCGAAAGATGAAAATAAGAAAAGGGAAAATAAAAATAAACTTTTTTAGCATTTAATAGGAAAAAGGGGAACACTATGAAATTAGCCTAAATACAAGCTGGTCAAATGTTTAAGACCATACCAAAAAGAAGTCCTAAACAGGGTAGGAAATGCCCAACACGAGGTCTTAGTAGTGAGTTGCACGGCCATCATTGCGAATAACTGCAAACAATCACTTTAACATGATCGATATAAGCGTTTGCAGAAGGCTGGCTGGAATGTTATTCCAAGTGGTGAAGATGGCTTCACGAAGATCATGCACTGTTTGGAATTGACTTCCTTTGCCATCCACCCCCAAACATTTTCAGTGGGGTTCAGTTTGGGCAAACACCCTGGATGGTCCAAAAGAATCACATTATTTGCCATGAAAAAGTCCTTTGTCCTGCAGGCACTGTGGATTGCAGTGTTGTCCTGCTGAAATATCCAGTCATTTCCACCCAAGCGAGGGCCTTCAGTCAATAAGGATGCTCTCTCCAACATGCCAATGTAACCAGCTGTTGTTTGATGCCCCTGTATAACCTGAAGTTCTATGGAAGGAGAAAGCACTCCAGATCATGATGGAATCTCCTCTACTGTGTCGTTTAGAAAATGTCTCCATTGGGTTGTTTATATTGTGCCAGTAATGTTGGAAGCCATCTAGACCATCCAAGTTAAATTTTTTCTCATCAGAGAACAAATCTTCTTCCACTTTTTTACGTCCCATGTTTGGTGCTTCTCAACAAAGTTTAACCAAGCTGTTTCATGGTGTGAAAGGAGGCGTGGCCTTTGAAGACTTTTACGGTTTTTAAAACCTTTCTCTCGTAGATGCTATCTTATTGTTCTTCAGCTGCATTTTGCGTCCGTAAGGGCCTTAATCTGGTTCGATGATGGGCTGGTGTCTTGCCGGACAACCCTTCGAATCCTCCTGCTCAACGCTGGTGAAATTTTCTTGGGCCGACGACCACTTGAAATTCTCATTCCGTATCCCTCATGGTTTTTTAAGAAATTTGCAACAGCAGTTTTACTATGCCCAATCTCACCAGTGATAGCACGTTGAGAGAGACCTTGCTTTTGCAGCTTGACAATTCTGCCACGTTCAAACTCTGTCAACTTTTTAGTTTTTGCCATGTTTTTACCCATTGTAACACAGGAGAGGTCAGTGGGAGGTGTTGACAATGCTAATGCTTGAACTCAAGGGACTAAATTTCATTACGTGTTTACCGAATAACGCTTTGTTTCACTATGGTCGTAAACTTTTGACCAGCTAGTATTTAGGCTAATTTCATAGTGTTCCCCTTTTTCCTATTAAATGCTAAAAAAGTTTATTTTTATTTTCCCTTTTCTTATTTTTATCTTTCGAAGCTCTACTCAAATAAGTGGTTGAGTCTAACAGTGCAAAATGCATATTTTTTCTTTATGGTCATTGGCCTTAAGATTTTAGCCAGCAGTGTATATATATGGATTTGGGCATATAGATCACATTTAGTAAAAGAAGTCTCATTTGTGCACAGTTAGATGATCTCATGGATATCATTGACAGTTTATAATATCAACTGCAGTGTCATTACCAAAACCCACCAGATATTACAAGAATCACTGTTATCTCAGACATTAGGTGGACATGCTGTTGTCCATTGTTTGTGTATGCTGTAGAAGGTACTAGAACTGATTTTTGTAATAATCTTCGAGTTTAACTAAGGTTTGTATTAATGGTTTGAATCCCAGAGACAGTTATGTATTGATGTATCTCAAGACAGCTGGTATGGATATTAAAATGTTTATTAAAATAAAGTAGAGAACAACATTTTGACTTCCTTAGGTCATCCTCAGGTTAACAAAAAGCTGTGTATTATTGGCATTTTTGTAGTAAAGAAACATGTTTATTGGTACTTGTAGATGGTGTGATAAGTACTTAGATCCAAGAAACAACTGGTGTCATGTCGCAAAGTCTCAGAAACAGCAGGTATAGTGTATATAGTAATGACTTGGTGAATATATGTATTTCAGTTGTATAGGTCTGGATTTAGCATGTAGACAACTGTCTAGATCAGAAGTTTTTATATTTATTTAAATTTGTTTAGAATTGGTTACATCATACTTGTTTCACAACTTTTTATCTTACTTAAACTATATTTCTAGGCTGGTGTACCAAAAAGGCAGTGAAGCCTAGGATATATCCTTCAGTTGTACAAAGTGGGAGGTGAAACTTGAGATATATTCCTCCATTCTACCGAGAAGGAGGTGAAACCTGAGATATATTTCTCCATTCTACTGAGAGGGAGATGAAACTTGGGGTATATCCTTCAGTTACACCAAGAGAGATATCAAGGCTGGGATATATTTGTTGGTTTCACTGAGAGAGCAGTCTAGCATGGCTAGGTGGTTAGGGCATTCAACTCGCAATCTGAGTGTTGCTGGTTCACATCCCTGTCGTGCCAAATATGCTTGCCTTTTCAGCTCTGGGGGCTTTATAATATGATGGTCAATCCCACTATTCATTGGTAAAAAAGTAGCCTGAGAGTTAGTGGTGGATGCTGATGACTAGGTTGTCTTCCCTCTAGTCGTATTCTGCTGAATTAGAAATGGCTAGCAGAGATAGCCCTCGTGTAGCTTTGTACAAAATTCAAAACAAACAAACCTCTGAGGGAGGGGTCAAGCCTGGGATATATTTGTCAGTTTTACTGAGAGGGATATGTATCCTGGGCTATGTTTGTCAGTTCCACCAAGAGAGAGATAAAGTCTGGGCTACATATTTAAAGCCCACTGTCCACCATGAGAGCTGGTAGAATATTTGTATAAATTTGTATGAAATAATTACTGAATGTTTAAGCAAACAGTAGCCACACCTTTAGTCACTTTGAATGTATATAGCATCATTCTAAAAACTATTGGGGAGGAAGGCAATTTTTCTCTGAGGTCCATGGTGGCTCTCATAGGTACAGATATTGTAAGACAGCTAATATAGAATGAACTTCTAGTGAGAGTATCTACAATTTTATGCATATTGGAAGATAGAGAGATAACATTTCTTCCAAATGTCTAATCAGCAAACTCTTTACTTACAATATTTCATTGTTCTCTGTTGAGTAGTGGAGCTGCAGTCTTGAAATCAAGGCATCTAGTTGCATGTGTAGGTAAATACTGGGATTATTTCTTTGTTTCACTTTAAAATGCTCTTTAACTTCAACAGTTAGGTGGTGTAATGTGGAAATGATTGAGTGGTTTAATACATCATCATTCACATGTTCTTACTTCAGTTCATGTACATTAAACTGGTTTACCAACTTCCAATAGTTGGGTGGTCTCGTATCACTAAAGCCATAAAGCTTGATTTTCACACTTTTCTCATGTCAGTCTTGTCATCCTCATGAAATCATAATCTGATGGTAGGCATGATGCTCTGTTGCAAGTATATTCAGAGAGGCACATCTAATACAATATGTTAGTGGTGGCGTATTGAACATAATCACTTACCTATGAGCTACAATTACATTGATTGATTTGATTCGAACAATTGATCAATGAAAATCCAAAATATACCTTCTCTCACACTCAAGCTTTTACTCAACTGCTGGGATATATTTTCCTTTGCACATCTAAACGTTGGTTAGATTTTTTCTTACTTGCTTCCATTTTTTTATTCCTTACTTAACCCTGTCACTACAATCTACTTCTTTCATAAGCAGTTATGTAACTCTAGTGGATGTTCTTTACAGAAATTAAACCAGTTGATGAAATGTTTTTTAATTTCACTTGAATAGTCCTAAATTTATGTAGCTTTAGAAAAATAAATGTGTTTGATTTTTCTCAACTATTTAAAATAAACCATTTGTTATTTAATAAAGTTATTTAGACTGAGACTTTGAATAGTTCACATGTAATGTGGTTTTAGTTTAGAGTTTAAGGTAAATGTTTATATTTTGTTCTACATTTTCTGTGATATATCATTGCCTCCAGGTGTCATCATCAATGTACAGTGTAATGAAATATTTAAATTTAAGAAATGGAAATACATACATACCTTTTGAAACTTCTTTTTGTCGTATGCACAATGTCCTTGCAGTGGTCTGTTGTCATTGTAAAACATTTCTTCTGCACAAATTCGAAACAACTACACTAGCACACGTCAATGACTCCATCTTACTCAGACGTTTTGACAAGTCCAAGCTTTCAGAAGTTTAACATACAAAAGTTATAAACATTTTAAAACATAAATAATACATAATTAATTTAGATATAAAAGTAAAATCTAAATATAATCTGTTTAACAAACTAATATATCTAAACTTTCCAAACAGTTCATGCCTCTTAAATAAACAGAGAAGCTCTTGAATGTTTTCTCCCAACTAATGAGAGACAGATAGAACTGTCCTTTGACCATCTATGCCAATAATCTGTATTAGTTATTCAGTTTCTTTTCTAAGAGCTATTAAAGTTGAGAATTTTAATCACGTGTGGATCACGTGATAACATAAGCTGCAGATTTAATTGCATTTTTAAATAAAGGAATGAAACTTAGATAACATGAAATCTTAAACTACAACGTACTTGATAATAGTAATTTTATTAAAATATGTTTATAGTAAAGTGGTTTAATTCAGTCTTGTTGAATTTAACTTGGTAAAATCTCATGCCATGCACAGAAAGGGGTTTAAAGAGTGAGAGGTAATCAAAGGGTTAATTACTCTTGTTTGTATCTGCCTTATGACACTCTCCACCTATGTTAGTGTTACTTTTATCATAGTACTATATATAAACATCTTTGAATAATAGTTACTTTTTCTCTACAAAACTTTCATTAACTTGACACTTGGAGTGTTCTTCATGCTAACTTTGATTTTTGTAAAACAAAAGCTTTTTGTTTATCGAGCTGATTTACAGTTGAGGCTGCACTTGCAGGCAGTTTTGGACATTTGGGAGAGAATTTGTTTCTTTTTCAGTGCCATTTTCTTCCATTAGTACATTGAGTGCATGATGTTTAGAGTCTTTCTCCAGTTGCTTTGGAGTCTGCACTTCTCTTTATGATAAAAAAAAAAAGAAGTCTGCCATATTTCTTAGAACAACATGTTTTCACCTTCCTCTTCCAGATGGAAACATATTTTAATTGTCAGTGAATAGGCCCACTCCTAGAAATACGGGGCTCCTTAACAGAGTCTGTGGTCAATGTTTCCAGATCACAGTTTTCTGGGATTTGTCTAACCATAACTCTGATGTTGAGATATTTATCACCCCTAAATTTCTTGGAAGCTTCTAAGCAATCACCACATCATTTTTGTGGGTGTTCCAGAGTCTGGATTTAAAGGTTCATTTTGCTCATTTTTGTTCATTTCTATCATTGTTGGCTTCTCAACTTTCCTCAATTCAAACAGAGGGTCATATTTCCAACCATATTTGAGTGTCCTAACCCTGACACCAGCCCCTAGGTCCATTGTTATCCAGAATATATTCCACTTATATCCATGAGGTTCCTCTGCTTGGTTGGAATGGCACCAGTTGCAGTGATGACTTAAGTATGCTTTTGGGATGCATGAGGGCTTAACTTCAAGAATTTCTGTGTGGGTGGAAAATCTTTACCTCTGGTTTGTGGGTATCACAAGGACCTTGCATAAGGATAACTCATTCAGTTCACATCACTACCACCATTATCCCCCTTTCAACCTGTAATGCTTCTGCATCCCACGGATTCTAGGATTTTGGTTAACTTTGTTCCATAGTTATTGGAAATTGTCAAAAGTGTGCAGTAAAAAGAGTTGTTGTAGTTCTTTGATTTGATTTGATTTTTTTTTATTGTGCCCAAGTAAGCAGGAGGTGGGTGTCCACTCATTGATCTATCTTGTCTAAATCATTTCTCACCCTGCATTGGTATTTTTTGCCAGGATAGTGGATGATTAAGTTTGATGTTGCCAATGCCTGTTTGCTCGTTCCCATAGTAGAGCTGTCTTGCCACTATCTGTGTGCAGTTTGTGCATAAGGGTCTGATGCTGCAGTTCAAAGGACTGGTCTGACTTTTGGGCTAGTATTGGTTCTAGATTTTTTTCTGCTGAATCATATGAATCTTTTCTTATCTCCATTTCCTGAGCCTGTGCACACACTATTCCATGAATGACTGGCTACTGCTGGCATCATCTCAGTTAGTGGAATATCACATCCAGATACTGCTTTTCAAAGTTATCAAGAAAGGATCTCTTATCAGAGCTAAAACCTTATCTTCTCATTCCAACACAATATATTGTCCATCAGGCTCATTCAACTCCAATCTGGCCCCACACTATGGAACAGGAAGTCTGACTTTTTCATTTCTTTCTCTCATAGGTCTTTTTATTGTGGAGACATGGGCATCAATTGAATTCCCCATTTGTTTGGAATGAGTGCACATGAGATCTTTTCAGTGGTCTCTCTGCAACCAATGGATCATAAATGGTGATCCACTGGATAACCCAGTTTCCTTATTCAGGATCAACATTCTTTATCTTTAGTGGTCATTATAGCAGAACAATATAATGACTGCTGTTCCACTGCTGCCAGCTCATTCAGAGCTCTATCTTTTAACAGATGCCTCACTTCAGGGATAGAATGCATGTCTCATAGGACAAGGATTCCAAAGCTAAGGGATGTACGGTAAGGCTTACTTCCACATCAATATTTTAGAACTTCTTGCTGTTCCAAGGGCAATGTCTTAAGATCTGCAGTTATTGAGAGGCAAAGTTGTCATGCTTCACTTTGACAATTTTGCTGTAGTGTCTTACATTTCTTGTCAAAGGTGCATTTTGTCCCAGTCTTTTTGGATCTTCTGTATTGGACCCACTTCCATCATATAATCTTATTAGTTTGCCATATTTCAAGGATGATGAATTGGGTGGCAAATCAATTGTTTTGTTCCAGCTGGATTCTCTTGGCAGACTGGACGCTTCATCATGAGGTTTTCCATTGGATTTGTCCAAAGTTTGGACTCTGATCAATGCACATGTCACTCATTGGAACACTCAGCTACCAGCATTTTGGTCTCTGGTACATCATTCTGTGGCATTGGCAATAGATGCATTCAGTCAGGATTGAAGTGGATTGCATCTATATGCCTATCCGTCTGTTTATATGTTACTTAGAGTCCTAATAATTATTCGTTCCACTAATCTTCACATCCTGTTAGGGGCACCAGTTTGGCTGACTCAACTCTGATTTCTGCTTCTACAGTACCTTCATGAGCACCCACTTTTTTATTTCTTCTCTGACTGTTTCTGTTGAGATAGCTATGAAACAAAATTTTCCACTCATCCATCCTGAAGCTCAAGATTAATTCATGGTGGTTTTGCTGTCCTACACATGGCATTGGGATTTAACTTCTAAAGTTGCCATGTACTTTCCTCTGCATCGTACCATGATGGACAGTTATCAGTGGAAATGGTACACATATTGACAAAGGGGTATTGTGAGGAAGTTGAACCCTCTTCATACAGATGTGCCAACCTTAGGTTAGTTTTTGATCTGGACCTTTCACAGGAGGTTTTGTATCTTTTGCAATGATCCTGTGTAAAATGGTCTTATTGACTACTTTTGGTACTTGAAGAGATGAAAATTCCTTTAGTATCCAGTGCTGTCTGGTCTTCTCAATTTGTTTAAAGGCCTTTGTTCCTAATGACCATTTCTGTTACCTAAGATGTATAAAGGGGATGTTGTGTGTTCTTCATTGATGTCTGTTTGAGGGTGTATCCTTATGTACCATGTATCATTTTTTTTTTTTTTAGGTTTCTTGTTGCTGCTGTCCTGTGGATATCACTGGTTGTAAGTTTTGCACTGCACATGCACAAGACATTTTATCATTCTACCTATGTCCTTCTATACACAGATAATAGTTTTTATTTATTTAGACCCTTCTGTTTCCTGGAATTCATCCCCTATTACCTTGAAGGGGTGAGTATAAAAATTGATGCATATTGTTTATTATAGGCTCTCACTGAAGGCAAGGAGACTTTTGTGAGTCATATCTCATCAGATATATTCCACTTCTATACCCTTAAATGGTCCATTTAAATTTGCTGCTGAAGATAACTGTGTAGGCTGGTTTGTGGCCCTTTTATCTCTCACTATCTGCAAGATTTGGCAGCATCTTTCAACTCCTTTAGCTCCTTTAATTACTCCTTTTTGGAAGTTAACATATTCATAAAAGTAAAATGTATTTCCAATAATACCTCTGCTGACTCTCTCCCACTGTTCCACCCCTCTGAGAGCTGGTGTTGAGATTGGATCAGTCTTAAAAAATTGATAACATTATCTGAATGAGGTGTTTATGTACAGTACGAGGATAGAGGATGTATTGATGTAATTAGAGAGTATTGCAAGACAAACATCACTAAGGACATTTGAATAGGATATAAAAGATTGGAGCATGTTCAGATAAGCAAAGGAAGATACCTTGGTTTTCTAGTAATAGCTAGCTATTAGTGTGAGAGGAGGTAAGTATTATTGTAAATATATTGTCAGTTTAGGAGGACGTCAACATTTCTTGTATACAGCCTGTTGTCTGGTACATGTTTCCTAAATCTTCAAACTCTGTACTTTATTGTCTACACTGTTGTTTGGTATGTAATACATTGTTCTTTAAACATTCAAAAATTGTACAATCTTTGTTTTTTTTAGGCTACAGCATATTTGTTGATGTTTGTATGGACCACAAATTATGACTCAACTTTCATTTTATTATTTCCTTAGGCTACACCTTGTTTTTATACATAAATGTTTTCAATTACTCTTTAAACTTGTGTAATGCATATATTTTTGTCTTATCATTAAAGCTTATTTTCTGTTCTTGTGTGCTGATAACATTTACAGACAATTCTTATTGCAAGTTTTATTGTTGGTGTAAATTTTCTCCCAGAAGCTGTAGTTGATGTGGGTGAATTTATTTTTCTTGCAGTGTAAATTTTCTTGTCAGTGTAAAATATTTGTTTGTTGGCTGTACTTTCTCTCAATTCAAGGGTTTATAGCTCATTTAACTTGTTTCACTGTTAAACGGACTTATTTTATTTACATTTTATCTTTGTTGTGTACCAGTTGTTGTATTGAATGTGTTGAATATTTCTTCTTATAGGTTGGATCTGGTAATAACTCAAGTTTGTTTATGTGTAGGAGATGAGAGTAGAGAAAGTTGCATGTTAGAAAGTGGAAACATGTGGTTCCAAGAAGAAATACCACAGAATGAGTGATGATGTACTGTCTGATGACCACTTAGTCCCTCTCACTGCAAAGAAAGACACTTCACCTAAACAGCAAACCAATGGATTTGAAGTCGCAACTGGTGATAGAAAGTGTGGAAACAAGACTACTTGGAAGAATCAAAGCAGCAGTAGGGATGATAGTGAGGAGAGGGTTAACAGTAGGGATGATAGTAAGGAGAGGGTTAAATGTATTGACAAAGAGGAAGCAAAACATATTCCAGACAAGGCTGAAGAAAGTGAGAGAGATTTTTCTTCAGTCACTCCACCATGTTTTAATTGGAGTCGGGATATCTCCTTTTTGCTTCGAGACTTGGAGGGGATTAACTTGTTCAAAAAATTCCTCACTGAGGAAAACTGCCGTGAGTGTCTTGACTTTTGGTTGGCATGTGAGGGAATAAAAAAGACCACCACCAGTACCAGCTACCTTCACCAGTTGATTCGAGTTATTTACAAAAAGTTCATAAGGTCTGCTGTTGTGCAGATTAATCCAGAAACTCGGAAGGAAATAACTGACAAAATAGAACAGAAGCTTGGGTTAGAACAGTCGATTTTTGATAAAGCACAAAGAGATGTAGAGCAAGTAATGTCTCAGACTGTGTACCCAAATTTCTTGAAATCGGACATATTTCTTGGTTACATTCACTCGTTACAGAATTATGGCCACTTGCAGTCTGAGAAGCACAGTTGTAGTTCTGAATCATCTAGTTCAACTGGTAGTGAGCCTGGATCTAGACAAGATACTTTGCCAACATTACATGAAGATACAGAGCTCTCTATGGAACAAGTCTCAAAATTATCATTGTTAACAAGTGAAGCAGTAAAACCAAGAATGAAGCTAAAAGGGAGAACTGACCATATTCCATACGAGTCTCATAGTGGGTGAGTTTCTTTAGCATGCAATTTTGTCAGTGTTATGGGTTTTTTTTAGGTTTCTGAAAGTAAAAGCATAACTAGTTAATACGTGTCTAACAAGTAATGATGTGTGTTTGCATATTTCACATTGTGAAAATAAAAACGGTTGTTAGATGTTGGTGTTTATAGTTTAGGTTGTGAAATTAAAAATAGTGCATAGAATGTGTGTAACAAGCAACATTTTAATGAATGGAAATAACTGTGGCTAAATGATTTGTTTAACAACTAATCCCGTGAGTGTTTGTACTTTAGTTTGTTCCAATAAAAACAGTTTAATGTAAATATCCTTTGTTAGTTGTGAATATTTCTGTAATATTCTTTATTTTTACAAGTTACAGATATCCCTAAATAAGGATTCCAGTTTCATATTATAATATGCTTTTGTCTGTAGACTTGCAGGTGAGAACACTAGTTACAGGATTTGTATAATGTGTTTGGTCTCTTTCATTACCAGTGTTTTCTGTTTATGGTATAAAAAATAAACTACCTTAAGATTCTAAATTCAGTAAGTCACAATATTACCTTTATTTTCTAACATTCAGTTAACCCCTTTTAATGGCATGTATGTTTCAGTGTTATATTGATTGTTAATGTATTAGTGCATGATTTTAGAAAAGTGTTGCATGCAGCAAGTAGAAGCTCTAAACCTTGCCACATCCGATACTCTACTTACCTGCCTACCTCGGCTCAAGACAGCGATCTCCAGAGCCTTTCATCTGACATTCCAACTGATGATACCATGTCTGTCACAGACAATAGTAGTTTGTAAGTTTTGTTTTATCGTTTAGAATATCTTCTTATAGTGATGGTAGTATGTAGTTGTGTTTCAGATCCTAAAATGCTTAGTATGGTTTTTCATACCCCTGTTTATACTTTTTTATTTATACTTTGTTATTTATCACTTTACGGTATTTTATTATATTAAACATTAGAATACGTATAATAAAAATCAGTAAAAAATTAGTTATCTGCATATACAAGTTCTGTACACTTTTACAGAATCATGGATATTTGTTTTGTGTCTGTTGCTAGGGAATGTTTTCCATTAACATCAAAGTATCAGCTTAAGAAACAACACAGAACCATGAAGAAGCATGCCTTAATGAACAAAGACTTGCTTAGTTCTCTACAACTTAATCCTGTGAGTATATGGTACAGAATTTCTACTTCTATAGGATACATTTTAAACTACTTGTCATCAAGCCTATTAATAAATAAATGAATAATATATTGTTAAGTAGTACTTGTGTAATATCTGATAACTACAATTGTTTTCTCATTTTACTTCCTCTCTTAGTGCCATTATGTTTATCCTAAAGACATGCCACCACCTATCGAGCCTGAGAAGTTTGCAGCCATTCTTACAGAGAAGTTGCTCCATGTGAAGAAAAAACTTGAAGCCGAAGAGAAAATGGAAGAATCACTTCGAAAAGTGGAAGTAAGCAGATAAAATTTTTACCCAACAACAAGAGTTACTTTTGTTTGTTAACGTTGCATGCTGTTTCATCCAATATCGTATGGGATGTCTTGTCACAAAGCTATTTTTTTCACTTTTCTTTAATTTTTATTTCACATGTGAAAATGTAAAAGTCTTATCAACCTACAGTAAGCAACATGAGCACAAAGGTCATTGTAACCAGAAGATGTAATGGTTTGCTTTACTTCTTTATGTACTGTTCTTTGTTTTAAGAAAAATAAACCCATTGGGAAAAGGTTAAGATACCATTCTGTAAAGGAAGTCTTTTGACAAAAAGCACATTTTCAACCATCTAATGTGTGTCATTCAATATCTTATTTTGTATTGTTAGGGTTAACACTATATTCATGTTTTGATTATCAGTTTTGCTGTCAAGATCATCAAAAACAGTCAACCATTTTGAGAAGTGATTTGAGTTTGTAATTATAGGAAAAATAAATAGTAGTTCATTCTAATAGGATGATATGAAAATATTTTGTCTGCCATTCTTACATTTTGTCTATTGCTATCGATAGCACCATGATGTTTACCAAATAATTTGTGTTGTATTTTAAATTTCTGGCCCTGTTTTAAGAACTCTGTTTCTTTCTAATTACTTGCCATAAAAAAGAAGCAATCCAGAACCCAAAATATGGTTTCTTAGCAGTTTAATGATAAGAGAAAAGTATAAAGGAAATCAACCATTGGCTTTTGATTTGATGGATTAGAGAAGGTAGGATTTTCTGTACACAGTTTTTACAGTTAAATCTCATGCAATAACTATAACATAGAAAAGCCTGTTTTCTTACTGTTTTCCCAAAGGTGCCATCATTTTGAAGTAAACTTCCTTTTTTTAGTAAGACCTTCCACTTTGGCTATAGTAAATGGGTTTTACCTTATCTTCACTTGCATTGTATACAGTATGTGAAATTACTTCCATTACATCAAGTGAGACTATTAAGAGTTTCTCAAAATCTGACAGTAATATTTCCTTCATATAAAAACAAATTACTTAGTAAAACATTTTTTGCCTAGTTCTTATGTGTAACAAGACAAGGAAGTGGAGTAACTTCTGGAATGAGGTATCTTGTAGGCTTTCTTCAAAACTGCTTGAAGGGTTAAAGCAAAACCTTTTCCTTTTGTAAACAACTTTCTGTATTTGAGCTGGTGTGTGGTGATCATGTAAGTTATTTCCTGTCACTTTAATTGACAACAATCCTTTATTTGTTGATCAAAGCAGAACAGTTTCACATAATAATCAACAGTTCTTTTTATTAGTAATCAGAGCATTTTATAAACTTGCTAGATTTGATTTCTGGCTGCAAGAAAATAGGTTTGTTCAGTTGTTTTCTTCCTTATCATAGAGTTGGTATGTAGGTATGTGTGGCCAAGGTACTCAGTGGGCATAATACAAATGTGTACACTAAAGAAATCAACAGTAAGAGTGTTTTACTTTAAAGGGTGACTGTTATTAACAAAACAAAAAAACCATCACCAACATATCAAACTAGAAAGTAACCAACCCATCAAATTGTTTATCTTTCTTTTTTGTATTTCAGTCAAGGTAAATCTACAACGTTACTTTATCACTAATGTCAGTCTAAAAGTAAATCAACTTTGTGTGTTTCTGGGCAGTGCATGATGTTTTCACTTAGTCTTAATAACTAGTAGTAATTTAAAAAAATTATAATTTTGTGTAAGTGTGGTTACTGTTATCCCTTGCAGATAGCTTTCTTATAGATTATGGAGTTTCTTTAAAAAGCTGAAGTGCAGGGTGAAACAGGAATTACCAGCCAGTAATAAATGAACCTTAGTTGACTGGTATGTATAGATATTCAATGGTTTGTACACTATACATTTGGACTGTTTAGGGAACCAACCACTATATTATATATGAACTATCACTACAGGTAATTTATAATTTATTACAGACATTCATAGAATACACTAACTTTCTGTTAAGGGAACAAACATCACAAAACAAATAATAACATATTCTATAAATTTAAAATGATATAGGGATGACACTGCCAAAAAATCCAAACAAGAATATGTATCATTTCTACATGACTTTCAATATTAAAATTTAATATTGTTCAATAGAATCCTTACTTGACTTACTACTACTGCAATTGTAAGTTATATACGAGGGCTGTTCAAAAAATACGCGGACTGTTTGAATTGCGCGGCTCCAGTTGGTTCTAGGGGAATCCGCTTGGTGTCGCTAGGTTCGCACAGATCAGCTGATTACGACGCCATTTCCCGATTGCAGATATCTTCATTTGTGTATTAGCTATGTGGTTTTAAGTGAAGTGCAATGTTTTTCGTTTGACGGATTTCAGAATGAATGACCTGAAGGAGCAATGACTTGCTGTGAAATTTTGTGTTAAACTTGAAAATCTGCGACTGAAACTTTTGCTATGCTTAACACAGCTTACAGTGATGTCGCTATGAAGCGTACGGCATGTTTCAAGTGGCATGAACGTTTTAAGGATGGTCGACAGTCCATTGAATATAATGAGCGTCCTGGACGCCCTTCCATGTCAACTGTCGACAAAATCAACACCTTGGTGCGGGCAAATCGACGTCTGACTGTCGGGGAGTTTGCTGAAGAGTGTTGGATATCAGTTGGATCTTGTTACGAGATTTTGACGAAAAATTGAAGATGCATCGCGTTGCTGTGAAATTCGGCCCTCAGAACTTGTGAGTTTTTGGCCAAACACTTGATCACTGTTCTTCCCCCCATCACCACCCCTACTCACCTGACCTTGCTCCTTGCAATCTTTTCTTGTTTCCCAAACTCAAAAGACCCTTGAAAGGAAGAAGATTTGAGACGATTCCCGAGATTAAGGCAAATGCGACGAAGGAGCTGGAGGACATTACAAAAGAAGCGTATCAGGACTGTTTCAACAAGTGGAAACACCGTTGGGATACGTGTGTGCACTGGGGAGGAGAGTGCTTTGAAGGGGTCCTAGACCTGTAACTTCTAAATAAAGTACATTTTGTTTTATGACGTCAGTCTGCGTATTTTTTGAACAGACCTTGTATTTCAGTTTGTAACATCGTGGTCATGTCAGGTGACTTGATAGCAACCGTGAGCCCAACTCTTGTGTAAGGTTTCATTCTTTAGAATGTATAGAATGAGATTCCTATATTACACATATTCCTGAGTTTTGTAGTAGCACAATTTAGGATAAGAATTTCACAGTTTAATTAAACATAAATTTTATCACATTGATTTCATTAAAACAAAGTATAAGCCCACATCTAAGTGTGATGTCTGTAAACACACGGAAATGAACATACTCCATCAATCAAACAAAAAAACAACAGTTCATGAAGAAATGCAACTTTGCATGAAGAAATGTATGTTTTCTGCATTATCTTTCCCTTGAGTAGATGGTTCTGATATGCATGTAAAGTACAGCCTGTAGAGAGACTACTATGTACCAGAACTCTTATACATACTACTATACCATAATAGGTACAGACTGTTCATATTTGTTGTATTGAAAGACAAAGCTGACCTTGTTTTGTTTATTATTATTCTATTTTGGGCTGATTAACTTTCACAAAGTTTTCTTTCCAGTTATCATTATTATGTCATCTTCTAATTTGTGGACTTACCATCTTGTATCATAGGAGCTTGATCTTCTATATCTCCTTGACTCATTTGTCTTAGGCCTATACGTACAGAATCAAGAAAGTATTGGTGGTCCAAGTGTAATGATTGTCAATGTCTTACCTATAAGGGTTGGATGGAATTAAAAGAACCAAATATACATTATCAAACTCATAATATTTAATGTTTTTTGCATTCATTTTTGTTGTGAATTTCACATACATTACACACAAACATCAAGCACTATGTACTTTTGACCAAAAGCACTGCTAAAGTATCAGAGTCAGTATTATGTGTGTAGTATTGGCAAGGATAAATGTGATAGGTTCTGTAGTTTCATAGCCTAGTCATCTGTCAGACCCCACAGATTTAAGTTGGTCTCAAAAGACATTTAGTTGTCTCACATGGATGTGCATTACACTACTTGAATTGTTATTCTGAACACTATTGAAATAGTATAATCTGTTTTTGTACATGCCCTTCTAACTAAATGTATTGTTTATTCTTTTTTGGAATAGTGTAATCAGTTTCTCTAGATAACCTTCTAACTAAAGGAGGCCTGGCTAGGCCAGGTGGGTTAAGGCATTCAACTTGTAATCATAGTGTTGCAGGTTCAAATCCCCGTTGCACCAAACATGCTTGCCCTTTCAGCTGTGGGGGTGTTATAATGTGACAGTTAATCCCACTATTCATTGGTAAAAGAGTAGCCTAAGAGTTGGCGGTGGGTGATGATGATTAACTACCTTCTCTCTCATCTTACACTCCTAAATTAGGGAAGGCTAGTGCAGATGGCCCTCGTGTAGCTTTGTGCAAAATTCAAAAACAAACAAACAACTCTAACTAAATGTATTGTTGTTTATTCTTTGTTGGAAGAGTGTAATCTGTTTGTGCAGATGACCTTCTAACTAAATGTATTGTTGTTGTTTATTCTTTGTTGGAATAGTGTAATCTGTTTTTGTAGATATCCTTCTAACTATATGTATTGTTGTTTGTTCTTTGTTGGAACAGTGTAATTTTTTTGTGTATATGATCTTCTAGCTAGTTGTATTGTTATTACAAAAGTGTGGTAAATGACTTTAAACCATGGGTAAAGAAGTTGGCAGTTGCAGTGTAATTAATATTGTGAAACGCTTTTTGTTGATAGACTGCACTAGAGTTTAGTATTATCATTTCAAAATAAGTATTATATTTAAGTTATGAGTGACTTACGTAACTGATACTAAAATTCAGTTGTATATTCATCTGTTTGTAGGCAGAAGACAGTTTTTTTCGACCATCTGATGCAAGCTTATCATCATCATCATTTGAACGATTTGCTAGGATTCCTCCTCAGCTCATTACAGCAGCCATGAAAGAGAAACTTTCACGAACAGACGAAAGTGACCAGTCCATCCTTGATGAACATGTTTCTCGAGTGTGGAAAGATTCGAATCGTACTTCTCCAGATTGTTCACCACCACGAAATAGAGGTCTTGACTGGGGAATCGAGCCCTCTCAGGAAGTCCCAATTAACCCTTACCAAGTATTAAGGTCCCCACATATGAGTCGACACTACATCTCAGGAAGACACAGAAGGGTTGGTTATATAGATTCCTCTGTTCTGTTAATATTAATTGATAGGACCAGAGAGTCATGTTCGCTAGACAAAGTTTCATTTTCCATACATCGATTTTTCCCTCTGATAGTGAGGTTGATAAGAAGAGCTTACTCTGGGAGCAAAATAAATCCACTGGTAACATACTGGGTGTGTGCACCCTTCTGATTGGGTGTTTACCTAATATTGTAGCACAGGTGATCCTGTATGGTAAATACCAGATCATTGCCAGTGGTTGTTTTCTCACATGGATATTTCTCATGTAGTGTATGGCTTATCCACATTACACGTACATAGACTGTTGACTACACATAATATCCAGCCCAGTTGCCCACCTATGTTCTTTTGACAGCACCTATCAATCTACTATTTGTATTGGGTAAAAACTATTCTTTGGTGGAGGTGGATACAACTTCCCAATAAGTCGTTATTCCATTAGACCCACTGATCTCCAAGTGGCTGTCAAACCTTATGAGTTTTACATTGTCACAAATATAACACATAACATTAAATTACTTTGGACTCAGACAAGTAACGAAAGAGACTCTTTTCCCAAACAAATCTTTAGGAAAAATATTTCATTAAAAAATCTTATTAATGTGTTCAAAATCAATAGTAACAATCTACCAAATTTTGTGAAGATATACATGCTGTATCAAAAGTTATAGAGCAGATACTTAACGTGAAAATGTGTAGATGAACTCGTGTATTATCCCGAATCCATAGTGAAAGGGTTAAATTATAATTATTAAAAGTAAAATATCTTGTTTAATGTATCGGTTTTTACAGGAATTACTGCAGTAGCATCTGGTACTGTAATTTGTTTTATACAATTAGGAAAAAAATTGTGAAAGTATAGGATATCTGTTCATGGCATAAGTATTACCAGTGTATCTGTGATCATATAATGAGATAACAACTTGATAATACAGCCATTGCATTTAAAGCAAGAAAGTAGAAAGAAATAATGCTAGACTAGTAATAAAATATTTAATGTTGATCTTATAGTCACACTATTAGTATGGTTGTTTCTGTGGAAACAGAAATAAAGTTAGCTAGGAAAGTAATATGAAAATACTGTTAACTAAGAAATATACTTAATGAAGAGATGATACTTGTATCTGAAAATTAGTGTTATTCCTAAAGTGTAAGACAGTTTCAAAGCTTATCAAGGGTATTAAGTTTTGTGTGGCTCTGACTAGCATGAGATTCTAAATGATACACGAAATCCTGTTATGGTTAATTCACTTTGAAGAAGTTGCTAATTTGTAATAATATATTTAACAGGAACGAGACAATTGCTCAAGTGACAGTGGAACTGTCCCAGACTTTACTCCTGAGAATGAACGTACAAATCTTTCTGTACGCCCCATACACGTGTACCGACATGTTCATCACCACTATCTTTCACCAATTGATAATTCAACAGCCCCATTATTTAAAGGGAATAACATGGGGCCAGAACCTGTTGGAAATGAAGAACGGCGTAGATCCAAAGAAACCACTCGCAGATCTAAGAAAGTACCACCAGGGGATTCTAGTAGTAGTTGTGTGGACAGTGGAGTCAGTATGGTGGGAGGCACTGTGCCTCCAATGGATGTTACTGAAAGGTATATTAAATTCGCAAGTTCCACTGTCATTATGGTCTTTGTACACACCTTCCTTTCAGTTTTTTACCCATAATCACAAGAACATTTCCAAGCTCTAACATTCTGTCGGGTAGTAAAACATTAATATAACTGACATTTCTTTCTGCAGTTTGGATCATTGTAAATAATTAAGTAAAATTATTTTTCTGGTTTAAAATACACTTCATGCAAACATTCTAGGTTATTCATGGACATTTTAAAATATTATACTTCATATAAGCATAATTTGTTTCTTCTTATTTGTATGTAATATTGTGTAAGTTGTAGACACTGTTTTAATCAGTCCAACACTGATTACTGAAGATTTTGATCTCAAATGAGTTTATTTCTTTAGGGTCTACAATTGGATTCGGGACAAAGAAAAATATAGATCTCAGTCCCATGGACCTGATGTTGAAAGAGAGTCGTCTTCAAAACATAAGAAGTCCAGTCGCAGTGGTACATCTCTAGTTCCTTCAGCATCCAGCAAACAGAGGTAAAGAGTGTAATATTGTGTGCACAGTATCAGGCGTGGGGTATTCATATTCAAATTCAGTAGCATAGTATTCATGTGATTTAGTGAGTACTTGATATTGTAAATGTCAACTCTTATGTTCATCAAATTTCTAGACTGTCATTATCACATCTAGACAAATCAATTTTTTTTTCAATACAAGCTTCATTCACTTGGGAAATGTTCCTGTCGGAAAGATTTCTGCTGTAATACAAATTCATACTTTTCCATATAGAAAATAATGTAATATAATACATCATGTAATTGATGAAAAACTTGGTTTTTTATTGGTGAAAAATAATATAGCATTGTCATCACAGATTAATATAGCATTCAATGACACAGGGAACTATTGATAAATCCTGAAAGAGAGTGTGCGACAGGTGAGTGGAGCAAGAAGTGTTTCTATGTGTTGGCTACATAACCAAACAAAACTAGAGGATATGAAAATTATGCTTTGCCTTAGTAATTACAGCATTATTAAATTTTGCACTTGTTGGAGGGTGGTACATTAATGAGAGAATAGAAGAAGTTACTTCTTAAACAAGGAAATGTTTTTATTTTGTATCACCTTATAAAATTAAGAATTTAAAACTTACATACTATCAAAATATTGATTATTTATTATTTGTCATTAAAAGAAAATAGTTAAATGAAATGTTGCTAAAACTCTGTGTCAGACACAGTAAAGGATAACCAGAGCAACATTAAAGATCATAACATGCACAGTACAAGATACCCTAAGCAAGGTTAAAGATCATAACATGCATAGTACAGGATACCCAGAGCAAGGTTAGAGATCATAACATGCATAGTACAGGATACCCAGAGCAAGTTTAGAGATCATAACATGCACAGTACAGGATACCCAGAGGAAGGTTAGAGATCATAACATGCACAGTACAGGATACCCAGAGGAAGGTTAGAGATCATAACATGCACAGTAAAGAATACCCACAGCAATGTTAAAGGATGTGAATACAATACAAGTGATAGTATTTCAGAAAGGGTTAAAATGTTGAATCTGACCTACTGAAAAGATCTTAACATGCACAGTAAAGGATGTCTGTGGCAAGAGGGTTAAAACAGGTCAGTGCTCAACAACCACCTTAAGATCTGTTATTTTACATAGTTATTAATGCAGTTGAGTCACTTGAGAGAATGTGAAGTGTGTACCGAACTGTCTTCAGTGGTTATTAAAAACTTCATACTTCCTACTGGTCACATGAAGTGTAAATATTATGAGAAAACTATTTCTACACAAGGAAGAACCACTTCTGACCTGGTTAAACATCTAAAGGTAAGCCTTTTTATTATTTTTGTTAATATGAACTATATACTATAATATAGGTAAATTAATTAATGTTAAATTATGTTTTAGAGTTAAACTTTCTAATGTTTTGAACTATAATTATTTTTATTATATAATTGAAATACATTTTTGTATTTGTAGTGTAATCATGAGGCAGAGCTACAGAAGTCTACATCTGGCTCTGGTACTTCCACAGTAGCAGCTTACTGTACAAAATCAACTAAGCACAAGTCTGTATACTCTTGTCAGAATCCCAACAAGCTCATCGATTTTATAGCTGATACACTCTAACCTTTATCAGTGGTGGAGTTAGAAGATTTTTCAAGATCTAACAACAGTCATGGATTCTTTGTATATTCTTCCCAGTTGCAAACATCTGTCCACAGTGTTTATTGAGAGCAGGTTTGATGAAGTCCAACAAAAAAAAGGTTATCTCAATATTACAACTGATACCCAACATCAGTGCCATTGTGATTATCTGGAGTAGCAGAAAAATGTACAGCTTTCTCAGAGTGACTGGTCATTTTATACTTGACTGGAAATACAACCAGTCATGCTGGCATGTTGTAGTTTCAAAGTATATCGCACATTGAAGCTCATTGTAATGAAATAATAAACCTGTAGCATCAACAAGGTTTCATGTGTGACATCTGATAACACCTTCAACATCATTGAGGCTTTCTGCTTGCCAAGGTTTGAACCACAAACACTAGGTAGTGTGAGAGACAGTGATATCTCATCTACAAATAATGATTCAGAAGATGAAATGTTGGATGGATCTAAATCAGTAGACAGTTTGTGGATTTCTTCATGAACATGAACTTTTCTTTTCCCACACACTACAGCTTGTGGTCAGGGATGGCATGATAAAGCTGGATCACTGCTGACAGTAATTTTCAAAGCATTGGCCATTGTGTTCTACGTTCAAAACTCAACTCTACAACTGTTCTACTCAAGGGGGATGCCAGAGTTCAGTCGGTATCACCAGCATGATGGAGCTCTGCAATTAAGATTATTAATTATTTATTTTATATTTCCTAGGAGAGGTTGGATAACCTAGATACTAGGTCATTGAAAGTTTTCATAATCAAACTGTGGTTACAGATTTGGTGACAATACCAACACCTGTTGAAGAGGTAACAGATTTAATCCAGGTTCAGAACATTGTTACCTCCTGGTACGTAGTACCATGTGTTAATGGGTTGATGGCTGAGATTGACAGTGAGTAGCTGAGATATAATTTTAGTTTCATCTCTGTGCTGAGTACTGAAGAAATCTGTTCTCACCTAAAATCAGTATGAATAATGAAGAATATTCTGCTCTGCTGTGGCAGTGGATCTCAGATTTAAACTTGATCACTGTTTAACTGACCCTATGGTGCATGAATTCAGTCAAATGCTCTTGCAGCAAGAAGTCGAGCAACTTTCCTTAACAAGTAATCCAACAACTATGGAACCTGAAGGCCACTGTAAATCCTCCCTCTTTAGTTTCCTCCAAGAAACCAGCCAGCTCATCTTTAGAGGACACAAAGATCACCACATACTGTGATGGTCCTTGTATTCCTGAAGAAAGCAACCTTCTAGATTATTGGAAGGTCCATGAAAAACTGCTACCCTATCTGGTGTAGCCAAACACTTCTACCACTGTTTAACATTGGAGATAAGATGTGGTCACTGCTGCCTCACATCTGGATGACTGGTGTTCATAAAGAACTTATATGTACTTTAAAACTGTATTTTTTGTTCTAAAACTTTGTTATTGAAGTTTAATTAAAAATAAAATATTAAAATGTTAGTTTTCCAGTGTCTGAACAGATCTTTTGTAGTCAGTAACATGTAGATTTTATTCATCAGTTCATATACTAACTGAACAGATCTTGTATGATTAGTAACATGAACATTTTATTCATTAGCTCATGTACTAACTGAACAGATTTTGTATGGTCAGTAACATATAAATTTTGTTCATTAGTTCCTGTTCTAACTGAACAGATGTTGTATGGTGGGTAACATGTAAAAAAAGAGTTTTATATATCAGTTCAGAGATAATATGAGGATCATGAGGCAATGACTTGATTCAAATAACATATTGGTTTGTGAGTAATATGTGTGTGCATTTAACTAAATATTATGGCTTGTTCACAAGTGTTGAAAGTCTGTTATCTGTATGTAGCCAAATTGTTTCTAGTTCTTCTGTGTTACTTCCGCAAGCTGATAATTCTCCAAGTATTTATTTGTGTTTGCATTTCTAGCCAATCCAAGAAACCTTTGGCATATAACACATCTCGGTCTGGATCCTTGGAGCGGGGGGGAAGTTCACCATGGCTTCTCCCACTGTCTAGTGGACACATTCCTCATCCACGATCTTCTGCTAAAGACGTTCCATTGTTAGATCCAGTCATACAACACTCTGAATCAAAGCGCCGTCCTGAAGATGATTCTCGCTCAAAGTCTGCAAAACCAAAGTAAGTTGGTTGTCAGGGGTGTTAAAGTTTGATAAGATATTGTAAGACATAAACATTTTAATTACCATTATGTTTGATGCTTTCTGTACACTTGGCTTTCTACTAACAGAAGTGTTTCAACATTTATTTGTGGTAAAATAAGAAACACAACAGAGTTAAAATTATGTTGGTTTATTTCACCTGCTTCTTTTGAAAAGCATAGAGATGTTACTTGACTGAGAATCATTTGTTACCCAGTGTGTCAGTAATCATCACCACAACTGTGGGGTTATAAAATAATCATTTTAATGGACACACAATTTTTGTAAGTCATATACAACATACATTCAAGTGCTGAAGGTAATTGTACCCTGTATGTACAGCAATCACCAGGTTAAGAATATGTTTATCTGGTTACAGTAGCAGGAAACCAGGAAAGAAGTCTTTGTCCACAGCTGCTACAGGAGGTGAAGTGACCATTATTGGCTACTGTTTTGCAGGAGAATCAGTGCCTTATCGTACGAGACTTCCTGGAAAGAAGATAACCCTTAAACAGTTCAAATCTCTCCTCAGTAAAAAAGGAAATTTCAGGTACGTTCATGTCATCGTCACTTTGATCACTTCCGTAAAAAAAATGCTATTTATTATAAGGTTACCTTTTTAATTGAAATTTTACAGCTTATTAAATTTAGTCAAGTTAGAACAATAACTTTGGTGGATGAAATATTTAGTGTATTGTAAGAGCAAAAAAGATTAGAACCAGTTAGCTTTGAGCATTAGAATAATTAGTATTAATGTAGTGGTCAGATAATCTACAGATACAAGAATGATTATGATAATTAACTTATTTCACAACACACCTAGTGTACGACTTTAGATATTTAACCCTTAAATGGCAGCCATCTTCAGTTGATGCTACTACCTACAATATTTCCACTGTTTAAGGATTAAGGAAGAGCTTAGTTCACAACAGTCCTGGGGTTTCTGCTGTGGTAAAATTGTTGTCACAGGAGCTTTATTATAATTAGAATTAGTTTGTATGCATCTCTTTCTATGTTAAGTATGTTGCAGATCTTACACTTTAGTACAGGAGTGGCTTTGATGTGATGTTTACTATAACTAAACAACTTCTGTATGTGACCCTGTGTGGTGAATTCATAGTGATAACTTGTTTTCTTACACAGGTATTTCTTCAAAAGAGAATGCAATGAGTTTGGAACTGGTGTTATTAATGAAGAAATTTCTGATGAAAATGAAGTCTTGCCACTTTGGGAAGGAAAGATTTTTGCCCTCATACAGCCAATTGATTAAGGGAAACAAAGTGTAGTATTACTTTCCAGTATTGTTAAGGATATTTACAGTATAAAGATGCTAATGAATTAGTATTGTTTAAATAAACTATGTTTAGTGTGATCCATGCAGGATCTGTGTGGATTATTAGAATTATTTTTTCATAAGACTTTATAATCTGAGCCCCAGGTAAAAAGATTTGTCATAATATCGTTTTCTAATAAAATTGCAGGCGGAAGGGAACTAGTTGTTATAAAAATGGAAGAATTTAATAATTGTATTTTTATGTGAAGGATAAATTATTTTAGTATATGGGTGGATGTCTTTTAATTAAGAGATACAGAACTGAGAGAGGAGTGTAGTGATGTTAGGCTACAACATGTTCCAGATGTAACTGTACAAAAAGACCTACAGGGGAAGTTCAAATTAGTGTTGTAACTCAGGTCTTCCTCAGGAAGCTGTTTAAACCACATCCAGAAGTGTAACGTCCACAGTCGTGGTAATATTTACGTTAATGGTTTTGTCTCTTGCTTAGAAGTACTTACTAAAGTGTGTGTATATAAGTGTTGTACAGGAGGTGTTTCTTATTGTTACCTAAAAATGTATTTTTAGTAGCAGTGAGTTGTTATTTACTAAATCTAGGAACTGCTTGAATGTTAGGTGCCAATTTACTAATAAATCTACATGAATTATGGATGAAAAAATTGGTTTTTGAACTACTGAATGCTTCCATCTGTTGCCTTTTACTGAAAGTGCCATATGAAACTGTTTGTCCTGGAAGTTGTGTACATAATCTTACTGTGATGTTAAATAAAGTTTGATTAGCATTGGATGAGAAGTTTTTAGGCATTAAATAAATAGGGTATAACTAGTTGCAGAATTACTAAACATATTATCAGGAGCTAACCCTAACTGTAAAACACAGGCAGATAGGTATGATAAATATTGCTCCCATTTTAATAATACAGCTTTACCTGAACTAAATTAGATAATGAACAGTTGGTAAAGCTAGTGTTAAGAAACTAGTGAGGAAAATTTATGATAAATTTGTTAGGCTATCTCGGTAATAATTTTTATTTGAAGTTCGTATAAAATACATAATACACAAGGTGTACACTACAAGATAGTGTCAGGATTTGTTGTTGTTAACAGAAGGTAAATCTTTCTTGATAATTCAGGGCCAACTCTTCGGGTCCTCGCCAAGGCACCAACTCCTCGACGCACCTGAAATTTACACATATCAGTCAATTGTTTAAAAATAATGCAATAATCATGGCACAGTAACAATATGGTTTTGTACAAATAACCCAATATAAACTAGAAGTTTCATCTGATAGTGCAGCCCCCACTATAACCACAACCTCATTATGGAAGGTGGATAGAACATTGCTACTGCTTGAGAAAATATTATAAGAGTAAAGATACACAAGATTTAATATGTAAATACCCACCAAGATGTCTTGGAGCAAGTTCTGTGCTTGTTTCTCAGAAGAACATTTTTTATAGGCCTACAAGGAATAAGTAAGAATTAGAACCATACACAAATGTTTAACATTACCATAATGTCATGTGAATTAATTATTCTTTGAGCCAAGCAGGTTCATTGGAAGATACACTTAGAATTTTCTTAATCAACCCTCGTCATTTTTTATTTACTTCCATAGTGGGCACAACTTTTTATAAACCACTTGTATGTAGTCATCAATGAATAAGTTTACTATCTCTACCACAGTGACAAATTTAAAAACAGAAGGTAGTGTGATTAATGATACTGGCATCTTTCACATATCAAATAAGAGTAAAACTACCTAACATTAGTTGGGACCAGAAAGTAAATTTGAAAAGATCACTAATCATCTGCAACATCACCCTCCAGATGTGTCACATGTGGGGAATAAAATGGTATAAATCATCACCTTTATAAAGTTGAAATAAAGCACCTTGGACTAAGAGAAGTGTCTGGGTGTAAAGGGGATAAGACCTTTCAACTAGAGACCATTTATCCTGAAACCCCCTAGAGATAAAATCATGCATCCCAGGTTCAGAGATGAGCATTAGAGAACAGAAACTAAAGAGGGAAGGATAAAACTTAATAGAAAAAAACACCAAGCAAAAGCTCAGATAACAGGAAATATCTTTAAGTACCCTGCAAAAATGTGTAAATATAAGTGGAACACCAAAGAAAGGAGATGGAAGGTAAACACAAAGTGTCAGTGAAAGTTTACCAATGTTTTGTACCTTTGTTTGTCTGGAAAGGTTGAGCTATTAAAGGAGGAAGACAAGCAATACTGAGAGTAGATAGGGTGGACCCTTATCCCTGAAGCCCTAGCAAACAAAAGTAATGGTAAGAATAATAAAGAAATATGAAAATGAAATAGTTGTTAGTGGAAATATAACTTGATGACAAGACTAACAGGATTAACAATATTTTTGTTGTGAACAGTCTGTACCTAAAGTTACAGATCTAGTGAGATTTATTAAAGATTGTATACTACCTGAAGTAATAAACTAGGAGACTGGAAGTGAGCTACTATTGCCTGGGAAACCTCACTGCTAACATTTATAAGCTGCTGAATTTGTTGCTGCCACACCTTCAGTAGCCCCGCTCCATTTTTCTCTACTTTAACTGTCCCAACACTGTCTGCTTGAGCAAACCAAGTAAACCCACTCTGTTGATTTCTCTGTTTCCTAGCAGAGAATCAAATTACTTTTAACTCTCATCTGTTGAAGTTTATCATATGTTTTAAAATATGAGGAGAAAATAATTGTCAGTGTTTCTGTAACAGATTAAATCTGCTATGTTCATACATTATATGTTACAAGAGGATTTTTCACTTATTAACAACTTTAAATAATTTAAATCTGTAATACAAAATGTTCCAGGGCTATAGAAATGAAATATATGCTTGAAGTGGTTACAGAAAACCTAATTATTAATAGTAACATACACTGGAAAACCATAACCACTAGAGGGACAACGAAAATCTAGTTATTAATAGTTTATTCTTACTTGTGAGGTGCCTCAGCGATAGCTTTCGTCATCCTGGCAACAATCCCACCAATTTCTGTCATCGTCTCCACCAGGTGGAAACTAACTTGAAAACATAACTGTAGGTCTACCAGAGCCTGTAGTTAAGATAACCAATGAGAAAGTGGATATATTGAGTAACACAAGTTATCTGTTTGTGTAAAAACATGTTTCTCAGGAAACACACAACAGTGTGCATACAGTTTAATGTTGAAGAAAGTTTGATTTGTCTTTCAAAAGATGTATTCCTTTCTTATATTCCTTTTAATTAATTATTTTGAAATTTCATGTTTGGAGTGTGTAATAAAAGCATGAAACAGCTATATTTATTTGTTAAAATCAGCACTGACAAGGTCTTTCATTCATTACCTAATTTAAGTGTTTGGTTCATTTATGTTTAAAACAGATCATTAAGTCTAAATGATACATTCAAGGCATAATGATTAGCTTAATAAACTGTCCAAGAACATACAGCAGGTTAATTTCTTGAATGATTTAGTTCTTGCATACAAAGAACTAAAGTGGCTAATAATAACAACAAACATTTATAATAAGTTTTTCAAGGTTGAACCATGGTTGTGAGTGTCCTCTTGACTTATTTTCCTACTAGTATCAATTCACCACAATTGCTGTAAAATGAATAACTGACCAACAGGTTTAGGTCCTGAGGGAATTACATGAAGCATATGAATCTGTTCAACCTTTCAGCAGTCAGGATACTATCACTCAATAATTAATATGTAATAGTTTCTCAGTAAATTTCAATTTAAATATTAACTGTAATATTCCCCCATTTACCATCATACATTTACATTTACATTCATTTTTGTCAGAAAATTAGAATTTGTATTTGTTTGAAAAGAGCACCTTCTTTCAGTATTGACCATCCCATTGTCTTTAGTCTGAAGCCCATTACAGCATTTAAAATTGGTTCTCTATCTCTCCTAAACATTACATTTTAAGCAGCTACAAGTTTAATGACACCAATTTATCCTGCGATGAAGGCAAAATTCAGACCTATACTAATAGTTACATTATTAGTAAGATCTCTAATGAGCTTGTAATTTATCACATACAATGAACACCCTGATGTATAACATCACTTGTGAAAATTTTTTCTGCCTTAATTATTTATATTATGAAAAGCACTATTTTCATCTTCAACACTCATACAATCTTAATAAAACCTGAAATTTTACCTGAAACTGTTGCTTTCACACATTTATCATACAATATTGATGAATTGGGAGCCATAAATACAATCACCCTGCTACTACTGGGAATAGTATATCTGTATTTTTTAGGTATTATGCTAGTGTGGTACAGTTTGTTTTAAAGACAAAACTACTGAGGTTTATTTCTACAGTAATTAATTTGCATTACTGAATAGAGAGAAGGCAGCAAACTAGACAACATAATCATATAGAGCACTCACAGTTTACAGTATGAGGAATATGTTAAGACTGGGTTCATAAATATAGATTTTTATCACAATGCTCTGCACAGGTAACTTGGACTTTATACAAATTTTAACACAGTTTCAATCACTATTTCCAATACTGTATGGATATTATACTGCTTTTTCATTTGAAATGGCTAAACAAGTTTTATTGACTCACTGTAATAAAACAGGTCAGATCATTTATTATATATGGAATATGATCATCCCATCTTGGCATGGTTAAAACAACTGATAATGCTGGAGAGCTTTTACAGAATTAGCACACCACTGTTACATCTGTAATACAAGAGTACTTCAAACTAAAAAACTACTAAACACTTTTACAACCACCTGTTATTCTAAGAACCCATGTATGAGAGTAATGTAGAATATATGTTGGGGCTCATTACACTAGGTGGGATCCATCAGTGTAAATGTTGGACCATATATTTATACATAATGAATCATAACTAATAAAAAAAATTTTTTAGTTGAATCACAGTGGGGACTGATATTTTTCTACATAACTGTGAGTGAAAGAAATCTAATTTGTACACCACTCTGTACTTGTCATATCTAGTGAGAATGGGTCTTTCTATCCAATAAACATGCATCAAGAAAAACAGACAAAATTAAACTACTTTTAATAAAGGAAACCTCAAACTAAGAAAGTAAAATTGTTACGCACAGTAAAGCTACTCGTAACACAGAATCTAGTACCAACACACAACATGGTACCTGAAATAAATAGGTGAACAAAGGAGTTCACAACACAGTTAATAGACTATAGGACAATCTAATGCTAATAAAAGATATAGTACTTGTAATGGGCAGGAACCAGTGTTAACACACAACACAGTACCCTGAAACAGTTGACAACTTTTTATATCAGATAACAATGAACTGGTGCTAACACAGAACAAAGTACTTTGGAATAGTTAACAGGGTGTATATTGGATAACTAGGAATGAGTCATAACACAGAATGCAGTACCCTACAATTGTTGTCAAAGTTTGTAGGTTACATGCAAGGCTCTATTGTTAACACAGTACCATTTGACTGTTTAACATGCTCACTGTCATTTATTTGCTACTGTGATATAACCATCCAATGTTTTTACTGTATCAAGTTATATAAAGAAAGTAAAATATCTTTACTTATATTTTTATATTTGTAATAATAGAGAAAACCTGACCATAACTACATCATGTCATGGTACATGAGACATCTCAGAAACCTAATTTTGTCACATAGATAACAAATACTTTATTTTTTCATTACTTACTACATCATGTCATGGTACATCTTAGAAACCTAATTTTGCCACATACTTAGAGGTTTGATGTATCATGATAAATGTAAGGGCTAATTACTTCTTGAACATACCTGTTCTACTTCAAGTCGAGTGATGGAGACACCAACTCCTGTCTTTTGTTGCCCTGAGCCAAGTGATTCAATGTCTTCCAAAACAGAAGCTTGATAACATTTTACTTGCTGTTTCTTCATATCCCTGTCCACATAAAGTTAGGATAAACTACCACTAATATGGAATTTACACACCTTAGGAACATCTCAAAGTTTGTTAATTTGTGGTTAAAGAAAAGCACTAAGTACTTTACCTTAAAAGCAACAAAGAACTACTACTTGTACCATTAGGTAGCATTACTGCAACAAAGAACTACTCCTTGCACAATTAGGTAGCATTACTCCAAGAAAGAACTACTCTTTATACTGTTAGGAAACATTACTCCAACAAAGAACTACTCTTTACACCATTAGGAAACATTACTCCAAGAAAGTACTCTTTACACCATTAGGAAACATTACTCCAACAAAGAACTACTCTTTACACCATTAGGAAACATTACTCCAAGAAAGTACTCTTTACACCATTAGGAAACATTACTCCAACAAAGAACTACTCTTTACACCATTAGGAAACATTACTGCAACATATACAACAAAATTGCAAACAATAAACAATTTAATGTGGAGAAAGATGCAGAAAATGATAACCTCTTACAACAGAAATAAATCACAAATAATTTTTTTTTTCTGTAGCAAATTAATATCTTCACTCCAGAAACTGACCTGAAATATGTTTCCAGACCTATTATCACCATGGTAATGATTGTATTAGGTAATATTCTTTGTACTTGCTGAATATAGTTGACAAGGGATGGTTCACCACAAGAGGACGCACCATACCGATTCTGTTAATGTACATCAAAGTTTCAATTTCTGAATAATTAAAAATTCTTCAAAGATGTCTATAAACACTGGGAGGATCAAATTTATCTTTATGATTAAAAAACTTTATATTTATAAACCAATATGCTCTATTTCAAACAAAGAAACCACAATAATAGGAAATATTTTACACATATGTTAAAATATAAACAGCATTCTGTATAGTAAACAAATATACTTTCAGATATAAATGACATAGCCAGGCAAAATTCTCATCTAAACGATGTTCTCAGTCAAGAAAAAACTATTATAATGTACACGTGCAAAACAAACATCAAATAAGCATACATCACAACTAATAAAGGAACATAAAAAGGAATACATAATCACAACTAATAATGGAACATAAATTTATTACACAGAATAATGAACTGATATAACATATGTAGAAAATATCATCCTCTTAGTCTTGTACCTTGTTACACAGAATAATAAAGTGATATAAAACATGTAGAAAATATCATCCTCTTAGTCTTGTAACTTGTTACATAGAATAATAAAGTGATATAAAACATGTAGAAAATATCATCCTCTTAGTCTTGTAACTTGTTACATAGAATAATAAAGTGATATAAAACATGTAGAAAATATCATCCTCTTAGTCTTGTAACTTGTTACATAGATATCATCCTCTTAGCCTTGTAACTTGTTACACAGAATAATAAAGTGATATAAAACATGGAAAATATCTTCCTCTTAGTCTTGTACCTTGTTACACAGAATGATGAAGTAATACAAAACATGTAGAAAATATCATCCTCTTAGTCTTGTAACTTGTTACATAGAATAACAAAGTGATATAAAACATGCAGAAAATATCATCCTCTTAGTCTTGTAACTTGTTACTTAGAATAACAAAGTGATATAATATGCAGAAAATATCATCCTCTTAGTCTTGTAACTTGTTACATAGATATAATCCTCTTAATCTTGTACCTTGTTACATAAAATAATGAAGTAATATAAACATGCAGAAAATATTATCCTCTTAGTCTTGTAACTTGTTACATAGAATGATGAAGATATATAATACATGGAGCTTGCCTTATAAAGAGAGACTACTGGTGGTTTCAGTAAATGTTTTTGTTTTTGTTTTTAGGACACACCAATAAACAATTACTTATTTGATTTTAATGAAATAATTAATAGCAATTAATTACAGACCAATGTAAAAGATAGTGCTTTAAATCTTTTCCTGAATGCATAATAATATAAGGTTTCTATAACCTCTTTTACTCTGACAAAAGACATTTTCCATAAGTGACCCCAGGATTTCTACCTCCAGTCATCCTGTAACTGCATAAGACTATGCCTTGAAATTACACATTTGTAGCCATTTTTGTTTATTTAAAGTTGATTTGTATGTGATTTACTCTCTTACCTTCAGACCATAATTATTAATATGATTCTATGTTACTGACTTATGAATGGTAAACTTGTACATTTGACTTAGTGGTATGACTAATTAATTTCTATGCCTGTTGCAAACAGTTCACCAAATATTGTGGCTGCAAACTAAGTTGTATCTATTTAAAATTATTCCAGCAACAGTGACATCCACCATTTTAACTAAGTCTGCCCTATATTATACTGCTTCAACCTGAACGATAATTGTGTTGGAAAGATTCACAGTATGTCCTTCTTGACACATGCAGTAGGTCACAGTTCACAATGGTTTTGTTCACGAGTACAATGTTCAATTTGAACTGGTTTTGATGGATAAAATCATTTCACTAAAAACTTTACAAGCATGAAAAATCACTGTATTTTGTCCCAGGCTAGTTTGACAGAAACATCACAGAATGATTTCCATTCAGGTATATTCATACATGCATTTTACACACCAATTACCACTAGAACAGCATGAGAGAGAGAAGCATTTCAGAATCTAATGTTTTGAACTTTACACAAACCTTTACCTTTATTCTCCTGCTACTCTTCCTTCTAATGGTTATAAGTTTACTCATATCAATATACTTATTTATAACTGAATTGTTCACTTTCATGTTTTGTTAAAATACAAATAATGTATATTAATTAAATATCTGTTAATCATAGGTTAATATTTCTTACATTTAAAAATTAAAGTAAAATAATTATTGAAACAAAGAATTGAAAATTATTTTCTACAAATATGAAGACTTCACTTTCATCAGAGTCTAAAATATTTACAAAAAATTCAAGAATTGAGTTCAAAAACCTGGAAATTATGCCATTGGATTATCTACCTCCAAGACTAAATTTAATGTTTGATCAGAAAATACAAAGATACCATCAGCAGAGTTTATTAAATTCATACATTATTACAGTTTTAAGAATAAACTTAATTATCTGACCTGTTTAGATACTTGAATCATTTTGGCAAAGCTCATGAGCTTTGGAACAAGCAGAACTTGATCTTGTAGTTCCCCATGTGTTGTCTTTAAAACCTAAATGTTAAACACCAGGGTTTAATAAATATTTCAATTTGTGACCCTTAAGAATGTCTCTTTAAAATATAAATGGAAAACTCCAATTAAATTTACATTTCCCTATACTAAAAATGTATTTCTGATAAAACATATCTTTCTTTACACTTTAGCTTTATCCTGAGGAAAATTTCTTTTCTTTGCTCATCTGACCATTGGTATAAATTATACTTCACTTGCTACAGCCTTTATACTCCACTATATTGCCCTATTAGTTTTATCTTTTAACTTTTTCCACCTATGTCAATCAATGCATCCCCTATACCAGATATATATATATATATATAAGTATCTTGTTCTTAATTTTTTGAGATTGGCAAAATTATTAGACCCAAACACCAGCCATTATGGAGAATAAGGACGGAACAGTGTGAGCAAATGTATTATTGGGAATACACTTTTGGAACAGCAAAGTGCAGACTTCCAAAACACAATTACCTCTACTCCCACTTTAACTAGAATCTACACTGAAACAATGGATGAGCAGGTGAGTGCACTATCCATGTAGAAACCACGTGGAAAGTGAGATATAGTAGTGGGGGCTGCACTACGACTGAAACAGGTATATGAAACATGATAAATATTAACTGACTGAAGTGTTGAAACCATAACTCTCTGAGAAGAAACATACAAGTGGGACATTATTCCACAACTGGTTCCTCCTACAATACCAGATGCATCGAGTCTGAAAATATTGTACACACTCTCAAGGGTCATCCAAGCCAACCATACAAACAAGGGACCACATCTCACTGTTGGAACTACAGTACTGGAAATATAGAGAAGAAAACAACACCCTAATGGACAGGCTATTTTGAAGCTGAAGAAGGACAGAAAGATGCAAACTGAACTCTGAATTACAGGACTAGGAACCCAACATGAAAGTTACAGTATGTTGAATGTGAGCCATTAGAATTAGAGAAGGAAGCAACACCCAACTGGACGAGATATTCCAAACCTGAAGAAAGGCAGAATGCAGCAAATTGAACCCTGAATTACAGGACTAGGAACCCAACCTGAAAGTTACAGTATGTTGCTTGTGAGCCATTGGAATTAGAGAAGGAAGCAACACCCAACTGGACGAGATATTCCAAACCTGAAGAAAGACAGAATGCAGCAAATTGAACCCTGAATTACAGGACTAGGAAGCCAACCTGAAAGTTACAGGATGTTGCTTGTGAGCAATTAGAATTAGAGAAGGAAGCAACACCCATATGGACAAGCTATTCACAACCTGAAGGACAGAATGCAACAAACCCAACTTGAAATTATGGAGCATCCACACCTCACTTATCCTGAAGAAAACAGAAATAATCCAGTGCCCAGGATTATGAACCTAAATCTTAACTGCCCAATCTAAGATGCAGGGCAACATTCCTGTCCCTGGAATTACAAGGTGAATGTGGAACAAATGAAGTTCAACCAATGACTCAAGAACTCGACACTTTCCACATGAAATTAGAGAAGTCGAGGATCCTTATTTGTGGTGGTCCAGCAATGTATATTATGTTAGGTATTGAATAATAGTGTACTACCCAAAAAGTGCCAAGATGGTCCTATGGAACACCCATATCCACAGGACTCAATGCTACCAAGAATTTTATTTATCAATTTTCTGTCATTAAAATCATTTACATTTAACCATGTTTCAATTATTCCCATTACATCAAACTCTACATTCCTATAGGGACCATAGAGTTACTTATTTCTTATACTTTTAACATTACAATAGTAAAAATTGCCTACCCTTGGAACTATTTCTATATATATTTCATATGCCTAATGTTTCACTTGATTTTCTTTTTTTAAGGTTTACTTGGCCTTTATCACTGTCTAGTCCTATTTTAAATCTTCCTTGCAGCTAAGTTAATAGCTCTTGTAAACAATCCAGAAATATATTTATTTATTTAAATGTAAATCATTTATACTAATATTATGCGATGCCATGTTCTGTGAGACATTTTACTCAACATAGCAGGAATTATTGTTCCAAATGCCTCGGTAACAGCTGCCTTCAACTCATCATTAGTATTATAACATTGTTTATAATACTAGGGACTTATGGGCCACCCTGTATAAAGGTTCTTTAGGCTTAGTTATAATTCAACTTTCAGTAATATTGTAAGACAAATTAAATACACTGTTTTATTTATTAAATACAGTCTAATAGCTAGTTAATTGTCAAATTTAGGCTTCACAGTGTTGACAACAGGCTACTTGTATTTAATCATAGTATCAAATGTTTAATTTAATTCAACAAATAATACAGTGGCTTAGACTAATTCAGGGGTAAGCATTACAAGTTTGCAAGGTGTGATATATGCAGTGAATGGGTTTATTCAGAAACCCTAGAATATTATGCAATTTTAATGAAGATGTTCAATTTATAAGTAGAGTTTACAATTTGATGACAAAGTTAGAGGTTATCCTAACTAAAGTTGAGGAAAGTTGAGGGGTAAGCATTACAAGTTTGCAAGGTGTGATATATGCAGTGAATGGGTTTATTCAGAAACCCTAGAATATTATGCAATTTTAAGGAAGCTAGTTGTGAAGATGTTCAATTTATAAGTAGAGTTTACAATTTGATGACAAAGTTAGAGGTTATCCTAACTAAAGTTGAGGAAATAGATAAAGAGATATATAAACTGTGGGAAATGAAAGCTGGACTTCAAGAGGAGCTTAGGTTTTCACATGCAAGGGAAGCATCGCTAATATTAACAATGACATTCAGGAAGTTAGAAAGTATTAGGGTTAAAAGTAGTGAACTTAACTGTAAAGATCCTATTCTATTGAGAGAGAGATTTTAGCCTTTGGCTTATGTAGACAAGGCACTATTGGGAGGAAGGGAAAACAAAAGAAATACACAAGGATATGGATTATGAAATTAAAGATGTTATAATTGTAGGTCATTCCTTGACACAGCATATGGACAAAACAGTTTATGGGGTAAATAGGGAGAAAAAGTTAGATTATGCTTCCCTGGGACACAGGTGAAAAATGTAGCTGACTGGCAAACTATGCAGTTTTTGTGTGCATGTAGAAGTTAACAATATAGGGAAGAGTAAGTCAGAGGAGCTTATTAATAAGTACAGAGTTAATAAAAACATTTAAAGATAAAGGCCATAAATTAATTGTGTCAGGGATACTGCCAAGAATTAATTGGTTCTCTAGGGCTAAATATTAGGGTTAATTTAATATTTAAAAATGAGCAGGTTAGCTGGTTGGACTTGTGGGATCAGCTCAGTGGGATGAGGGAACTTTTTGAAATGGATAGTTAACACTTGTAATGACTATTAACTTAGCTCTAAAAGGAGTCTTAAAATAGGACTATATAGTAGTGATGATATGTTCTAATCATATGTTTAGAACATAAACCTTGACAGTTCCATGGTATCAACGTGGTCATTTTTATTTATGTGTAGGCGAATTGGGTGGAGAACCCTTCTGTTTACGACTGCATCTTTTTTTTACTGTCTTTATTCAACAGAGGTCTATCGACCTCCATAGATCCTGCCATGGGTCGATTGGGCAGGTCTTTGCTGCTGGAAGAGGATTCCAGGGACTGAGGATGTGAACGAATGATCGTTTTGCATCTTGGGATGGGAGAAGAAGAGTTTCCCAAGGAAATGTCTGTACCCGGAACCAAAGGAAGTGGATCTTGGAATTTGATGGAATGTATGTTAGGGACAAAGATGGGTGTTGAAGTTGATTCATCAACTTTTTTAACCATGGAGGTCAGAAGACTTTTCATTTGGTTTGAGAACAATTCTTTCAGAGTCACAGTGAAATCCATCTGCACTCCCACTGTAGTAGTGAAAGTAAGTGCAGTAGTATACATCTGAGATGAAGTGGTGGACAGCAACTTTCAAGCCTCAGGGTAAGTAATGTTATGAATTGTTTTCAAATGCTGCTCCTCTTTTTCTTCCAACCAATGAGGGCAAGAAGGAAAGTAGAATGATTGACGCAATGAGGGTCTGTTCCACATGCACAGGCATCATGGTCCTTGCCACTGCAACAAGTACATGTCAAGGAACCATGAGTGATATCTTTGAGTGACTGAACCACTGACACTGGAAACATCAGAGGGGGTTTGGAATGTATGGCCTTACCCTGCAATTAAAATAACCTGCCTTGATGGTGGCAGGTGGACGTGGAGATGTAAATGTCAGAATGAGAATGTTGGTCACATCGTAATTCCATCTTTACGAGTGGAGCTACGCCTCACTGCGGAAACTTGAGTGGAGAAACCAGCAAGAATCTCTGACTCAGAGATGTTCTTCAAATCCCTCTCAACAATAACTCCTCATGATGAATTCAAATAAGCATGAGGTTTAACCTCAATAGGTATATCCTCAATTGTCCTTGAATGCAAGAGAAGTTCACTGTATTGAGGTGTGGATGTTTCCACCAATGTCACCAAATCAAAGCTTCTTTACAGACTTTGGAGAGCCAGGAAGTACCTCTAGTCCCTTCTGAATGAAAAAGGGAGATATTTGCCCTGAAGGTTTGTCTGAAGGAAAATGTAGGATATGAAAATGAGGTACAACAGGTGTTACAGATGTATGTTGAAGATTGCTGCTCAGAATTTTTAAAACATGGTCATTTAACTGTGGACTGTTTTTTCACTATTTTATTTAAGTTTTTATTTGGAGGATCCATAAAAAAAAGGGAAATTTTGGTGCCCACTGACCCCACTCACCATGGAGCCCTAAGAGGGGACACACTACAATGTCAAACATGGACACCGCAGCAAAACCAGGGTTTCATGAGCGCTATACCCAAACACCAGCATCAGATACAGTGTCCACAACACCTGTTGAAAACATCCAACACTGGTACTTTGTTGAATCTAGACCAAGTGGACCAGCAGACTGACCCAAGGGGGGCCACCCCAAGACTGCCCATCTACAGGAATTCAAGGCCAAAGTGGTGTTTTAGGGTTAGACCCCTCAACTACCAGGATCCTCTCCTTCCCTTCACAGGTCACCATTGCATGGCAAACATGTGCATGGATGTTTAGATCCCAGATGAGGTAAACTGAAAGAACAGAACCTTCCCTGTGTTTTTCCTTCACCATGTACAGGAATCCACACCGAGGGATCTTAACCAATATGTGAAAAAACCTAACAGAAATAATGCTATTTTAGATTTATGGTAACTTCTGATATAGAAATAGTTGAGAGGATAGAAATTGGGGAACATCTAGGTACAAGTGATCATTGCTGTACTAAGACTGATACTTTACTGTATATGTAAATCAGGAATAATATTTTGATTCCATACTTTAAAAAACAAATATTAAAGGGATGTAACAAGAATTATCTGTTCTGAATTGTGCAGCTAGGTTATTTGGATACACTGATCTGATGGGGAAAATTTTTAAAGAAAAATGTTTTCAATATTCAAAAGAAACATATTCGTTACTGAAAGAAAAGGATAGCTGCAAGTTAAAAACCAAGTTGGCTCACAAATGGTATGAGAAATAAAATTAAAGAAAAGCATCACAAATTTAAGAAATTTAAGTTGACCAGTATGATGGAATATTTTGATCAAGAAATTTGGTCAAACAAAAAGTTAGGACACCAAAACGAAATTTCAGTTAAGTATAATTTGGATAGGAATAACCTTGACAGTGTCATGAAAGAGAGAGATCTTGGTGTAATGACTGAGCATTCTCTTAAGCCATCTAAGCACTGTGGTGTTGCTAGTAGTAGCACAAACAGGATCTCAGGTTGTATATACAAAAATATTGGATACAAGTCTAAGGAGGTTATAATTTCATTTTTAGGTCACTGGTTCGGCCACATTTCAAGTATAGCATTCATTCTTGGACTCCTTACCTTACGAAAGACATTAAATTGTTGAAAAGAGTTCAGAAGAGGTTTACTACAATGGTATCCAAGATGGAGGGGTTGTCATATGGGGAGAGATAAAGATAGTTAAAATGGTTTTCTCTTGAAAAAAAAAATTAGAGGTGATCTAATTAAAAGAATTAATAATGTTGATGTATCAGCATTTTTCATACTTAACAGCAATAATTAACAGAACTAGGGACACAAATATAGATATAGGCAAGGTAGGAGCTGTCTTCAGCTAAAAAAAATTATTTTTCAAATAGGGTGATTGGCCTATGAAATGGGCCACCTTTGAATATTGTTGAGGCAGTAAATTTGAGTGAGATTAAAAGAAAGCTTGACAGAGATATGAATCATAAGGGTTGGTTAAAAAATTTATTTAATAGTTTCAGTTTGGCTCAGAGGATGGGACAGTCCCTGAACATTATGTTATGTTCAAAGGGTTACATAAACACTATGCCTGAAGCCTGAACTTTTGGATAATTGTGTGTAATATGTCAGATCATGGCTGCCTTTGTAAAGAAGGCCAAAGTGGAAGAAGTGAGCAATCCCCTACATAATGTAGAAACAGAAACCAGGAAAGAGTTCCCAATCCAGTGCTATCTGCAGGACAGGACAATGGGTTGAAACAAATCATAGTTAGAACCATGGGTAACACATGACTTGGAGGGAAGTCTTAGAGCTGTGATCATGTCCCATCCTGATGGAATACATTTAAAAGCCATGAAGGATTCAAGTGATGCCCACATTCCAAAAGAAAAAGAACCATTCATGCAGTTGGGCTTCCTGTTCTATAGGGTGGAGCCAGATAGGAGTTGGTTGAGCCTGACTAATAAGAAACAAATACCTAGACTGATGGGATACTGAGTTGAGGCAAGAACAGATGTCTCAGTCCATAAAGCCTGTCTTGGTATTTTCTGAAAGTAGAATTCAAACATGGTTTTTAACAATTGGTGCAATAGTACCAACAGTAAGCAGTCACTTATAGAATGCACAGTGCTAGAGAGATGACAAGAAAAAGCTTGTACAATTCAGCAGAACCCATATGGTACCAATGCTAGTCTAAAGGTAAAAAGCTTGAACTGCAATACCTGACCCTTATGAACAAAAAATGCCAAGAGTGATGGGATGCCACCATTATGGCAATGTGCAAATAGATGCTTAATACATCAAACCTGGACATCCACAATCCCAATAAAAAATTCCAAATAAGATTGAGAAATGAGTCACTTGTAAAACTTGGAGATAGTAAACACTGATATAGACAAAAAAGATAACTGGATATCAATCTACTGTCTTTGGGCTCAAAAACCATTGAGAATAATACCCCAAAAGAACTAGCAACCTTTCCCATTCTACCCCTAGACCAATCTCATTCTGTTAGCCATAAAACTAAGTTCGAAAATCATATGATCTTCGTAAAGCAAAAACTCTACAGGTGGGTGGGTAATAGTGGTGAAAGCATGAACATAAGAAACTGTAATGCACATGGACTCGTGGCCAGGGTTACCACACTTTCAGAAATTCTCTGAAACAAGCCATAAAAAATCTCAAAAGCATACAATAATCATTGATGCCACTGGCAGCATACCAACAAAGTAATGGAACCCTTGAATATGAACAGAATCTATTCTGGGTATGAAGGTACTGAGAAGCTGATGTTGGGGGTTGTGACCCTTGAATAGGGGTGGAACTATGACCCCTGTAGAAGCTGATGAACTTCTAGATCCCAAACAACAACAGGAAGGAACACAGAAGCTGACAACTGAACCAATGTGCATGCTAACAGTAGTTCCAGCTCATTGTCAAGGAAGTTGGTGATCCTAAAAACCTTCTAAAGTTGTGTTGGGAAAACAAAATATTGGACTTTATAGTTGTAAGTCCATAGACTTACTACTGTCCCAAATGGTGACTGAGAAGCCAAGAGAATAAAAGAAGGCAAAAAAAAAAAGAATCATTTTTTGAGAAAATCCAACATTGCTCTCAATTGCAGCCGGAGAGTCCACTGGATAAACACCATCAAACCAAATGTCTCCATCTTAATACAAGTATGATCACTGACAGCCAACAGAGAGTGAGCCTCCCCACTTGACTTTAATTTAGTGATAGACATAAAAGTGGGGTTAGGAGAAACCTCTTTGCTGTAAATAATAGTCTGAAAATTCCTACCTCATATCAGCTTGCCAATCAATGTTTTTTTTTATGAAAACCAACTAGGTCACAGTGCAAATGCTCAAAATATCTGCTGTGACCATAGTATGGAGAAATCTATTAGTGAATGCTCTGTTGACAAAAAAAGGATAGACAATCCCATGAGACAAACATTATCAAGAATAATTAAGTGGGTTATAAAAGATTGGGGGAAGCAAAAAAAATTAGACCAATGCTTAAATGGGCAAAGGAAGAAATCCTGGCAGTCAAGCAATAGCTGTGGTGTGAGTAGAGGTAAGTATGTTTTGGAAAGATAAGTAACTAATCTTTAGACTGTATTGGTATGTAGATGCAAATAACCTGAGACACACTCTCATAGGGTAAGGCATTGGTATGTAGGTGTGAGTAACCTGAGAGTCACTCCAAGGCATTGGTATGTTGAAGCAATTCCCCTGGGCCTAATTCACACAAGGAAAGGTACTGATATGCTGAAGCAATTCCCTTGGGACTAACTCTCACAAGAAAAGGCAAGGATATGCTGAAGTAGTTCTCTTCAGATAAACTCACACAGTATAAAGCATTGGTATATAGATGCATTTCCTTTAAGATAAATGAACATGGATAATACACTAGTAATGCTGATGGAACTGACATGAGACCAACTAACATGGGATGAGACACTAATTGTGTAATTCATTTTTTAACCCAAACAACGTTTTGTAGTCTTTGTTCGAGTTATCAGAAATGTTACTTCTGATTAACCTCATCCAACTTCCAACTTTGTTCAAGTTATTAAAAACATTACTTTTGACTAGCTTCGTCCGACTTCCAACTTTGTTTGAGTTATCAGAAACTTCACTTCTAATTAGCTTCACTGACTTCTTTGTTCAAGTTATCAGAAACGTTACTTCTGATTAGCTTCATCCAACTTTGTTAGCATTTTAAGTTTTTCATTTCTTTGTAAATGTTTTGATGCCCAGGAGTTGGGCATCACAATGTAATAGCATTTAGAAAAAATAAAATCCATAATTTATAATAGTAATCCATAAAATAACCAGTCAATGTGATCCATGACAAACCCACTCAATGTCATATATGTGACAAAATAACTTGATATCATAGCTATGACAAAACTAGTCAACATCATACCCATTAAAAAACTCAATATCAAATTCAAGACAAAACCACCCAATTTCATTATTCATGAAAAAAAAACATTCAATGTCATATCTATGACAAAACTGCTCAGTATCATATGTTTAACAAAATTGCTAGATGTGTATAAAACAAAAACCACTCAATATTATACCCACAATTTTAAATCACTAAATGCCATAACCATGATAAAATGATTCAGTGTCACATAACATGTGGAAAAGGTGTATCATACACAAGTTCATTCTCCCAAAGGAATCAATTATATGAAAAAGTGCCTCCATTGTAACTACAAATAAGCAAAAACATTTAAAAATAGTTTGTGATGACAAGAAACCCACTTGAAGTAAAAATGTTTTCTCAAGACGACTGGTATGGGTATTAGCAGTTTATTTAAAATAAAGTATAGAACAATGTTTCAACCTTCTTAATTCATCTTCAGGTTAACAAAAAAACCAACCATCTTGAGAATACATTTAAAAACAGTGCAATATTTACATAAAAACAATCTCTAGTTTATGTAGTAAGTCACCTCATTTCCTATAACAGCATGCTCTGTGAGGTCTCGGAACCAAGTGATACTAGAAGTTACAGGCTGGTCCTCTAAACTGTATCTTACATCTGCTGTTTGTAATGAGTTTAGGAAATTTCCTGCCCCTGGCATTTCCAAGAGTTTTTTGTCCACTACTGCTCGTAAAAACTAATAAATAAAAATACCAATTCCATGAAATTAAAACAAATTAGAAGTTAACATTTTCACTAATAAAAACTTCTTTTTACATTTAGCTTTCCTGATTAAGTATTACCCGCCATATGCAAATTATTTAGCATTTGCCACTAGCCATGTGTTTCCATGTGATATTGTTGGATCCAATAACCTTCCATCTGTAACAGCTCCTTCTATAACAGTTATTCAATCATCTCTTCAAGATTAAGAAAGTTTGATGCATTGAAGTAGTAGAACAAACAACTAGAGAAGTATGAAACAAAGCCTCATATAATAGCGAGAATCTTGCAGTGGAATAGTGAAAGGATCAGTGCAAAAGTTACCTAGGTGATCCACCTATGGAAAGCATCTTAAGAGTAACCATAGTGTAATACCCTATAATCCTATATGGAAATATACGGTGGCACACCTGTGGAAGACTGCCCTTTTTCTGGGCCAGGTTACACTCCTTTCCAACATTGAAGATAATTGTCATTAATTTGTGTACAGTCTGGAATCTGATTATAGATCAGAGATATGTCAATTGATGTATTGTAGCTGGAGTAAAAAGATGGAAAGCAAAGAAAACATAATGCACAGACCTACTACAGAAAATATGGCATGTTCATTGATAGACAAGAAGAGAAAGACAAACTGAACAAGAAAGAAGGCTACATGTGAGGAGAGTTTGGAACATCTAACAAGGAACAGTAGAAAACCCATACATGAAGTTGAAGTGAGGACACTGCTGGATGAAAGAGGAAGAAGTGAAATTGTAGATGTAGGAAGTATTAAAGAAGTTGAGTAAAAGGAGTGGAACAGAGAAGTTTTAGCAGAGAAAACCACAGCTAAGCCAGTCAACATGGAAATGGCAAGAGAACTCAACACTAAGCATCTTCAATGAGGAAAAGAACATGAGGGAGAAAATAATAAGAAGGTAGGCATACAGAAAAAAGTAGGACCAGTGAGAACTGGTAAAGAACTGAGGACCAGAAAAAGAGAATGTAGTTTGATATGGAGATGAGTGGCAAATGTATCTGCAAGACAAATGCCTAGACAAGAGTACAACCACTTGAATACCAGAGAATCAAGAGTCCACACCACAAGTAATATCTTGTTAAGCCTCAAGAGACACACAGAAAAAACATTCAGGCACCTAGAAAAGAAAAAGCCATTTGTCATAAAGGTAAAGAATGAAGCCAGAAACAAAAAGGTCTGCTCTCTTGATATAGGACAGTCACTGAAGTCCATGAGCAGTGGAAGGCCAAATGGGTACAGGAAGTGGAGACAGAAAGAGGTAAAAAAGTGGTACATGACAGACAGGAAATAAGTGAGGAGAAGGAAGAACATTGGAATGCAGCCTCAATAAGTGACTCCATAGAAATAATCATTGCAGTAAAAACATACACTGGTAGAGAAAAGGATCCAGATCCAGACAAAGATATCCAAGATTAAAGGAAAGCAAACCATTTGAGCAAGAAGGATGTTTGACCCAACTGATTCTAGCTATAGATTAACCACACATGAAATTGTAAGGCTGATTAAAATAAGCAAACCACTGTAGAGAAGATAAATAAATGTGTAGGAAATTCCTCCTGAGAATTGTGGATTTTTATAGAGGGAAACTGAATGGACAAAAAATAACATAAAAGAGTAGAGAATGTATGACAAAAGTGAGACAACTTAAGCCTAAAAAAGTCTGTCGTTCAACTTACTATTCAAGCAGTATATATTAAGTATGTGGGCGTGTTGGGCCAAGGATTCTTCTACAGTAGGTGTCTGTGACTTGCTGGCAATGCAAAAACAAACGAACAGCATGCTTTCCAGTTGTTTTCAAAATAATATATATTAATGTATTATATAATAATAATAATAAATAATACACATATTTGAATTAGTTAAATGTATGCACAACAAATTCTTTAGACTATAGATAACAGAGGCATATCATAAACACTATATATATAGTTTTCTTCTTGTCAAAAGCCCACTAAAGACTATTTAATTGCTTTAGAATTTCAGTTGACAAGCCAAACTACCTTTCCCTATTTCTATCGCAATAGTATTCTGAGAATAATTCACTTACAATTATAGCATGAGTTACCACAGTCATATGCAGCTAATCATCTAATCCTTGTTTCTTTCGATATTATCTGTTCATTTTTTTTAATAAAGTCCACTCCAGCTGGTTCAACTACTTTAGAACTCACCTTGATGGAATAAACTATACTTCTTAATTTTTTTTTTAAACTGCTAGTTTTATCCAAACATATTAATAATTAGGCTTTATACTCCTGTGGCAGTTAACTTTACATTTAACTTTTCTTTGGCCAAACATCTATTTCTTAGGACTTCACCTTCTCATCTGATCTGTCTACTTTTCCTGATTATCTCACACTATATATGTATTTATCACTTAATTGTCTTTTCACCTTCTAGAAATCTCTACATCCTCAACACCAATAAATTTCACATGATGTTCAATAGCCTCAATATTAATGAATTATAAGTACAATGTACGATTCTTACCAAGTTACACATCTAACTTATCATAATACTTTAAAATAACTGCTTTTAATTCTTTTGATGAAAAATATTTGCTCAGAAAAATACTAATACCTATACCAAACAGTGTTTTTACAGGATGACAAAATTAAACAAAAAACAAGATGTTACCTCAAAGACTAAAGAAAAGACTCCAGATTTTTAGGAGTCTAAGAAAGTAATACAGCTCAATGTTATGAACAGGTACATGAGGTAAAAAAATATAAGGTATAAATGCTCCAAAGTTGGATAAAATTAATAGAACATGGATAAATTTAAGATGCATGGAATGGTATACAAAGTGCAGTAGAGAAAGATATCTACCAATATATATTTCCATAACAGCTAATGTTTTTGTAGACACATACACACAAGTACCAAATTAAGAAGTGAAGATTCAGCAATTAGTATTGAGAGAACAAGCTATGTTATGATGGTGTGTCATACTCTGTTGAGAGTTATCGCATGCTGATTTGTTTACAACAGTACAATAGTATTCTGTGGAAATGTGTGATCTTACGCAGGCGTTTCAAGGTTAGCGACATGGGAAAATTGTGTACATAGTGTGAAGCATTGAATTGGGAAAGCCTATTAAGTACAGTATCATATCATAAACTGTATTACAGGAGATAATTCACTAAAGTTGAAACTACTAGAGTGAGAAATATTTTTTGTTTTCTGTGCTACAGTGTCTGCATTGAAGTGTATAACAATATAACGGAAATTACGGAGTTTGAAATCTGTAAAAGAATAAATTCTATTCAATAGAAGCTTTTGTTTCATTTTTTTAATGAACAATAACCATTGGTGTTTCTACTTACCTTAATACTTTCTCCTGGCTTAGAACTCTTTTTTATTTCTCTTTCAACTTCTTTACACAACTTTTCTTTTTCTTTTTCACACTTTCTTATCTCTCTCTCCTTCTGCCTTTGTTCCCTACGAAGCTAAACAAAGAAAACTTGTAGGATAGCATGCAAGATGCATTCCTAAAGCACTGTCTATGTGTATGAATGTTCAGTATGCATATGAAAAGTAGTTCCCACCAATTTGAACATATATATATATATTACAAATTAAGTTTACCATAAGCTACGATACAATTTATGTTTGTTTAAGATGGCATGGCTGATGTATTCAACGTGTAAAAGAGAGAATACATCACACCAAATGTAAAGCACAAAGACTACATCACAACAAATGTAATGTGCAAAGAATACATCACAACAAATATAACACACAAACAATACATCATAACAGATACTATACTAGACAAATTACGAGAAGAACACTGTTTCAAATACATCCTTACTGATACATCATAATACATGCACACATTTAATTGTAATCATCAATCATACAAAACATCCTCAAGATACAGGAGATAAGAATGTAAGTAAATTATTATTAAATCTATACCAAATTTAAGATGGTGCATTTTGAATCACAATTTTAATAAAGATAAGAGATCAATCAATTGTGTGACTGAATAAAAGAATCTTGGCATAGTGGAGGATAAGTGAATGTGGCTACTAACCTTAAATATTAAAAAGTGAAAAGACATAATTATCTATATACAAATCACTAGGTAGGCCTCACATGGAGCACTGTGAACAGTTCTGGTCTAAGAAAGAATGACATAATAGAATGTTCAGGCTGATTCTAGGGTTGGAAGGGTTGTTTTATAGATACAGATTAAAACCTCTATATATCAGTATCAACCATCTACACAGATCAGCTAGAAACTTTGTACAAAATACAAGAGTTATAGATATATAATAAAATACACACAGTCTATAAAATAGTCCCAAAAACCAGAGTAATATTATTACATTCAATAATAATGAAACATAATTAATTACAAGATATTCACGTCAGAGATATTTTTATATCATGAAATAAATTATAATTTCTGTTTAAATACACAAAATACCTGTGCCAGTCTCCTTACTTCAGAACTTCTTTTATTGTATTTTGTGGTTTTATTGTTCGTAGATGATGCCATGTTATTCTCCTATACACAAAAGACATACCCTCTTACACAAATGAGTATGCACCCTTCTGTACAAAGTAAACCACTCATTACATAAAAATATTACTAATTCCTTTCCTATTAATCACAAAGATATGAAAACCTACACACTCTCCTACAAATCTAAGTGATTAGTACAAACAAGACTGAGTCCTTCATTTTAGTGTCCACACATCGATTGTCATAATCTTCATTTTAGTGTCCACACATCCACTGTCACAATCTTCATTTTACTGTCCACACATCCACTGTGACAATCTTCATTTTACTGTCCACACATCCACTGTGACAATCTTCATTTTACTGTCCACACATCCACTGTCACAATCTTCATTTTACTGTCCACACATCCACTGTCACAATCTTCATTTTAGTGTCCACACATCCACTGTCACAATCTTCATTTTAGTGTCCACACATCCATTGTCACAATCTTCATTTTAGTGTCCACACATCCATTGTCACAATCTTCATTTTAGTGTCCACACAGCTATCATCATATTCTTCATGTTAGTGTCCACACATCCACTGTCACAATCTTCATTTTACTGTCCACACATCCACTGTGACAATCTTCATTTTACTGTCCACACATCCACTGTCACAATCTTCATTTTAGTGTCACACATCCATTGTCACAATCTTCATTTTAGTGTCACACATCCATTGTCACAATCTTCATTTTAGTGTCCACACATCCATTGTCACAATCTTCATTTTAGTGTCCACACATCCATTGTCACAATCTTCATTTTAGTGTCCACACATCCATTGTCACAATCTTCATTTTAGTGTCCACACAGCTATCATCATATTCTTCATGTTAGTGTCCACACATCCACTGTCACAATCTTCATTTTACTGTCCACACATCCACTGTCACAATCTTCATTTTACTGTCCACACATCCACTGTCACAATCTTCATTTTACTGTCCACACATCCATTGTCACAATCTTCATTTTAGTGTCCACACATCCATTGTCACAATCTTCATTTTAGTGTCCACACATCCATTGTCACAATCTTCATTTTAGTGTCCACACATCCATTGTCACAATCTTCATTTTAGTGTCCACACATCCATTGTCACAATCTTCATTTTAGTGTCCACACAGCTATCATCATATTCTTCATGTTAGTGTCCACACATCCAATACTTCAGTGTCCACACATCTATTATCATAATATTTTAGTATTTTTACATACTCATTATTTCCCCAAACAAGGAGCCATAGGCCATTTGGAGGGATCACAAATATTAATCAATCACACCAATATACAGTAGTGTATTCTTTGTCAGTTAGTCAGTAGACATTAAAATAATGTCTACTTAGGGCACTTGATGCTGCAACTAATACTGTCATAACATCAGTAAAATGCAAGCATATCATAAATCACAATAATTATTCACTCTACAGCATAATATGATATATGAACATGAAAAGCAAGAAATAAAAGTATCTGTTACTCTAAATTGGGTTTTATTCAGTCTTGAAACAGAACACTTTCTGAAACCCTTCAGAAGTATGTCTAGTAATAATCTTTATCAAAGTGTGATTTTATAATATTTAGAAAAGTGACAGCAACTTAGTTTGGCTCACAAAACCATACATACTTTATAATGAAAACTGAGTTAAAATATGTTCTAACCTGAGACTGAGATACTGACATGCAGTTTTTGGATACTGGAAAAGAATTTCCAACATCTGGAAGTTCATCTGATGAGCAGCTACTTGACAAACAATAAACAGCACTGAAATACACAAGGTTCATTGTTACTTGGATAGTTATAAAGGTTCTGTCATAATGATTCTTATATATTTATCAGATACACATACGATGGTTCATTGCATTAACTACATATTGATGTCAAAACCTTACATTTCATAAACCAAGTTTTGTGAGACAACTTCAGTAATTCCATCATAAAAAACAACAATCTTATATCACATTTAATACAATTAAATTTTAGTTCATCAGGTTAAGACCAGCTATAGAACTCTCATGAAGATGTTTTTATCAAGACTACTAAACTTAAATTCAGAAAACAACATTGTACAAATACAGATTTATTTTGAGAGCTGCATCTAGTACAACAGTATCAAAAAATTTATTCTCATTAACTACATCACAATCATCAGTTCTCCTACATAAGGGGATGAAAATTCAAAACACAGATAAATGCCAACAATTGAACTGAACATGAAATAAAAATTATTAGGCAGTATAATTGAAGTTCACAATCAAACAAGTGACATACCTCTTAACAGTAATATCTGAAATTACAGGAACTTGCAAACATGGTAACATTTCCACTTAATTGGATCAACAAATGAAAGGTAGTTACCAAACACAGTCTCATCTTAACAATAACATCTCCAGTTAACTGGACCAACAATTAAAAGGTGGTTACCAAACACTGGTTGTTGTTGTTGTTATTTGGTGTTTCCTGGTACAAAGCAACTAGGCTATCTGTGTCAAACAAGTGGCAAAAAAAATTACAGTGAAAATATTATAAAGTGTAAAGGGAAATTAAGTTAAAACAAATAGAGTGGCTCAACATCAGATGAAAACTTGTATAGAATTAAAAAGGCTAATGGTACTCAAAAAATTAAAAAAATTTGTTAGGTGGACAGTCTCACCATTGCCAATGACACTGCTCAATGTCAGGGGTAAACCCATGGTAAAAACATGTCTAAAATAAGACTGTTTCTCATGGTCGTAACAGCAGTACAGTAACGTGCGCTATTCTGACTTGAGTGTCATACAGACCACACACTGATGTATCAGTTCCAAATAAAAGAAAATGATGAGTTAAAGCAATTGGACAGTAGTTTGAAGGAATCTTGGGATCCTTCTGCCAGATCTGGTTAAAAACAACCAAAAGAGTAGCAAGAGAGGTATTGCAGCATCTCATAGTAAATATCACCAGGTCCAGCTGAAGTATTGCTAGACACCAGTGAAGAGCAAGGTTGAGTTCCACCAGCATAAAGGGGCAATTATAGTCATAGAGATGATCAGCATAAAAGGAAAAAGACAATCACTCTGCCCTAGTCTTGATGGCTAAGAAGGTGGAAGATGTAGCTAGATGCACAAAGTGTGAGATACTTACGAATGGTATCCCATGTCTGTTTTTGAGCCTTCAGTGTCATGTGGCAGGCAGGATTCCACCATGAGCAAGGATAGTGTAGAAAATGTGTCTAGGTTTTAGGAATACATTGAGCAGCTGCCTGGAAAGTACAGCCAGTCATTGCTGCCACGCAGTTGTCTATCAATGGCTTACAGATGATGGCAGGATCAGGTTCCGAGAGAGCAATTAAAGAGAGCTAGTTGGCCCAGTTCAGTTTAAATTGAAGTATGCAGGTCAGAAGACATTGACCACACCCAGTCTATCTCCAAATGATAGGAAAATTATCACTGTTACTATTAACCTTCCATCGAAAGCAAGAGAAAAGTGAAAGGGAATAAATAGAGAGATCAATAGCAGTAAAAGACTGACTAGGCACATGGAAATAAATAGAAGAACCAGTATTGAAAAGAGAAAGGTTGTGATCAGAAAGCATACACTCTATGGAGCAACCACTCCTATCAAAATCAGAACTTCCCCAGAGGGGATGATGTTCATTAAAGTCCCCCAGGATTAAAAAGGGAGACTGCAAATGTTCAATGAGAGCATCAAGGTCTGATTAATCATATGTCTCTCCAAGAGAAGGTAGAAAGAACAAACAGTAATGGTACAACCCAAGGAAACATGGATAGCTACAGCCTCCAATGGGGTATCAAGTGGCAAAGACAGGGTGGGCACATGCTGATCAACCAGCAGTGCCACCCCTCCATGAACTAAAGAATCACATGTCTCTGAGTGACCAAACTGTTGGCCTTGGCTGGAAAAACCAGTGAGGATCTCCAACTTAAAAATGTTCTTCAAGTCCTTCTCAATGATAACTCCTCTCAAGACATTCATTGTAGCATTGGGAGTAACCTCGATGGGTATATTTTCTATGTGCTTTGAACTCAGATAGAGTTTGGTGTGTTGTGGTGAACATTTTTCCAACAAATAGCCTCCTGAGTGAAGCTTCCTTTCTGAGGTGTTGAGTCTATACTGTGATGATAACTGTTACACAGTCATTCATACATGGCCGTTTTCCAATAATCCGTTGGAATTTTTTCATTATTTTTTTGTTCATGAATGAGGGTATCCATAATAAAATAAGAACATTTAATACCCACTGTCCCCACTCATCTATGAGGGGATGTGCTGCAATGCCAAATAAGAACACTGCAACAACACCAGGGTTTAGTAAGCACTATGCCCAAACACCAGTATTAGACACAATGTCCACATTACCTGTTGAGAATGTCCAACATTGGTACTTAGTTTACCTTAGCCCAAATGGACTAGCCGATTGACCCTGACAACCCCAAGGCTGCTCGGCTAAAAAAATTAAAGGCCAATGTAATGTGTTGCAGCACCCCAGACACCACAAGGATCCTCTCCTCCCCTTCATGGGTCACCACGCATAGAAAACACATGAATGGATGTTCAGATCCCAGAAAGGTAAACTGAACTTACAGAACCTTCTCTAAGAGGTCCCCTCACCCTGTACAGGAATCCACTTCGAGGGACCAAACATTGGTTCACACTAACACTAACATCTGATGTCACCTACAGAAACTAGTTATAGCCAAACAGTATTATATGAGAATAGCTCAGTCAACAAGAGTACTTGGTATATTTATAGCAAAATGTTGGTTTATCTTACATTTGTATTCATTTTATGATCTGCAAGATAGTTGAAACATCTTACTGAACATGTACTGTTACAAAAATAAGCAACTCAAACACCTGTAAAAATGCTTACTTGATCTCCAATTGTTCCAAACAAGCACTTCAACTACACGTGTTGCATATGAGCTAGCATTTTATTAACAACACAGGATTATACCAACTTTGCATACATGGTTTAACACTTACCTCTTTCATTTACAACAGATTACCTCTTTGTCAGTATTTTTGTATGTAGGGGCTGGGATTCTTTCACAGGATATTTTACAGCTGAGAAAACATAAATTGTGGAAAATTGTACTCATTAAAAGTTGTATACAGGCTGCAAGATTCTCTACAGCAGGTGTCTCTAACTTGTAACCAATATATTTGAATAATAAATAGACAAGACACACTCTACTTGAAGCAGGACTCCCCCCCTATTCAATTCTATCAAACTATCACTTCTCATTTTAATTTCATTCTCCATCTTTGTATTAATTTCTCTAAAATAAATTTAGTCTTTATTATACAGCAGGAACATGTGAAACGTGAGTTATGGAACTTATTTCCTTACAAAAAAAACTTTTTTCTCTTTCTTCCAACACAGTTGTGTTTGATTATTCATTCTGCATAATAAATTCTATGTTACAACTTCACAGGTTGTCTGTTCTATTCCCACTTTTACACTGGCTTCAGGTCTTGGTACTTTACCAGAAGATTTCCTGCTTTATTTTGATTGTTCAAGGAACTGATATTTGTCAAGTCTTGCCTCAAGTTTGGGGGCCCACACATTTTGACATACAGTCTGCTGACTTTGTGAAGACATTGTCTTGTTATGGTTTTTGAATACTTTTAATGTTATTATCTGTAGTTATTTGAATTTTACAAGTTTTTGATGCCATAGTCCAATTTAGGTTAGAAATTAGGCTTAATTGTATCCTTTCCCCTATACTACTGACACCAGAGGTCTGTTATTTTAGGATTACCTGTAATTCATCTGACTGCAATGTCAGTCATCAGTTTAACTACATACATATGTTATTGTTCACACACTTATTTCACTTTAGAAATTCCCATTTACTTCATTTTTATTATTTTGCTTGTTGTTAGGCTAAGATTTTTATTTTAGACCTCAGTGATATCCTTCATCCTGCACTGTTCAATTAGGCTTAATACAAGCCTGTTCTTTGATAGACTGTTTAGGCAGAGTATTCATGATGAAACTTTGTAGAATGGACAGCAATTGCCTGTTGTGAAGACACAAGTGTAGAGGATGACATTTCAAGTCTTCCACCGTTTGTCTTCAGACTTTTATTTTTGATTTACTTGTAGTTTTACGTGAGGATTATTGCTAAGTTAAATATCTTGTTTGTTTAGTCTTAACAAGTGTATTAATTTCTTATTATTCATTTCATTTAATTTACACTTTACATATCTTACCCTTAATTTTGTTTGTGTAGGTCCCTGTACACCCTACCTGCTTCCAAGGTTACTTGTATTCCTCCTATAATGGTTGAACCCATTTCAGAGAGCCTATATTTTTTCAACTTTCCTCCACCTTATCATGGACTGGAATCCAAGCTTCTACTGCATAATCTGTTAAGCCTAACTCAGTTTAATTTTTTACACATATTTCACAGTATATCCCCTTCTCCTGACATTGTTTCCAGATTTTTTTTGTCTCTTTTGATAGTGGGTACTTGCAAATCTTTACCTTAGTTACCATCAGGCAGATTTTCTTCTTGTTCTTACGTCCTTCAAATCTCTGTTAATCCTTTCCATTTTCTACCATCTAGATTTTCAGCTTCATTTTACCCTATATATTTTCCTACAAGTAATGTTTACCTTCAACTTATTTTCTAAGGTGTTTCACATGTTCAGTTATTTTTGTAAGATACCTCATCCTCCTTTCTTCCACACTGAGGGGTTTGCCATTTTTGTTCTTTTCCTTTCAAGATCTTCCTTGGTGAGACACTGCTGTTTACTATCCATTACTAATAGGGACTTAACGTCACATCATTTTCTCCACCAGTTTGTTTTTTTGGGAAGCTTCATTTGGCATCATGTGGGGTATCTGCTATGCCATATTCCATTTTTTGCTTCATTATAAGATAATGTCATCTTTATTCTTTTAGATGTTTTCACTTTATGTACATCTCCTGAAACAGGGTCATGTTCCAAGTTTGTCCTTGTTGCCCATTGCCTTTCCAGTCCCATAACATTTTCTCCCAAGGAGTGATCTCTCAATTCTCCAAGTTTTTGATGGCTCTAACTCCTGTGGGGTACTCATTTACATGAAGTTTTTGAATTATTTATCAATTCCTAAGTAATTCCCTCTTTTATTTTTGATCTCTAGTTTATCATCTGCTTGCCCTAGCTATTAATATGTTTAGACAGTTTCTCACTTTCGTTATTCTCCTTCCATCAGTTTTTTTCCTTTCCCAAAATGTTTGTTCATCCATGTCACTCAGTATCTGGTCTTTCTAATTGATTTCCAGGCTGACTCAAATCTTGGCTTTTCTACTGTTTCAGGTCAATTCTTTCCTTACTTCTGGATTACTTTTATTTACCTCTGTTTCATGACTTATGCAATATATTCCTTTTGAGTTATCTATTTCTTACCATCTTCCATGTTTCTTCTTGAATGGGTACAGATGGCCTTGTTGGTCCAGTAAATCCTTTCAAGGTTTTTCCATCTCCCTTGCTTTTCTTCCCTTACTCCACTGATTTGTCTGTGATTCAATTTTTCCCATTATTATAAAAAAACAACAACATTTGCCTGTTCATGGATTGAGGGGTTATGAGATTTCCTCTAGACTTATGAACTTCAGTTGAAGATTGTATGACCCTCTTTTCTACCCCCACCAGATAGTTGGGTTTTGAATTGTAGTTGATATATTGCTGTTATGATCCATTTTCCTACTCCCATTTACATGTCAGAACCAAGAGATCTGGTTTTGAATTGTAGTTGACATGCCATTTATGGTTCATTGCACCCGAGCCACTCTACACCTAGGAATAAGTCCTTTAATCTTACACACTTTTAAGCTTCCCAAGACTGATCAGTAATGTCGAGAAAACCCACTTGTAGAGAAAAATATACATGTAAAAATGGGTCGTTTGGGTTGAGAACATTTTTTTACATAGAGGAGTGAACAACGTTTCGACCTTCTTTGGTCACTGTCAGGTTCACAAATAAGGAAAGAAGTAACCTTCTTTGCTCCTCTACGTAAAAAAATTTTCTCAACCCAAACAAGCTGTTTTTACATATATATTCTTCCCAAGACTGAGTTTCATCACTTCAATAAATAATGTATGGTTCATCACTCTACTGCCATATTCCTCTCCCATTTGGATGTTGAATGTGCCTCTCTGATTTTATACCAATATATTTGACATCCTTCCACAATGAGTGAAGAGTATGTAGTTAAGAAGTGCTCCAATTTCCAACATATGATCTTTGACTCCAAAGACCTCTTCTGGAATGTCCTTCAGACACTTTGGAAAGATGCTTCTTTCTTTTTATCTACCTGTTCAATGTGGGATTCTAGCCATTTATTTGAGAAGAGGTAATGCACTGTATTATAAGTTATAAGTTTCCTATACTGAAAGTGTATTTCTTATAGGTACTTACCTCCTACCACATTTTTAACCCTTCCTCCCCACTGAAAGTTGGTGCTTCCATTTTCTGCCAAAACTTGAAGTGACAGTTTAGCAAAATTAAAAGGGGATCATATGCCACAAGCATATCTTGCACTCTTATTAGTGAAGGGTTATAGCATGATAATTTCCATTCAAGATGCATTGGAATCAGTTAACTCCAGATGAGTGGAAACTTCAAGGTTTGTGGCATGTGCAAAAAATGTTTGCATATACAGGGCAGCACTGAACACGAATAGCTATTTATGTGAGAGGGGGTAAAGTACCATATTGGAATTTGATTATTTGAATAAGATTTTTTTTTTCATGAAGATGTTTTTGCACTGGACACACAGTTTTAGTTTCCTTATGTATTAGAGTATAAAAATACTAAATTTTTAAGGTTTTACAAACCAGTGTACCTATTCCCTTCCTGACAAATGTTCAAAAGGCCACCTCCTAATGTATAACATTACATTAAGACTTACCTCTTTCCTAACTCTGAACCTGCCATTTGTCTCTTCTCATAGTTCTGAATGTTTCTCTCTCCTTTTTTATCACTTGAGATTGAGAGATCAATTAATACCTCCCTATGCCCTCTAAGTTGGCAAGCCTCTTTAGCTCCAATGTTCATTTCATTCTCTACCAGTGATGGCAAACAAGTTTTGGCTACTGAAGTAACACCTGACTTTTGTAAACCAGATAATGAGTTTACCTGGTAAGTAATCTCTTGCACTTTACTTTCAACATATCCTTTTGTAATGCTATCTTCAACTAATGGTTTTAATCTGGTGAAACTGTGAACAGATTCCTTAAAAATTTCAGGTTTGTGTATTTTAGTTTCACATCCATGTGATGGTAAAGTTGATTCTTTACCTTCAAACACAATATATTTCTCATTTTGACAGGGTTCCTCATCACTCAAACAAATGCATTCTTGTATTTGATGTTTCTGAGCCTCAGAACGTTGTTTCAGACGTTCAGCAAGACTTGGAATAGAATCTTCACTATCACTTCCAGTTGCTTCACTGTTAATATCAGTACCAAAACAGTCCTGGGACATACTTAGTTTCAACTTGATTACTTTCCTACAAAATTAATAAGAATGTTATTGCATATAAATACAGTCTTATTACAGTTTAATATTTATCACAATTTTTAAATCAAACTATAAACAACTTTAGTCATCTTAAATATAGCTATATTCTTCACTCTCTGTGTACCTGTCATCATGTAGGTAACGTTTGTTGCTGTTTGTGTACCTGTCATGATGAAGTTAACATTTGTCACTGTTTGTGTACCTGTCATTATGTAGTTAACATTCATCACTGTTTGTGAAGCTGTCATGATGTAGTTAACATTCATCACTGTTTGTGAAGCTGTCATGACGTAGTTAACATTCATCACTGTTTGTGTACCTGTCATAACATAGTCAATGCTCATCACTGTTTGTGTACCTGTCATGATGTAGTTAACATTATTCACTCTTGTGTAAATTTATCAGCATGTGTTGTTGGTTGGTATTTTACGGTGTAAATGAACTAGGCTATCTGCAGCAAACCAGTTAAAAAGTTAAAACAAAAAGTTTAATTTTTTAATTACAAACTTAAATAGAGATAAATCCAATTTTTAAATCTAGTTTGCATCGGTAAGAGAGAAAGTAATACAAACTGTAAAGGACTTTCTGTAGCGTAATTTTAATTATTATAACCCACCAGGATGACTAACAGGTAAGTTTAAGAACCACCATTATACACCTCAAGTTTGCCTTTCCAGTCATGATTTTGAGTCGTTTGACATCATGGCCATTTTCATTTTCTAATTTCTTATTGAACTAATTTCACTTTAATTTGTAAAAAGAAATCATGTTAAAACACTAATTTTTGAATGAAAAACTTAAACAGTGTTAAAAAGATTAATGTCCTTTAAAAAACTAAAAACATTTCTAAGGAGAACAGTGTCACCATCTCCAATAACACTGTCTAATGTGATGGATAAACCTTGGAACAAAATATATTTAAAATGGTGCCACTGTTGAGAGTCATTACGACAGCAAGACAGTAAAATGTGGCTTATTGTGACCTGATTGTTACACAGACAACACACTGGTGCATCAGTCCCAGATAAAAGAAAATAATGAGTTAAAAATTGTGACTAATGCATAGTCTGGTTAGAACAACTTCCTCTTTCCCATCCTTATGAAAACAAGACAGCCAAAGTCCAATAGTGAGTTTTATCTGCCAAAGCTGTTTTCATTTTGCTCACTCCAAGTCGACTGCCAACTGACACAGAGCCGAGCCTCGAATACAGGACCATGGTTATGTACAGAACAAACACAGCAGTAATTGTGCCAGAACAGACAGATTTAGCTGCGGTGTTGCCGAGCCAGTTCCCATAAATACCAACGTGGCCTGATATCCAGAAAAACTGGATAGAAGTAGATATTAAAGAGAAATGGGCCAGTTGGTTTTGAATATCAGTGAGAACAGCATGAGAACTGACGTGAAGCGATTATAGGGCCAGTAAAGAACTAAATGAGTCAGTATAAATAGTGCAATTTCAGTACTGCTAAGCTTCTATGTGATTCAGGGCAAAAGAAATGGTGTACAGTACAGCAGTGAACACAAAAACTATAGAGGGGATTCTGCACACAACAACCAAACCACAATAACCCACTGCAGAGCCCACAGAGTCACCTGATTTCAAACCATCCATATAAATAGGAATGGAAGGATGATTTGAAAGATGTTCAACAAATAAAAGACGGTATTTCCAATCAGGAATATCTGCTTTTCTCAGATGGCTTAAAGAAAGGTGACATTTGAGGATTGTAATAAGCCATGGTGGGATGGGCTGACCAGTGGATACAGTAGTGTTATCCAAGGACAGACCCAATTCATTCAACTGCACCTAGATAAGAAGGTCAAAAGGAGGAATGGCAGATCATCTGTTCTGAAAAAGCATGACCTACTGCAGAAGGAAAGCACAACCCTAGGTGGGATGTTGTGGTAAGGATAAAAGTTTTGAATCATACAGTGAAGACAGTTGCAAACAGTGGAGGTGTAGATGAGGTTCATGAGACTCTGTGTATAAGCTCTGAATTGAGGAAGTGTGGAAAGCCCTCATGAAAATCCAAAGTCCCTAATAATTAATGGAATCTAGCATCTTTAAGGCTTAAATCTTGGCAGAGACATAGACCAATGATCCATAGTCTAGTTACAATCGATTAAGAGTACAGTATATCTTTAGCATAGAACTTTGATCTGTTTTCCAAGTGTTGAAAGAGAAGACATGGAGGATGTTCAGTGCTCTTGTACATTTGACCTGTAGCTGTTTGATATATAGTATAGAGGTCAGCTTGCAGTCAAAGATAAGCACAAGAACTTTGTCTCAGGGACCACAGGAAGCACAACTTCACCAATACAGAGTTCAAGATTGGGGTGAATACCCCATTGGTAGCAAAAGTGCATGAAAATGGTTTTAGGGAGAGAGAACTTAAAACTGTTTGTTGTGGTTCACTTCAGTAAACAACTGAGAGCAGTGTGTAGCTGCCACTCAATAAACCTCATGTTTGACGACTGACATGAGATGTGGAAGTCATCAACAGTAAGAGGGAGTTGTTCAGTGATGGCATTAATCTTTGTACTGAAAAGTGTCAAACCCACACAAACTAGAAATTACCTGTCCATTAAAAAATGTTTAATAAAAATGGACAAATGGCCACATAACCTATACAAGTGAAAGTCTCACAAAATGCCATACCTCCACATAGCATCATAAGTCTTCTCAAGGTCAAAGAATATTGATACAAGATGTTGTCATTTGAGAAAGACTTCTCTGACTGATGTTTCAAGTTGAATCAGGTGGTCCATGATAGAGCCTTGTAATCGGAACACACACTGGGTGGGCAAGAGGAGGTTGTTTGATTCAATGAACCAAACAAGATGAGCATTAACCATCCTTTATAAGGTTTTACAGAGGCAGCTCATCAAAGCAATTGGATGGTACATTGAAGGAATCTTTGGATCCTTCCCAGGCTTAGAGAAAAGTAGAACAATAGCCTGATGCCATGCATCAGGAAAATATTCTCCTGTTAGATCCAATTAAAACTAAACAGAAGAATAGCAAGAGAAGCAGGAGGTAGATTGTGCAGCATCTCATAGTGTATGTCATCAGGCCCAAATGATGTACTGCTAAACTAATGAAGGGCCAGTTTGAGTTCTACCAGTGTAAAGGGGAGATTATAGTCATAGCGACAATTAGCCCAAAAAGAAAGAGATTATCGCTCTGCCCAAATCTTGATGGCTAAGAAGGTGAAGATGAAGCAGAAGTGCTAGATACCTGGCAAAAACTTTTACCAAGAGTATTAGCAATGCTCCAGACATCAGCTACTTGGTCATCAGAGAGCAAGATCAAAAGAGGGACAAAATTATACTGTCTACTGACCTTTAAAATCTTGTCCCACATGACTTTGGAACTGGTGGTAGAAGATATGCTGGTTGTGAATTTAATCCAAGATTCCTTTTGGCTTTAATGTCTTACCTACCAAGCATGTGGAAAGTGATGCAGTTAGAGTGTGTGATACCTACGAAACAAATCCCAGGCCTGATTTTGAGCTTTCCATGCCATGTGGCATGCAGGATTCCAACACAGACGAGAATATCAGGGAAAACTTGTTGAAGTTTCAGGAATACACTGAGCTGCTGCCTGTATAATACAGTCAGTAACTGCTGCCAACAGTCATCTATAGATGACTTACAGACAATGGCAGAATCAAGTTCTGTGAGAGCAGTGAAAGAGGAACAGTTGGCTTGATCCAGCTTCCACCAGGGCATGAAGGTCAGGTGTCATCAATCACAGCCAGTCTCTCTCAGAATGATAGGAAAATGATCACTGCCTCACAGGTTACTATCAACCCTCCATGAAAAGTGGGAGAATACTGAAGAGGAACAAACTGAGAGATCAAAAGCATCAAAAGACTGACAAGATGCATGAAAATAAGTATAAGAGCTAGTATTGAACAGAGAAAAGTTGTGATCTGATAGCATATGCTCTTTGGAGAAACCCCTTCCATCAATATCAGCACCTCCCCAGTGGGTATTATGTCCATTAAAGTCCCCCAGGATTAAAAAGGTAGACAGAAAATGTTCAATGAGAGCATCAAGGTCTGACTGATCACAGGTCTCTTCAGGAGACAGGTAGAGAGCACAAACAGAGATTGTACAACCCAAGGAAACACAGATGGCTATGAGCTCAAACCAAGGATGCATTGAGTGGCAAAGACAGGGTGGGCACATGATGACTGATCAACAGTGCCACCCCTCCATGTACTCATCTATCACACAACCTGTCATTTCTATACAAAGAAAACTGCTGAAAAGTGACTGTATTGGCAAGTTTCAGAAATGTTTCCTGTAAGGAAAGACACACAGGATGCTAAGAAATAATCAGTGTTTTGATGTCATCCAGACTAGAACATAAATCTCAACAGTTCCACTGTATCAATGTGGCCATTTTTATTTATGTGTAGTCAACTTGGGTGGAGTGCCCCTCTGTTTTCAACCACATCTTTTTTTCTTTATTCAAGGGATGTCTATTAACCTCCATGGACCTTGCCCTGGGTCGATTAAACAGGTCTCTGTCATTGGAAGAAGATTCCAGTGACTGAGGACATGAACGAATGATTGTTTTGCATCTTGGGACCGGAGAAGATGTACCCAAGGAAATGCCCATATTTGGAACTAAAGGAAGTGGGCTGGTAGGAACAGAAATGGGTGTTGACATTGATCCATCAAGTTTCTTAACCATGGATGTCAAGACTTTTCAGATGGTTTGAGAACGATTGTTTTGGAACCAGGGAGAGATCAGTCTGTACTCCTACATGTGGATGTAGTGATACAAATGTCAAAATGAAGACACTGGTTGACATCATAATTCCACCCTTGTGAGTAGAGATATGCCTCACTGCAGAAACTCCTTGGGTGGAGAAACCAGCAAGGACTCTGACTGGGGGATGTTCTTCAAATCACTCTCAACAATAACTCCTTGTGACAAATACCACGTAGCTTGGAGAGTTACCTGAATGGGTATATTCACAATTGCCTTCAAATGGAATAGTTCACTGTGTTTAGGAGTGAATGTTTTCACTCTTAAATTAACTGCATCCACCACTTCTAATGGCAACTCATTCCAAAGGTTAACTACCCTGTCAGAAAAATAACAGTCTTAGCTTTAGATGATACTTTGCTGTCAAAATCTATATCCAAGTCCCTTAGTCCTATTCTTGCTATTAAGTATGAAGAAAGATAACACATCAACAGTAAATTCTCTTTACAATCCCAAACACTTCAATCATATCCATTTTAATTTTCTTTTAAATAGAAAATAATTTGAGAAATTTAATCCTCCCCAAATATGACAACCCCTCCATCTCAGATACTATTATAGTAACTACTCTCTGAACAATTTCCAACAATTCAAATGTTCTTCCTACAATAAGAGGCTTGAGAGCAAACACAACACTACAAATATAGCATAATCAGAAACATATAAAATAAAATTGAACTTCTTTTGATTTGTATTCAATATTTGGCCCACCACTAGCAAGAGCATATTCATGATAGTACTAGGATGGCTCAAGAAAGTGGTCAACAACATGTGCAGGATTGTTATTACTTACCAATACTATAAAATTACAATTAAAAGGTAATAGAGCAGCTACGTTAGAGCCAGATCTCGCGACAAACCAAGTCCATTGTCAATTCAATTTAAAATAAGTACAAGAGACAATGGGCGAGAAGTTTACACTAAAGGTTAATTCATACTATGCTTCTACTTGTTTTTGTTGTTATTATAGTATCATATTAAAAAGCTCATTTACGATTACACTTCAGGAGACAGTGACACAGCACTGATCAACTAGTACGATAGTCGACTTAACATCAATATGGATACAAATGTCACCTACTATTAGTATTGAAATGGACAATGTCAGTTTCAAACTCAAAATTACAGTTCTAGTTCTACAGATTTCCGTCTAATACATCACTCATGGTTACGTAAACCTTCTTCGTTAAAATTAAATTATGAGTTAAGTAGCACATTGATATATGCAGCAAAAAGTACAGGAAAAAAGATAAACTTACTTCTCTCACCTAACATCAATATAACATTAAATTGATTACAGTACCATTTGAATTTGGCACCTAGTAACAGATTCTTTCGCTACTTACAGACCCTCTACTGGCAAAAAGAAAAGTCCTGTATATATTCGCATGCTGAAAAAAAAAAAAGGGAGGGGCAAACAAACTTAAATATAATCCTATTAAATAAAATGGATAAACAAAACTAAAAACATAATCCATAAACATATAACATCTCTAAAGATATCCACTATTAATAATAATGAATATTTATGAATGAAAAAATAATATTTACTTACCATAACATTTTGGAACCACATTGGACCTATTGGTCCATCTCAGCATTCCATCAACTAAACAAATTAAAATAACTTGACAAAAGTTTAATGCCAGCCCTTATTATTCATATAATTGTCAAGCATGTTCTTAAGCTCGTTTAAATTTACTGCATTTACAATATCCGAAGGCAACCAATTCTAAAGACCAAGCACCCGGTTAGAAAAATGAAATTGTCTTAGCTGAAGAAGACTTCTACCCTAACAAAATTTATATTTGTGTTCATAATCCTGATATCTTCAGAATTAAATATAAGAAAGGGTGATGCATGGACACTATTCCCTTTAAAATCTTAAATACCAGAATCAGATCCACTTTAACTTTTTTTATCAGGATAAAACAATTTGAGTGGTTCTTGATGACGAGAAACCAACTTGAAGTAAAAAATTGTATCTCAGAATGGCTGGTATGGGTATTAATACCTTTATTAACAAAGCAGAGAACAACGTTTCGACTATCCCAAGTCATCTTCAGGTTAACAACCTGGTAAAGTCGAAACATTGTTCTCTGCTTTATTAGTAAAAGTGTTATTACCCATACCAGTTGTTCTGAGATACAATTTGAGTGATTTCAGTCTCGTATGACGCCTTTTCCACCCAAGGTACCATTTTAGTGGTCTTTCTAGGAACCATTTCCAACAATTCAATGTATTTCCTAAGGTATGAAGCCCAAGACTTAATAAAATACTCCAGTGACCTGTATAATGGAATTATAACCTCTTTAGACTTGTATTCAGTATATCTGCAGATACAACATAAAACCTTCAAATTTACTAGATTCATCATTATTTCTGCTGGTAAAGTAGCTCATAACGTTTTTTAAATTTGCAATAAAACTTAAATATTACAACTTCATGTTAAAGTAATAGGATTTAATGTGAAAAACACTGTACATTCAGTGAATTCGTATACTGCAATATCTAAATCTATGTAGAAATACGAGTTTATTATCGATGCAAAACAAAAAGAAAGATTTACGATTTCTTTGATAAATTCTTTAGGTAGACTGGTATAGTATTCACAGTGATATTTAATGGAATGGACGGCAAGTATCTGTATCTTCTGCCAAAGTTCTTTTTATATATGATTTTAATATTTGGTTACTGGCTTGAAGTATCTGTTAGTATGGTCTTTTATCTATTGAACTGCACGGTATTTATGAATTTCATATTATTTCTTTCACTGTTTGTCGTAGTTGCAACATAAAGAAAAAAAATACTCCAAAGCCTGATACCTGAGCATTTCCTGTTGTAAGAGGACATAAACCTCTGGTCTGCAGTTAAGCCTTGCCATACTATACAACCCATAACATATTTGTCAAATACTACAGGTATGAATCCTTCTTATAAGAGGACCGATTTTTCCATCTGATTTTATTATACACCATTATATACATTCCAAAATGGTTGCAAAGGAATTGTTCTACCATTTAAACGATCATCCGAGATATTAAAACAAGTTTATTTTAAAACAAAGTGTGTATTGTATATTTCAATTCACACACAAATGACTAAACTCGTTCTTGTGCGTTACATATCTTTTAAACAAATATTAAACAATATCAGATGAATTTATCCTTAAGCAGGGGCGTAAATCCTGGGGGGTTGGGGATACATCCCCCCTTCATTTTAGTTGGGGTATGGTGCACACAATCATTCCCCCTACAGTTTGGTCTGTTGAATTGTTTTATTGCATCACAGGCCTACAAATTGTGTGCTTGTTCTTGTGATTTTTGTGTTATTACCAATTGAATTACATAATTAGGCCTATATGTAGGCTTTTTCAGTAGCCGAAATGTACATCTTTAATATAGGCGTGCTTCCAAGTTTTTCGATCTAAGCGATAGTTCGTAAGTATCAGTCAGTAGGCCTAAATATACATGCAAGGCTTGCAAGCACTGTCACAGAATCTAACTACGTCTTGTACGTAGGGTAAGATTAAGTTTTGTTTTGTTTTGGGAATTTCGCACAAAGCTACTCGAGGGCTATCTGTGCTAGCCGTCCCTAATTTAGCAGTGTAAGACTAGAGGGAAGGCAGCTAGTCATCACCACCCACCGCCAACTCTTGGGCTACTCTTTTACCAACGAATAGTAGGATTGACCGTAACGTTATACACCCCCACGGCTGGGAGGGCGAGCATGTTCAGCACGACGCGGGCGCGAACCCGCGACCCTCGGATTACGAGTCACACGCCTTACGCGCTAGGCCATGCCGGGCCTATTATAAGATTAAGTAAAATTTTCATCACAACAGATTGAACAGAGCATGAAATTCGAAAATATTACGCATAAACATAAACTCCTGTGATCTAGATCTGGCAGGCCATTTGTAGCTCGTAGCTGCATCAGTCTTATGCGTATATTGTGCGGTTTTCCTACGCCATTTGTTCTTATCCATGTCTAGCCGGTTTTATTGTCGAATGCCTTACTATCCTTAGTTGCCGAAATCGCTGACCATAGTGTACGTTTTGTGTACAGTTAACGACAGGTTCGGGTAGCTCGGATCCAGACGCGCCTCCGCTCCCGTATCATAGACAGTAAAAATATTATATTATCTTGTATAATTAGAACACAGTAGGAGCGATTTCAACGGCCTGAAGCCTCTACTTCAATTCTATTACTAGTTTTTGTTTAGGTGTTTTTATTTAATAGACGGGCTTATACACATTATATCACAACGTATTTGCCTTTTGATGAGCTTTAACAGGAATATAATATATTTGTGATTGTTTAAGTATATTTCGAGAAACTTGCAATTACTCGTGTTGTAACTAGCACACATTATTGTCCCAGCGATGCCCAGGCGGTCAGTTGGATCGATAGTCACTATGAGGTTCGCGCGTTCGACTTAAATACATTGTACAATTCAGTACTACTTCCATTCTGTTCTATTTTCGTTCGTTGTGCGTTAGAGTTTTTCAATAAAGACTGTATTTTAGCCTGTTGAGTCATCTGGGAAACAGATTCCAGTTATGACAAGCAAGCATCTGAAACTTTCCGATATTAGACAGTTCTGCAAGCCAGTTACCGGTACTACAAGTGACAATGCAGATGCAGATAATCCAACAAACTCAAGCAAAGGAATAGAAACTTGCCATACAGAGGAAATACCATGTTCATCAGATGACGAGTCTGAAAATACTTGTGCAGCTATTGCACATCATGAACCAGATAGTTGTGAAACAAGTTTGTGCAGTAATGAAAAATCTGACAGTCCACAGATACAGTGTGGAAAAGCCTATCATCCAGATGCACAACTAATACCACGACAGAAAGCAAAATTTCCCGGACAAGTGTTTTGATGAGTCCAATGGCTGCACTTTGACAATCAGACTCAAAAAGTCATATGCTTTCATTGTACCAAGGCGGAAAATAGAGGCCTTTTTACAGGGAATTTGAAGAGGCTAGTGGACTATACTTTTATATCCATCGGTTTTTGAAACTGGAAAAAGGCAAAACAGAAATTCAGCGAACACCAATCCTCCTTTTAGCACAGATTCACTATATCTCCAGAAGGTTTACGTGATGTAACTCCAGTGACTGTCCAGCTACACGATGGAAAAAAGAAGCAACAGGAAGAATGCAAAAGAAGTCTAGCCAAAATATTCAGAAGTTTACGTTTCTTACTGCGTCAAGGTTTAGCATTATGTGGACATACTGATACGAAGGGGAACTTCCAGGAGCTTCATTAAAAAACCACTTTCACATCACCCAAGGCTCAGGCTGAAATAATGGAGATGTTCAGCCATCAAATACAGTATACCCTCACCTATTCGCGGTTTCCCATTCGCGGCCCCGCATATTCGCGGGTTAGGCTCTTAACCCTATCGCATCGTATGCCGGTATACCAGGCTAGCGTCATAACGTCATAAAAACGAATGCTCGGTAAACCAGGTTTTTGTAGGTCATAGAGACTAAAAGCGCTTTTCGAGGGTATGTCTGTATTTACTCTCTCAAGCAGTTTTATCGATTGACGTCTTTATCGAACAATTAATACTGAATTGTACTGTACTGTATTATTATTACCTGAACTGTGCGTACTGTATTTATCTGTCTAAGTTTGCCTTTAAATTTGTTCCACTTTCTGTCAATTCTAATACATGTGTTGTACGCATAGAAAATGACTTTACGGTACAGTAATACAGTAAGGGTAACTATGCTATGTACGTTTCTTTTTGATTAAAATATTGTTGCAGTACAAAATTAAAATGTGTTTATATTATCATTACTACATTAGTGAAATACAAATATTGTTGCAGTACAAAATTAAAATGTGTTTATATTATCATTACTACATTAGTGAAATACATGACTGCATGCAATATTACTACATTATTACTGTATTAATGAGTAAGAGTGTCTTTAGAAAGTGTCTGGGAAGCATTTAGTACCGTATATAATCTCATACATAGAAGTTTTAAAACTGCATCCAATATTCGCGGGGGGTTAAGAACCTAACCCCCGCGAATAGCGAGGGAATACTGTACTGAGGAACATAGCACACGAAGTGGGGCAAAGTAAAATATTTGCATTAATGGTTGATGGCACTCAAGATATTACAGGTTCTGAACAGAAAACAATATGTGTACGATATGTAGATGAGAACCTTGACGTCCATGAGACATTTCTTGGTTTGTACAATGTTTCCAACACAACTGGTGAAACAATATCCTTGACCATACTTGATGTACTGACTAGACTCAATTTACCACTGACAGGATTAAGAGCACAAACTTATGATGGAGCTGCTAACATGAGTGGTGTGCACAGTGTATGCTAGGCAAAAATAAAAGAGAAGCAACCATCAGCTTTGTTTTTTCACTGCGGATCATACAAGGCTAATTTAATAATGCAACATGCAGTTGAAGCTTGTGAATGTGTTCGAGATTCTATCCAGTGGGTACACGAACTTGGTGTCTTGCTTCAGAGGTCAGGTAAATACAAGATAATGTTTGAAAATATTGTGTTGTCAGACAGCCACAATGGTCCAGTTAAATACATCAGCCCTCTGTGTGGTTGTGCTGCCTATCTGGAATTACATGTGCTAATGATCACTACAGTGACATTGTTGATTCTTTGTCTGAATTAGCAAATGAAAAATTAGATGCAGCAGGGAAAGCATGTGGTCTGCTGGACAGATTTGACAAAGGAAAGACAGTTTTAGGATTGTTGATGGCTCAGCATCCATTAGCCACATTAGAGGAACTAAACCGTGCATTCTAAGCAAAGTCAGCCACAGTATCTGGCAGGATTGAAGCATCTGCAATGACAGTTGAGCAATTGCAGGTATTGCAAACAGAAGAAAATTACAACAAGATATTTGATGAAGCTCACAAAAAGGTAGCTTCTCTAGATGTGGTGCCTATTGAACTACCACGCATTTGCTTCCTGCTATTCGTATACATCGTTTTGTTACAAAATTTGTTTTTTTTTTTGTTTATTAATTTTATTTTTCTTCAGAAGAAATAACTGATATTAGATTACATCAAAATTCCTATTCAAGTTAATATTCCCCTTTCGAGTGTCCCTCGCTAGTACAACGGTAAGTCTACGGATTTACAACGTTCAAATAAGCGGTTCGATTCCCCTTGGTGGGCGAAGCAAGTAGCCCGCTGTGGCTTTGCTATAAGAAAACACACACACACACGCCTTTTGAGTTTCAGCTTTCTTAACGAGAAAAGCAAAAGAATTTTCCTGGTGACTAACCATTTCCTTTATTATTTTTCTACCGTAAATTATAAAACCGTTGCTGGTTAAATTTTGAATTGGTTTACAGGTATTTATACCGTATAAGTAAGAAAGATCATTAATTTCACCTCTTAGAAACAGACGATTATTCAGTTCATATACCTTTATAGTTTCACATTGCTATCCATTTGGATTTTGAAACGTTGTTATTGTAGACAGTACAGTTTTGACACAAGTGCAAAAAACAAACAAACCCAAAACTATGATGTGTTTATAAGTTTGATGTACATTGCTGCAGGGTGTATAATATATAAAGGCGCATGCCCAGTAGCCCCTTCCAGTGTCTGCGCTTTTACTGTTAGGTGTCTTGTATCTCGAAGCGACGAATGCGTAATGTGTTTCGTCTGATTCGAGAGCAGTATTCAATTGGAATGGCATATGACAATATTTATTGTGGGACATGGAAAGTATGTTGTGGTTGTATTTGATGTTTTCTTTGAAAAAGTGTTACTATTAGTACAATTTAACGTAATTTCTTTTTCTTTTTTTCCTTTTTGCTGGTTGCCGGCTTTATATTTATTTACAGTATCCAAACCTAATGAAAGATTTCAATTGAAGTAGAAATTGTAACAGATTTATGAAATACGCCCACATTTTAAATTTAAATTGCTTTTTCGTATCTATCCACACATTCCATTAACTTGTATTTAAGTTCTGTGTAAGAAAGGAAACTTTACAAGTTAGTAATTTTTGAAACATGAAAAAAATTAGTTAATGCGGTAAAACCACATAGTATGTCGTAGTCAGCAGGATTTTGTTTTATCTCTTTATATGATGATTGATCCAATAAATTGGGAGAGGAGAGTAATTGATGCGCCATATAATTGGATGAGACTACTCTATGAGATTTTTGAAAAAAAATTCAATGATGTACGAGTAATTTGGAAACCTTTGTTGTAAGCTTTGTTGATATTAATATTTGCTGTATTTTCTAGAGAATATTTATAATGAAAAACATTATGTCGTGCTTGGGAAGTGTAATTTACTTGAAACAGGAAGATAATTTAAACTACCTTGAAATTTCCTTGCTAAAAATATTTTGCAGAATTAATGAAATAATAGAATACACAATGGATTATCCCTGCAGTTTCTTGACTTCAAATGTTATTTGTGGCAAATTTAAAAAAAAGGTATGAACTAACAGGGTTTTCATGTGGTTGAATTATTGAACTAACAGAGTTTTCATGTGGTTGAATTATTGAACTAACAGGGTTTTCATGTGGTTGAATTATTTTTCAAAGTAATCCTATTTCTTTTACAGATTACCAGTTGCAACTCTATACCAGGAGAAAGTGGAGCTTCTGGGATAGAAGGGTGAGAAGTTGGGATTTTTAGTTTCATCATAAAATTATTTTATGGTACAAATGATGGTTAAATATAAAGTTAAACTTTAAAATAAACAAAAGTTTACATTGGTTTCAATTACTTATGATACTTTTATCGTTTGTGCAAAATTCCAAAACAAAACAAAACTTTTATCTCTGAATTGTGAATTTTTGTGTGGTTAATATCTTTATTTTTGTATCAGGACAGAGTTTACTCTCAGTGAAAATGGTGATGTGATATGGAAAGTCAAGGAGGGCACAGAGCCAATGCCATTTTTTAATTGTGAAACATATGAGGTCAGGCATTTACCTGTATGATTGACCATAATACTGAAGTAATGGATTTGAAATATTAAAAAATGATATGATTTTATTAAGAAATGAAAAACAATTATTCGTCATTCACTATTTTACTAAGAAAATATAAAAGCTGAGATTATTCACAGAATGTTTTAACTAACATAACAATTATGCCAACATAAAAGTGATAACGCATAAATGTGAATCACTAGAGAAAGCTAATATTTTAATATGTGTATTACAACTATCCAACTACTTGTTACTGAATCAGAAATTTTAGTTCTGTACAGTATCTCACCAGAGAATTACATTTGATAATACACTTAAATAAACACTTTATATTTATGGTTTTTAATATCTAGATGTCCATTCTTAATCATATCATTAAATAGTTTCAGAAAATTAAAATACTTAAATAAGAGAGTTGACATGAGATTTTCATATTACACCACAGTTTACACAACTCTTTTACTACTGATTGCTACATGAGACTTCTGTTTCACCACTGACTTTTGATAATCCTGCTTAGCCACCAGTAACTCCTGCTTCACCTCTGACTATTGTTAGAACTCTGTTTTATTGCTGAATGTTGTGAGACTTCTGTTTTACTGTTGACTGTTGTAAGACTTCTGCTTCACCACTGATTGTTGTGAGACTTCTGTTTTATTACTGAATGTTGTGAGACTTCTGTTTTACTGTTGACTGTTGTAAGACTTCTGCTTCACCACTGATTGTTGTGAGACTTCTGTTTTATTACTGAATGTTGTGAGACTTCTGTTTTACTGTTGACTGTTGTAAGACTTCTGTTTTACCATTGACTGTTGTAAGACTTCTGCTTCACCACTGATTGTTGTGAGACTTCTGTTTTATTACTGAATGTTGTGAGACTTCTGTTTTATTACTGAATGTTGTGAGACTTCTGCTTCACCACTGACTGTTGTGAGACTTCTGTTTTACCACTGACTGTTGTGAGACTTCTGTTTTACCACTGACTGTTGTGAGATTTCTGTTTTACCATTGACTCTTGTGAGACTTCTATTTTACCACTGACCATTGTGAGACTTATGTTTTATTACTGAATGTTGTGAGACTTCTTCTTTACCACTGACTGAGAAAAAGTAAAGTATATAAGATATTTTGTCCTACAAAACATTTGCATAAACCCATTCCAGCCATAAAGCCAAATATATAATAACTAATAAACTACTTAACATCATACAAGGAATGAAGTCAAGTATATAGCACACATTATGAACATCACTCTTAGATATACATGACTGTTTCCTTTTACATTAAATGCTAGAGTTATGATTTGGTTATTTCTAGAAGAAGTAGTTTATTGTAGGTTTTTTTATATAACTGTGAATCATTCATTGTGTAGTTCAACAGTTATGAAGTGGTGGTAATTATATTATTGTATCATATTACTAGAACCTAGAACCTCTTGAGCTTTTTCATTGTTTTAATTGAGTATTATTGCTACATAATATTTAGTTGTGTGGGGAATATTCTAGACCTCAGTCAAGATGTAAATGTGTGTCAGAAATTTATTTTGAAAGCTAGATCAAGACTGTGTGTTTGTGAATTTAGCCATAAAGAGCATATAATGGTGATTTTTAAAGTGAAATAATTACTGATTGTATTGTAATAACAGAGTAGAGAAGAAGAATTTATCTTGTCAATTGTATTATAAAGTAATTGAACCAATCTGTGTGGACTTTGACAAAAAAAAAAGATACAATTACTTAAGCTCTGAATACAACTGTGATAATCAACAGTGTAATGAACGTTTGTGTATAAGATTGACTTGTTTTAATATATTAATTTAATATATTAATTTAAAACCTGTGGAGTGTGTGTTGTTTGTTTATTGTTGAAATATATTGTCAATAAGTCACAGACACATACTGTAAAGAATCCAGCCATACAGAAGATCTGACAGTGGTTAGCCTGCTAGGATCTACACAGGTAAATGGCAGTAGAAGTAGACATAAGCCTCAGAGGCAAACAGGTGTATTTACACATAACTACTACAGTTGGTGGCAAAAATACTGTAGAGGTCAAAACTACAGTATATAATCATGTCAACTGATTTTGATAAATGGATACAGAGTAGTGAGCTACCTGGGCTCAAAGACAGTGAGTGATATATGAAGGTTTGATCAACAACAACAAACCCTATAGAAAGAAGAGCATCAACAGAAAAGAGAAGAAAAGAAGATACTGGAAATAGAGGGAATTAGAGCACAAACTGAGACTGCCAAGCTTATTCAACAGAATGACAGAGGACCTAGGAATGACAATGGGGTTAGGGCTAACAGGTCTAAGCTGCCCAAATTTGATGAATGGAAAGATGACATGGATACTTTCCTGGATAGATTTAAAATATTTATCCAAAGCCAGAACTGGACAAAGACAACTGGGTAGTCTTGGGCCAGCCCTTTCTCAAAAGAAAAGGTCTACAAGTGTATGTTGACATAATGTCAAAAGATGCTATGTACTATGACAAGTTAAAAGTGGCCTCACTGAAACACTGTGAACCTACCAAGGAAGGTTTTCACTGGATGTTCAGAGAAGTCAAACCTGACATTGGAAAAACTGTATGGCAATACTTCACAAGATGGACCAGCATGTGAAGACAAATAAGAAGGACTGTCAGATCTAATATTAGGTAAACAGTTCAAGATTATGTGATTCACTGACACATCACTGTTCCAAAGAGGGAGAGCACTAAAGAATATGGACAAGATGACTGAGTTGGCAGAATGGTATTTGAAAGACCATGGAAGAAGTATAAAAACAAAACTGGGAAGTCAGTTAACAGCCAAAGGTGAAGCCAGGGATGACTGACCAGGATGTCTCCAAAGGTGACAAGAAGTCAACACACAAATGAGAGAAAAAATGCTATGTTTGTTATAATGTGGGGCACATTGTGAATGAGTGCAACAGCAGAAATTTCAACATAAAACAGTTGGAGCTATCTACTGGTGCTGACAAGAAACAAAAAAGGATGGTTGTCACCATGGATGCTGCTGCCTAGAGAAACAGGATGAAGATAACTTGTCATATTCATCACAGTGCATGATTGATGGTCAGCTCAAGTTAGCAAATGTGTCAAAAGTGGCATTGGTGACTTAAGAGACACTGGGTGCAGTAATAAGAATCAGCCTTAGTATTTGATGACCAAATGATGAGCAAGGTACATTTGTGTGTGCTGATTGATGGGACAGTGTATGAAGGCACCCACCTGTGACATGATGATTTACAATATACCAAGCAATAGAAATTTGGAGGAACCAGACAGAATGGATACTGATGAGGTATCTGCTGTCACCATAAGGGCTCAAGAAAAGAAAAGTAAGCAAGACATCTGATAGTCTTGAATGGTGACATCCTTAATGTAGGAACTGGAGGAAGCACAGAAAAAAAGACCCTTCATTGCTGAAACTTTGGGACAGTGTTTAGGAGAAAGTCAAGCAGAAGACAGAGAGAAAAGGGACTTACAGAAATGAGGACTGGAAAGGAGAGCTCTATACAATCCATTAAGGCAGTTCTACTGGGGAAGGTAAATAGATCATAGTACCTGCAGAATACTGGGCTCAAATCATGAAATTGACTTATGAGTCTATTGTGTAAGGACATGTAGAAGTGAAGAAGACAGGAAAGAAAATCACTAGCAACTTTCATTATCCAGGGTTTTTTGAAGATGCAACCAGATTCTGCAGGTCATGTGACATCTGCCAAAGGGCAACACCTAGAAGGAAGGTAGCTGAGGTGCCATTGGATGAGGTGTATCTTGTAGCCATTCAGCAGAGTAACTGTGGACTTGATCAGATGACTTGCAGCTTATTTGACAAGGGCATCTGGTTCTGGTACATGCTGATAGTAGTTGACGACATGTCATGTTACCCAGAATTCATAGCACCACCAAAGATAGAGATGGGAAAGCTAGCAGAAGCCCTCCTGGAAATGTTCTCTAGATTAGGCTTTCAAAAAGAAGTCTTACTTGAGTGACAGAGCCAGTTTACTTCAGAACTGATGCAAGAGGTATACATTCTCATCAGAATTACGTAGCTCATTACCACCTCAGATGTAATGGACATAGTGAGAGAGTCAATGGTATCTAAAAGTGTATGCTAAAGAAGTTGTGTCAGGAGAAACCATCAGACAGGGGCAGGTTCATGCAGACAGAATTAGTTACTTGCTGAGAAATCCCACAAGTGAGTACCAAATTTTCAGCCTTCGAGCTGTTGTATGGAAGAACAGTGTGAGGACTAGTGCATATTTTGAAAAAACTGTGGACATGAGAAAAAGGATTAGAAGTAAGGAACAATTACCAGTACATGTTAGATAACAGGGGAAAATAATTAGAAGTGAGGAACACTGACCAATACATGTTAGATGACAGCATAAGAAGGATTAGAAGTGTTGAATACTAACCAGTACATATTGGATGACAGGGAAAGAAGGCTTAGAAGTGTTGAATACTTACCAGTATATGTTAGGTGACAGGGGAAGAAGGCTTAGAAGTGTTGAATACTTACCAGTATATGTCAGGTGACAGGGAAAGAAGGATTAGAAATGAGGAACACTTATCAATACATGTTAGGTGACAGGGGAAGAAGTTTCAGAAATGAGTAACGCTTACCAGTACATGTTATATGACAGGGGAAGAAGGATTAGAAGTGTTGAATACTTACCAGTACATGTCAGATGAAAGGGGAAGAAGGATTAGAAGTGAGTAACACTTACCAGTACATATTAGATGATAGGGGAAGGATAGAAATAGGTAATACCTACCAGTACATCTTAGACGACAGGGGAAGAAGGATTAGAAGTGTTGAATACTTACGCGTACTTGTTAGATGACAGAGGAAGATGGATTAGAAATGAGTAACACTTACCAGTGCATGTTAGACAACAGGGGAAAATAATTAGAAGTGAAGAACACTTACCGGTGTTAGATAACAGGGGAAAATAATTAGAATGGAAGAAACACACTTATGAGTACACATTAGATGACAGGGGGAGAAGAATTAGAAATGAGGAACACTTACCAGTACTTCATAGATAACAGGGGAAGAAGGATTAGAAGTATTGAATACTTATAACTACATGTTAGATGATAGGGAAGAAGGATTATTAGAAGGAACACATCCCAGTACATGTTAGATGAAAGGGGAAGAAGGATTAAAAATGTCGAATACTTACCAGTAGATGTTAGATGACAAGGGAAGAAGAATTAGAAATGAGTAACACTTACCAGTAGATGTTAGATGACAAGGTAAAATAATTAGAAGTGAGGAACACTTATCAATACATGTTAGATGATAGGGGAAAATAATTAGAAAAGAGTAACACTTTCCAGTACTTGTTAGATGACAAGGGAAGAAGAATTAGAAGAGAGTAACACTTACCAGTAGATGTTAGATGACAGGGGAAAATAATTAGAAGTGAGGAACACTTACCAGTACATGTTAGATGACAGTGTAAGAAGGATTATAAATGTTGAATACTTACCAGTACATGTTAGATGACAGTGTAAGAAGGCTTGGAAGTGTTGAATACTTACCAGGACATTTTAGGTGACAGGGGAAGAAGGATTAGAAATGAGGAACACTTACCAGTACATTTTAGGTGACAGGGGAAGAACGATTAGAAATGAGGAACACTTACCAGTACATTTTAGGTGACAGGGGAAGAAGTTTTAGAAATGAGTAATACTTACCAGTACATGATATATAACAGCAGAAGAAGGATTAGAAGTGTTTAATACTTACAAGTACATGTTAGTTAGAAGGGGAAGAAGGATTATTAGAAGGAACACATCCCAGTACATGTTAGATGAAAGGGGAAGAAGGATTAAAAATGTCAAACACTTACCAGTAGATGTTAGATGACAAGGGGAAGAAGAATTAGAAATGAGTAACACTTACCAGTAGATGTTAGATGACAAGGTAAAATAATTAGAAGTGAGGAACATTTATCAATACATGTTAGATGATAGAGGAAAATAATTAGAAGTGAGGAACACTTACCAGTAGATGTTAGATGATAGAGGAAAATAATTAGAAGTGAGGAACACTTACCAGTACTTGTTAGATGACAAGGGAAGAAGAATTAGAAGAGAGTAACACTTACCAGTTTATGTTAGATGATAGGGGAAAATAATTAGAAATGAGTAACACTTACCAGTACATGTTAGGTGGCAGGGGAAAATAATTAGAAGTGAGGAACATTGACCAATACATGTTAGATGACAGTGTAAGAAGGATTATAAATGTTGAATACTTACCAGTACATGTTAGATGACAGTGTAAGAAGGCTTGGAAGTGTTGAATACTTACCAGGACATTTTAGGTGACAGGGGAAGAAGGATTAGAAATGAGTAATACTTACCAGTACATGATATATGACAGCAGAAGAAGGATTAGAAGTGTTTAATACTTACAAGTACATGTTAGGTAGAAGGGGAAGAAGGATTATTAGAAGGAACACATCCCAGTACATGTTAGATGAAAGGGGAAGAAGGATTAAAAATGTCGAATACTTACCAGTAGATGTTAGATGACAAGGGAAGAAGAATTAGAAATGAGTTACACTTACCAGTAGATGTTAGATGACAAGGTAAAATAATTAGAAGTGAGGAACACTTATCAATACATGTTAGATGATAGGGAAAATAATTAGAAGTGAGGAACACTTACCAGTACATGTTAGATGATAGGGAAAATAATTAGAAGTGAGGAACACTTACCAGTACATGTTATGCAACAGGGGAAAATAATTAGAAAAGAGTAACACTTACCAGTACTTGTTAGATGACAAGGGAAGAAGAATTAGAAGAGAGTAACACTTACCAGTAGATGTTAGATGATAGGGAAAATAATTAGAAGTGAGGATCACTTACCAGTACATGTTAGGCAACAGGGGAAAATAATTAGAAATGAGTAACACTTACCAGTAGATGTTAGATGACAAGGTAAAATAATTAGAAGTGAGGAACACTTATCAATACATGTTAGATGATAGGGAAAGTAATTAGAAGTGAGGAACACTTACCAGTACATGTTAGGTGGCAGGGAAAATAATTAGAAGTGAGGAACACTGACCAATACATGTTAGATGACAGTGTAAGAAGGATTATAAATGTTGAATACTTACCAGTACATGTTAGATGACAGTGTAAGAAGGCTTGGAAGTGTTGAATACTTACCAGGACATTTTAGGTGACAGGGGAAGAAGGATTAGAAATGAGGAACACTTACCAGTACATTTTAGGTGACAGGGGAAGAAGGATTAGAAATGAGGAACACTTACCAGTACATGATATATAACAGCAGAAGAAGGATTAGAAGTGTTTAATGCTTACAAGTACATGTTAGGTAGAAGGGGAAGAAGGATTATTAGAAGGAACACATCCCAGTACATGTTAGATGAAAGGGGAAGAAGGATTAAAAATGTCAAACACTTACCAGTAGATGTTAGATGACAAGGGGAAGAAGAATTAGAAATGAGTAACACTTACCAGTAGATGTTAGATGACAAGGTAAAATAATTAGAAGTGAGGAACACTTACCAGTAGATGTTAGATGATAGGGGAAAATAATTAGAAGTGAGGAACACTTACAAGTACATGTTAGATGATAGGGGAAAATAATTAGAAGTGAGGAACACTTACCAGTACATGTTAGGCAACAGGGGAAAATAATTAGAAATGAGTAACATTGACCAATACATGTTAGATGACAGTGTAAGAAGGATTATAAATGTTGAATACTTACCAGTACATGTTAGATGACAGTGTAAGAAGGCTTGGAAGTGTTGAATACTTACCAGGACATTTTAGGTGACAGGGAAGAAGGATTAGAAATGAGGAACACTTACCAGTACATTTTAGGTGACAGGGGAAGAAGGATTAGAAATGAGGAACACTTACCAGTACATTTTAGGTGACAGGGGAAGAAGTTTTAGAAATGAGTAATACTTACCAGTACATGATATATAACAGCAGAAGAAGGATTAGAAGTGTTTAATGCTTACAAGTACATGTTAGGTAGAAGGGGAAGAAGGATTATTAGAAGGAACACATCCCAGTACATGTTAGATGAAAGGGGAAGAAGGATTAAAAATGTCAAACAGTTACCAGTAGATGTTAGATGACAAGGGGAAGAAGAATTAGAAATGAGTAACACTTACCAGTAGATGTTAGATGACAAGGTAAAATAATTAGAAGTGAGGAACACTTACCAGTAGATGTTAGATGACAAGGTAAAATAATTAGAAGTGAGGAACACTTACCAGTAGATGTTAGATGATAGGGGAAAATAATTAGAAGTGAGGAACACTTACAAGTACATGTTAGATGATAGGGGAAAATAATTAGAAGTGAGGAACACTTACCAGTACATGTTAGGCAACAGGGGAAAATAATTAGAAATGAGTAACATTGACCAATACATGTTAGATGACAGTGTAAGAAGGATTATAAATGTTGAATACTTACCAGGACATTTTAGGTGACAGGGGAAGAAGGATTAGAAATGAGTAATACTTACCAGTACATGATATATGACAGCAGAAGAAGGATTAGAAGTGTTTAATACTTACAAGTACATGTTAGGTAGAAGGGGAAGAAGGATTATTAGAAGGAACACATCCCAGTACATGTTAGATGAAAGGGGAAGAAGGATTAAAAATGTCGAATACTTACCAGTAGATGTTAGATGACAAGGGAAGAAGAATTAGAAATGAGTTACACTTACCAGTAGATGTTAGATGACAAGGTAAAATAATTAGAAGTGAGGAACACTTATCAATACATGTTAGATGATAGGAGAAAATAATTAGAAGTGAGGAACACTTACCAGTACATGTTAGATGATAGGGGAAAATAATTAGAAGTGAGGAACACTTACCAGTACATGTTATGCAACAGGGGAAAATAATTAGAAAAGAGTAACACTTACCAGTACTTGTTAGATGACAAGGGAAGAAGAATTAGAAGAGAGTAACACTTACCAGTAGATGTTAGATGATAGGGAAAATAATTAGAAGTGAGGATCACTTACCAGTACATGTTAGGCAACAGGGAAAATAATTAGAAATGAGTAACACTTACCAGTAGATGTTAGATGACAAGGTAAAATAATTAGAAGTGAGGAACACTTATCAATACATGTTAGATGATAGGGAAAGTAATTAGAAGTGAGGAACACTTACCAGTACATGTTAGGTGGCAGGGGAAAATAATTAGAAGTGAGGAACACTGACCAATACATGTTAGATGACAGTGTAAGAAGGATTATAAATGTTGAATACTTACCAGTACATGTTAGATGACAGTGTAAGAAGGCTTGGAAGTGTTGAATACCTGGGACATTTTAGGTGACAGGGAAGAAGGATTAGAAATGAGGAACACTTACCAGTACATTTTAGGTGACAGGGGAAGAAGGATTAGAAATGAGGAACACTTACCAGTACATTTTAGGTGACAGGGGAAGAAGTTTTAGAAATGAGTAATACTTACCAGTACATGATATATAACAGCAGAAGAAGGATTAGAAGTGTTTAATGCTTACAAGTACATGTTAGGTAGAAGGGGAAGAAGGATTATTAGAAGGAACACATCCCAGTACATGTTAGATGAAAGGGGAAGAAGGATTAAAAATGTCAAACACTTACCAGTAGATGTTAGATGACAAGGGGAAGAAGAATTAGAAATGAGTAACACTTACCAGTAGATGTTAGATGACAAGGTAAAATAATTAGAAGTGAGGAACACTTACCAGTAGATGTTAGATGATAGGGGAAAATAATTAGAAGTGAGGAACACTTACAAGTACATGTTAGATGATAGGGGAAAATAATTAGAAGTGAGGAACACTTACCAGTACATGTTAGGCAACAGGGGAAAATAATTAGAAATGAGTAACATTGACCAATACATGTTAGATGACAGTGTAACAAGGATTATAAATGTTGAATACTTACCAGTACATGATATATGACAGCAGAAGAAGGATTAGAAGTGTTTAATACTTACAAGTACATTTTAGGTAGAAGGGGAAGAAGGATTATTAGAAGGAACACATCCCAGTACATGTTAGATGAAAGGGGAAGAAGGATTAAAAATGTCGAATACTTACCAGTAGATGTTAGATGACAAGGGAAGAAGAATTAGAAATGAGTTACACTTACCAGTAGATGTTAGATGACAAGGGAAGAAGAATTAGAAATGAGTTACACTTACCAGGAGATGTTAGATGACAAGGTAAAATAATTAGAAGTGAGGAACACTTACAAGTACATGTTAGATGAAAGGGGAAGAAGGATTAAAAATGTCAAACACTTACCAGTAGATGTTAGATGACAAGGGAAGAAGAATTAGAAATGAGTAACACTTACCAGTAGATGTTAGATGACAAGGTAAAATAATTAGAAGTGAGGAACACTTACAAGTACATGTTAGATGATAGGGAAAATAATTAGAAGTGAGGAACACTTACCAGTACATGTTAGATGATAGGGAAAATAATTAGAAGTGAGGAACACTTACCAGTACATGTTAGGCAACAGGGAAAATAATTAGAAATGAGTAACACTTACCAGTAGATGTTAGATGACAAGGTAAAATAATTAGAAGTGAGGAACACTTATCAATACATGTTAGATGATAGGGAAAATAATTAGAAGTGAGGAACACTTACAAGTACATGTTAGATGATAGGGAAAATAATTAGAAGTGAGGAACACTTACCAGTACATGTTAGGCAACAGGGGAAAATAATTAGAAATGAGTAACACTTACCAGTACTTGTTAGATGACAAGGGAAGAAGAATTAGAAGAGAGTAACACTTACCAGTAGATGTTAGATGATAGGGGAAAATAATTAGAAATGAGTAACACTTACCAGTACATGTTAGGTGGCAGGGGAAAATAATTAGAAGTGAGGAACATTGACCAATACATGTTAGATGACAGTGTAAGAAGGATTATAAATGTTGAATACTTACCAGTACATGTTAGATGACAGTGTAAGAAGGCTTGGAAGTGTTGAATACTTACCAGGACATTTTAGGTGACAGGGGAAGAAGGATTAGAAATGAGGAACACTTACCAGTACATTTTAGGTGACAGGGGAAGAAGGATTAGAAATGAGGAACACTTACCAGTACATTTTAGGTGACAGGGGAAGTTTTAGAAATGAGTAATACTTACCAGTACATGATATATGACAGCAGAAGAAGGATTAGAAGTGTTTAATACTTACAAGTACATGTTATAGAAGGGGAAGAAGGATTATTAGAAGGAACACATCCCAGTACATGTTAGATGAAAGGGGAAGAAGGATTAAAAATGTCGAATACTTACCAGTAGATGTTAGATGACAAGGGAAGAAGAATTAGAAATGAGTTACACTTACCAGTAGATGTTAGATGACAAGGGAAGAAGAATTAGAAATGAGTTACACTTACCAGTAGATGTTAGATGACAAGGTAAAATAATTAGAAGTGAGGAACACTGACCATAAATTGATAGATGACAGTGGAAGAAGGATTAGAAGTGAGTAACACTTACCAGTACATATTAGATGATAGGGGAAGGATAGAAATAGGTAATACCTACCAGTACATCTTAGACGACAGGGGAAGAAGGATTAGAAGTGTTGAATACTTACGCGTACTTGTTAGATGACAGAGGAAGATGGATTAGAAATGAGTAACACTTACCAGTGCATGTTAGACAACAGGGGAAAATAATTAGAAGTGAAGAACACTTACCGGTGTCAGATAACAGGGGAAAATAATTAGAATGGAAGAAACACACTTATGAGTACACATTAGATGACAGGGGGAGAAGAATTAGAAATGAGGAACACTTACCAGTACTTCATAGATAACAGGGGAAGAAGGATTAGAAGTATTGAATACTTATAAGTACATGTTAGATGATAGGGGAAGAAGGATTATTAGAAGGAACACATCCCAGTACATGTTAGATGAAAGGGGAAGAAGGATTAAAAATGTCGAATACTTACCAGTAGATGTTAGATGACAAGGGAAGAAGAATTAGAAATGAGGAACACTTATCAATACATGTTAGATGATAGGAGAAAATAATTAGAAGTGAGGAACACTTACCAGTACATGTTAGATGATAGGGGAAAATAATTAGAAGTGAGGAACACTTACCAGTACATGTTATGCAACAGGGGAAAATAATTAGAAAAGAGTAACACTTACCAGTACTTGTTAGATGACAAGGGAAGAAGAATTAGAAGAGAGTAACACTTACCAGTAGATGTTAGATGATAGGGGAAAATAATTAGAAGTGAGGAACACTTACCAGTACATGTTATGCAACAGGGAAAATAATTAGAAAAGAGTAACACTTACCAGTACTTGTTAGATGACAAGGGAAGAAGAATTAGAAGAGAGTAACACTTACCAGTAGATGTTAGATGACAGGGGAAAATAATTAGAAGTGAGGAACACTTACCAGTACATGTTAGATGACAGTGTAAGAAGGATTATAAATGTTGAATACTTACCAGTACATGTTAGATGACAGTGTAAGAAGGCTTGGAAGTGTTGAATACTTACCAGGACATTTTAGGTGACAGGGGAAGAAGGATTAGAAATGAGGAACACTTACCAGTACATTTTAGGTGACAGGGGAAGAAGGATTAGAAATGAGGAACACTTACCAGTACATGATATATAACAGCAGAAGAAGGATTAGAAGTGTTTAATACTTACAAGTACATGTTAGTTAGAAGGGGAAGAAGGATTATTAGAAGGAACACATCCCAGTACATGTTAGATGAAAGGGGAAGAAGGATTAAAATGTCAAACACTTACCAGTAGATGTTAGATGACAAGGGGAAGAAGAATTAGAAATGAGTAACACTTACCAGTAGATGTTAGATGACAAGGTAAAATAATTAGAAGTGAGGAACATTTATCAATACATGTTAGATGATAGAGGAAAATAATTAGAAGTGAGGAACACTTACCAGTAGATGTTAGATGATAGAGGAAAATAATTAGAAGTGAGGAACACTTACCAGTACTTGTTAGATGACAAGGGAAGAAGAATTAGAAAGAGTAACACTTACCAGTTTATGTTAGATGATAGGGAAAATAATTAGAAATGAGTAACACTTACCAGTACATGTTAGGTGGCAGGGGAAAATAATTAGAAGTGAGGAACATTGACCAATACATGTTAGATGACAGTGTAAGAAGGATTATAAATGTTGAATACTTACCAGTACATGTTAGATGACAGTGTAAGAAGGCTTGGAAGTGTTGAATACTTACCAGGACATTTTAGGTGACAGGGGAAGAAGGATTAGAAATGAGTAATACTTACCAGTACATGATATATGACAGCAGAAGAAGGATTAGAAGTGTTTAATACTTACAAGTACATGTTAGGTAGAAGGGGAAGAAGGATTATTAGAAGGAACACATCCCAGTACATGTTAGATGAAAGGGGAAGAAGGATTAAAAATGTCGAATACTTACCAGTAGATGTTAGATGACAAGGGAAGAAGAATTAGAAATGAGTTACACTTACCAGTAGATGTTAGATGACAAGGTAAAATAATTAGAAGTGAGGAACACTTATCAATACATGTTAGATGATAGGGAAAATAATTAGAAGTGAGGAACACTTACCAGTACATGTTAGATGATAGGGAAAATAATTAGAAGTGAGGAACACTTACCAGTACATGTTATGCAACAGGGGAAAATAATTAGAAAAGAGTAACACTTACCAGTACTTGTTAGATGACAAGGGAAGAAGAATTAGAAGAGAGTAACACTTACCAGTAGATGTTAGATGATAGGGAAAATAATTAGAAGTGAGGATCACTTACCAGTACATGTTAGGCAACAGGGGAAAATAATTAGAAATGAGTAACACTTACCAGTAGATGTTAGATGACAAGGTAAAATAATTAGAAGTGAGGAACACTTATCAATACATGTTAGATGATAGGGGAAAGTAATTAGAAGTGAGGAACACTTACCAGTACATGTTAGGTGGCAGGGGAAAATAATTAGAAGTGAGGAACACTGACCAATACATGTTAGATGACAGTGTAAGAAGGATTATAAATGTTGAATACTTACCAGTACATGTTAGATGACAGTGTAAGAAGGCTTGGAAGTGTTGGAACTTACCAGGACATTTTAGGTGACAGGGGAAGAAGGATTAGAAATGAGGAACACTTACCAGGACATTTTAGGTGACAGGGGAAGAAGGATTAGAAATGAGGAACACTTACCAGTACATTTTAGGTGACAGGGGAAGAAGGATTAGAAATGAGTAACACTTACCAGTACATGATATATAACAGCAGAAGAAGGATTAGAAGTGTTTAATGCTTACAAGTACATGTTAGGTAGAAGGGGAAGAAGGATTATTAGAAGGAACACATCCCAGTACATGTTAGATGAAAGGGGAAGAAGGATTAAAAATGTCAAACACTTACCAGTAGATGTTAGATGACAAGGGGAAGAAGAATTAGAAATGAGTAACACTTACCAGTAGATGTTAGATGACAAGGTAAAATAATTAGAAGTGAGGAACACTTACCAGTAGATGTTAGATGATAGGGGAAAATAATTAGAAGTGAGGAACACTTACAAGTACATGTTAGATGATAGGGAAAATAATTAGAAGTGAGGAACACTTACCAGTACATGTTAGGCAACAGGGGAAAATAATTAGAAATGAGTAACATTGACCAATACATGTTAGATGACAGTGTAAGAAGGATTATAAATGTTGAATACTTACCAGTACATGTTAGATGACAGTGTAAGAAGGCTTGGAAGTGTTGAATACTTACCAGGACATTTTAGGTGACAGGGGAAGAAGGATTAGAAATGAGGAACACTTACCAGTACATTTTAGGTGACAGGGGAAGAAGGATTAGAAATGAGGAACACTTACCAGTACATTTTAGGTGACAGGGGAAGAAGTTTTAGAAATGAGTAATACTTACCAGTACATGATATATAACAGCAGAAGAAGGATTAGAAGTGTTTAATGCTTACAAGTACATGTTAGGTAGAAGGGGAAGAAGGATTATTAGAAGGAACACATCCCAGTACATGTTAGATGAAAGGGGAAGAAGGATTAAAAATGTCAAACACTTACCAGTAGATGTTAGATGACAAGGGAAGAAGAATTAGAAATGAGTAACACTTACCAGTAGATGTTAGATGACAAGGTAAAATAATTAGAAGTGAGGAACACTTACCAGTAGATGTTAGATGACAAGGGAAAATAATTAGAAGTGAGGAACACTTACCAGTAGATGTTAGATGATAGGGGAAAATAATTAGAAGTGAGGAACACTTACAAGTACATGTTAGATGATAGGGAAAATAATTAGAAGTGAGGAACACTTGACCAGTACATGTTAGGCAACAGTGGAAAATAATTAGAAATGAGTAACATTGACCAATACATGTTAGATGACAGTGTAAGAAGGATTATAAATGTTGAATACTTACCAGTACATGTTAGATGACAGTGTAAGAAGAAGGATTGGAAGTGTTGAATACTTACCAGTACATTTTAGGTGACAAGGGAAGAAGGATTAGAAATGAGTTACACTTACCAGTACATGATATATGACAAGCAGAAAAGGATTAGAAGTGTTTAATACTTACAAGTACATGTTAGGTAGAAGGGGAAGAAGGATTATTAGAAGGAACACATCCCAGTACATGTTAGATGAAAGGGAAGAAAGGATTAAAATGTCGAATACTTACCAGTAGATGTTAGATGACAGGGGGAAGAAGAATTAGAAATGAGAGTAACACTTACCAGTAGATGTTAGATGACAAGGTAAAATAATTAGAAGTGAGGAACACTTATCAATACATGTTAGATGATAGGAGAAAATAATTAGAAGTGAGGAACACTTACAAGTACATGTTAGATGATAGGGGAAAATAATTAGAAGTGAGGAACACTTACCAGTACATGTTAGGCAACAGGGGAAAATAATTAGAAAAGAGTAACACTTACCAGTACTTGTTAGATGACAAGGGAAGAAGAATTAGAAGAGAGTAACACTTACCAGTAGATGTTAGATGATAGGGGAAAATAATTAGAAATGAGTAACACTTACCAGTACATGTTAGGTGGCAGGGGAAAATAATTAGAAGTGAGGAACATTGACCAATACATGTTAGATGACAGTGTAAGAAGGATTATAAATGTTGAATACTTACCAGTACATGTTAGATGACAGTGTAAGAAGGCTTGGAAGTGTTGAATACTTACCAGGACATTTTAGGTGACAGGGGAAGAAGGATTAGAAATGAGGAACACTTACCAGTACATTTTAGGTGACAGGGGAAGAAGGATTAGAAATGAGGAACACTTACCAGTACATTTTAGGTGACAGGGGAAGTTTTAGAAATGAGTAATACTTACCAGTACATGATATATGACAGCAGAAGAAGGATTAGAAGTGTTTAATACTTACAAGTACATGTTATAGAAGGGGAAGAAGGATTATTAGAAGGAACACATCCCAGTACATGTTAGATGAAAGGGGAAGAAGGATTAAAAATGTCGAATACTTACCAGTAGATGTTAGATGACAAGGGAAGAAGAATTAGAAATGAGTTACACTTACCAGTAGATGTTAGATGACAAGGGAAGAAGAATTAGAAATGAGTTACACTTACCAGTAGATGTTAGATGACAAGGTAAAATAATTAGAAGTGAGGAACACTGACCAGTACATATTAGATGATAGGGGAAGGATAGAAATAGGTAATACCTACCAGTACATCTTAGACGACAGGGAAGAAGGATTAGAAGTGTTGAATACTTACGCGTACTTGTTAGATGACAGAGGAAGATGGATTAGAAATGAGTAACACTTACCAGTGCATGTTAGACAACAGGGGAAAATAATTAGAAGTGAAGAACACTTACCGGTGTCAGATAACAGGGGAAAATAATTAGAATGGAAGAAACACACTTATGAGTACACATTAGATGACAGGGGGAGAAGAATTAGAAATGAGGAACACTTACCAGTACTTCATAGATAACAGGGGAAGAAGGATTAGAAGTATTGAATACTTATAAGTACATGTTAGATGATAGGGAAGAAGGATTATTAGAAGGAACACATCCCAGTACATGTTAGATGAAAGGGGAAGAAGGATTAAAATGTCGAATACTTACCAGTAGATGTTAGATGACAAGGGAAGAAGAATTAGAAATGAGGAACACTTATCAATACATGTTAGATGATAGGAGAAAATAATTAGAAGTGAGGAACACTTACCAGTACATGTTAGATGATAGGGAAAATAATTAGAAGTGAGGAACACTTACCAGTACATGTTATGCAACAGGGGAAAATAATTAGAAAAGAGTAACACTTACCAGTACTTGTTAGATGACAAGGGAAGAAGAATTAGAAGAGAGTAACACTTACCAGTAGATGTTAGATGATAGGGGAAAATAATTAGAAGTGAGGAACACTTACCAGTACATGTTATGCAACAGGGGAAAATAATTAGAAAAGAGTAACACTTACCAGTACTTGTTAGATGACAAGGGAAGAAGAATTAGAAGAGAGTAACACTTACCAGTAGATGTTAGATGACAGGGGAAAATAATTAGAAGTGAGGAACACTTACCAGTACATGTTAGATGACAGTGTAAGAAGGATTATAAATGTTGAATACTTACCAGTACATGTTAGATGACAGTGTAAGAAGGCTTGGAAGTGTTGAATACTTACCAGGACATTTTAGGTGACAGGGGAAGAAGGATTAGAAATGAGGAACACTTACCAGTACATTTTAGGTGACAGGGGAAGAAGGATTAGAAATGAGGAACACTTACCAGTACATGATATATAACAGCAGAAGAAGGATTAGAAGTGTTTAATACTTACAAGTACATGTTAGTTAGAAGGGGAAGAAGGATTATTAGAAGGAACACATCCCAGTACATGTTAGATGAAAGGGGAAGAAGGATTAAAAATGTCAAACACTTACCAGTAGATGTTAGATGACAAGGGGAAGAAGAATTAGAAATGAGTAACACTTACCAGTAGATGTTAGATGACAAGGTAAAATAATTAGAAGTGAGGAACATTTATCAATACATGTTAGATGATAGAGGAAAATAATTAGAAGTGAGGAACACTTACCAGTAGATGTTAGATGATAGAGGAAAATAATTAGAAGTGAGGAACACTTACCAGTACTTGTTAGATGACAAGGGAAGAAGAATTAGAAGAGAGTAACACTTACCAGTTTATGTTAGATGATAGGGGAAAATAATTAGAAATGAGTAACACTTACCAGTACATGTTAGGTGGCAGGGAAAATAATTAGAAGTGAGGAACATTGACCAATACATGTTAGATGACAGTGTAAGAAGGATTATAAATGTTGAATACTTACCAGTACATGTTAGATGACAGTGTAAGAAGGCTTGGAAGTGTTGAATACTTACCAGGACATTTTAGGTGACAGGGGAAGAAGGATTAGAAATGAGTAATACTTACCAGTACATGATATATGACAGCAGAAGAAGGATTAGAAGTGTTTAATACTTACAAGTACATGTTAGGTAGAAGGGGAAGAAGGATTATTAGAAGGAACACATCCCAGTACATGTTAGATGAAAGGGGAAGAAGGATTAAAAATGTCGAATACTTACCAGTAGATGTTAGATGACAAGGGAAGAAGAATTAGAAATGAGTTACACTTACCAGTAGATGTTAGATGACAAGGTAAAATAATTAGAAGTGAGGAACACTTATCAATACATGTTAGATGATAGGGGAAAATAATTAGAAGTGAGGAACACTTACCAGTACATGTTAGATGATAGGGGAAAATAATTAGAAGTGAGGAACACTTACCAGTACATGTTATGCAACAGGGAAAATAATTAGAAAAGAGTAACACTTACCAGTACTTGTTAGATGACAAGGGAAGAAGAATTAGAAGAGAGTAACACTTACCAGTAGATGTTAGATGATAGGGGAAAATAATTAGAAGTGAGGATCACTTACCAGTACATGTTAGGCAACAGGGGAAAATAATTAGAAATGAGTAACACTTACCAGTAGATGTTAGATGACAAGGTAAAATAATTAGAAGTGAGGAACACTTATCAATACATGTTAGATGATAGGGGAAAGTAATTAGAAGTGAGGAACACTTACCAGTACATGTTAGGTGGCAGGGGAAAATAATTAGAAGTGAGGAACACTGACCAATACATGTTAGATGACAGTGTAAGAAGGATTATAAATGTTGAATACTTACCAGTACATGTTAGATGACAGTGTAAGAAGGCTTGGAAGTGTTGAATACTTACCAGGACATTTTAGGTGACAGGGGAAGAAGGATTAGAAATGAGGAACACTTACCAGTACATTTTAGGTGACAGGGGAAGAAGGATTAGAAATGAGGAACACTTACCAGTACATGATATATAACAGCAGAAGAAGGATTAGAAGTGTTTAATGCTTACAAGTACATGTTAGGTAGAAGGGAAGAAGGATTATTAGAAGGAACACATCCCAGTACATGTTAGATGAAAGGGGAAGAAGGATTAAAATGTCAAACACTTACCAGTAGATGTTAGATGACAAGGGGAAGAAGAATTAGAAATGAGTAACACTTACCAGTAGATGTTAGATGACAAGGTAAAATAATTAGAAGTGAGGAACACTTACCAGTAGATGTTAGATGATAGGGGAAAATAATTAGAAGTGAGGAACACTTACAAGTACATGTTAGATGATAGGGGAAAATAATTAGAAGTGAGGAACACTTACCAGTACATGTTAGGCAACAGGGGAAAATAATTAGAAATGAGTAACATTGACCAATACATGTTAGATGACAGTGTAAGAAGGATTATAAATGTTGAATACTTACCAGTACATGTTAGATGACAGTGTAAGAAGGCTTGGAAGTGTTGAATACTTACCAGGACATTTTAGGTGACAGGGGAAGAAGGATTAGAAATGAGGAACACTTACCAGTACATTTTAGGTGACAGGGGAAGAAGGATTAGAAATGAGGAACACTTACCAGTACATTTTAGGTGACAGGGGAAGAAGTTTTAGAAATGAGTAATACTTACCAGTACATGATATATAACAGCAGAAGAAGGATTAGAAGTGTTTAATGCTTACAAGTACATGTTAGGTAGAAGGGGAAGAAGGATTATTAGAAGGAACACATCCCAGTACATGTTAGATGAAAGGGGAAGAAGGATTAAAAATGTCAAACACTTACCAGTAGATGTTAGATGACAAGGGGAAGAAGAATTAGAAATGAGTAACACTTACCAGTAGATGTTAGATGACAAGGTAAAATAATTAGAAGTGAGGAACACTTACCAGTAGATGTTAGATGACAAGGTAAAATAATTAGAAGTGAGGAACACTTACCAGTAGATGTTAGATGATAGGGGAAAATAATTAGAAGTGAGGAACACTTACAAGTACATGTTAGATGATAGGGGAAAATAATTAGAAGTGAGGAACACTTACCAGTACATGTTAGGCAACAGGGGAAAATAATTAGAAATGAGTAACATTGACCAATACATGTTAGATGAAAGGGGAAGAAGGATTAAAAATGTCAAACACTTACCAGTAGATGTTAGATGACAAGGGGAAGAAGAATTAGAAATGAGTAACACTTACCAGTAGATGTTAGATGACAAGGTAAAATAATTAGAAGTGAGGAACATTTATCAATACATGTTAGATGATAGAGGAAAATAATTAGAAGTGAGGAACACTTACCAGTAGATGTTAGATGATAGAGGAAAATAATTAGAAGTGAGGAACACTTACCAGTACTTGTTAGATGACAAGGGAAGAAGAATTAGAAGAGAGTAACACTTACCAGTTTATGTTAGATGATAGGGGAAAATAATTAGAAATGAGTAACACTTACCAGTACATGTTAGGTGGCAGGGGAAAATAATTAGAAGTGAGGAACATTGACCAATACATGTTAGATGACAGTGTAAGAAGGATTATAAATGTTGAATACTTACCAGTACATGTTAGATGACAGTGTAAGAAGGCTTGGAAGTGTTGAATACTTACCAGGACATTTTAGGTGACAGGGGAAGAAGGATTAGAAATGAGTAATACTTACCAGTACATGATATATGACAGCAGAAGAAGGATTAGAAGTGTTTAATACTTACAAGTACATGTTAGGTAGAAGGGGAAGAAGGATTATTAGAAGGAACACATCCCAGTACATGTTAGATGAAAGGGGAAGAAGGATTAAAAATGTCGAATACTTACCAGTAGATGTTAGATGACAAGGGAAGAAGAATTAGAAATGAGTTACACTTACCAGTAGATGTTAGATGACAAGGTAAAATAATTAGAAGTGAGGAACACTTATCAATACATGTTAGATGATAGGGAAAATAATTAGAAGTGAGGAACACTTACCAGTACATGTTAGATGATAGGGGAAAATAATTAGAAGTGAGGAACACTTACCAGTACATGTTATGCAACAGGGGAAAATAATTAGAAAAGAGTAACACTTACCAGTACTTGTTAGATGACAAGGGAAGAAGAATTAGAAGAGAGTAACACTTACCAGTAGATGTTAGATGATAGGGGAAAATAATTAGAAGTGAGGATCACTTACCAGTACATGTTAGGCAACAGGGAAAATAATTAGAAATGAGTAACACTTACCAGTAGATGTTAGATGACAAGGTAAAATAATTAGAAGTGAGGAACACTTATCAATACATGTTAGATGATAGGGGAAAATAATTAGAAGTGAGGAACACTTACCAGTACATGTTAGGTGGCAGGGGAAAATAATTAGAAGTGAGGAACACTGACCAATACATGTTAGATGACAGTGTAAGAAGGATTATAAATGTTGAATACTTACCAGTACATGTTAGATGACAGTGTAAGAAGGCTTGGAAGTGTTGAATACTTACCAGGACATTTTAGGTGACAGGGGAAGAAGGATTAGAAATGAGGAACACTTACCAGTACATTTTAGGTGACAGGGGAAGAAGGATTAGAAATGAGGAACACTTACCAGTACATGATATATAACAGCAGAAGAAGGATTAGAAGTGTTTAATGCTTACAAGTACATGTTAGGTAGAAGGGGAAGAAGGATTATTAGAAGGAACACATCCCAGTACATGTTAGATGAAAGGGGAAGAAGGATTAAAAATGTCAAACACTTACCAGTAGATGTTAGATGACAAGGGAAGAAGAATTAGAAATGAGTAACACTTACCAGTAGATGTTAGATGACAAGGTAAAATAATTAGAAGTGAGGAACACTTACCAGTAGATGTTAGATGATAGGGGAAAATAATTAGAAGTGAGGAACACTTACAAGTACATGTTAGATGATAGGGGAAAATAATTAGAAGTGAGGAACACTTACCAGTACATGTTAGATGCAACAGGGGAAAATAATTAGAAATGAGGAACATTGACCAATACATGTTAGATGACAGTGTAAGAAGGATTATAAATGTTGAATACTTACCAGTACATGTTAGATGACAGTGTAAGAAGGCTTGGAAGTGTTGAATACTTACCAGGACATTTTAGGTGACAGGGAAGAAGGATTAGAAATGAGGAACACTTACCAGTACATTTTAGGTGACAGGGGAAGAAGGATTAGAAATGAGGAACACTTACCAGTACATTTTAGGTGACAGGGGAAGAAGTTTTAGAAATGAGTAATACTTACCAGTACATGATATATAACAGCAGAAGAAGGATTAGAAGTGTTTAATGCTTACAAGTACATGTTAGGTAGAAGGGAAGAAGGATTATTAGAAGGAACACATCCCAGTACATGTTAGATGAAGGGGAAGAAGGATTAAAATGTCAAACAGTTACCAGTAGATGTTAGATGACAAGGGGAAGAAGAATTAGAAATGAGTAACACTTACCAGTAGATGTTAGATGACAAGGTAAAATAATTAGAAGTGAGGAACACTTACCAGTAGATGTTAGATGACAAGGTAAAATAATTAGAAGTGAGGAACACTTACCAGTAGATGTTAGATGATAGGGAAAATAATTAGAAGTGAGGAACACTTACAAGTACATGTTAGATGATAGGGAAGGGGAAAATAATTAGAAGTGAGGAACACTTACCAGTACATGTTAGGCAACAGGGGAAAATAATTAGAAATGAGTAACATTGACCAATACATGTTAGATGACAGTGTAAGAAGGATTATAAATGTTGAATACTTACCAGTACATGTTAGATGACAGTGTAAGAAGGCTTGGAAGTGTTGAATACTTACCAGGACATTTTAGGTGACAGGGGAAGAAGGATTAGAAATGAGTAATACTTACCAGTACATGATATATGACAGCAGAAGAAGGATTAGAAGTGTTTAATACTTACAAGTACATGTTAGGTAGAAGGGGAAGAAGGATTATTAGAAGGAACACATCCCAGTACATGTTAGATGAAAGGGGAAGAAGGATTAAAAATGTCGAATACTTACCAGTAGATGTTAGATGACAAGGGAAGAAGAATTAGAAATGAGTTACACTTACCAGTAGATGTTAGATGACAAGGTAAAATAATTAGAAGTGAGGAACACTTATCAATACATGTTAGATGATAGGAGAAAATAATTAGAAGTGAGGAACACTTACCAGTACATGTTAGATGATAGGGGAAAATAATTAGAAGTGAGGAACACTTACCAGTACATGTTATGCAACAGGGAAAATAATTAGAAAAGAGTAACACTTACCAGTACTTGTTAGATGACAAGGGAAGAAGAATTAGAAGAGAGTAACACTTACCAGTAGATGTTAGATGATAGGGGAAAATAATTAGAAGTGAGGATCACTTACCAGTACATGTTAGGCAACAGGGAAAATAATTAGAAATGAGTAACACTTACCAGTAGATGTTAGATGACAAGGTAAAATAATTAGAAGTGAGGAACACTTATCAATACATGTTAGATGATAGGGAAAGTAATTAGAAGTGAGGAACACTTACCAGTACATGTTAGGTGGCAGGGGAAAATAATTAGAAGTGAGGAACACTGACCAATACATGTTAGATGACAGTGTAAGAAGGATTATAAATGTTGAATACTTACCAGTACATGTTAGATGACAGTGTAAGAAGGCTTGGAAGTGTTGAATACTTACCAGGACATTTTAGGTGACAGGGAAGAAGGATTAGAAATGAGGAACACTTACCAGTACATTTTAGGTGACAGGGGAAGAAGGATTAGAAATGAGGAACACTTACCAGTACATTTTAGGTGACAGGGGAAGAAGTTTTAGAAATGAGTAATACTTACCAGTACATGATATATAACAGCAGAAGAAGGATTAGAAGTGTTTAATGCTTACAAGTACATGTTAGGTAGAAGGGGAAGAAGGATTATTAGAAGGAACACATCCCAGTACATGTTAGATGAAAGGGGAAGAAGGATTAAAATGTCAAACACTTACCAGTAGATGTTAGATGACAAGGGGAAGAAGAATTAGAAATGAGTAACACTTACCAGTAGATGTTAGATGACAAGGTAAAATAATTAGAAGTGAGGAACACTTACCAGTAGATGTTAGATGATAGGGGAAAATAATTAGAAGTGAGGAACACTTACAAGTACATGTTAGATGATAGGGGAAAATAATTAGAAGTGAGGAACACTTACCAGTACATGTTAGGCAACAGGGGAAAATAATTAGAAATGAGTAACATTGACCAATACATGTTAGATGACAGTGTAACAAGGATTATAAATGTTGAATACTTACCAGTACATGATATATGACAGCAGAAGAAGGATTAGAAGTGTTTAATACTTACAAGTACATTTTAGGTAGAAGGGGAAGAAGGATTATTAGAAGGAACACATCCCAGTACATGTTAGATGAAAGGGGAAGAAGGATTAAAAATGTCGAATACTTACCAGTAGATGTTAGATGACAAGGGAAGAAGAATTAGAAATGAGTTACACTTACCAGTAGATGTTAGATGACAAGGGAAGAAGAATTAGAAATGAGTTACACTTACCAGGAGATGTTAGATGACAAGGTAAAATAATTAGAAGTGAGGAACACTTACAAGTACATGTTAGATGAAAGGGGAAGAAGGATTAAAAATGTCAAACACTTACCAGTAGATGTTAGATGACAAGGGAAGAAGAATTAGAAATGAGTAACACTTACCAGTAGATGTTAGATGACAAGGTAAAATAATTAGAAGTGAGGAACACTTACAAGTACATGTTAGATGATAGGGGAAAATAATTAGAAGTGAGGAACACTTACCAGTACATGTTAGATGATAGGGGAAAATAATTAGAAGTGAGGAACACTTACCAGTACATGTTAGGCAACAGGGGAAAATAATTAGAAATGAGTAACACTTACCAGTAGATGTTAGATGACAAGGTAAAATAATTAGAAGTGAGGAACACTTATCAATACATGTTAGATGATAGGGGAAAATAATTAGAAGTGAGGAACACTTACAAGTACATGTTAGATGATAGGGGAAAATAATTAGAAGTGAGGAACACTTACCAGTACATGTTAGGCAACAGGGGAAAATAATTAGAAATGAGTAACACTTACCAGTACTTGTTAGATGACAAGGGAAGAAGAATTAGAAGAGAGTAACACTTACCAGTAGATGTTAGATGATAGGGGAAAATAATTAGAAATGAGTAACACTTACCAGTACATGTTAGGTGGCAGGGGAAAATAATTAGAAGTGAGGAACATTGACCAATACATGTTAGATGACAGTGTAAGAAGGATTATAAATGTTGAATACTTACCAGTACATGTTAGATGACAGTGTAAGAAGGCTTGGAAGTGTTGAATACTTACCAGGACATTTTAGGTGACAGGGGAAGAAGGATTAGAAATGAGGAACACTTACCAGTACATTTTAGGTGACAGGGAAGAAGGATTAGAAATGAGGAACACTTACCAGTACATTTTAGGTGACAGGGAAGTTTTAGAAATGAGTAATACTTACCAGTACATGATATATGACAGCAGAAGAAGGATTAGAAGTGTTTAATACTTACAAGTACATGTTATAGAAGGGGAAGAAGGATTATTAGAAGGAACACATCCCAGTACATGTTAGATGAAAGGGGAAGAAGGATTAAAAATGTCGAATACTTACCAGTAGATGTTAGATGACAAGGGAAGAAGAATTAGAAATGAGTTACACTTACCAGTAGATGTTAGATGACAAGGGAAGAAGAATTAGAAATGAGTTACACTTACCAGTAGATGTTAGATGACAAGGTAAAATAATTAGAAGTGAGGAACACTGACCATAAATTGATAGATGACAGTGGAAGAAGGATTAGAAGTGAGTAACACTTACCAGTACATATTAGATGATAGGGGAAGGATAGAAATAGGTAATACCTACCAGTACATCTTAGACGACAGGGGAAGAAGGATTAGAAGTGTTGAATACTTACGTGTACTTGTTAGATGACAGAGGAAGATGGATTAGAAATGAGTAACACTTACCAGTGCATGTTAGACAACAGGGGAAAATAATTAGAAGTGAAGAACACTTACCGGTGTCAGATAACAGGGGAAAATAATTAGAATGGAAGAAACACACTTATGAGTACACATTAGATGACAGGGGGAGAAGAATTAGAAATGAGGAACACTTACCAGTACTTCATAGATAACAGGGGAAGAAGGATTAGAAGTATTGAATACTTATAAGTACATGTTAGATGATAGGGGAAGAAGGATTATTAGAAGGAACACATCCCAGTACATGTTAGATGAAAGGGGAAGAAGGATTAAAAATGTCGAATACTTACCAGTAGATGTTAGATGACAAGGGAAGAAGAATTAGAAATGAGGAACACTTATCAATACATGTTAGATGATAGGAGAAAATAATTAGAAGTGAGGAACACTTACCAGTACATGTTAGATGATAGGGGAAAATAATTAGAAGTGAGGAACACTTACCAGTACATGTTATGCAACAGGGAAAATAATTAGAAAAGAGTAACACTTACCAGTACTTGTTAGATGACAAGGGAAGAAGAATTAGAAGAGAGTAACACTTACCAGTAGATGTTAGATGATAGGGGAAAATAATTAGAAGTGAGGAACACTTACCAGTACATGTTATGCAACAGGGGAAAATAATTAGAAAAGAGTAACACTTACCAGTACTTGTTAGATGACAAGGGAAGAAGAATTAGAAGAGAGTAACACTTACCAGTAGATGTTAGATGACAGGGGAAAATAATTAGAAGTGAGGAACACTTACCAGTACATGTTAGATGACAGTGTAAGAAGGATTATAAATGTTGAATACTTACCAGTACATGTTAGATGACAGTGTAAGAAGGCTTGGAAGTGTTGAATACTTACCAGGACATTTTAGGTGACAGGGGAAGAAGGATTAGAAATGAGGAACACTTACCAGTACATTTTAGGTGACAGGGGAAGAAGGATTAGAAATGAGGAACACTTACCAGTACATTTTAGGTGACAGGGGAAGAAGTTTTAGAAATGAGTAATACTTACCAGTACATGATATATAACAGCAGAAGAAGGATTAGAAGTGTTTAATACTTACAAGTACATGTTAGTTAGAAGGGGAAGAAGGATTATTAGAAGGAACACATCCCAGTACATGTTAGATGAAAGGGGAAGAAGGATTAAAATGTCAAACACTTACCAGTAGATGTTAGATGACAAGGGAAGAAGAATTAGAAATGAGTAACACTTACCAGTAGATGTTAGATGACAAGGTAAAATAATTAGAAGTGAGGAACATTTATCAATACATGTTAGATGATAGAGGAAAATAATTAGAAGTGAGGAACACTTACCAGTAGATGTTAGATGATAGAGGAAAATAATTAGAAGTGAGGAACACTTACCAGTACTTGTTAGATGACAAGGGAAGAAGAATTAGAAGAGAGTAACACTTACCAGTTTATGTTAGATGATAGGGGAAAATAATTAGAAATGAGTAACACTTACCAGTACATGTTAGGTGGCAGGGGAAAATAATTAGAAGTGAGGAACATTGACCAATACATGTTAGATGACAGTGTAAGAAGGATTATAAATGTTGAATACTTACCAGTACATGTTAGATGACAGTGTAAGAAGGCTTGGAAGTGTTGAATACTTACCAGGACATTTTAGGTGACAGGGGAAGAAGGATTAGAAATGAGTAATACTTACCAGTACATGATATATGACAGCAGAAGAAGGATTAGAAGTGTTTAATACTTACAAGTACATGTTAGGTAGAAGGGGAAGAAGGATTATTAGAAGGAACACATCCCAGTACATGTTAGATGAAAGGGGAAGAAGGATTAAAAATGTCGAATACTTACCAGTAGATGTTAGATGACAAGGGAAGAAGAATTAGAAATGAGTTACACTTACCAGTAGATGTTAGATGACAAGGTAAAATAATTAGAAGTGAGGAACACTTATCAATACATGTTAGATGATAGGAGAAAATAATTAGAAGTGAGGAACACTTACCAGTACATGTTAGATGATAGGGGAAAATAATTAGAAGTGAGGAACACTTACCAGTACATGTTATGCAACAGGGGAAAATAATTAGAAAAGAGTAACACTTACCAGTACTTGTTAGATGACAAGGGAAGAAGAATTAGAAGAGAGTAACACTTACCAGTAGATGTTAGATGATAGGGGAAAATAATTAGAAGTGAGGATCACTTACCAGTACATGTTAGGCAACAGGGGAAAATAATTAGAAATGAGTAACACTTACCAGTAGATGTTAGATGACAAGGTAAAATAATTAGAAGTGAGGAACACTTATCAATACATGTTAGATGATAGGGGAAAGTAATTAGAAGTGAGGAACACTTACCAGTACATGTTAGGTGGCAGGGGAAAATAATTAGAAGTGAGGAACACTGACCAATACATGTTAGATGACAGTGTAAGAAGGATTATAAATGTTGAATACTTACCAGTACATGTTAGATGACAGTGTAAGAAGGCTTGGAAGTGTTGAATACTTACCAGGACATTTTAGGTGACAGGGGAAGAAGGATTAGAAATGAGGAACACTTACCAGTACATTTTAGGTGACAGGGGAAGAAGGATTAGAAATGAGGAACACTTACCAGTACATTTTAGGTGACAGGGGAAGAAGTTTTAGAAATGAGTAATACTTACCAGTACATGATATATAACAGCAGAAGAAGGATTAGAAGTGTTTAATGCTTACAAGTACATGTTAGGTAGAAGGGGAAGAAGGATTATTAGAAGGAACACATCCCAGTACATGTTAGATGAAAGGGGAAGAAGGATTAAAAATGTCAAACACTTACCAGTAGATGTTAGATGACAAGGGGAAGAAGAATTAGAAATGAGTAACACTTACCAGTAGATGTTAGATGACAAGGTAAAATAATTAGAAGTGAGGAACACTTACCAGTAGATGTTAGATGATAGGGGAAAATAATTAGAAGTGAGGAACACTTACAAGTACATGTTAGATGATAGGGGAAAATAATTAGAAGTGAGGAACACTTACCAGTACATGTTAGGCAACAGGGGAAAATAATTAGAAATGAGTAACATTGACCAATACATGTTAGATGACAGTGTAAGAAGGATTATAAATGTTGAATACTTACCAGTACATGTTAGATGACAGTGTAAGAAGGCTTGGAAGTGTTGAATACTTACCAGGACATTTTAGGTGACAGGGGAAGAAGGATTAGAAATGAGGAACACTTACCAGTACATTTTAGGTGACAGGGGAAGAAGGATTAGAAATGAGGAACACTTACCAGTACATTTTAGGTGACAGGGGAAGAAGTTTTAGAAATGAGTAATACTTACCAGTACATGATATATAACAGCAGAAGAAGGATTAGAAGTGTTTAATGCTTACAAGTACATGTTAGGTAGAAGGGGAAGAAAGATTATTAGAAGGAACACATCCCAGTACATGTTAGATGAAAGGGGAAGAAGGATTAAAATGTCAAACACTTACCAGTAGATGTTAGATGACAAGGGAAGAAGAATTATTAATGAGTAACACTTACCAGTAGATGTTAGATGACAAGGTAAAATAATTAGAAGTGAGGAACACTTACCAGTAGATGTTAGATGACAAGGTAAAATAATTAGAAGTGAGGAACACTTACCAGTAGATGTTAGATGATAGGGGAAAATAATTAGAAGTGAGGAACACTTACAAGTACATGTTAGATGATAGGGGAAAATAATTAGAAGTGAGGAACACTTACCAGTACATGTTAGGCAACAGGGGAAAATAATTAGAAATGAGTAACATTGACCAATACATGTTAGATGACAGTGTAAGAAGGATTATAAATGTTGAATACTTACCAGTACATGTTAGATGACAGTGTAAGAAGGCTTGGAAGTGTTGAATACTTACCAGGACATTTTAGGTGACAGGGGAAGAAGGATTAGAAATGAGTAATACTTACCAGTACATGATATATGACAGCAGAAGAAGGATTAGAAGTGTTTAATACTTACAAGTACATGTTAGGTAGAAGGGGAAGAAGGATTATTAGAAGGAACACATCCCAGTACATGTTAGATGAAAGGGGAAGAAGGATTAAAAATGTCGAATACTTACCAGTAGATGTTAGATGACAAGGGAAGAAGAATTAGAAATGAGTTACACTTACCAGTAGATGTTAGATGACAAGGTAAAATAATTAGAAGTGAGGAACACTTATCAATACATGTTAGATGATAGGAGAAAATAATTAGAAGTGAGGAACACTTACCAGTACATGTTAGATGATAGGGGAAAATAATTAGAAGTGAGGAACACTTACCAGTACATGTTATGCAACAGGGGAAAATAATTAGAAAAGAGTAACACTTACCAGTACTTGTTAGATGACAAGGGAAGAAGAATTAGAAGAGAGTAACACTTACCAGTAGATGTTAGATGATAGGGGAAAATAATTAGAAAAGAGTAACACTTACCAGTACTTGTTAGATGACAAGGGAAGAAGAATTAGAAGAGAGTAACACTTACCAGTAGATGTTAGATGATAGGGAAAATAATTAGAAGTGAGGAACACTTACCAGTACATGTTAGGCAACAGGGGAAAATAATTAGAAATGAGTAACACTTACCAGTAGATGTTAGATGACAAGGTAAAATAATTAGAAGTGAGGAACACTTACCAGTACATGTTAGGTGGCAGGGGAAAATAATTAGAAATGAGTAACACTTACCAGTGCATGTTAGACAACAGGGGAAAATAATTAGAAGTGAAGAACACTTACCGGTGTCAGATAACAGGGGAAAATAATTAGAATGGAAGAAACACACTTATGAGTACACATTAGATGACAGGGGGAGAAGAATTAGAAATGAGGAACACTTACCAGTACTTCATAGATAACAGGGGAAGAAGGATTAGAAGTATTGAATACTTATAAGTACATGTTAGATGATAGGGGAAGAAGGATTATTAGAAGGAACACATCCCAGTACATGTTAGATGAAAGGGGAAGAAGGATTAAAAATGTCGAATACTTACCAGTAGATGTTAGATGACAAGGGAAGAAGAATTAGAAATGAGTAACACTTACCAGTAGATGTTAGATGACAAGGTAAAACAAGGTAAAATAATTAGAAGTGAGGAACACTTATCAATACATGTTAGATGATAGGGGAAAATAATTAGAAAAGAGTAACACTTTCCAGTACTTGTTAGATGACAAGGGAAGAAGAATTAGAAGAGAGTAACACTTACCAGTAGATGTTAGATGACAGGGGAAAATAATTAGAAGTGAGGAACACTTACCAGTACATGTTAGATGACAGTGTAAGAAGGATTATAAATGTTGAATACTTACCAGTACATGTTAGATGACAGTGTAAGAAGGCTTGGAAGTGTTGAATACTTACCAGGACATTTTAGGTGACAGGGGAAGAAGGATTAGAAATGAGGAACACTTACCAGTACATTTTAGGTGACAGGGGAAGAAGGATTAGAAATGAGGAACACTTACCAGTACATTTTAGGTGACAGGGGAAGAAGTTTTAGAAATGAGTAATACTTACCAGTACATGATATATAACAGCAGAAGAAGGATTAGAAGTGTTTAATACTTACAAGTACATGTTAGTTAGAAGGGAAGAAGGATTATTAGAAGGAACACATCCCAGTACATGTTAGATGAAAGGGAAGAAGGATTAAAATGTCAAACACTTACCAGTAGATGTTAGATGACAAGGGAAGAAGAATTAGAAATGAGTAACACTTACCAGTAGATGTTAGATGACAAGGTAAAATAATTAGAAGTGAGGAACATTTATCAATACATGTTAGATGATAGAGGAAAATAATTAGAAGTGAGGAACACTTACCAGTAGATGTTAGATGATAGAGGAAAATAATTAGAAGTGAGGAACACTTACCAGTACTTGTTAGATGACAAGGGAAGAAGAATTAGAAGAGAGTAACACTTACCAGTTTATGTTAGATGATAGGGGAAAATAATTAGAAATGAGTAACACTTACCAGTACATGTTAGGTGGCAGGGGAAAATAATTAGAAGTGAGGAACATTGACCAATACATGTTAGATGACAGTGTAAGAAGGATTATAAATGTTGAATACTTACCAGGACATTTTAGGTGACAGGGGAAGAAGGATTAGAAATGAGTAATACTTACCAGTACATGATATATGACAGCAGAAGAAGGATTAGAAGTGTTTAATACTTACAAGTACATGTTAGGTAGAAGGGGAAGAAGGATTATTAGAAGGAACACATCCCAGTACATGTTAGATGAAAGGGGAAGAAGGATTAAAAATGTCGAATACTTACCAGTAGATGTTAGATGACAAGGGAAGAAGAATTAGAAATGAGTTACACTTACCAGTAGATGTTAGATGACAAGGTAAAATAATTAGAAGTGAGGAACACTTATCAATACATGTTAGATGATAGGAGAAAATAATTAGAAGTGAGGAACACTTACCAGTACATGTTAGATGATAGGGGAAAATAATTAGAAGTGAGGAACACTTACCAGTACATGTTATGCAACAGGGGAAAATAATTAGAAAAGAGTAACACTTACCAGTACTTGTTAGATGACAAGGGAAGAAGAATTAGAAGAGAGTAACACTTACCAGTAGATGTTAGATGATAGGGGAAAATAATTAGAAGTGAGGATCACTTACCAGTACATGTTAGGCAACAGGGGAAAATAATTAGAAATGAGTAACACTTACCAGTAGATGTTAGATGACAAGGTAAAATAATTAGAAGTGAGGAACACTTATCAATACATGTTAGATGATAGGGGAAAGTAATTAGAAGTGAGGAACACTTACCAGTACATGTTAGGTGGCAGGGGAAAATAATTAGAAGTGAGGAACACTGACCAATACATGTTAGATGACAGTGTAAGAAGGATTATAAATGTTGAATACTTACCAGTACATGTTAGATGACAGTGTAAGAAGGCTTGGAAGTGTTGAATACTTACCAGGACATTTTAGGTGACAGGGGAAGAAGGATTAGAAATGAGGAACACTTACCAGTACATTTTAGGTGACAGGGGAAGAAGGATTAGAAATGAGGAACACTTACCAGTACATTTTAGGTGACAGGGGAAGAAGTTTTAGAAATGAGTAATACTTACCAGTACATGATATATAACAGTAGAAGAAGGATTAGAAGTGTTTAATGCTTACAAGTACATGTTAGGTAGAAGGGGAAGAAGGATTATTAGAAGGAACACATCCCAGTACATGTTAGATGAAAGGGGAAGAAGGATTAAAAATGTCAAACACTTACCAGTAGATGTTAGATGACAAGGGGAAGAAGAATTATTAATGAGTAACACTTACCAGTAGATGTTAGATGACAAGGTAAAATAATTAGAAGTGAGGAACACTTACCAGTAGATGTTAGATGACAAGGTAAAATAATTAGAAGTGAGGAACACTTACCAGTAGATGTTAGATGATAGGGGAAAATAATTAGAAGTGAGGAACACTTACAAGTACATGTTAGATGATAGGGGAAAATAATTAGAAGTGAGGAACACTTACCAGTACATGTTAGGCAACAGGGGAAAATAATTAGAAATGAGTAACATTGACCAATACATGTTAGATGACAGTGTAAGAAGGATTATAAATGTTGAATACTTACCAGTACATGTTAGATGACAGTGTAAGAAGGCTTGGAAGTGTTGAATACTTACCAGGACATTTTAGGTGACAGGGGAAGAAGGATTAGAAATGAGTAATACTTACCAGTACATGATATATGACAGCAGAAGAAGGATTAGAAGTGTTTAATACTTACAAGTACATGTTAGGTAGAAGGGGAAGAAGGATTATTAGAAGGAACACATCCCAGTACATGTTAGATGAAAGGGGAAGAAGGATTAAAAATGTCGAATACTTACCAGTAGATGTTAGATGACAAGGGAAGAAGAATTAGAAATGAGTTACACTTACCAGTAGATGTTAGATGACAAGGTAAAATAATTAGAAGTGAGGAACACTTATCAATACATGTTAGATGATAGGAGAAAATAATTAGAAGTGAGGAACACTTACCAGTACATGTTAGATGATAGGGGAAAATAATTAGAAGTGAGGAACACTTACCAGTACATGTTATGCAACAGGGGAAAATAATTAGAAAAGAGTAACACTTACCAGTACTTGTTAGATGACAAGGGAAGAAGAATTAGAAGAGAGTAACACTTACCAGTAGATGTTAGATGATAGGGAAAATAATTAGAAGTGAGGAACACTTACCAGTACATGTTATGCAACAGGGGAAAATAATTAGAAAAGAGTAACACTTACCAGTACTTGTTAGATGACAAGGGAAGAAGAATTAGAAGAGAGTAACACTTACCAGTAGATGTTAGATGATAGGGGAAAATAATTAGAAGTGAGGAACACTTACCAGTACATGTTAGGCAACAGGGGAAAATAATTAGAAATGAGTAACACTTACCAGTAGATGTTAGATGACAAGGTAAAATAATTAGAAGTGAGGAACACTTACCAGTACATGTTAGATGACAGTGTAAGAAGGCTTGGAAGTGTTGAATACTTACCAGGACATTTTAGGTGACAGGGGAAGAAGGATTAGAAATGAGGAACACTTACCAGTACATTTTAGGTGACAGGGGAAGAAGGATTAGAAATGAGGAACACTTACCAGTACATTTTAGGTGACAGGGGAAGAAGTTTTAGAAATGAGAAATACTTACCAGTACATGATATATACTTACATGACAGAAGAAGGATTAGAAGTGTTTAATGCTTACAAGTACATGTTAGGTAGAAGGGGAAGAAGGATTATTAGAAGGAACACATCCCAGTACATGTTAGATGAAAGGGGAAGAAGGATTAAAAATGTCAAACACTTACCAGTAGATGTTAGATGACAAGGGGAAGAAGAATTAGAAATGAGTAACACTTACCAGTAGATGTTAGATGACAAGGTAAAATAATTAGAAGTGAGGAACACTTACCAGTAGATGTTAGATGATAGGGGAAAATAATTAGAAGTGAGGAACACTTACAAGTACATGTTAGATGATAGGGGAAAATAATTAGAAGTGAGGAACACTTACCAGTACATGTTAGATGATAGGGGAAAATAATTAGAAGTGAGGAACACTTACCAGTACATGTTAGGCAACAGGGGAAAATAATTAGAAATGAGTAACACTTACCAGTAGATGTTAGATGACAAGGTAAAATAATTAGAAGTGAGGAACACTTATCAATACATGTTAGATGATAGGGGAAAATAATTAGAAGTGAGGAACACTTACAAGTACATGTTAGATGATAGGGGAAAATAATTAGAAGTGAGGAACACTTACCAGTACATGTTAGGCAACAGGGGAAAATAATTAGAAATGAGTAACACTTACCAGTACTTGTTAGATGACAAGGGAAGAAGAATTAGAAGAGAGTAACACTTACCAGTAGATGTTAGATGATAGGGGAAAATAATTAGAAATGAGTAACACTTACCAGTACATGTTAGGTGGCAGGGGAAAATAATTAGAAGTGAGGAACATTGACCAATACATGTTAGATGACAGTGTAAGAAGGATTATAAATGTTGAATACTTACCAGTACATGTTAGATGACAGTGTAAGAAGGCTTGGAAGTGTTGAATACTTACCAGGACATTTTAGGTGACAGGGGAAGAAGGATTAGAAATGAGGAACACTTACCAGTACATTTTAGGTGACAGGGGAAGAAGGATTAGAAATGAGGAACACTTACCAGTACATTTTAGGTGACAGGGGAAGTTTTAGAAATGAGTAATACTTACCAGTACATGATATATGACAGCAGAAGAAGGATTAGAAGTGTTTAATACTTACAAGTACATGTTATAGAAGGGGAAGAAGGATTATTAGAAGGAACACATCCCAGTACATGTTAGATGAAAGGGGAAGAAGGATTAAAAATGTCGAATACTTACCAGTAGATGTTAGATGACAAGGGAAGAAGAATTAGAAATGAGTTACACTTACCAGTAGATGTTAGATGACAAGGGAAGAAGAATTAGAAATGAGTTACACTTACCAGTAGATGTTAGATGACAAGGTAAAATAATTAGAAGTGAGGAACACTGACCATAAATTGATAGATGACAGTGGAAGAAGGATTAGAAGTGTTGAATACTTACAAGTAAGTGTTAGACGACAGGGGAAAATAATTAGAAGTGAAGAACACTTACCAATACATGTTAGATGACTGGGGAAAATAATTAGAATGGGAGAAACACTTATTAGTACATACTAGATGCCCCTCGATATGGATTCCTATATGTGGTGAGGGGACCTCCCAGAGAAGGGTCTCTTCTTACAGTTTACCTACTCTGGGATCTAAACATCCACCTGCATGTTTGCTGTGCATAGTAACTCGTGAAGGTGGTTGAGGGGTCCAACTCCAAAACACCACTTTGGCCTTGAATTCCTATATACGGGTGGTCTTGGGGAACCCCCCCAGGATCAGTCAGCTAGTCCATTTGGGCCAGGGTCAACTGAGTACCAGCATTGGACATCCACAACGGATGTTATGGACATTGTGTATGAGACTGATATTCGGGTATAGTGCTCACGAAAACTTGGCATTGCTGCAGTGCCCTTAAGACACTGTAGTGCGTCCCCTTGTAGGGTTCCATGGTGGGTGGGGTCAGTGGGCACCGAAAAATTTTCTATTTATTATGAATACTCCTAAAACAAAAAAATAGCAACTTGAAACCATAGAGAAAAACCCTACTACTGGAAAACGACCACACATTGAGGAATCTGTACAGCCTAACTTACCACTTGAATCTGTTGCACGATTCCTAATTTTGCATTCCTTAAGTGACAAACGTCTAGGGCAGATGTCCCATTTTTTATTCAGAAGGGCTTGCTGGCTCTCCTAAGTTGGTAAAAAAGCTACGTTCAGGAGACATCTTAGTGGAAACATCTACATCACAGCATTCCAAACTCCTCCTGACATCAAAAGCCTTGGGGGCAGGGACATACCCATTGAAGTTACTCCTCATTCTATTTTGAATACTTCCAGAGGAGTCATAGTTGAAAGAGATATAAGGATTGTCCCCGAATCGGAGATCCTCGCAGGTCTCACCAGTCAACGTGTTACAGCAGTATGCCGAATCTTCACTCGAAAAGATGGAATACTGGAACCAACAAATGTTCTAATATTAACATTTACTGTACCACGTCCTCCCACCACAATAAAAGCGGGATATCTAAATTGTTAAGTGCGACCTTATATTCCTAATTCTGTACAATGTTTCCATTGTCAACGATTTGTTCATTCAAAATAATCTTGCCGTGGTTCCTTGACCTGTGCCTGTTGTGGTGGTAAAGACCATAATGCTACCGAATACCAACTCGTACCACATTGTATTAACTGTAATGGTCTACATCCTTCTTATTTTACCTCTTGCCCTAAATGTGTAGAAGAAAAAGAAGTACAACATCTCAAGACAGTTAACAATCTCACCTACACAGAGGCTCGAAATTTATTATTACCTATTCCGACCAGAATTTATGCTGCTGTAACCCATTCTACCACTACAGTAGGAGTCCAAACAGACCTTACCCTATCCCCTACACAATTTTCACCAGCAAATCTTAATGAAACACTTCCCAAAATCAACACAGTTCATGAATCAGTTTACTTACAAGCCCATGTTAGATGACAGGGGAAGAAGGATTAGAAGTGTTGAATGAGCAGGAGCGTAGATTTTTTACACCCAATGGGGGGGATGATTTTTGCAACCACTTATGTGGACTGTTCAATTTGCAAATTGGTAATCTCTGATTACGTGAGCCTGAAAGCTGTAAACATACAGTTACAGAGTAATCTTGTTGCCACGATACTTCAAGGTTTCCATGTAGGTTTGTATAAGTGAGGTGTTGTGAACAGTTTTCAAAATGTTAATAGAATAAAGACAAATGTGTTACAAATTAACTGCTACATGAATTTATTCCTGGACACTGCACAGTATAAAAGATAGCCATTATACTTAACAAGGTTACTAATAACTTTCATTGCATGAATTACGTTTTCAAATATTAATAAAATTAGTAATTACCCTTGATAAATTTATATCTACTGAAAAACTGTTCATGTTGTTTGATAAAAATAATTCAAATGTCTTTGCGAACTCTTGAAAATTACACATCAATACAATGTAGCACATAATTATTCATACTTTTCATTGAAGTAAAATTCATTTAGTCCTCTAGTCTACATGTTCCCAAACGTAGACCTCCTTTGTGATGATCTGTTTATAAATTCTTTCATAAGCTCTTCTATATTTATTTTGTCGACCTCATCTTTGTGAGTGTGACAAACTGCCACATGGTTGAGGCGGCACTGAGACTTAGTTGACCTTAACCACGTCTTCAACTGTCTTAATGCAGAAAAGCTGCATTCACATTCGCAACTGGATACTGGACATACAAGCAAAATTTTTATGGGAAGAAACACTTCATTAAACATCTGCTGGCTTGTTTCATGCATTTTACAGTAAGCATACTTTGCACCTTTCAGAGATACTGCTTTTGTTGTTCCTTTGAACATGGGCAACTGAAACTCGAGCCGTTGTGCAGAGATTTCTGGATAGAAGTTTATAACCGAGTTGTCAATCTTGCCAGATGTGATCATGTTCTCAAGTGCCAGATAATGCCTCAAGCCATTGTTGTCCGCATTGAATCTAGCGGTCAGATGTTCTACGACTGTGTCCACAAATTCAAAATATTAGCTTCTGTAGTAATCTCTAGCTGTTGCAGAATGGTGTGCTGAGCCATCACCTGTGATCCTTCTGGGGATCTACGAATGCATGGTAGTTCAATAGGCACCAGATCTAGAGAAGTTACCTTTTTGTGAGCTTCATCAAATATCTTGTTGTAATTTTCTTCTGTTTGCAATACCTGCAATTGCTTAACTGTCATTGCAGATGCTTCAATCCTGCCAGATACTGTGGCTGACTTTGCTTGGAATGCATGGTTTAGTTCCTCTAATGCGGCTAATGGATGCTGAGCCATCAACAATCCTAAAACTGTCTTTCCTTTGTCAAATCTGTCCAGCAGACCTCATGCTTTCCCTGCTACATCTGATTTTTCATTTGCTAATTCAGACAAAGAATCAACAATGTCACTGTAGTGATCATTAGCACATGTAATTCCAGATAGGCAGCACAACCACACAGAGGGCTGATGTATTTAACTGGACCATTGTGGCTGTCTGACGACACAATATTTTCAAACATTATCTTGTATTTACCTGACCTCTGAAGCAAGACACCAAGTTCGTGTACCCACTGGATAGAATCTCGAACACATTCACAAGCTTCAACTGCATGTTGCATTATTAAATTATCCTTAAGTGCTCCGCAGTGAAAAACAAAGCTGATGGTTGCTTCTCTTTTATTTTTGCCTGGCATACACTGTGCACACCACTCATGTTAGCGGCTCCATCATAAGTTTTTGCTCTTAATCCTGACAGTGGTAAATTGAGTCTAGTCAGTACATCAAGTATGGTCAAGGACATTGTTTCACCAGTTATATTGGAAACACTGTATAAAGCAAGAAATGTCGCATGGATGTCAAGGTTCTCATCTACGCATAGTACACATATTGTTTTCTGTTCAGCATCTGTAACATCTTGAGTGCTATCAACCATTAATGCAAAGATTTTACTTTGCTGCACTTCGTGTGCTATGTTCCTCACTATTTGATGACTGAATATCTCCATTATTTCAGTCTGAGCCTGTGGTGATGTGAATATGGTTTTCTTTGACAAGTAGGCCATCAACTTAGGATCTTCCTCTTCCAGGAGCTTCATTAACTGCAGGAAGTTCCCCTCCGTATCAGTATGTCCACGTAATGCTGAACCTTGACGCAGTAAGAAACGTAAACTTCTGAATATTTTGGCTAGACTTCTTTTGCATTCTTCCTGTTACTTCTTTTTTCCATCGTGTAGCTGAACAGTCACTGGAGTTACATCACGTAAACCTTTTGGAGATATAGCGAATCTGTGCCAAAAGGAGGATTGGTGTTCGCTGAATTTCTGTTTTGCCTATTCCAATTTCAAAAACCGGTGGATATAAAAGTATAGTCCACTAGCCTCTTCAAATTCCCTGTAAAAAGGCCTCTATTTTCCGCCTTGGTACAATGAAAGCATATGACTTTTTGAGTCTGATTGTCAAAGTGCAGCCATTGGACTCATCAAAGCACTTGTCCGGGAGATTTTGCTTTCTGTCGTGGTATTAGTTGTGCATCTGGATGATAGGCTTTTCCACACTGTATCTGTGGACTGTCAGATTTTTCATTACTGCACAAACTTGTTTCACAACTATCTTGTGGTTCATGATGTGCAATAGCTGCACAAGTATTTTCAGACTCGTCATCTGATGAACATGGTATTTCCTCTGTATGGCAAGTTTCTATTCCTTTGCTTGAGTTTGTTGGATTATCTGCATCTGCATTGTCACTTGTAGTACTAGTAACTGGCTTGCAGAACTGTCTAATATCGGAAAGTTTCAGATGCTTGCTTGTCATAACTGGAATCTGTTTCCCAGATGACTCAGCAGGCTAAAATACAATCTTTATTGAAGAACTGTAACGTACAACGAATGAAGATAGAACAGAATGGAAGTAGGACTGAATTGTACAATGTATTTAAGTCGAACCCGCGAACCTCATAGTGACTATCGAGCCGACTGACTGCCTGGGCATCGCTGGGACAATAATGTGTGCTAGTTACAACACGAGTAATTGCAAGTTTCTCGAAAAATACTTAAACAATCACAAATATATTATATTCCTGTTAAAGCTCATCAAAAGGCAAATATGTTGAGATATAATGTCTATAAGCACGTCTATTAAATAAAAACTATACAATTGAAGTAGAGGCTTAAGCCCATGGAAATCGCTCCTTTTGTGTTAAAATTATGCAAGAAAATACAATATTTACTATCTATGATAAGAGAATATATTGTTCTTTTACCATAAAGCACCAGCACTTTATTAGAGAGCAGTGATAATTTGAAATTTCATGGATTAATGAGGGCCACAAACACAGGTCTAATGAGCCCTGTTGTAAAACCGAGGCTCATACTAAAGGGAGCTGAGGGTGGTGATGTAGGGTACGTCTGGATCCGAGCGGCCTGAACTAGTCATTATCTGTACAATATGGTCAGCAGCTTCGGGCAGCTAAGAAGAGGAAGGCATTCAACAATAAAACTGGCTAGACATGCATAAGAACAAATGGCGTAGGAAAACTGCACAATATACACATAAGATTGATGCACCTACAAGCTACAAATGACCTGCCAGATTTAGATCACAGGAGTTTATGCTTGGGAGTAATATTTTCGAATTTCATGCTCTGTTTAATCTGTTATGATGAAAGTTTTACTTAATCTTACCCTACGTACAAGACATAGGTAGATTCTGTGAAAGTGCTTGCAAGCCTTGCATGTATATTTAGGCCTACTGACTGATACTTACGAATTATCGCTTAGATCGAAAAACTTAGAAGCACGCCTATATTAAAGATGTACATTTTGGCTACTGAAAAAGCCTACATCTAGGCCTAATTATGTAATTTGATTGGTAAGAACACGAGAATCACAAGAACAAACACAATTTGTCATCCTGTGATGCAACAAAACAATTCAACAGACCAAACTGTAGGGGGGATGATTGTATGCACCATACCTCTCACCTAAAATGAATGGGAAATGTATCCCCCATCCCCCAGGATCTACGCCTCTGCTTACGAATGCATGTTAGATGACAGGGGAAGATAATTAGAAGAGAGGAGCACTTACCAGTACATGTTAGATGACAGATGCAGTTGATGAGGCATAGATGGACAATGAAGTTGTGGCTGTCATAGATGCAGAACTAGAAAATAGTGACTTTGTCATAAAAAGATGAGGCTCGGCATGGCCAAGCGTGTTAAGGTGTGCGACTCGTAATCTGAAGGTTGCAGGTCCGCATCCTCGTTGGGGCAAACATGCTCGCCCTTTCAGCTGTGGGTGCGTTATAATGTGACGGTCAATCCCACTATTCGTTGCTAAAAGAGTAGCCCAAGAGTTGGCGGTGGGTGGTGATGACTAGCTGCCTTCCCTCTAGTCTTACACTGCTAAATTAGGGACGGCTAGCACAGATAGCCCTCAAGTAGTCCTCAAAAAACAAAGAAACATAAAAGATGAAGACCTGCTAGACCTATGGCTGTTGAGTAAAGATGAGACATACAAAAACATTAACATCAGTAAAGACTGGGTGATAAACAGAAGAAAATACTACAAGATCTACTGTGCCAGTAGGCAAACATGTTTACAGATTGATCAGACAAAACAGACCTCATACAACACACAATTAGGGTGATGACCAAGGATCCAGTCAAGTTGGACCTCAAACAAGTGCACTATGACATGAGAGACTTTATCAAACAACAAGTTAGGTAATCTAAAAATTGAGTATCATTGAATCTTCAAAATCAGCTTACTGTTCACCAGTGGGACTTCTAAAACCTGAACCTCATGGAGAAGTTCGATTTCAAACCTATGAGCAGCCCAGAGGCTGTTATGATGAAACTGGACAGAGCCAAGCTCTTTACCTAGATTGACTTCAGTTAAATTTTTGTCAGTATCTAAATAGAAGACAGTCTTCAGGATACTAAATGGATACTACCAGTTCAAGAAGATATCATTTGGGTTAGTCAGTGCAACAACAACATTTAACCAGATGATGAGGAAGATGTTGCATAAAAAAACAAACATGGACACATGTGGTGAACATCCTGACACACACAGCTATACACGGATACAGTAGTATGTGGTCAACATTATCACACACAGAGCCATATAGGAAGTACATGGTCGACATTCTGATAAACACAGCCATATGGGAAATATGTGGTCAACATTTTGACACACAACTATATGGGAAGTATGTGGTCGACATTTTGACACATGGAGCCACATGGGAAGACAACGCTTTGTTGTTGATATTCTTATACATACAACAATATGGGAAGACCAAGAGGAAGGGTGTGGACAAAAGAATGCCCTGGGATATAAAACAAAGGAACCATCTCAGATAACAAATATTTATACAAATCAAGTAAAAAGCCAGAAATGATGTATACGAAAGAGACAAATTTATTTTTGTTCAAATATTAGAATAGCCTAATTTTATTTTTGAAATGGTTCTTCTGGGATATAGATATTAATTATAAAGAAAGGATTTTGTACAACAGCAATAGCAGAATCACTTACAACAAAGAACCTTCTGTAAAATCAATTACTTTAATATTAAGAAAATATTTGTCATCTACAATTCAAATCAAATTTTGTGAATATTACAGGTTTTTGTAGGAAATGTACATTATCTTCGCCTGTTCGGGGCATTTGCTGATCATGTAATTGAATTTAGGGTAAGTTACTTTATTTTTTTAGCTATTGTTGTTCATATGATATTTTGTATTCTTTGTCTCAGTAAATTATAAAAGTAATGATTAGTTTATAATACTACTATAATGTGTTAATTAAAATTGTATTGTGGGTACATATAAAAACAGGCAAGTTTCTTGTGAGGTTTCTAGTATTTTTAATTATGTATTTTGCATAGCTTTTTAAGTCTTGTTACTTGTGTCAATTTCAGTAACATTAACCATGTATTCTGGATATTTAATTAATAGTCTTTTTGTTGTGTCAGTTTTAGGAATGTTAAACATGTATTCTGGATATTTATTTAACAGTCTTGTTTCTTGCATCAATTTTAGTAACGTTAACCATGTATTCTGGATTTTTATTTAACAGTCTTGTTGCTTGTGTTAGTTTCAGTAATGTTAAACATGTATTCTGGATATTTATTTAACAGTCTTATTTTTTGTGTCAGTTTTTTTTTGTGTCAGTTTTAGTAACATTTACCATGTATTCTGGATATTTATTTAACAGTCTTATTTTTTGTGTCAGTTTTATTAATGTTAGCCATGTATTCTGGATGTTTATTTAACAGTCTTGTTTCTTGCATCAATTTTAGTAACGTTAACCATGTATTCTGGATTTTTATTTAACAGTCTTGTTGCTTGTGTTAGTTTCAGTAATGTTAAACATGTATTCTGGATATTTATTTAACAGTCTTATTTTTTGTGTCAGTTTTAGTAACATTTACCATGTATTCTGGATATTTATTTAACAGTCTTATTTTTTGTGTCAGTTTTAGTAACATTTACCATGTATTCTGGATATTTATTTAACAGTCTTATTTTTTGTGTCAGTTTTATTAATGTTAGCCATGTATTCTGGATGTTTATTTAACAGTCTTGTTTCTTGTGCTAGTTTTAGCAATGTTAACCGTGTATTCTGGATATTTATTTAACAGTCTTGTTTCTTGTGTCAGTTTTATTAATGTTAACTACGTATTCTGTATTTTTATTTAAGTCTTGTTGTTTGTGTCAGTTTCAGTAATGTTAAACATGTATTCTGGATATTTATTTAACAGTCTTGTTTCTTACATCAATTTTAGTAACATTAACCATGTATTCTGGATTTTTATTTTACAGTCGTGTTTCTTGTGCTAATTTTAGCAATGTTAACCACATATTCTGGATATTTATTTAACAGTCTTGTTTCTTGTGTCAGTTTTATTAATGTTAGCAATGTATTCTGAATATTTATTTAAGTGTTGTTTATTGTGTTAGTTTTATTAATTTTAAACATATACATTACAGCTAGTTGTTTAACAGTTTGGTTTCATGAGATAAATTTGATAGTCATGTCAAACTTTAGTTTATTATTCTGAAATGAAATATTTATTGTTCCAGGTTAACCAACCTGGAGAGGGTACATTACAGTTAACATATGAAGGCTGGTGTGTGCTTCAGTGTAATAAGGTAGCAAATTTCAAACTCTCTTTTCAGAAAATGTGTAAAAGTCAGCTCTCTTAATGCAAATAAACTGCCAATTGGTAAACATTAGAACATTAGATTTTATCTTTTAAAATTAAAATAATTCAAAAATCATAAACTAGTAGCCTTAAAACATTGATTCTGTATCACATTTTTTAAAGGCTTTTATTTAGCCATTCTTTGTTACTGTATGGTTTTCAGTTTAAGCTGATATTATATCTGTTAGAGCTTGTGTTTTGTTATTGGTGAGTAAAAATTAAGTGGGGGTATCCTCTTGCGAATCTGAATTTATTAAGTATTTTCAAGTGAAACTGAGTCCATTGTGGGATATTCTGAAGTGGTAGTGAATTAATTGTGGAGTATTGTTCATAAAACTGAGTCTATTGTGGGGTATTTTGAGGTGAAAGTGAGTCCAGTGTGTAATATTTTTTAACAAAACTGTGTCCAATGTGGGATATTCTCTAGTGAACTGATTCCAGTGTGGGTTACATGTTTACTACATTCCAGGAGGCTAGACAAGATTCTCTCAACACATGAGTTACATGTTTACTACATCCCAGGAGATCTGAACAAAGTTCTCTCAACACATCAGTCACATGTTTATCACATATTTGGAGTGTTGAAGAAACTTCTAGAAATCGAGTAGATTGTCTACAGGCCTGCAGATGACCATGCTCATTGTGGGAATTATCTATTGTGAACCATTTGTTATGTCACTGATCAGAAAGCTTCTCATCCTGATCACTGGATGTTTTAAAAGAGACAACAGATATTCTGTCATATCTTTATATACACATACTGTATTTCCTTTGTATCTTTTCAAGATATTATCAAGGGTATTACTAATATTAGCCCAAAAATTCACATCACTGGAACTAACTCATGAAGTCATACTACCATCATTTAATATTAGTTGTGCTAGCTGATCACCACTAGGTCATTAAGCATTATCCCATATTTGTGATAAAACCTTTCTTGATTTTGTTCTGAATGGTTCTCTTTCATTTGTTTGGGCCAAAACTGTTTGTTTCAGGTCACGGTGAATGAATCAAAATATGATAGACCTTTTTCTCTGCTGTGTCTTCTAGAGATGGGTTACTTGTCTGACATGAAAATCACATCTTCCAATGGGCAGGAGGTTTGTTGCTTTTGAATATTACCATTTATTGTAGGTTTGCAAGAATTATGTAACTGTAAACAGACAGTATAATTGTTCAGATCTGTTTTGAAAGTAACTAGTCACTAAATTAAATGTAGAACCATTTTACAAAAGTACATGAAATATTTGAACGTGTACTTTTGTACCTTTTTTGTCAATATCTGAGCATTTATCAGTAGTGTGAGTTGGGCTGTGTTCTAGTGATTTTTGAATATGTGTAATAATTTTATCCTAGTCCTGTTATACTGAGCTAATGCAAGAATGTAATAGTAGAAATGTAGTATGTGTTTTAATCTTAGAGTGTAACTGTATTTCTGGTAAACTAACAATTACTTTGATAATCAGTTATCATTTGATTCTGGTAAACTAACAATTACTTTGATAATCAGTTATCATTTGATTCTGGTAAGTTAACAATTACTTTGATAATCAGTTATCATTTGCTTCTGGTAAACTAACAATTACTTTGATAATCAGTTATCATTTGGTTCTGGTAAACTAACAATTACTTTGATAATCAGTTATCATTTGGTTCTGGTAAACTAACAATTACTTTGATAATCAGTTATCATTTGATTCTGGTATACTAACAATTACTTTGATAATCAGTTATCATTTGCTTCTGGTAAGTTAACAATTACTTTGATAATCAGTTATCATTTGATTCTGGTATACTAACAATTACTTTGATAATCAGTTATCATTTGCTTCTGGTAAACCAACAGTTACTTTGATAATCAGTTATCATTCGATTCTGGTAAACTAAAAATTACTTTGATAATTAGTTATCATTCGATTCTGGTAAACTAAAATTACTTTGATAATTAGTTATCATTTGATTCTGGTAAACTAACAGTTACTTTGATAATCAGTTATCATTTGCTTCTGGTAAACTAACAATTACTTTGATAATCAGTTATCATTTGATTCTGGTAAACCAACAGTTACTTTGATAATCAGTTATCATTTGCTTTTGTTAAACCAACAGTTACTTTGATAATCAGTTGTCATTTGATTCTGGTAAACCAACAGTTACTTTGATTATCAGTTATCATTTGGTTCTGGTAAACTAACAATTACTTTGATAATCAGTTATCATTTGGTTCTGGTAAACTAACAATTACTTTGATAATCAGTTATCATTTGGTTCTGGTAAACTAACAATTACTTTGATAATCAGTTATCATTTGGTTCTGGTAAACTAACAATTACTTTGATAATCAGTTATCATTTGGTTCTGGTAAACTAACAATTACTTTGATAATCAGTTATCATTTGGTTCTGGTAAACTAACAATTACTTTGATAATCAGTTATCATTTGGTTCTGGTATACTAACAATTACTTTGATAATCAGTTATCATTTGATTCTGGTATACTAACAATTACTTTGATAATCAGTTATCATTTGGTTCTGGTAAACTAACAATTACTTAGATAATCAGTTATCATTTGGTTCTGGTAAACTAGCAATTACTTTGATAATCAGTTATCATTTGGTTCTGGTAAACTAGCAATTACTTTGATAATCAGTTATCATTTGGTTCTGGTAAACTAGCAATTACTTTGATAATCAGTTATCATTTGGTTCTGGTAAACTAGCAATTACTTTGATAATCAGTTATCATTTGCTTTTGTTAAACCAACAGTTACTTTGATAATCAGTTGTCATTTGATTCTGGTAAACCAACAGTTACTTTGATTATCAGTTATCATTTGGTTCTGGTAAACTAACAATTACTTTGATAATCAGTTATCATTTGGTTCTGGTAAACTAACAATTACTTTGATAATCAGTTATCATTTGGTTCTGGTAAACTAACAATTACTTTGATAATCAGTTATCATTTGGTTCTGGTATACTAACAATTACTTTGATAATCAGTTATCATTTGATTCTGGTATACTAACAATTACTTTGATAATCAGTTATCATTTGGTTCTGGTAAACTAACAATTACTTTGATAATCAGTTATCATTTGGTTCTGGTAAACTAGCAATTACTTTGATAATCAGTTATCATTTGGTTCTGGTAAACTAGCAATTACTTTGATAATCAGTTATCATTTGGTTCTGGTAAACTAGCAATTACTTTGATAATCAGTTATCATTTGCTTCTGGTAAACCAACAGTTACTTTGATAATCAGTTATCATTTGCTTTTGTTAAACCAACAGTTACTTTGATAATCAGTTATCATTTGATTCTGGTAAGTTAACAATTACTTTGATAATCAGTTATCATTTGATTCTGGTAAACCAACAGTTACTTTGATGTCAGTTATCATTTAATTTTAGTAAAGTTATGTAACTATTTCGATGAAGCTACATTCATATAAGTGTATAATTATTTAATTCTAATAAACTAATACCTGCTCTGATATATAACTCTTATTTAATTCTGATGAAACAGCAGAACCTTTATTGGTTATATCATTAATTTTTGACAAATGAACAATAACCCTTATATCAGTCATATAATTAATGATAAACTTTTATTAAACTTGGTGTCAGTTATATGATAAATTAGTGACAGTTTGATGTCAGATAGACATTTGAGATTTGCTAGTCTGTGATTGTATTCTTTTCTTCAGTTTTTAGTTCACAGTACAATTCTAAATGTTGCAAATCCCTCAATTAATTGGACACAGCCTTCCTGTCCACTTCAGGGACTTCCTGAAGATGTTTTGTATGCTACCCTGTATTACCTTTATTGTGAATGCCTTGTATCTGGTCTCCAGGAAGAGACTGCCAAGAGCTGCCTCCAGTATGTAGGCCAGCTCCCTGGCTTCTCTCGCTTTGCTGAGATGTGCAAACAGGTCTTAAAAAGCTTTTCTTTAAAACAACGTAAGGATCTTACTTTGATATTCTTTTCCTTTCTTTCTAGATTAGGTGTTTTGTGAAACAAAAACTAGTAGCTGCAATTGAAAGTAAATTCTTATCATATTTTCTCCACAAATTAACAATAACTCAAAAATTTTCTCACTAAAAATATCTATACTTTAATGCCAAAGGCAAAAAATATACAACTAACTACTTGAAATTATTTAAGCTAAATGAATAAAATGATGCATTATTGTTTCAGTTCTAAATCATAGTTAATTTTAGTTTAAAAATATTTCAGTAGTTGAAATGTTTCATTAGTTCAGTGAAAAGTGTTATATTTACAATTCAGTAATGTTTTAGTGTTAGTTGAAATAATTTTAGGAGTGTTATTGTTGCATTAAATTGGTAAAAAACTGTAATATTTAAAAATAAGTAATGTTTTAATGTCGGAGCTTTAAAAGTTGCCTGTTGTTAGTGAATACGATCAGAAGATTAAAGTGAAGTGAAAACTGATGTTTTCATGGGAACTGTTAATATTTTGTTTGACAAGAATTTTAACATCTGTCCATTACTTTATGCTTCATGAAATATAATTTCATAGGTTTTAATTCATATCTATTTTGATGTGATGGATTTATGGGTTTTGGCCCATATATATTTTTTGTCATGGATTCATGGGTTTTGGCTCATGTGTATATTTTTGTGATGGATAGTTTTTCTTGACTAATTTGATAAAAAAAAAGGAGAAACTTGACAGCCCAGGTTTTTTAATTGGAATAAAATATTTTTTTCTTTAGCTTGAAATTCTACTGCTAATATTATTAATATTCAAAGGTAGGACAAGCTTCACTAGTAAACTATGCCTTACAGAAATTCAACTTGATGCCACTGTTTCTTTGTCCATATTCATATCATTGAAATAATTAACCAGTTAACTATCAGGTTGAAAGTAAACTGGCTAAATCATACATTGGTTATGTGTTAACTGACTAACAAACTCAATAACTTGTTGTTTAAATTGTTTCCAAAAGTTTGTAGTATGCTGGAGATAAATAATACAACAGACTGGTTAAAGTTTTCTTAAACTGTAATTTTTAAGTAAAGTATGCAATTCTTCACTTTAATTATCAATTTTTATAACTTCTTCCAGAACTTTTGAGCTTGGTAAATGACATCCACACTTGTGCTTGTAATATGGTAGATTACTTCAATGGTATCACTCTTGGTTCTCAGTTCAATGATGGAAATGGTGCTGCACGGCTGTACTGTGTCATCAAACAAACATTAAAAGAAGTTGCAGTGGGTAAGCTTTGTGTTTTAATATATTTTTATCAGAAGACAAGAAAAGGTTTATCATGATTTTTGTATTCTTTAAAAACCGTATGTGATAAATTAGGTTTGTTTTTAAATTTCAATATTAGAAAAAGTGTAAAAAGATATGTCATGTGTTTTTTTAAAAGCATGAACAAAGTCCAGTACATCGGTTTATTTCAATCTTCAGAAAGATAGAGAATGTATTTCTAAAAAAAACATGAGTGACTTTAGGTATATATTTGCTATTAAGACTATTTAGGCAGCAACATAGAGGATTTCAAAACATTTAAAAAAAAAACATTTTAAAAGAGTTAGTGAATGAGTTTGGTTGTTTAATTTGTAGAAATAATCAATTAGCAAAGAGTCATTGGCAAACATATTCTTGAATTTTTGAAATCAAGTGGGAAAGAATAGTGAATTAAATAGGTTACCTGTAAAGAAACACATAAGGAAGAGAAATGGATTTTTAGTTTTGCTTTTGAAAAACATTTTTCAGATACCAAATATTACTTTTATTTTGTTATGGTTTTGTTTGCCACTCATTTATTATTCCTTTTATCATTTAGTTCAACTATGAATTATTCAGTTATATTGAAACATTAACTCATCTTCTAACTAGAACATGTTGAACTTGGATGTATTTTTATTATGAAAAAACTTCCACAGATATTAATGTTGTGAAAGATTATGTAAATTACATAGTCACTTGTGGTGTCACCATTAAACAAAAACCCTACCTTAAGTCTAAACAAGTTTCTTCATGAGGTATAGTTAAAACAAATTATTCCACATTCGGTATTATTATTGATTCTGAAATGGTTTAATCTTGTGTTACGTGGAGTTTTCTTCTTCTTCTGATTTATTGTTTCCTAAATACTTTATTTATTTTATACTTAATAACATTCATATTAATGTTACTGTCCAGGCACATAATCATTAACTCTCTTACTTTTAAGTGATAAAATTTGTAATACATTGTTTGAAAACTCTATTTTGAATTTCGATGGTTCTTAAGGCTCAATAAATTCGTTTTTCTTCAACCCTGATTATAGCAGTATTTTGTATGTGATTTTTTATATTTATAAAGTGCTTAGAAAATAGAGTTTCATATATTTGGGTGTTTATGACTGATATCAAGCACTTATTAAACATTTGGTGTGTGTGTGTGTGGTTTTTACTCATTTTTGCTGATGGTATTACTGTACATCCTTCCCCAGAAGACATTTGAATAATTGGTTTTTACTAAATGTTTTCTAGTATTTTTTCCTTCAGAAGACTGTTGGGTATTTGATTTACACTGAGAGTATTAAACAATATTCTCCTTCAGAAAACCATTAAAATATTATCGTGGTCTTTATTGAGTGTAAAAAGGAATGCCTTTCTTCAAAATACTATTGAATAATTGGTTGTTACCGAGTGTATTAAGAAATGTTTTCTTCAGAAGATCATTGAATAGCTGTTTTTTATAGTTACAAGTTGAATATAATTTTAAGTTTTTATGAAGATGTTAGAGTAATGTGATTTGTATTTTCAGCTGGAGCTAGCCTGTTACTACTGTGTGATTTAGTGTATTGGAGAAACCATGAACTCCTTACAGAAGAAAGATATGAAGTGTTAAAATACTGCAAATCTAGGTATGAAATATTTACTAGTTAATTATTAAACCACTTTGTATTGAAGTGTTAAAATACTGCAGATTTAGGTATATAATGTTTACTAGTTCATTATTAAACCACTGTTGTATTGAAGTGTTAAGATACTGCAAATGTAGGAATGTAATATTACTAGTTAAGTACCAAACCACTGCTTTATTGGAGTGTTAAAATACTGCAAATCGAGGTATGCAACATTTGCTAGTTAATAACTAAACTACTGCTTTATTGAAGTGTTAAATACTGCAAATCTAGGTATGTAATGTATACTAATTAATTATTAAACCACTGCTATATTGAAGTGTTAAAATACTGAAAATCTAGGTATGTAACGTTACTAGTGAATTACTAAACCAGTGCTTTATTGGAGAGTTGAGATACTGCAAATATAGGTATGTAATGTGTACTAGTTAATTACTAAACTACACTCTATTGAAGTGTTAAAATACTGCAAATCTAAGTGTGTAGTGTGTACTAGTTAAGTAGTAAACCACTGCTTTATTGGAGTGTTAAAATACAGCAAATCTTGGTATGTAATATTACTAATTAATTATTAAACCACTGCTTTGTTGGAGATTTAAAATACTGCAATTCTAGGTTAAAATTCATGTTAAAATACCTGCAAATTTAGGTATTTTGTGTTTACTAGTTAATTATTTGTTCATTATGAAACCATTGCTCTATTGTAATTTTAAAATATTTATAACCCTCATGAATTACTTTGTGTTTAGTATAATTGAAAGTTATCACCTAGTTATTTGCCTGACTTATCTTGTCACAACCAGCAACACACAAGATGTCAATATGATTAGGAAATTGACATAATTTATTGAATATTATTTCCTTTTATATTACTGATGGAAATAACAAATAGCAAACTCCTGACACTAAGCCTTGAGGTCCCTGCATGTGACAGTAATCCTGTTTGACTAAACTTCATTTGTATTGTCCCATATGAACCCACACGACAATCACTGATGTTTAAATGGAATTTAGTGTGATGAAATGAACTACATTTATACCATGCACACCGAGGAACTGTAACAATCAAGAATTAAGTTCATATAAGTAAATTCACTCACATATTGAATTACAGGCCCATAGAAGACAATTGTACACAAAAGCCATATTGTTACTGGTACGAGCATGAAATTACAGCTTAACAGACATATAAATTCAACAGGTGAGTATGGCAGGATAGAAACAATGAATTAAGATCTGTACTAAATATCATATACATTCTGTCTCATACATTATCAAAATCAAAACAATCTTTGAAAGTTTTCAAAAGATAAACAAATCAATACCTTGTTCGACCAGTAGGAACATGGGGAGTCCCTAATTCAAATTCCAAAGCTTCCAGTGTCTATTGTAAGAAATCCCATGTGGTTGTGACCATACTAACCTCAGAGTGAATCTATTTATAGGTATTCATAGTCAGGTATTCTTTCGTGCTTGGTTGACAATGATGGCATAATTATAACCTAACAAAATTGTGAAGACATATAACATGTATGAAAACAATATAACAAAACACTCAAATATACAAATGCATGCATTATCTTAAGGGTAAATATCAATTTTCATATATTCAAGTACTGTGCATGAGAGAACTAATTGTCTATGGGGATGAACGTGTGTGATTGGGTTTCCAGATCATTTCCCAATCCTGATCAATCTGGATTTGTTTGGAAGGGCATAACACTTAGATATTGTTGAGACTTAGACTCAAAAATTGAAATTGAGCTAGCTGTGGCTACATACAGATTGCCAGTTTCTCTAATGTAAGTTACTACAATATGTTTACAGGTTACCAGTTTCTCTAATGTAAGTTACTACTATATGTTTACAGGTTACCAGTTTCTCTAATGTAAGTTACTACTATGTGTTTACAGGTTACCAGTTTCTCTAATGTAAGTTACTACTATATGTGTACAGGTTACCTGTTTCTCCAATGTGAGTTACTACTATATGTTTACAGGTTACCAGTTTTCCTAGATCAAATTCAGAAATTTATAGAGGTCATAAGAGAAATGATAACCAATTTTTCAAGAGAAGAAATGTTAACCATAACTCATTATGTTGTTCTTGAGGTAATTATAAGATATTTTTATAAACTCATTAATACCTCTTGAGGTACTTATAACTTGTTCTTATATACCTTTAATATATCTTGAGGTAATTATAACTTGTTCTTATAAATCTTTAATATCTCTTGAGGTAATTATATCTTGTATTTATGCTACAGTAAATGATTTATCTACTATAGAAATCACACTAAAGTTTCAACAATTTTTTCTGTAAACGTCCTTGTGTTTCAGTACATTTATACTGTACAAAAATATTTTAAAAGAGAATATTGAAGGAATCGTAAGATATAACACATCACGTTAATCTGCAGCAGGATGTCTATGTAACTTTGACCGTGTTATGTGCAATGTGTTCACATAAGGTATGGCTGTACTGTATTATTTTGTAATATGTTGATGTACTAAGCACTGTCTATGTAAAGTGTGGCTGTACTGAGCACAGTATGCCAGTATTGAATACAGTTTGTCTGTATAAAGTGTGGTTGTATTGAGATCAATATTTCTAAGTATTGTATATTGAATCTATGTATGGTGTATATGTCCTCAGTTAAATATGTGTTGGTTGTGTCTGTGTTGATTATAATGTGTATGTAGGACTTGGATACTGATATATCATTATGTTTGAGGTGCGTTAAATGTGTGTTGGTTATCTGTGTGTTGATTATAATGTCTCTGTGAGACATGGCTACTGATATATTGCAATGTTTGAGGTGTGTTAAATGTGTGTTAGTTGTGTCTGTTGATTATAATGTCTATGTAAGACACGGCTATTGACATATTTTTATGTTTAAGGTGTTTTAAATATCTGCTTGTTATGTCTGTGTTTATTATAATGTTTATGTAGGACACGGCTACTGATATATTGTTATGTTTGAGGTGTGTTATATGTGTGTTGGTTATGTTTGTGTTGATTATAATGTCTATGTGGGATGTCAAAGTGAATGATTGATTTCATTTACAATTTTTTTATATTTAACATCAAAGCAAATGATTTCACTTACATGTTTTTATATTTAACATCAAAGCAAATGATTTCACTTACATGTTTTTATATTTAACATCAAAGCAAATGATTTCACTTACATGTTTTTATATTTAATGTCAAAGTGAATGATTTCAGTTATGTGTTTTATATTTAACATCAATGTGAGTGATTTTACTTATATATATTTTTGGATAATTCACAGCATTGAGTGTTTTACACAGAATTTATTGATATGATTGCAAGATTTAAGTAGTATTAATAAGTTCTAAAAAAGTCAGTAATTTACAGGTAACAAGTAGTTATAAGTTCAGTTGTCATATATACAGTTTCTGAAGTTTGGTTTTGCATCTTAAATTATAGACTGAAGGAAGATTTGAAGTCTTGATTCAACTGTTAGTTGAGGTTAGAACAGCATTGAAGCAGGTTATTAATGGAACTGAAGAAAGAAATAATTCTCAGAACCTGAAGGAAGGAGATGTTTTAAGTAGTTCTGTAAAAAATGTAAGCTTCTGTTTTTAATATTGTCATGGATCTAATCTTTTTTAAAGTATTTTCAACTTGAATCACATTTCTGTGTTTTAATCTTAAAGTATTTATGTTAGAAATGGTTTGTTATTGACTTAAATCTTTCTCAAAATTGGACTCTTATTTAATTTTCTCTTCACTCTCTTCTCAATTTTCATACCACTCTTTCATGATTTCTATTAACTTATCTATCTTACTTTGTACATCTTATCATTTGCTTAAGAATACCAATTTCAATTGAGACAGTACCCTATGAAATAGAAGACCATATCTGCTCTAAACCTGTTAATTCATGTATTGTTTTACCATGTATAACATTCAGACCTTCCAGGACTAGAATACAGAATCCATCAGCTCTAAACCTGTTAATAGATATACTGTTGTGCCATCTATAACATCCAGATCTTTGAGGCCTAGAACACAGAATCCATCTGCTTAAAACCTGTTAATACATATACTGTTTTACTATCTATAACACCCAGACCTTCCAGAACTAAAACACAGAATCTATCTGCTCTAAAACGTTTAATAAAAATGCTGTTATGATATCCAGACCTTCCAGGACTACTAGAGTGAACTCTCTTGTTCTAAACCACATATACTGTTGTGACATCTTTAACATCAAGGTCTTTTCAGACAACTGCACAGAATCCATCTGTTCTAAACATGTTTGTGCTAGTAATTACTAATTGTACTCTTCATACTTCATTGAAAAAATTATAGAAAAAGTGAACATCTACAAAATTATGTTTTTTCTGTCCAGATTGTGTTCTTCAGTCATACATAACTCATTGTTTCTGCCAGTATTGCATTTTTCAGTCATAACTGACTCGTTGTTTCTGTCCAGATTGTGTTCTTCAGTCATATCTAACTCATTGTGTCTGTGCAGATTGTGTTCTTCAGTCATAACTAACTCATTGTTTCTGTGCAGCTTGTGTTTTTCAGTCATATGTAACTCACTGTTTCTGTCCAGATTGTGTTCTTTAGTCATACGTAACTCATTGCATCAAAATGATTCATTAAAAGTGGTACTGTTTTTTTGAAAAAATAAGTTTTTAAAAACTCCAATTTCTCACTACAACATTTAAAAACTACATTAATAAAGGTATAATCAAACCCTCACATACAGTTCTTGTGAATCAATAAAGATGTAATCAAACCCTCATATACAATTCTAGTGAATTAATAAAGATATAATCAAACCTTTATGTACAGTTCTAGTGAAAGTCATGAGGAGAGTACTTTTAGTTAAGTTTCTTTTCTGTGTTAAACAAATGCTTGTTGCATATAACACAGTTATTTACTAAATATACTATACTTATTTTATGTCTAATATAGTACAAAGTAGGCTATAGCACTATATTATTGGTAGGAAATGGATATTGTTCTTTTAAATTTCTGAAAGAAAAAATTTAAGTAAATGTAATATGCATCATATGTTACCTAAGATTACTAAGTAAATGTAATATACATCATTTGTTACCTAAGATTACTAAGTAAATGTAATATACATCATTTGTTACCTAAGATTACTAAGTAAATGTAATATACATCATTTGTTACCTAAGATTACTAAGTAAATGTAATATACATCATTTGTTACCTAAGATTACTAAGTAAATGCAATATACATCATTTGTTACCTAAGATTACTAAGTAAATGCAATATACATCATTTGTTACCTAAGATTACTAAGTAAATGCAATATACATCATTTGTTACCTAAGATTACTAAGTAAATGTAATATACATCATTTGTTACCCAAGATTACTAAGTAAATGTAATGTATGCCATTTGTTACCTTAGGCTATTAAGTAAATGTAATATATGTCATTTGTTACCTTACTCTATATAATACGAAAAATGTAATAATTAATTTTGGAAATCAGTTAATTTTTGAATGAATAAGGAACATATTTTTTCCCATGTACTTTTACATTATAGACTCTTCGTATGAAAGAACTTTCAAAGCTGCGGAACTTCCATGAAAGATTTAATATGTGGCTCCAGAATCTACTGAGAAAAAAGTGAGTAATTGTTGGTATTATTTTTACAGTTAAATGATTTGTCATTAATGTATTAAATTTATTTATTTTATTGCTTGGGACATTAATCTTTCTTAGTTGTGTCTGTTATTGATAATATTTGTAAAACAGATGACTTATTTAAACCTTTTCTTTCTTAGAGAAAGTATCCCTTCCTTTACAAAAGATGACAAAACCAGGTTTATTTTTCATATCTTTGAACATCTGGATGACAAGGTTTGTTAAATTCATTTTTTTTTATGTTGCAGATAAATAAATCTATCAAAACAGTAACTGTTTATGGTTTTATCCACTCATTTGCCACATAAAAGATAAACAGTAAAATGTATAATAAAAACATTATTGATTCTGGTTCTTCTGTATGTCCAGAAAAGTTTTGATTATATTGTAGCATTTTCAGGTGAAACCATGTTTCCTTAGAGCAATGTAAATTGATCAGACATTTATTGCAGAATGATTCAGAGTTCCCTGAATAGCTGAGTATATAAGTTTTAAACCTTGTGTTACTTAGTGCATGGGTAATATCTGCCTTATCCAACACAACTAGTGAAATCCACATAACTAGTCAATTTGATTCACAATTAAGGAAGATTGTAACTCTGGATTATCATCTAATATACCATTGGGGCCACTGCTGTTTATAGAATTACACAGTGTGTAAAATAACTGCTTTGAAAAGTATTATAACATAGTATCATCCTTTAATAGACCCTTCTCTCATCCTAACATAGTATCACCCTTTAATAGACCCTACTCTCATCCTTACATAGTATCATCCTTTAAAAGACCCTACCCCCATCCTAATATAGTATCATCACTTAAAAGATCGTACACCCATTATATCATAGTCTTATCCTTTAAGAGACCTTGCTCCCACCCTAACATAGTATCATCTTTTAAAAAACCTTACTCCCATCCTAACATTTAGCTTACCTGTAATGTATTTGAAGGAATTCTTACTATTTAGTTCCACCCAACCTTTCATCATATAATTTTTGATTTCCTAATTGCTCATTTGACAGACTCTTGATGTTCCTCCAAATCTCCTATCATTGCAGTAATTTAAAATTTCTTTTAATGTTTTTTTTAATTTTATTCTTTGTATATTTTGTAAACCAACATGACTTTTACATACAGCCACTGTTTTAACTCCATAAGAAACAATGCCTATCTCAAATATTTCATGTTTTCAAAATTTCCTTTTTTCAAAGTCATTTTTAGTGTGAGTTTTCTTGAACATTCTTGTTGTTTCCATGAGTTTTAATATATAGCATTACTGTTTTCTGGAAGCTTTCTTGAATAACGTTGTTGCTATTTTCTGTCAGTTTTTTTAATAATTCTTACATCATTATAAATCATTGTTTTCAAACTTATTATCACAAATATTTAGTTAAATATTTTAAACCCATTCTTTGTAAAAGTTATTTTCCTATACTACCTATATAAAGCTACCTGTTTTAATTTTGACTTGTTATATGAATACTATCTGCCAGAATACTATCTTTTAACCAAATTTCTCTTTATAAATATGTATTATGTATTACCTGACTCTTGGGTTTGTAGTTACTATGATACTTGTATTTCCAGCTTTGCTTCTGTGTGAGAAGAAAATTAATATAGTATTGTTTTATAGCTTCCAATGCTATTTGTTGGAATCAAAGAGCTCCAAGCTGCAATTGATGAGAATTTAACAATAGAAGAATGGAAGTCTATATTTAAATTGGGGACGTCCAAAGTTGTGAGTCCTTTTAAACAGAAGTGGTTATTAGTTTTTATTTTAGAATGTGGTTTATTAAATTGTGTAATAAAACTTCCCAAAGACCTTCTCACTAGTAAAAGCACTGAGTTACTTTAACAGTTATGTACCACAAAAGTAAAATTTGGAAATATTACTCACTATCTGATTTTCCTCATTTCTTACGTTGAACTGAGAGTTAAATGCTCAACTTGTTTTTTAACCTAGAAAGAAAATTAAATATCAGAATGTTCCTCAAGCCATTCTTTTCCTCAGAATCTAACACTGACATTTTATCTAAGTTTTCTTTTAGTCTGGTAATTTTATTAGACCATATCTTGATTTTCCTCTTCTTTCAGTCTAAATATGAAGATTAGTAAAATGTTAATGTTTCATCTGTGATTTACCTTCTATTCTTCTTTGAAAGTAGCCTGAAATATAATTTTTTGACTTCATCATAACACTCATGCAGAGTACTGTAATATAGAATTAAACATAAGAGAAACTATAACCAAATCCTGAAAGAGAGAATGACATGTGAGTCTGGTATGAGGGTTATGATTTTCTAGTTTATGGTTTTGAAGTCAAACAAAATATAAGACTAAAAAATTATGGTTTGTCTGAGCAGTTATGATTTTATAGTAACTGATGTTAAATATCATACTTATTGGTGAATAAAATAGAGAAGAGGGGAAACCAAGAAAAAAATTGTCACATTTCTCATACAAGGGGAAGTTCAAGATTTATTTGAAATATTGTCTTATAAAATTAAGAACTCAAAACTTGTATACTATTAAAATGTAGATTATTAGCTATTATATACTATACTAATTGGTATAACATAGACAGAAAATTTTATTAATAAATATATACTATTAAAATATGGATTATTAGCTATGATTTTACACAATACTAATTGGTATAATATAAAAAAGTAATTGAATTAAATTTTGAAAAGAACTTGCTAAAAGACTATGACATGCACGGTTAGATCCCACCCATTGAAAAGTGGTTAATACAAGAAACTGCTTTACTCCAGCACCTAGTGGGCTATTCTACGTGCTTGTTTATATGTTATATGCATTTTTAATTCAAAAACCTGGAGAACTCCAGCACTCATTGGGTCATGGTATGTACTACATGTGTCTTTAAGTAATACAAGAACCTGTATGACTTGCATCCTCACTGGGTCATGGTATGTGTTTATTTATGTTCTGTACATATCTGTAATACAAGAACTTATATGAATTGCATCCTCACTGGGTCTGGGTATGTGTTTATTTATGTTCTATACATGTCTCTAATACAAGAACCTGTATGATTTGCATCCTCACTGGGTTATGATATGTATTTGTTTATGTAATACACGTATCTTTAATGTAAAAACCTGCATAGCTGAATCACTGATTGACAAAACAATTATTTCTAAAACATACTGACTTCCCATCAAACTTGCACCTATGACTCGATTGTCAGTTTATTCCTTTGCCCATCTAAGCATTGGTCTGATTTTTTCTCACTTGCTACAGGTTTTACACCCCATTCAACTACCCTTTCAGATATTTGTCTTGTGACTCTCTCCACCTAGTCAGTGTGCCCTCTACCCTGGTAATGTTTATAAGCACCTCATTCAGATAATGTTATCAAATTTTCTCAACAAAGTGTCACTAATATTGGTAAGCCAATTTGTTGTATGGATTCCTGGATTATTATTTCTGGCATGGAAGCATATCAGGTTTCATCTGTCTCACCTATAATATCTGATATCTGAGATGGAGATGTGTGTTCATTTCTGTGATGTCTCTCAACAACCTCAGTTTTGTGGTGTTCCTCAAGGAAGGTCAGTTCTGTGATGCTTCTCAAGGAAACGTAGTTCTGTGATGCTCTTCAAGGAAACATAGTTCTGTGATGCTCCTAGAGGGAATTCAGTTCTGTGATGCTCCTCCAGGGAACTCAGTTCTGTAGTGTTTCTCAGGAAGCTCATTTCTGTGTTGTTCTGTGTTTGCTTTTTCCTGCAACTTTTTTTAGTCTGTTGGTTTTTCAGTTCCCTGTGGGATAGTGGTGAATTTCTGTACATGTAGCATTCAATTCCTTGATGTACACATAACAAATAGCCCAATGTTGCTTAACTCACACAAAACAAAGCTATCTGACAAAACAATGTTCCACTTGGTGATAATCAACAAATTCTTTAAATGATCTATGCAAACCAAAAGAAAGCCACTTTTGGATAAGCTGTCTCTGATATGTTTTTCTTCTGTTGGTTCATTAAGAGTGTGATGTTTTGTGTCTTTCCTTTGTTATTTTTGAGCCTGCACCTTACTTGATGGCTTAAAGGTCTGGAAACAAATTTTTAGTTTTTTCTCCATCAATGGATATTGTTTTTCATGCTGAGAGGTTTACTTCTTAGTTACATGAAGGAACAGTTATACCTTATCCAACATGGTTGTCAAAACTTCATGGTTTAGCCTACTACTGCTGGGTGGAAGCATTTTATGACTCAAATCATGCATCTGCTTCTCAAACTCTGGGTTCTGAGGTGGAATTTGTAGTTAACATGATCAGATTAATGTCCTCTGATGAGACAGGGTAAGTTTATGAACCTACAATTTTAAAATGTAACGTTTTGTTTTTCTTTCATTTTACATGGTTGGAAGACCCTCAGGATCACCAACTTCATTGATGATGAGCTTCACCCATTATTAGCATGCTTCTGTATTCAACTCTGTTGTTGTTGGCATCTCATTTTCATTGGCTCCTAGAGGGGCTTATATTTCCTTTCCTATTCATGGGACTTGACATCAACCCCTCAGTACATTAATAGCCAGAATAATTTTTTTGTCAATTTCCAAGGATTCTGCTGCTCTGTCAGATTGCTGTCAATGACATCAGTGATTATTGTATACCTTCAGGGTTTGTGGGGGCTCAGTGCTGTGAATTTTGTCCTGTGGTAACCATGGATCCAGGAACACTACAGGTTTTTGAGTCAGTATTAGTTATTCACTCCAGAGCTTTACCACTATTACCCACCTAACCTGTAGGGTTATCTCCCACAGACGCTTGGGATTTGGAATTTAGTTGTAGGACTATCAGAATCTTATTATACTGGAGGTAGTGAAAGCATTGTAAAAGATTTTCCAAGGTTTTATTCCCAACAACTGACCAATCATTTATATTTCTCATCTATATCAATGCCAAGGTTCTCAGGTGCTCAAATGTTACTTATTACACAGTCTGAGTTGACATTTTTTTAATGAAATTATGGATGTCCAAGTTCATTGTAATCAGCTTCTATCTGCACATTGCCCTATTGGTGTTGTCTCACTACTATCAGTCCACATTGGTAAAGTCTTACAGTTCCAAGTGTTTACTTTCAGACTTGCATTGGCTTTATGTTGGTTCTGCCCTATCATACAAGATTTTTCTTATCACCTCCATTCCATCACACTGTGCACACAGTTTCCAGTACATCACCTTCAGAAACTGGCTATAGATGTATTTCACCGGGACAGGAGAGGATTACAACTATATACCTTTCCTCCAAGTCATGTGTTACCCAGGATTCTATATATGATTTGTTTCAACCCATTGTTGGGCTATGTGGATAGAACCAGATTGATAACTACACCTTAATTTCTATTTCTGCAATACTTTCTGGAGTGTTCACTTCTTCTTAATCCATCTTTGTGGAGACAGCTATGATTTGACATGGCACACCTGGCTATTCAGAAGTTAAAGCTTTAGCCATAGAGGTTATGCAGTCTTCCACATGACATCATGGTTTAATTATTAAGGCTGCCATGCATTTCTCTGAGTTTTTTCCTAGCCCAAGATGAACATTTATCAATGGAAATGGTAATGGTGTATTGAGAGGAGGTTGAACCCACTTCACCTGGCTCTTTAGCAATGGTTTTAGAATCCTCCATGGTTGCTCTGTATAAGGTGATCTTATTAACTACCATTCAATACTCATGGCAAAGATCCTCAGTACTCTCAGAATTCAGTAAGTTGTTTTGGGTCCTTTGTCCAAAGTGTCTGTTTCATTTCCTAAGACCAGTTATTCTTACTCAAGACACTGTCAGACAAGGAAGAGCTGATCACTTTTTCCCACTTCTATGTTTGATCAAGTTTCAATCCTTGTCATGTTCAGCAAAGGTCTTGAAGGTTTTGTTCCTCACACTAATGCCTTTAGATGTGGTAGACACTGACTTTTATTATGGACTCTCTTTCAAGGTGAGAAATCTTCTGTGAGTCATGTATAATCAGATTTGTCACATCTTTGTCCTTAGAGATCTGGTAGTCCATTGAGGAGAGAGGTATTTGGACTGCTCTCAGTACCTTTATCTAATATTATTTACCTGACCTGCCAGTATCTTCATTTGAGGGTTTTTGCCTATCCCCTTTAGCCATCTTAACCATTCCTACTAGATTATACAGAGGTGTGTTTTTTTAACTATCTCTCAAGATGTTTTTTTTTTTTCTTTACAGTATCTCAGTCTATGGTAAGTGTTTCCCATGCAGGTGTGTTTTTATCAAACCCATTCCACACTGGCAACCACTAACTCAATATTCCTTATACATATTGCAACAGGATCTGTATAAATGAAGTGTTCCATAAGACCACCTAGAGACAGACCAGGTGATATTTTTATGCTGGACTGGTACTCATAGACTATCATTAGTAAAGCATAAGGGGATCTTGCCTATCCCTGCCAATTTTAGATTGAACAGATCAGGTTTGTTTTGCATTTCAAGAAGTAGGGAACTTGGTTCACTTACAGAACTGTTCCTCAGGACTTCTCAATACATATTACTTTCCAAGTTCTACTAGTGGAGCTAGGGAGTCCTTGCTAAACCTAGTTTCCAATTATTTGAGTGATATACAGAAGTTTTTCTTCCAACTGTGTTCGAGTAAAATCCACAACCTTCAGAGAAATTGGGGCACCCAGTGTATTTGTAATACCTGTTCAGTTTGACATTTGATTATCCAGGCTACATTGTTCCTGACAGAGGGTTTATTGTCTCCTCAAAACTCTGAACACGGAATGGTCCAATACTGGGATCTTGGTTGAGCACAAATTGTTCCCAGTAATTCCAGAAGTAAGTGGAATTGCCTGCATGGTTGGAGAGTGAGGATGACTCCAGACCAGATAAATTCTGTTTCCTCATATTGAGTACACAATACAGGATTTCATCATTCTGGGCCTGGGGTGTTGCTTTGGGGACTTATATATATATTCTGTATGTAGTGTGGCTCCTTTACTAGGATGTTAATCTTCCATCGACACATTCATGATATATGCAGACATTTTCTGTATGGATAATCCCCTCACTGGCCTGTCCATTTTATCAGTGTGGGATTCTAGCTATAAGTGGCAGCATGGACATGTTTTGGAAGTCAACATTTTCCTAAATTGAATATTTATTTCCAATAATACTACCTCTGCTAACACTTTCCCACCTTTTCTCCCCACTAAGAGGCTATGTTAGAAACTGCAGATTCAGACAGTCTTGAAAAAGTGATAACATTATTAGAATATGGTACTTATATACAGTACTAGGGTAGAGGGCACATTGGCATAGGTAGGGAATATCACAAGATAAGTATTACTAAGGAAAATTAAATGGGGTATAAAAAACTAGAACAAACAAGAAAAATCCAATCAATGTTTAGATCGGCAAAGGAAGAAACCCTGGCAGTTGAGTAACAGCTGTAGTTTGAGTAAAGGTAAGTATTATGGGATATATGTATATGTATATATATATTTGATTTAAGAAAATCTTAACCTCCCAAACTTCTGATCCAAAGTAATTTAACAACAAGGATCACAACTGAAAACTACCTTCTAAGTTAAAATCAAACTGACAGAAAATTTAAATATATATATTAATAACAACTGAAGTATTATCATTGAATGTTTTTTAATTGATTGATTTCTACATGATTCTCATTTGTTTCATTTAATTAATTGTTTGTACTCAGTTAGTGTTCTTCTGTTTCAGGCTTGGTTACTCAATAATGTGATGTCTTATCGATCTACACTTCAGAAGGCTCTAAACAGCATAAACGAGTTTGTCAACCACGAACAGTTTACCCATAATTTGGTCCAACTGGGTCTACTGGATCCACAGAACCCTCTTACTCACATAGAAAATATGTCTTCAACATCAAGGAGCTATAACCATAGTCCATCACGTGCATCTCGGGCATGTTACTATTCCATTATCTTTTTTAACTTAAAGAATAAAACCTTTCAGTTAAAGAGAGATGACTAGAATATTTTGAATTGAACAGTAAACTTAAGAAATATCAGTTCTTTCTTGAAGACAAAAGATAAATAATCATATTAATCAGTGTATTGGTAATACATTTGATCTTCCTCCTGCTTCTCTTATTTTTTAAATACTTTACCTTCTCAAAAGTACTTCTACTTTTACTGCCCCACATATATTAAAATAGTTTATGGATATTTCAAATTACAAATATGATTATGTTTCCAAAAACTAGTATTCTTCTCATCTCGTTTTATCATGCTGTAATCTGTTTATGAGGGTATCTAATCTGCACTTGATCTATGAACTACATATAGATCATAAATACCTAACATAAGGTATTCTTACCACTGATCTGTACTTTGTACTTCTTCATATAGATTATTAATACCTAACATAAGGTATTCTTACCACGAATCTGTACTTTATACTTCTTCATATAGATTATTAATACACAAGATAAGGTTTTCTTACCACTAACCTGTACTTTGTACTTCTTCATATAGATTAATAATACTTAACATAAGGTATTCTTACCACTAACCTGTACTTTATACTTCTTCATATAGGTTAATAATACTTAACATAAGGTTTTCTTACCACTAATCTGTACTTTATACTTCTTCATATAGATTATTAATACACAAGATAAGGTTTTCTTACCACTAACCTGTACTTTGTACTTCTTCATATAGATTATTAATATACAAGATAAGGTTTTCTTACCACTAACCTGTACTTTGTACTTCTTCATATAGATTATTAATATACAAGATAAGGTTTTCTTACCACTAACCTGTACTTTGTACTTCTTCATATAGATTATTAATACCTAACATAAGGTATTCTTACCACTAATCTGTACTTTATACTTCTTCATATAGATTATTAATACACAAGATAAGGTTTTCTTACCACTAACCTGTACTTTGTACTTCTTCATATAGATTATTAATACCTAACATAAGGTATTCTTACCACTAATCTGTACTTTATACTTCTTCATATAGATTATTAATACACAAGATAAGGTTTTCTTACCACTAACCTGTACTTTGTACTTGTTCATATAGATTATTAATACTTAACATAAGGTGTTCTTACCACAAACTTATGCTTTTTTCTAGTATATATTACTTCATTCTAATCATTAAAATTTAAGTGAAAGTAAATAATGTCCAATTTTTGTTTGCCCATCAATCAGAAGGCAAGCATGAAGGAATATACATTCTCAATTAATCTTAACATTAATTTGGTTTCAGATGAATAATTCTGTTAGAATGCTGAAATTACAGTTTATTTGATTACATACTGTTTCCAGAGATCAATCAGTATGTTTTATTACACAATATAGTCTTGTTTAAACTCTACTGTTTATTTCATGTTGTGCTGAGTGTTCTGTGAGTTTGTTGATTTTGCGTTTTTCTTCTACAATTCTAAATAGCAGTTACCACAAATAGTACCAATATTTCTTCCTCATTAATGTGTTACTTCATACCCTATTATATCAGTACCTCGTATCTCTCTGTGATACAGTTATACTTCTCTTATTAATGTATTGATTCATATCACTTGGAATCCTTTAGAGTCTAATTGGCTGTTATACCAAGATCCCTTTCATTCATAACACTGTTAAGGTTATTCCCATTCAAATTATGATAAACCCACATTCATTATCATATATTTATTATAATTAAAACCCATCTACCATATATTTGCTCAACTCACAAAATAGCACATATCCCTATGTAAATCAGCAGCATCTTCTTCATAGCCAGCAACACTCAAGACTTTGATATCTTCCAAAAATGTAAGTAATGTATTGACTCTTCCATCATCTGTGTCAATGATGGGAATCAAAAAGAGCAAAGGTCCTAAGATTGAGCTTTGAGCTACCCTACTTGTGATATAAATCCAATTTGACTGGACACCACTTGTAACAACCCTCTGGTTTCTTCCATCCAGTTACTGTTTTATACAAGTAGCTAACTTATCAGACACAACTATGGAGATAATATTTTTACAAATCTTTTATGTAACAATGTATTCTCAAGATGGCTGGTATGGGTATTAGAAGTTTAATTATATTGATGTACAGAACAATGTTTTGACCTTCTTAGGTCGTCTTCAGGTAAACAAAGAAAGTTTGTAACTGACCATTGCTGGGCACATCTTAGAGATGACTTATGTGACAGTTTGTAAAACACTTTCTAAAAATTCAAATACACTAAATCTACACTCTTACCCTCATCTACATAAGTAGTAACCTTTTAAAAAAAATGACAAAAGATTTGTAAAGCAAGATTTTCTCTTAGTGAAACCATGTTGGCTATCTCATAAAAGTTTAAATATTGCAAAGTATCTTTTAACAGACTTTTCAAAATATTTCCCAAAACAAATGTAAGACTAAAAAGTCTGTATGTACTGGATCACTTTTTATCACCTTCTTTGAAAAAATAAGTTACATTAACTAATTTACAATCCTCTAGTACCTGCCCACTGATTCACATATCCAATCTTTAATCTCCTTCAAAACCCTTTAAGAAATATAATCTGGCTTTGAAGCCTTATCATTGTTTTAAACTTCCTAATTTATTCTTAATCAACTCAAAAGAAATGTAGTCATCTTGTTTAATTTCATTTCCATTCATCAACTGTTCAAGATGTGTAATATAGCTTAAATCTTTGCAAATTAGAAGCAAAGTAAAAGTTAAATTTAATAAGCTAGTCATCTTATAACCATCAGATGCTAACCAATCTTCTTCATCTCTCAAGTTCCCTACCGTATCCTAACATTTTGTTTACCCTTAATGTATTTAGTGAAATTCTTACTGTTAATTTTGACATTTTCAGCCAACATTTTCTCATTCATCCTTTTTGATGTCGTAATTTCCTGTTTCACCATCTTTCTTCATCTTCTGTCACATCAGTCAATTTAAATTTCTTAAATGCATGATTTTCTTTCTTATTTTATCTCTTAAACTTTGTGATCCAACCTGGTTTGTTGCTTACAGCCACTCTTATCTTTCTTGAAGTAATATGTTTATCTTGGCTATTTAAATATTTTCTGCATCTGATCAGTGTCTCCAAATAACTCAGTTGTCTGATTCACAACAGGTAATTCTTGTTACATCTTTCTAAATTTACTTTTTTTGAAATTTGTAACCAAAATATCATTATTCCTTATCTCTGTATGCAGCAAAACATTAAACTTAATAGAGCAATAATTACTTGCACACAAATGTTCCCCAGTTTCCACTCTCTTGATCGTTTTTATATTAGAATTTAACAATAAATCTAAAGTAGCATTATTTCTAGTAGGTTTCTTAGCCAGTTGGTGAAGAAATCCATCTTGAACATTTTCTAGAAACCTTCATCCCTCATGGTTTGTCTCTAACATTTCCCAGTCAATAATGTCTGAAATTAAAATCACCCATAATTATTACTTCATTAACAGCTCAAATCCTAATCTCATTGTAAAGTTTTTCACTAACTTCATTAGTATTATTTAGTGGTCTATAACAAATTCCTATAAAAAAAACCTTTTCTCCTTACATCCATTAATAGAAACCCAAATGGATTGAATCTCCTTGCTGTTATATTATTTGTTATGTTATCTGTTTTATGTTATATTCACTGTCCTCATGATATAACTCACATTTTACATATAAAGCCACTCTGAAATAATAATCGGTGATGTCGAGAAAATCCACTTGTAGAGAAAAATATATATGTTAAAACGGCTTGTTTGGGTTGAGAAAATATTTTATGTAGAGGAGCAAACAACGTTTCGACCTTCTTCAGTCATTGTCAAGTTCACAAAGAAAGCTAAAGTCATCTGTTGTATTTCTTATACTTCTAGCATTATAATAGTAACAATTAAGTCTATCCTTATAACTACTTCTATACCCATTTCCTATGCTAAATATTTCTCTGCCTTTTATTCTTTTTGTATTTAGTAGTTCCTCGTCTTCACCACTGTCTAGCTCTATTTAAAATTTCCTTTGCAGCTGAGTTAATAGCCTTAGCAAACAAGCCAGCTCCTATCCTATTTAAATGTAAATCATTCATTCCATATAGCTTCCTTCTTCCATTGAAATAATCCACAAGTCCAACCAACTACTCCACTCATCCTTACATACTAACCCAATCCTAGCATTTAGCCCTAGTAATGTACTTATAATATCATCCCCGTAATTAATCCTGGGCAGTATCCCTGACAAAATTAAGTTGTGGCTTTTTTATTTAAATGTCTTTATAAGCCCCTTGTACCTATTAATTAACTTCTCTCACCTACCTTTCTCTACATCATTAGCCCTTACATGAACCAAAAATACTGCATCTCTTCTAGTCTCCTTTATTATATTTCCTACTCTATCAGTTATATCCTTCACTTATTCCCAAGTTAACATTATCTGATTCTTTTTCCCACGTCTACCACACAGTCTACCCTATCCACATTCCTTTTCAGTAATTGCCTATAACTACAACCTCCTTAAGATTATCATGCTTACTCTTCTCTGTTCAAGGACTGAAATCTGTTGTTCAATAGAATAGGTTCATTACAATTAAATCCACTACTTTTAACTCTAATGATACTATTTCTAACTTGCAGAAAGTTAGTGTTAGCATGTAACACCTTAAGTTTCTCTTCAAATATTTCTACTGTTTACTACACTCTAACTTTCTTTTTATCTATCTGTTTTACTTTAATTAGAATAGTCTCTAACTTCTCTTACATACAAACTCTACATACAAATTACATATCTTTCCTACTAGCTTCTTTACAAATACATACTGAGTTCTCAAATAAAACCCACTAATTGCACCCATTACACCAACAGATTGTGAATACTTAATTCCTACACTGGTCTTAGCCATTTGGTTTAGATTTATAATGTGAAAATAAATATCAATTACAAATACCAGGTGTGTATTTTGACACCATTACTATTAAGCCTAATGTTTAAGAACCAATTATTTTTATCACTACTTTGTCTTCCCACTAAAGTAATATAATAAAGTTTATATTTAATTACATAAAACTTAATAATTTATTAAACAACATACATAATCTTAGTAATAAAATGTAATTAGCCTGATTTATATTATGATCTACCTTATATCTATAAGCTGGATTGAAACTAATAGATCTGCGTTCAAGTAAATGAGCCTAAAGTACTGTTACACATGCTAAGCCTATTTTAATATTGTAGTAAAATTTACACAACTACACTCAAAGTTAAAACTTTGCCATCATACTTTTATTTACCAGTCTTACTATTTGTTGTTATTATTATGTTATTTAACCCAAATTACTACAAATGATAGTATTAATATGAAATAATTTTAAAAGTCTGTAAGATCTTATCTTTTCATTGTCCTCCCTCTTCAGTCATGCCCTCTGGCTCAAATTGTATTGTTTCAATACTTCACATCTTTCTGTCATGCTAATATTTAACTCTTATTGATGTATTTAAAAAGGTTTTACGTAGTTTGTATCAATTTACATTAAATTTCAAAATGATTGACCAAAAGCAGCAAATAATGCTTTACCTTCTGTAGTTCTTCTGCTGTACTAAAGAATAACCAAACAGTTGGTGTTAACTTCTGGACTTTAAATCTCTAAAACTAAGGAACTGCCCAGCAGTCTGTGTTAAGTTTTGGATCTTAAACCTGTAAAACTGAATAACATAGGATATACATTCACATATAGTTTTAGCTTAATGAGTGGGGAATGTTTTATAAAATTAGATACAACCTAATTAACTTGTTATCTGTAGGTTAGTATATATATTTTCATTTGTAATATTTCTATATGCTTACATGAATTTCTAATGGTTATAAGTTTATATAATATTTTATTCTTACAGGTCAATTTCACAAACTTATTGTTTCAACCACCTTTATCCAAAAATAGTTTATTAGGAAAGAGTTTTATTGAACTCTTCAAGAATGGTCAAGAGACTGACATGATGTTTCGACTAATCAAAGTTCATGGTGAGATGTATAACAACGTTTATCTAGTTGTTGAAATAATTAAATCAAGTAATCTTACATTTTTTCAATGCAAAGCTATTTGTTGACATTTCAAATTTTATAGACAGTCCTTAAAAAGCTGTATTATACTTTAAAAGTGATCACTTAAGACTTGTTAATGCTCTACAGATCTTTTAGTTTCAAATGGTGCTGAAAATGGAATTCTAATCTACATTAAAATTGTAGTATAACCACTTTTTATAGAACAGCAACATGGTTCTGGATGGACAGAAACTAGAAAGTAATCTTAAAACCTCTTTTTAATTAATAATTATGTGACTTTATAATACTTTAGTGTTCATGTGGCAAGAAGACCTGGAGCTGTTCTCCAGTGTTCAGAATCACTGTTTGTGTTTACTCTGCTTGTTTTTATAGTCAAGTAGTTTTGTGTTCATGTTTATCCTACTTGTTTTCATAGTCATTTAAGTAGTTTTATGTTTATGTTTATCCTTCTCGTTTTCATAGTCATTTAGGTGGTTTTATGTTAATGTTTATCCTACTTGTTTTCATAGTCAGTAAGGTAGTTTTGTGTTCATGTTTATCCTACTTGTTTTCATAATTGTTTTGGTAGTTTTGTGTTCATGTTCATTCTGCTTGTTTTGATAGTCATTTAGGTAGTTTTGTGTTCATGTTTACTCTGCTTGTTTTTATAGTCATTTAGGTAGATTTGTATTAATGTTTATCGATCTTGTTTTCATAGTCAGTAAGGTAGTTTTGTGTTCCTGTTTATCCTACTTGTTTTTGTAGTCATTTAGGAAGTTTTGTGTTCATGTTTATCCTACTTGTTTTTGTAGTCATTTAGGAAGTTTTGTGTTCATGTTTATCCTTCTCGTTTTCATAGGCATTTAGGTAGTTTAGTGTTCATGTTTATCCTACTTGTTTTCATGGTCATTTTAGTAGTTTTGTGTTCATGTTTATCCTTCTCGTTTTCATAGTCATTTAGGTGGTTTTATGTTAATGTTTATCCTACTTGTTTTCATAGTCAGTAAGGTAGTTTTGTGTTCATGTTTATCCTACTTGTTTTCATAATTGTTTTGGTAGTTTTGTGTTCATGTTCATTCTGCTTGTTTTGATAGTCATTTAGGTAGTTTTGTGTTCATGTTTACTCTACTTGTTTTTATAGTCATTTAGGTAGGTTTGTATTCATGTTTATCGATCTTGTTTTCATAGTCAGTAAGGTAGTTTTGTGTTCCTGTTTATCCTACTTGTTTTTGTAGTCATTTAGGAAGTTTAGTGTTCATGTTTATCCTTCTCGTTTTCATAGGCATTTAGGTAGTTTTGTGTTCATGTTTATCCTTCTCGTTTTCATAGGCATTTAGGTAGTTTAGTGTTCATGTTTATCCTACTTGTTTTCATGGTCATTTTAGTAGTTTTGTGTTCAAGTTTATCCTACTTGTTTTCATGGTCATTTTAGTAGTTTTGTGTTCAAGTTTATCCTACTTATTTTCATAGTCAGTTAAGTAGTTTTGTGTTCATGATTATTAATCCTATTTAGAATTGGCAGTATTTGGGATCTTGTCTTCTCACTTAAGGATAGGAATGCTAAGTCATCATTAATCCCATTTAACATTTCTATATATAGTATCAAACAACAGCACATCTGTAATTTAAGTGATATTATTTCTAATTACCATATACATATTATATTTGTGATATTAATAGACAGCATCTCTATCTTACAAGTGACATATATTAGCTCTAATTACCATATACGTATTTTATGTATGGTACTAATAGACAGAACTTCTGTGTTACAAGTTACATATTACTTCTAATTACCCTACACGTATTATGTTTATGGTATTAAAATGAAAGCATGTCTGTGTTACAAATCACATATTGGTTCTAATATTTTGTTTAACACTACAATTATTTCTGAACAAAAGAACTGTCTATTCTTTGTTTGTTGAAACAATTTTTGATAATGTTGTTCAGTATTTAAATTTGTTCAGAAAAAAATTTAATAAGGCTGTTGAACCAGATAATGATTACTCAGTGGTTTTGAAAGAGGTTAAGAGTTGGATGTGCGATTCACTTGAACAGTGGTCAGACATCAGAAGACTGGAAGTTAGCTAATGTCACTCATGTTTTCAAGGTAGGTAATAAACATTGTTCAAGTAATCATACACATATTAGTCTTACATCAGTTGTGGGGAAAAGTTTTGGAAAGTCTGACAAAAGTTGCTTTGTAAAATCATTTAATAAAGTTTTGAAATTTATTAGATACTCTACATGATTTCACTGAGAGATAATCTTGCCTTACAAATATTTTGACATTTTTAAAAAGGTTAGTACTTATGGAGTTGAAAATAAGAGTGTAGATTTAGTGTATCTGGATTGTCGGAAAGCATTTAACAAGTTGCCATGTAAAAGGCTTGTAAAAAGAATTGTTTCTACAGGTGTGAGGGATAAGTTAACTAACGGGATAATAGATTAGCTTGATGAAAGAAAGCATACTGTTGTTATAAATGGAGTTTAGTCAAACTGCATTAATTTCATAAGTATAATTTGGGTGGAAATAACCTTAACAGTGTCATGAAAGAAAAGGATCTTGGTGTAAAAGTCAATCAGTCTAAATCCATCCAAGCAATGTGCTGTTACTAGTGATAGAGCAAATAGGATTTTAGGTTGTATCTACAGAAATATTGAATACAAGTCTAAAGAGGGTTATAATTTCATTATGCAGGTCACTGGTTAGACAACATTTTGAGTATTGTGTTCAGTCTTGGACTCATTACCTTAGGAAAGACATTGAATTGTTGGAAAGGGTTCATAGAAGGGTTACTAGCATGCTCCTGGGATGAAGGGGTTGTCATATGAGGAGAGGTTGAAATCTCTCAAATTGTTTTGTTTTGAAAACAAGAAGAGTTAGAAGCATATGTTTAAGATGTCTAAGATTGTTAAGGGAGTTAATAGTGTTGATGCATCATCTACGTGAGAATCGTAATATGTGGGAAAGAAATTCCATTTTTGCAACATAGGAGTCATCTTCAGCTAAGACAGTTTTATTTTTCAAGCAGGATGGTTGGCTTTTGGAATGGGCTGTCTTCAGATATTATGGAAGCAGTAAGTTTAAGAGTAAGCTTTATAAGTCTATAGTAAGTATGAGGGCTGACTTTAAGTCTTGTTGCTTATTTATTAATAATAGTGTTTTGTATAGAGAATGAGACAGCTGAAATGAACTAATAGGCCCTATATCATCCCAAAACATTTATGTTATTTATATTTTTGTTTATTAACCTGTTATAGCTTATACTTTTATTCCTTATCATTTCAGTTGTTTACTTGCTGCTTTTTAATTATTAACATATCAAATATACAACAGTGTCTCCAACTAATACAACACAGCTATTAACTGACAGAACTGACATCTACTCCTTATGTTGAAAGATGCAACAGGTACATTTTTAAGCTAACAAAATCAGTATCTATTCTTGATGTCCACAGATGCAACAGACACAGTTATTGATTATACCCATGGATATCCGATTGACCAATCTACTATTGAACATGAAATAGAAATTCATGAAATCAAAGCACATTCAGTGGTAATTGCAGCTTATTGTGACTGGTTTCGTCAGACACTAATCAGCCAGGAATCAACAGACAGGTTAGAGATATCAAAACTTATTTAGATCATTGATAGTTTTATAAAGTGTATTTGGGAAATTAACCACTAAGATTAATAACAAAATGTATAGAATGATTTGTGTCTAGATCTTGTACAGTACCTAGATGGGACAGTCATAATTTTACTGACTTATACTGCTAAACTCCGGAGCTTGATTCCTTTGATGGACACATGAGATATCCCAACATGGCTGTAAAATAAAGAAAGTAAAAGGCTCTATCAATATCATATGTTTTGACAACAGTGGTTGTGTTATGTTTCTTGTTAGATAGCTATAGCTGTCACTACTATAAGTTGGGACAACAGTGGTTGTGTTCTCTGTTAGACAGCAAGAGCTATCACTACTGTGTGTTGTGAAAACAGTTGTTGTGTTATATTCTTTGTTAGCTAGAGCTATCACTACTATACGTTTTGACAACAATGGTTGTGTTATGTTATTTGTTAGACAGCTATCACAACTGTGTGTTGTGACAAGAATGGTTGTGTTCTTTGTTAAGACAGCTAGAGCTTTCATTGCTGTGTGTTGTGACAACAGTTGTTGTGTTATATTCTTTTTTAGATAGCTAGAGCTATCACTACTATGTGTTGTAACAACAGTGGTTATGTTCTTTGTTAGACAGCTAGAGATATTACTGCTGTGTGTTGTGACAACAGTGGTTATGTTCTTTGTTAGACAGCAAGAGATATCACTACTGTGTGTTGTGAAAACAGTTGTTGTGTTATATTCTTTGTTAGCTAGAGCTATCACTACTATACGTTTTGACAACAATGGTTGTGTTATGTTATTTGTTAGACAGCTATCACAACTGTGTGTTGTGACAAGAATGGTTGTGTTCTTTGTTAAGACAGCTAGAGCTTTCATTGCTGTGTGTTGTGACAACAGTTGTTGTGTTATATTCTTTTTAGATAGCTAGAGCTATCACTACTATGTGTTGTAACAACAGTGGTTAAGTTCTTTGTTAGACAGCTAGAGCTATTACTGCTGTGTGTTGTGACAACAGTGGTTATGTTATGTTTCTTGTTAGAAGCTAGAGATATCATTACTATAAGTTGGGACAACAGTGGTTGTGTTCTTTGTTAGACAGCTAGAGCTATCAGTACTGTGTGTTGTGAAAACAGTAGTTAAGTTCTTTGTTATAGACTGCTGGAGCTATCACAACTGTGTGTTGTGACAACAGTGGTTATGTTCTTTGTTAGACATCTAAAGCTCTCACTTTTGTGTGTTGTGACAACAGTGGTTATGTTATGTTTTTTGTTAGACAGCTAGAGCTATCATTAAGATACAATGGTATCTTAACATTTGTTAATATCATGTTATAGTGAATTGATTGTGCTATATCCTGGTGCTACATATGCATTAAACATATATTTAATGAACTGTGATAAGTCGAGAAAAAGTACCAAATAAAGCTGTACTAGTGTGTGTATATTGCTACTTGTAACAAGACCTGTGAGTATGTTACTGCTAGTTATATAGCTATGCAACAGAGTTTATATCTTTCTAGAACTATTGTTGTCCATGACAGCAGTCCAGAAATATTTAGAATGTTCCTAGAATACTTGTATGGTGGTCATCTAGAAACCAGACAGTTGTCCATGGAACAACTAGCTCACCTCATGTTTCTCAGTGAAAAATATCAGGTAAAAGTCCACCTATTGATGCGTTTATTTCATATTTGATTGTACAGTGATGCATATCACATTTTGATATGGTTTGTTGTATATTGGGTTCTGCATGGGTTCTTTTCTCTGGGTGACAGTCAGTTGAGATGAAATAAGCAATCTTAGTTGGTAGAGTGTTATATTAGTACAACCCAAGTGTTCTGTATGTTGTTCTGTGAGTGAGAATTAGCTATAATGTAATGAAATACCTTGGTTGATGAGTATCATATTAGTACAATCCAAGTGTTCTCCATGTTGTTCTGTGAGTGACAGTTTGTTGGGATGTAATGAAATACCTTGGTTGGCAGGTATCATGTTAGTACAATCAAAGTGTTTTGTATGTTGTTCTATGAAATACCTTGGTTGGCAGGTATCATGTTAGTACAATCGAAGTGTTTTGTATGTTGTTCTGAGTGAGAATTAGCTCAAATGTAATGAAATACCTTGGTTGATGGGTACCATTATCATATTAGTAGAACCTAAGTGTTCTAGATTTTGTTCTTTGAGTGACAAATGTAATTGTGTTTTTCAAGTTTGCTTACTTTGGGATACGTTATTTTCATTTAACTGTGAAGTTATGACTTGTTTTCAATTATTATAAGTACTGTTGTTTAAATTGTTTACAGGTGAATCCTCTGAAGCACCAGTTAGAAGAAACTTTTGAAAATCTTATAGATGAAGACACAGCCTTTTTGATTCTTGTCATAGGGGTTCAGTTTAAATGTAACACACTGAGGGTATGAGGAAATTATTTCATAAAAGTTACCTTTAACCCTTTTGCAGTGGATCAGGGTTCAAAGGCCATGTTATCACATTTGTTGACTTGCACTAAGCATTTTATTGAACTACCATTTTATGAAGTTATTCAATAAGTTTGAAATCAAATTATATATTCTAATTCAAACTTTAATAATATATGAGTTAATTTCTTAATTTAAAAGCAAATATTAAAAGAACAACCTAAATATAGATTTTAGTGAGTCACATAATATGTTGAATGCAGCACAGTTTAAAATTAGATGTTTGTGATGTCAAAATACTAAGTCTATAGTTTTGTACAAGTTAGGAACTCAAGCTAGAATATAAAATTAGAACCTTGTGTCCTTTTATTTTGCTATGATGTGGTTTTGTACTGAACTGTATACAGTGGCCATGTTCAACTCTCCATTTTTGAAATGATCCCTTATATACACATACTTCAATATTTAACATGTGAATAACCAATCAGCAGCTTAGAATGTCCCCAGAGTAGATTTTCTCACCATTTTAATCCTTGAAAACTCTACAACATTCTTTCAGTTCAAGGTATCAGTGAGATAAGTGTTGTCTTCAGTCTGCTCAAAGTATCATCATTTCTAATATATTTATATATCTGATGTGTTATCAGTTGAAGTAATCTTACAGACTGTTTTCTCAAACATCATATAAGTTGTTATAAAACTTCCTGAAAGATTAAAGAATTTCATAAGCAGTTTTACTATATTTGTTAATTACAAAAACACTTACTACAGTAAGTACTTCCCATTATCATTTTGTTATCTTATTAGTGATAACAGATGAAATACCAGCTGCAAATAAAATTAGTAGTGTATGTTATATAACAGGTAACAAATTTATTTCATATTTTGATTGATATGGTTTGTTTTCAGGTTCAATATTAAAGGTTTAAATTGTTAGTGAATATTTCATTTGGCTGATAAGCAATACAGCTTGGGTTTTCTTCTACCTACTACTGCAAATAAAATTAAAGTAGGAGCTCTTATCCAGTTAATGTAAGAGAAGAGTACTTCCAGTAATATAAGCACCTGCTAACAGAACATTCAAGTATTGGTGAGGTGAGAATTAACAAAACATCAAGTAAAGGAGTAACTTATATTTTATTTATGTAATAGTTTTGAACATTTAGAAGAATTTTCTATATAAATTCAGATGCTTCTTTGTTGGGCAGGTGAAATTTGAACACTGACCAACTTAACAAGAAGCAAGTTTTGTTACATCAAATACTCTTCATGCTTCATAGTATAACAAGTAAGATATTCATAAATACAAAAAATACACTTATGCTGCTAATACTGATCACATCAGCTTTGTAAACTGTTACAAATTTTAATTATTTCCCAACAAAAAGGGAGAGAAGTATAAGAAGGAGTTTTAATATCTGTCAAAAAATTAGTGTTAATGTGGAGAAGAACATAATACATTATCTACTTTAATTACATTGGATCTCTGGATAATTATACAAATTAACAGTGAAAGTAGAGTGTATAAAATATCTGTAAATATACTTACCTCATAAGATATAAAACACAATTTCAAGAAAAATATTAATAAATACTGCATGGTTAATGAAGATACTTGAAATGTTTAAGCACATGTATGCTCTAATACGAATTAGACTGAAACTTGTGGTTTTCATTTTGTTTATTAACCTAATCCAACCAATACTGGAAACCTTGTACACCCTTGTGCAAATTAATTGAAACAAATGATCATTTTACAATATTTTCAGCATGGCGGCTGGTGTAGGCTCACTGGACCCGCTGATTTCCTTTAATACTCATTTTTTGCATGAAATTTTGAGGAATGTTATGTCATTCAAAATTGCATTAGAAGGGCAAGGAGACCAATCAAAAAACAACTTCTTACCAACTCAATGAAGAAAAAACGGTATCAATGGGGTCTGAAATACAAGAACTGGGCACAAGAACAATGGAGGAAGGTGTTATTCAGTGATGAGACTCATTTCTTTGTACAGAGTCAAAGAAGTCTGCATGTTTGCAGTTCTCCAGGTGAGAAACTTTGAGAATCTCACATCAATCAGTTCATAAAACATCCCTTGAAGAAGATGTTTTGGGGCTTTTTCAGCTACTATGGCGTCGGATACTTACATATCGTAGAAGGTATGATGCGAGGACCACGGTACATCGAAGTTTTGCAGAGAAGAGTCGTTTTAGAATTGATAAAGAGATTTCCAGTTGGATCTGGCTCCATACCACATATCAAAACTTGTGAAGAATTTTATGACTACAATGTGAATAAAGGTGCTGGACTGGCCTTGGAAACTCTCCAGACTTAAATCCTATTGAAAATCTTTGGGCAATTTGTAAAGAAAAACTTCAGGGTAAAGACTGTACCACGAAAGATAAGCTAATTGAGGTGTGGTATCGCAATCCAAAAATTAATAAAGATTGCAGTCAACTCGTGGACTTGATGTCAAAGCAGATTAATGATCTTCTGAAAAATAAAGGCGGTCATATCATGTATTAATTTGTGAGTAATTTTTGGATTCTCAGCAATAAAACCCAAAAAATTGAAAAAAATCGTAATTTTCCATCTTGTTTCAATAAATATGCACAATATGTACCATTTATATGTATATATGTACCAAGTAAAAGTTGCAATACTACACGTTTGTGGGAAAAGTCATTACTATTGGAGCTTACAAAACATTTATCTTTCTTGTTTCAGAGCAGCTATGTGCACTTCTGATTCATTTTAAAGGCAAGATTTGTTATTTGCCAACATATCGCAAGATTTTTGTTGAAGTGGAAATAAAACAAAATAAATTTAAGTTAATTAAACTACATTAGAAAACTAGTATTTTTAAACCTAAATACATCTTAGTTCAATAAATAGTAGTAGTCTATAGTATCAGTGTAGTTATTTTTTGGTTAGTCGACTGTATATATAGTATATATGTATTATGTACAGTCGACTGTACACCACATCAAAGTTATGTAATGTTAGCTAAACATGACTGGAAGGTCAATATAATGATAAATATATATGTTCATATATAGCATAATGAGACTTACGATACTTAGACTAAACATTTGTATTTTCAAGTTATAATATGTAGTCATTCTAGTACAATAAAAGCATAATTTATACTTATTTCCTAATTTTTCTTTGATGGTTACAAGGTTGGTCAAGTGAGAGACCCCATATAGTTAGAGTACAGAAAATAACACAAAATATAAAGTCTTACTGGAAACAAACATTTGAAATTTATTTAGGAGGTTTTAGAGAAAATAATATTTGAGATTTTTGGGATGAAGAATAGTTTTTTTTTTATCATAACATTAAATCACTTTGCACTCAGACCAGTAACAAAACACTCTATATTCACAAACAGATCTTTAGTAAATATATTTCATTAAAACATCTATATTTTGTGTATGAAATACTTGTAATCTTTACTAAAAAGTCTATCAAATGTTGTGAAGATACACATGCTGTATCAAAGGTTATACTATAAATGCTTATCATGTGTAAATGTGTAGATGAACTTGTGTATGTTATACTGAGCTCATTGCAAAAGGGTTAATAAGACAGTTTTAATAAAACATTTTGTTTGAAAAATTTAAATATTTTTATTAGTTTAGAATCTAATACTTGTCAACCATACTCAACATGACATATTAATAAAATATGTTGCTGTATATTTTAATAATTAAACAAATCAAAATATTAATTGTTGGTTGTTTTTCAGTTTACTGACATAGAAGAGTTTAGCCAATACCAACTGAAATGAATTAATTTAGTTGAATCCATCTATCACCATTTAAAAATAACAGAAGTTGCAAAGTCCTTTGTTATTTAGAGTATGATGTAACATATTGATTCTATTATTATTAAGGTAAGATATAATTGAAAAGATTCATTATAATTTATAAAATCCATTATTAGTTAAAGTATAGCTAAACAAATTAGGACAAAGATAACATGGAAGAATATAAATATATGACATCATCTAATAATTGAAAGTTTAAAAGAAACTTGGAATTCCTCCATTAACTAGGTTACTACTAACAATACAGAGACTGGTATTCTTAAATCTTAACTTAAAAGTCACTGTTCACTGATTTTAGGTTGTGTATTAACAATAAAGATTTCAGATGTCACTGTGTGACAACTTTAGGTCATGTATTAACAATTCCAGTATAAACACAGAGTATCAATGAATATACTTTATTACCCATAACAGTATTGCAGTTATAGACACTGATTTCATTTTCCTTATTAGACAAACCATAGCATGATCTTACTCCTCTGAATATAAATGCTGACCTAGACATAGTTTGTCAATGACACAAAATAACACATAACTATCTCTGTTTAGCAGCGGTATATCATGAACTAACTTGTAATTTGAACCCAGACCTTAAACTCACCTGTTTCAGGTTAACTTCTGTGGACCATGACCAAACTTGTTATTGTTCTTGAATTTAACCTACCTGTGGACCATGACCTAACTTGTTATTGACCTTAATATACCTGTGAATTATGACCTAACTTGTTATTGACTTTAACATGACTGTGAATTATGACCTAACTTGTTATTGACTTTAACATGACTGTGGATCATGACCTAACTTGTTGACCTTAACCTACCTGTGGACCATGACCTAACTTGTTCTTGACCTTAACCTACCTGTGGACCATGACCTAACTTGTTATTGTTATCATCGTTAACCTACCTGTGGATCATGACCTAACTTGTTATTGTTATCATCGTTAACCTACCTGTGGATCATGACCTAACTTGTTACTGTTATCATCGTTAACCTACCTGTGGACCATGACCTAACTTGATATTGTTATCATCGTTAACCTACCTGAGGATCATGACCTAACTTGTTATTGTTATCATCGTTAACCTACCTGTGGATCATGACCTAACTTGTTACTGTTATCATTGTTAACCTACCTGTGGATCATGACCTAACTTGTTACTGTTATCATCGTTAACCTACCTGTGGACCATGACCTAACTTGTGACTGTTATCATCGTTAACCTACCTGTGGACCATGTCCTAACATGTTATTGTTATCGACATTAACATACCTGTGGTACATGACCTACCTTGTTAACCTTAACCTACCTGTTCCTAATTAACATGTGTGTTCAGAGATCTAACTTAGACAAACTTTACACATTGTAATCTGAAACAGTTTGGTTAATGTTAAACCACCATCTTACTTCTTACTGTTTATCAAACCTTGTTGTAACTATTTTCTGTTCCAAGTTAGTACATGAGAACAGTTATCTAACTTAGACAAACTTAACCTATGCATTTCACACTACCATGTGTAAACTACAATCTAACTTGTTATTGTTTGACAAACCTTGACCTTACTCTTATCTTTAGCCCACTGTTATGGTTATTTCACCTGTTATTATTTCAGTATTCATACTTAAATCTCACATTTTATTTTTGCTATTTTTCAAAATGCATCCACTACCACCATCTGTGTTATAATAATGTAGTGTTGGCTTATTTTAAAATACCAAACTAATTATAATATTTAGTTTTATCTTATTTTCTGTATAGAATGATTAATATTATATTTTTCAGAATACTGCTTTGGATTTCATTGCTGTAAAAAACATCGCCATTAACAAAGACAGTTTTATTGGTCATCCTGAATGTGTGAAGTCTGAGATAATGGACATAATTACAGGAGCAGAAGTGAGGTAAAACTGCTGCTTTTGGTGAAACACTTACATAAAACAATTAGTTTATCAGATTGCTTAGTTTGTAACACATTATATATTATTTTCACATTTTTATTGTTACCGTTTAACTGAATAACTGTTTTGATTTTGTGTTAGTACTTTTGATATATATATAAATTGAGTAAAAAAGTTTATTCATGTTTGGATTGTTGTTGTAAATATATAAGAATTGGGTAAACTCTTAGATTATGTCATGTTGGTTGTTGAACTTACTACTCATGTGGATGTTAGTGTTATGTAAGGTATGTGTTATAATGTCCTTGTGTTTATGAGATCTCTTATCACCATGCTATGTATAACTCTGTTAGTAGTGTCTTGCATTCCAGCATGCAGTGTATAACTTTGGTAATATTGTCCTCACCTTTGCAACATTCTATGTATAACTTTGGTAATAGTGTCCTAATATTTGCAACATGCTGTGTATAACTTTGGTAATACTGTCCTAATTTTTGCAACATGCTGTGTATAACTTTGGTAATACTGTCCTAATTTTTGCAACATGCTGTGTATACCTTTGGTAATAGTGTCCTAATCTTTGCAACATGCTGTGTATACCTTTGGTAATACTGTCCTAATCTTTGCAACATACTGTGTATAACTTTGATAATACTGTCCTAATCTTTGCAACATGCTGTGTATAACTTTGGTAATACTGTCCTAATCTTTGTAACATGCTGTGTATAACTTTGATAATACTGTCCTAATCTTTGTAACATGCTGTGTATAACTTTGATAATACTGTCCTAATCTTTGTAACATGCTGTGTATAACTTTGGTAATACTGTCCTAATCTTTGTAACATGCTGTGTATACCTTTGGTAATATTGTCCTCACCTTTGCAACATTCTATGTATAACTTTGGTAATAGTGTCCTAATATTTGCAACATGCTGTGTATAACTTTGGTAATACTGTCCTAATTTTTGCAACATGCTGTGTATAACTTTGGTAATACTGTCCTAATTTTTGCAACATGCTGTGTATACCTTTGGTAATAGTGTCCTAATCTTTGCAACATGCTGTGTATACCTTTGGTAATACTGTCCTAATCTTTGCAACATACTGTGTATAACTTTGATAATACTGTCCTAATCTTTGCAACATGCTGTGTATAACTTTGACAATACTGTCCTAATCTTTGCAACATGCTGTGTATAACTTTGGTAATACTGTCCTAATCTTTGCAACATGCTGTGTATAACTTTGGTAATACTGTACTGTCCTAATCTTTGTAACATGCTGTGTATAACTTTGGTAATACTGTTCTAATCTTTGTAACATGCTGTGTATAACTTTGGTAATACTGTCCTAATCTTTGTAACATGCTGTGTATAACTTTGGTAATACTGTCCTAATCTTTGCAACATGCTGTGTATAACTTTGGTAATACTGTCCTAATTTTTGCAACATGCTGTGTATAACTTTGGTAATACTGTCCTAATTTTTGCAACATGCTGTGTATACCTTTGGTAATAGTGTCCTAATCTTTGCAACATGCTGTGTATACCTTTGGTAATACTGTCCTAATCTTTGCAACATGCTGTGTATAACTTTGGTAATACTGTCCTAATTTTTGCAACATGCTGTGTATAACTTTGGTAATAGTGTCCTAATCTTTGCAACATGCTGTGTATAACTTTGGTAATACTGTCCTAATCTTTGCAACATGCTGTGTATAACTTTGGTAATACTGTACTGTCCTAATCTTTGTAACATGCTGTGTATAACTTTGGTAATACTGTCCTAATCTTTGTAACATGCTGTGTATAACTTTGGTAATACTGTCCTAATCTTTGTAACATGCTGTGTATAACTTTGGTAATACTGTCCTAATCTTTGTAACATGCTGTGTATACCTTTGGTAATACTGTCCTAATCTTTGTAACATGCTGTGTATAACTTTGGTAATACTGTCCTAATCTTTGTAACATGCTGTGTATAACTTTGGTAATACTGTCCTAATCTTTGTAACATGCTGTGTATACCTTTGGTAATACTGTCCTAATCTTTGCAACATACTGTGTATAACTTTGATAATACTGTCCTAATCTTTGTAACATGCTGCATATAACTTTGGTAATAGTGTCTTGTTTTTGTAATTGTACACTTGAAATTTTCAATATGATCCAATTATTTTCTGGAAGTTTTTTGATTATCCCTATTTCTCTTTCAAAAATTAACAATTTTTAATTATTTTGTTTCTTATCTATTTGTGATGGACACAACAAATAGTCCAATGTTGATATATTATAAAATAAACAAACTAACTGAATTACATTCTGTATCAATAAGAAATAAAGAATTGTTAATATACGATACTTAAAGAAATTTTCAAGTAATAATTTTTTTTTTTTATAGACACATATCTAAGTGGTTTTGTCCAATCTTTGATGTGCTGTTTCCAAGTTAAATTTTTATTGATTTGTGAATCTAAATATTTTATATCATACACAAGTTTGAAAATGATTACAAGTATTGTTATAAATACAGTTTAATAACATTTTATTTATAATAATTGTATATTTTAATTCAAAAAGTAAATACTTTGTTTAGTTATAATAATAGATAATTCATGTTCATAAAATAAATTTCCTGCTGTTTGAAAGCCATTTTTTATTTGAAAATTTAGTTTTATATTGTTAGAGCTAAGTATTAGTGCTATGTCATAAGTAAACTTAGTAGCTTTATAACTTAAACTTAGATCACATGAAGCATTTTAAAAGTGCAGAACACTCTGTTAGATCATCCTGTATTACATTCATATTATTAAAGTTATACTTTATTTTTACAGTCTGTTTTTTATATATAAATAATATTTAAAACATTTTAATTGAATGCCTCTAACCTCTAGAATTACAATTTACCTCATAATATTTGGTTCTGTATATATTTTCTCTAGATCCAGAAATAAACTCAGTGCTTTTCCCCTTTTCCTAAGGACTCATAAATACTTTTGTGTGAACCTTAAGAGTATGTCTTCTGTATTTAACATTTCTTTAGATTTTTATTGATCTTTAGAGAGAAAGAAATGATTGAATAAAGTACTGAAAACAGTGAAATAGGTCCATAATTTACATAATTATTGCTATCACCTTACTCTATATTAGAATTGCTCTAAATAAAAGTTCCTGTTGTAGAATGTATGTTATAAATCAATGACTTTATAATATAATTTATGTGTTTACTATTCTTATTTAACTTCTATCCTTCTCTGGACCTTTTAAACTCATAATTATAGTTTTTACATCATGAACACAGGTAGGAAATAAATACACAGAATTAATTTTCTGTCTGTTATCAGTTTGTTTTATTTTTTGTTTGATTTATAAAACAATTATTAACTTTATTAGTTTAACTTGTATTTAATTTATTTTTGTCACCACAGGTAATATTTTATTCTCATTTTCTTTACCAATGAACATATTAACAAAATTATAATAGTTTATTATATAGCTATAAAATTATAAAATTAATTTTTATAACATTCATTTTTTCATATTTGTTTAATTTCTGTGAGTTATAAAGTTCAATTTTTAATATTCATTAAGGGCGTAATATATAACTTTTCATCAATTTTATTCCATCAGTGATTTATGGTTTCTTCAGTTTCCTTTATGTGACAATTAAAATGTGTTTGTTAATATCTTACATGTTTTATTAATACCTGTAGAAGTATATATTTTCCCGATTAATTTTACTTACATTTTTTTTTAAGTTTGATAATCAGTAATTTTTATAAATTATTTCTCCGTCTGTGTCATGTAACTTTAAATCCATATTTACTTCTAACATTATAAAGTGATGATCTGTTATTGGTACTTTACATGATTAATGCAACATAATGTGGGAAATAATTGCTTTTTCCAAAACGGGTATTCTGTTGTTTGTATATAGCTAATGTAATACTCTCTTATCCTTTCCAATGTATATTTTATACTTTTAAGCAAGTGTATTATATGTGTTTATATATATGTGTGTGTGTGTGTTTATATATATATATATATTTATGTATAATTTGTTGAAGTATTGTTTCTTTGCACAAACATTCTACATGTTTTAACATTTGAACACTTCTGATCATGATGTTGAAACTTCTAGAGTCAACTATTTGTAGCCCATAGATCAGTTCAAATTAAAAATGGTTTTCATTGCATACCCATTTCAATGGTTTGTGTTATTTATTATTTTAATATACTTATTTTTTTTCCCGTGTGTGCAAGTTACTGTGTTTGAGAAAATGAAATAACCCTTATCAGAAACTCTATATAGTGATGAAGTCTTGTGCCCATCACAATCAGAAGCAGCCAGTTCAAGTTTCATCTCTGAAGCTTTTAAAGGTTTAAAAGAACTGACTCCAGATCTTGAGGTTTCTATAAATGAGGTGAGGAAACTAATAAACAATGTAATACTCTGTCTGAAAAAAGAGACTGAAAATCTTTAGAAAGAAAGAAAACTAATCTCATAAAATCATATTTACAGTATATTGATGGTGATCAAGTTAAGATTTTGGTGAAATTATTTAAAACTTTATGTAGACCTTGGAAAAGTTATGCAATCTCATTACTTGTTAAAGAGGTATTATAATTCCAGGAAATGTAATTTCTATCTTAATACTTATATGTATTAATATGTTACAGTCAAAGAAGTGTGGTTTCTGTCTTAATACTGGTATGTGTTAATGATATGTTATAGCCAAAGAAATGTGATTTCTATCTCAGTACTGATATGTGTCAATGGTATATTATAGTTAAAGAAATGTAGTTTTTATCTTCCAGGAGATTCAAGCTGCCTCTATCTGTAACTCACCACAAAACACTAGAGAGGAGGATACTTGTGTAACAGAGCTACGTAATCTCGTGGGAGAGTGTTTACCACATGAAGAGTTATTGCATATTTGCCAGGTTGCTAGCTGTGATGTCAACCAAGCTCTTGATTTACTTTTATGCTGAACTTGATACTTTTGTGAGTATATGAGGACAATGCTGTATTTATTATGTATTTGATTAGAGTGATCCATTGTATCTAACTGAAAAAAACAAACCCATTCAGAGTTCAGCCTTTACTGTTTGTAATTATGTTCACAATTGTAAAGCCTTGGAAAAGTTATGCAATCTCATTATTAGTGTAAAACAACTGTGTTTTATTCAGTCATATGTTTTACAATTGCTATCATATATATATTTGTGTTTTTGACACTAAAATGTTTTTAATAGTTTACACACTTGAGCAGTTTGGTTTTATATTTCTTGGCCATTTTACTATTCTGCTGTACTTCTGGAAAACATTAATCAGAATAAAAAACAAATTAGATGTATATACAGCCACATGTTCCTTATTTCAGTGAAAAAAAATCATACTCTCTGAAATGCACGATGATGGGATAAAACTAATAGGAACGCGAGAATTACTCTGCTTTCTCTTGCTGGACTGAAAAAGGCTCATGGTTGGCAGAGCACACATAGATCTCAGTGTAGTTTTGTGTTTAATTACAAACAACAATTCATCTGAGGCTCATAATATATGGATGAAATTGCATCTCGTCCCTTGTTGTCAGTGGATGAGTTGTCCCTTAATAGGTTGTTAGATTAATCCACTAGAAGTTTAACCTTGATGATTCTCTGAAAATACACTACAGAGGAATTCCAGACTCCTTCACAGGTAGAGGTTCTACTTACAGTTTCTTCTGTGTAGTTACTCACTTGGCTCTTCTCTCACTGATCTACATCCAAAGACAGTTATGAAGACTTGGATCACCTATTGTAAAGAGAGAATTATGTATACAAAATTCTACTTCCAGTAAAATGATGTTGTAATCCATTTAAGAGAAACACATTTATAAAAAAAATTAGGTTGCTTCATATCAAAGGGTGCAGATAGCCCAGTTGCTTTGCACCATAAAACACCAAACCAACCAATCATATCAAAGTTCTACCAATATTAACAAGATATTTTTATCCAGTAAGGAGAAACAGCAGTATAGGACGTTAGAATGATTCACAAGGTTCTAACCTTAATAATAGGATATTCTAGTAGATTAAAATGTAATAAAAAACATTTGCTACAATCAGGGTTGAAAACATAAAAATGAATGTACAATCCCAGTAATCAAACATAGACTTTCAGACAATGGAATAAAAACTTCATAAGTTAACCAAACATGGGTGACAGATATGTGCCAGGACTTCCTGCTAACACAAAACACGGAAGATATATATTTACCAGAACTTCCTATTAACACAAAACACGGTAGATAGATATGTGCCAGAACTTCCTGTTAACAAAAAACACAGTTGACAGATATGTGCCAGAACTTCCTGCTAACACAAAACATGGTTGGTAGATATGTGCCAGAAATTCCTAATAACACAAAACACGGTTGATAGATATGTGCCAGAACTTCCTTTTAACACAAAACACGGTTGATAGCTATGTGCCAGAACTTCCTGCTAACACAAAACATGGTTGTAGATATGTGCCAGAACTTCCTAATAACACAAAACACGTTTGAGAGATATGTGCCAGAACTTCCTGTTAACAAAAAACACAGTTGACAGATATGTGCCAGAACTTCCTGCTAACACAAAACATGGTTGGTAGATATGTGCCAGAAATTCCTAATAACACAAAACACGGTTGATAGATATGTGCCAGAACTTCCTTTTAACACAAAACACGGTTGATAGCTATGTGCCAGAACTTCCTGCTAACACAAAACATGGTTGTAGATATGTGCCAGAACTTCCTAATAACACAAAACACGTTTGAGAGATATGTGCCAGAACTTCCTGCTAACAAAAAACACAGTTGACAGATATGTGCCAGAACTTCCTGCTAACACAAAACATGGTTGGTAGATATGTGCCAGAAATTCCTAATAACACAAAACACGGTTGATAGATATGTGCCAGAACTTCCTTTAACACAAAACACGGTTGATAGCTATGTGCCAGAACTTCCTGCTAACACAAAACATGGTTGTAGATATGTGCCAGAACTTCCTAATAACACAAAACACGTTTGAGAGATATGTGCCAGAACTTCCTGCTAACAAAAACACAGTTGACAGATATGTGCCAGAACTTCCTGCTAACACAAAACATGGTTGGTAGATATGTGCCAGAAATTCCTAATAACACAAAACACGTTTGATAGATATGTGCCAGAACTTCCTTTTAACACAAAACACGGTTGATAGCTATGTGCCAGAACTTCCTGCTAACACAAAACATGGTTGTAGATATGTGCCAGAACTTCCTAATAACACAAAACACGTTTGAGAGATATGTGCCAGAACTTCCTGCTAACAAAAAACACAGTTGACAGATATGTGCCAGAACTTCCTGCTAACACAAAACATGGTTGGTAGATATGTGCCAGAAATTCCTAATAGCACAAAACACGTTTGATAGATATGTGCCAGAACTTCCTATTAACACAAAACACGGTTGATAGATATGTGCCAGAACTTCCTGCTAACACAAAACATGGTTGTAGATATGTGCCAGAACTTCCTGCTAACACAAAACACGTTTGAGAGATATGTGCCAGAACTTCCTGCTAACAAAAAACACAGTTGACAGATATGTGCCAGAACTTCCTGCTAACACAAAACATGGTTGGTAGATATGTGCCAGAAATTCCTAATAGCACAAAACACGTTTGATAGATATGTGCCAGAACTTCCTATTAACACAAAACACGGTTGATAGATATGTGCCAGAACTTCCTGCTAACACAAAACATGGTTGTAGATATGTGCCAGAACTTCCTGCTAACACAAAACACGTTTGAGAGATATGTGCCAGAACTTCCTGCTAACAAAAAACACAGTTGACAGATATGTGCCAGAACTTCCTGCTAACACAAAACATGGTTGGTAGATATGTGCCAGAAATTCCTAATAACACAAAACACGTTTGATAGATATGTGCCAGAACTTCCTATTAACACAAAACACGGTTAATAGACATATGCCAGAACTTCCTATTAACACAAAACATGGTTGATAGATATGTGCCAGATCTTCCCCCTAATAAAAACACATTCAATAGATATGTGCCAGAACTTCCTGCTAACATAAAACACGGTTGACAGATATGTGCCAAAACTTCCTGCTAACACAAGACACTGTTGATAGACATGTGCCAGAACTTTATGCTAACACGAAACACAGTTGATAGATATGTACCAGAACATCCTACTAAGAATAAAGAAGCTCATAACATACATATTAGGGCTAATAATCATTTCAAGAAGTAATAACAAATAGTAACCTTATAGCTAAGGCTGCTAGAATATTGATAATAACAGAATTCAAAACTCATCGATTTGTTCCCCATGATATCATTATTCATCTTATTTATGTTTCACAAACCTACAGAAAAAATGCTTATAAATATTCAAACCCAGACAAACCTACTATATAAACTGCGTGAAGTTCATAGAAATATCGTTATGTTGATTTTTGAAAAAGAAGATAATTTATCAGGTTTTCATCACTTTTGGCCAAATTTCTCTTTGAAGCTATTAAAACAATAAAAAGTATACTGCACCAACATCTATACACAACTACTAAACACTCTCCTGCAAAGGTTATAGGATTATTTTTAAGCTGATTTTTGAAAGTCAAGATTTCCAACATCTAAGATACTTTAAGGTCTTCAAAGCCATTAAAGCCTAGCAGAAATGTAGACGACATTTAAGTACTATTAAACTAGTTGGAAATGCTTTTTTTTTATTAAAACAATGTTTATATTTATAAAACTGTTTCCAATCTTATTATTACTGATTATAACTTTACGCACTACAACAGAAAAAAAGGCTATAAATATTTCACTGTAACATGAACAATAGTAAAGAATAAAGTATTGAGTATGTCATAGTGTAGTTTTAAAATTAATTCAAATGTCTTTGTTTATTGCCCTGAAGAATTTCTCTAAGTCCTTCACCTTTTGCCATTGTCAAAATACAATGTTTTATTGCTGTAAATTAATTGCAAAATAATTTGTGTAATTTATGTCATATTAAATGGAAACTGCCACATTGAGGATTCATCATTTCTCAAATTCACTGTTGTAAATTGTCTCTACTTTGTTTTCTGTGACTATTTCATTGAGATTTCTGACAGTAGATGATTACCATAATAGATTTCTCTAATCTTGAGCCCATGTGATTAACTGGGTGATTAAGGTATTCAGTGTATGATCTGAGGGTCATAGGTTTGAATCCTTATCACAAGCATGCTCACCCCTTTCAGCATGGGGTATAGTAATGTGACAATTAGTCCCACTGTTTATTGGTAAAAAAAAAGTAGCCCAAGAGTCAGTGGTGGATGGTAATGATTAGCTGACTTCTGTCTAGTCTTACACTACTAAATTATGGATGGCTAGCACAGATAGTAGTCATGTAGCTTTGCGCAAAAGTTTAAAAAACAAACAAACACAACTGTTTATTTTTACGAGTGGTGATTTATTCTATTAGTTTTCGCACTTTGTTGAAATTGTATGTGGCATTTCAGTATTATTATTCATATTTTTGTTTGACTGGACTACAGCAAAATCAGCTAGGTATTTTAAAAGAAAACCTAGACAAATATTCTGCATGATATATTGAAAATGTCCATGAGCTATTTAAAAAGGTGATTGTCTTTCATTAAAAGTTGAATTACATGGCTATAAATACATAACATATACGATCTTGTTGAGAGGGGCTTCCTTTGTACTTGACACTTGTTAGTCAGATGGTTTTTGTGCCTGAGTTTTCATGTAAACACGTGTATAACAAGTGTCAAGTACAAAGGAAGTCACTAAATAAATAAATATTTTTTGGAAAAAATCCAAAGCAGCAGTAAACCATTGAAAAACGTTTAACATTCAACTGGGCCTGGCATGGCCAGGAAGGTTAAGGCGTTCGACTCATAATCTGAGGGCCTCGGGTTCAAATCCCCATTGCACCGAACATGCTCGCCCTTTCAGCCATGTGATGTGATGGTCAATCCCACTATTCATTGGTAAGAGAGTCCCCCAAGAGTTGGTGATGGGTAATGATGACTAACTGCCTTCCCTTTAGTCTTACACTGCAAAATTAGAGATGGCTAGCACAGATAGTCCTGGTGTAGCTTTGCACAAAATTCAAAACAAACAAACAAAACATACAACTAAATGCATAAAGAGGAACGTAACTTAAATTTTATTCTCCACAAATGGATAAAAACAAACAAAAAAGAAACAAGACAATTCAAATTGTGTAATGTTAAAATGAGAACAGGGATCGTCAAAAAAGTACAGAAACAAGTTGAATCAAAATGCAAATATTAAATTTTCAAATCTACAACTGGAGACATTATTTTCTCGAGCTACAAATCCCTCTTATGACTTCACTAAAATTGATAAGTACTGCAGACATGGAGTCAAAATAGGGAATTGTAGTTTGAGAAAATAATGTAGACACTATAAACATATAATCTTTGCATTATTCTGTATTTTTTCTACTATCCTTATTGCTGTTTATAAATTAACAATTTTTAATTATCTCGTATATCTGTATATCGATTATAATGTAATATTCTCTCCACATGTTCAATTAAGTAATTATCTCAGGGGTATAAAAGTGTAACAAGTTGATAAGTGTGATATTCATAAGATATCTTTTGTCTGTGGTAAAGTTTGTATTGATCAAACTTGTAAAAATTTGATTTAGATCAAGGTCCATAAAAATGCATTGAAAATCATAAAGTAAATAAATCAGCCTGAGCAGAAAGAACATGTAGTAGGTCCATTTCATATTTTAAACCAGATGGAACTAGAGTGTGAGCTAAATATCAAAGAAGTAATATAAATTAAAAAACAAAACAAAAAGAGGATATCATGCTAAAAAGAGGTTGGGCCAACTTTAGAAAAAAATGTAGTTCTGGAAATATGATTTATAAATTCTTTATCGTGTTTAAGTCGAGATTGAACTAAAAGTATGGAGTGAGGCTCTCTCTGTCTAGGTGTTTAGGTGTATAAATTTTGTATACTCGGGAGGGTCAGGTACCTTGGACCTCTTCCTCCTTCCTTTTTATTGTTAGGGTGGACTGCTTAGTATATTTAAAGTTAATACATGAGGACCAGAGTGATTAACATTACTCAGGCCCTTTTCAGGGCAATATCCATGTATATTGTACTTTCAGATTCACTAAGTCGAGATCATTGGTGGCCTGTTTTATTTTAGCACTAATTTACTATTTTTATAATATGATTGAATATTATTGTGTGTGTATATATTATTTTATTTATGATTATTTTTATTGCTTTTTTGTTTTATTACTTTTTTACTTAATTTTAACTTAATTATCTAATATGTAAATTAATCGGGGAGAGGTGTTTAGGACTCTTCATCATACAGTTACGACAGATATCATACAGTCCCGAGTGGTATTTTTGCTCATAACTTAAAAAGTATCACGAGTAGGCTAATAGAAGTATAATATATTATAAATACAATACTTACACACATCTACATAAATTTTATGTAAATTAAACGACAAATAGCCTGTTTATAAACAAATAACCAAAAATAGGAGAAGCAGAAAGTGTTCGTACACTTCAGAACGTGTGAAAAAACTAATATTCCCGTAAAAATTTTGTTTAGTTTGGCGAATAAACTACATTATACCATTCCAGAACAAGACACTGGGTTCATAATTATTGGAATTTAGCCAGCAAAAAATGTACTACCGGCAATTTAGCGCCGTCTCCGTCATTATCTGCTTGGTCATCATGGCGAACAGGAAACAACTGTCCAGTGATTTAAAAAAACCAAATTATTGTAAAATACAAATCTCGTGTGTCTCTTTTCGGTATTGCTACACAACTTTATGTTCCGAAATATACTGTTTAATGCATAATTGCCAAGTTTAAGCTCACAGGATCAACGACTAACCTCCCTCGTTCCGGACGCCCCACCAAAATTCCAGAGAGAACCAAGAGGAAGGTTCTCAGAGAAGTTAATAGGAACCCTCGTTTAACACGTAATGACATACAGAAACTGGTAAGGGAAATTGGAGTTAAAGTAAGCATCTCTACAGTTACAAACATGTAACGCTTTTCTGGGTTTAAAGCATACCGTCCTCGTAGAACTCCATATTTAACTGTTCACTTAGAAGCACGATTGAGATATGCAAGAGAACATATCTATTGGAAGAGTATTCTTTGGTCAGACGAGACTAAAATTGAGGTTTTCAGCCACAATGCTGTTCGCTATATTTTCCGTAAGAAGGGGGAACGAAATCTTCCAAAGAATACCGTCCCTGCAGTTAAACACGGAGGTGGCTTGATCATGCTGTGGGGTTCCTTCAGCTCTTCTGGTGTAGGCAGCCTTCACCGCGTCAACAGAATCATGCAAAAAGAAGAGTACATTGTTATATTAGGCACTTATATCAAGAATGATGCTCAGAACTTGCGGCTTGGGCGTCGTTGGATCTTCCAGCATGATAATGACCCTAAGCACACATCGAAATATGTGCAATCTTGGTTGCAGAGGAACCATATAAGTGTTCTGAATTGGCCATCGCAGTCACCCGATCTCAACCCAATTGAAAACGTTTGGCATGAGTTGAAGACCAGGGTTCATCAGCGTCATCCGAAAAACTTGTAAGAGTTGGAGGCCTTCTGTAAAGAAGAATAGAAGAAAATACCAGTCGAGTACTGTCAAACGATCATGGAGGGCTATAAAGAAAGAGATTGTGCCAAGTAATTTACCTGAAAGGCTACACAACTGACCAATTAAAGTAGACGCACGAACAGTTTCTGCCCCTCCTATGTTTGGTTATTTGTTTATAAACAGCTTATTTGTCGTTCAATTTACACAAAAATTTGTGTAGTTGTGTGTTAGTATAATATTTATAACACACCCTACTTTCATTATCATAATCGTGATACTTTTTAAGTTATAAGGAAAAAATTACTCGCGGCGCAAGGGTACGAACACTTTCTGTCGTAACTGTATATGCAATACCTGTCTAGTTCGTATAACAGTTCATTTTTTCTCCAATTTTTATCGAAATATTTTATTGTGTTATGTAAAAGTCTTCCTGGTATTGTTTGTGTATATGAGTATTTATGTATAAACTTTGAGGAAGTGGTTTTGGGTACTCTATATGCTGTTGTAATTAATGTATTTTGTAATGATTGTAGTTTAGTTTGCAGTGGTTTTTACTTACGTTAATCCATGCAGGAGCTGCATAGTCTACTGCTGGTCTTATATATGTTTTGTATATTTTAAGGATGTTTTCCGGTGTTGTTCCATAGTTTTTAATAGTTAGGCTCCTAGCATAGTTTATTCTTCGCTAAATTTTAGTTTTTATGTTATTTACATGTTTTGTCCAGGTAAGTTTAGAATCGTATGTTAATCCTAAAAAATTTTGCAGATGTAGCAGTCTGGAGAAGCGATCCATTTATCTGCGGTTGTGTTTTTTGATGTTTCGTTGATTTTGAAAATATCACTAATTGTGTCTTCGCTGTGTTTATTTTGATTCTATACTTTTGGCAGTATTCACTTATTTGTTTAGTTGTGGTTGTATGTTAGTGGCTGCTATTTCTGGAGTTAGGTAAGTCATGACTGTTTGTTTTTTGAATTTCGCGCAAAGCTACTCGAGGGCTATCTGTGCTAGCCGACCTTAATTTAGTAGTGTAAGACTAGAGGGAAGGCAGCTAGTCATCACCACTCACCGCCAACTCTTGGGCTACTCTTTTACCAACGAATAATGGGATTGACTGTAACATTATAACGCCCTCACGGCTGAAAGGGCAAACATGTTTAGTGCGCTTGGGGTTCGAACCCGTGACCCTCAGATTGCGAGTTAAACGCTTTAACCCACCTGGCTATGCCGGGCCTCAAGTCATGACTGAATTTTAACTTCTGAGGATGATGGTATAGAACACTAAAACCTATAGTGCTTCAGGCTGTGCTGTCTTTTAAATAACATTTATTGTATAATTATTTTAACGTTATACATCTTTTAATTCTATACATATTCACAATAGTCATGTTAATTTATTTAAGTCATTGAGCTTCTTTTTTCTTTCTAGTCATCTGTTGTTCTGGGTCGTCCATCTAAACTATGCCTTTTTTTCCCATGAAAAGGGCTCGGCATGACCAAGTGTGTTAAGGCGTTCGACTCGTAATCTGAGGGTCGCGGGTTCGAATCCTAGTCGCACCAAACATGCTCGCACTTTCAGACGTGGAGGCGTTATAATGTTACGGTCAATCCCACTATTCGTTGGTAAAAGAGTAGCCTAAGAGTTGGCGATGGATGGTGATGACTAGCTGCCTTTCCTTTAGTCTTATACTGCTAAATTAGGGACGGCTAGCACAGATAGCCCTCGAGTTGCCTTGCGGGAAATTAAAAAACAAACAAACCCATGAAAAGTACTTATTTGAAATTATAAATACCAAGTAAATATAGATACTGATCTTCTTTTTTCCATTAATAGGCTAGGCATCCTCACAATAATATAAATTATTATTATTTTTTAACATGAATGATCAAAAGTAATCTAGGTGGGACACGCTCTTTTAGGTAGATAACATTATACTACTTTTTTTTTTCTAGATTTGAGTTATTTACTTTAGTGAGTAAAGTTCTTTCTTAAATAGAAATACAATCTACTTAATGTTAATCATTAAAATCAGCTCGTTCTTAAGTCGAGAACGTTAACCATCTTGTAAAGTCGACGATTTCTTCTTTGTACATCTGTTTAACTGTTACTGTTTTTTAGTGTTAAATAAAGATTATTTTAATGTGTTTTACGTGATATTCAGTTTCATTCATTCTTCAAACTCGGTCTGAGTTAGTTCAGTCTTGCTCTATGATTCGTTTTCTATCGGACCTTCTGTTACGTGCAAAGCCTGCCAAACCTCTTTAAGAGGGAAGCAATACACGTGAGAATACTGTGATACAAGTTTTATTTATTTAATATTCATATGGAATTCTTGGAAACTTTTGTCTGATTTATGTCATCTATCACATAGGATCTCCCCACACACCTCATTTGGATTCAAAATATAAATTTTTTAACTTTTTTAAACCTCATCTGCCCAAAGTCAATGAAAGCGTATTTTGTGTAATAAATACGCAAGTGTACATTTAAAGATGTTTAAGTCAAGTAATTTCCATTAAAAATAGTGTATGAATTGTAGAGGCAGGAACTTTCAAAGCATTTGTAAGAGGAGGCTTCATAAGTTTGTATTACTACAGATACGTTTTAAAGTTTTAAACACATAAGTACTTTCATTCTAATTTAATAACGGTAAAATCTAAAAATCTCAAATAGACTTCTTTGTGGCTTTATCTGTCGGAAAGTATAAAACAATTAGGCAAACCATTTGTAGGATATAAATTTTGATTACAAAGAACCCACTTTTGACGAAACGTCATAAATTTTAATAAAGTTTTTCATTATCCAGTCAAGCTGTCCCAACACATTTATTACTTATTTTTCTATATTTGATTACAAAGAACCCACTTTTGACGAAACGTCATAAATTTTAATAAAGTTTTTCATTATCCAGTCAAGCTGTCCCAACACATTTATTACTTATTTTTCTATATTTATTATTTTAAACTCAAACTTCTCAAAAAGTACATCAACTATAAATATCTAAAGAGCTTTAGAATTTTTATTGAGATATAAATAATTACATCAAATTGACAAGGATAACGATTGTGGAAGGCCCACCTTTTATTATCAGTATATTTGTCTTTATTGAAGGCTATCTATCAATGTCCCGAATTTTAAAGTACTAGCTAGTGGGAAGATAATCAGCACAACCATAACACCTAATAATAACAGGAATTATTTTGAGCTGCGATATTAGAATCGCGAAATAAAATACCAGTATATATAAATATAAAATCATTAAGTAAAAACAAGTTCTTAACCCACTCCCACGAGATGGCGCTCTACCCAATTTTTATCACAGAGTATTTGCACAGTGAAAGTTAAGATATGCAATTAATATACTTGAAAAGGAGTGTTTTAGCATAACTTTGGATCAGGAAGTTCTAGAATCGAATAAAAGTTTAGAAAACATATGACAAATTATCCTAGGCTAAAGCTAGTTATTTTATGCTACTTTCACAGCTAATAATCTTTGAAATGTTTAAATCAAGAAATATTGTACAATAAGTTTTTGCCTTCAAACATCAATTACAAAACACATTTAAAACGCACAATGATTCGGACATGAACAACTGTTACTACAATAAAATAAACAACCACGTAACAAATAACATAGAACTATATAAACCACATTTTCCAGTCAACATTAAAAACAGCAACACTAATAATACCTATCACTACAATACCCAACTACTCACCAAAAAAATCAAACTAAATGAACTTGAACAAGCAATCAAAAATTCAAAAAACAAAGCACCGGGAAATGATGGAATACAAACAATACTTCTCGAAAAAAGCACTCCAAAATTATTTGACCACCTGTTAGCCATATTTAATTTATCACTATACTCTGGATATATCCCAGTTTCTTGGAAGCTAGCTAACATTTTAATGTTCCACAAAGAAGGAAAACCAGCCAATAAACCAAACAGTTATCGACCGATCAGCCTGACCAGCTGTGTAGGCAAAATTCTTGAAAGAATAATAAGCAATAGACTCTCCACATTTTTGGAGATTAATTCAAAATTACCAGACGAACAAAACGGATTTAGGAAACATAGACAAACAACAGATCATTTAATTAGATTAACTGAAACAATAATAAACAGCTTTAATAAAAAAGAATGCACTGTCGTCTGCTTCCTCGATATCGAGAAAGCATTCGACACTGTATGGCACGATGGTCTTCAGTTCCGTATGTATGAAATGGGACTACCGCGTGGAATTATTCGCTGGTTATCTAACTTTTTGGAAAATAGAAAATGTGGAATAAACGAAGAGGAAACTTTCTCCGAGTTCTTCACTCCAGAAGCTGGCGTCCCTCAAGGAGGGGTGGTAAGTCCTATTCTCTTCATCATGTATGTAAATAACATGCCACTCAAAGACCCAAACCATGGATACGTGTCACAGTTCACTGATGATGTAGCAATTTGGAAAAGTGCCCCTACACCAGAAATAGCAGCCACTAACTTATAACCACAACTAAATAGATTATGTGAATACTGCCAAAAATATAGAATTAAAATAAACACAGCGAAGACACAATTAGTAATATTTTCAAAATCAACGAAACATCAAAAAGTTCAACCTCAGATCTACATGAACGGAAAGCTTCTCTAAACTGCTACATCTGCAAAATTTTTAGGGTTAACATATGATTCTAAACTTACATGAATAAAACATGTAAATAACATAAAAATTAAAATTTGGCGAAGAATAAACTATGTTAGGAGTCTAACTGGTAAAACTACGGAACAACACCAGAAAACATCATTAAAATATACAAGACATACATTAGACCAGTAATAGACTATGCAGCTCTTACATGGATCAATGTAAGTGAAAAACAAATACAAACCAAATTCCAAACATTACAGAATACACTATTTACATCGGCATACAGAGTACCTAAAACCACTTCCTTAAAGTTCATGGACAATTACTCAAATACACAAATAATACCAGATATACTTCTACATAGTACAATAAAATATTTTGATAAAAATTGGCGAAAAAATGAGTTGTTATGCGCACTAGACATATATTGCATATATGATGAAGAGAGACCTAAACAGCTCTCCTTGTTAAATTTGTACATCAAATCTTTAAGATAAAATCAAATTTAAAATAATAATAATAATAATAAAATAGTGCCAAAATAAAACAGGCCACCTACGTTCTAGACTTATTTAAAAAAAAATTAAAAATAGAAAAAATGAAAGAACAATATGAATAGATATTGCCCTGAAAAGGACCAGACTAAAGTTATCATATTATTCCAGCCATTCTGTACTTACTCGAAATATATTAATCAGGCCATTCCAACAAAGAAATGGAAGAAGGAAGAGGTCTAGTGTACCTAACCCTCCTGGGTATACAAATATATATACCCAAACACCAGAGAGAGAGAGATTTTTTACCCTCTAGCGGTTTAGTGGTAGGTCTGTTGACTTATGACACTCAAAAACTGGTAAGAGTACAACAAATCCATTTGTAACTTTGTGTTGTTGAACAAACTTTAGCGTCTTTCAAAAACATCATGCATTATCGTATCTTATATTTCAGTCTTCTGCGCTATTTAATTTCAAGAAAGTCTAATTTTGTTCTATAAATGTAACTTTAAAAAAAATGAGCTCTCTGTGGCTCAACCGTAAGTCTGAGGGCTTAAAAATTGGGTTTCGATAATGAGAGTGACAAAAAATATACTTTCACCTTGTAGCTTCGTACTTAACTTAATTAAACAAACACAACTTTCATAGATTGAGCCACAAGGCGTCCTAGAACAAATACCTTCACACCATATTTTCAAGATACCTGGTTAATCTTTTGATACGAACCTGGTACACGGTGGTACAGTTACACTGATAACTACATGGTATCTCCGAATGATAACATTTAACTGATTGTAGGTAGAGCTGTAGATCACATTAGAATTTTCGTATTCCTAGACTTTTGACCAAGCTGTAAGTTATCCAAAACGATGGCGAGAGCTATATTTATAATCTACAGTCTGTTTCACGTCACAGTGCTTTCATCAGGTGAGACATTTATTAAACTAAAGTAATCTATTCATATTTCTAGATCTATAGATCTAGATAGAAATCTGTAATTTATCGGCACAATCTTTCGGACTCAGAAACAAAACGTCGAAAGTGAAATATGAAACATTACAATTTCTAGCGCCTTCAAATACGGGCTGAAACCTCTACTGTCATTTATTACAATATCTAGCGCCTGCAGATACAGGCTGAAACCTGTACTGTAGTTTATTACAATTTCTAGCGCCTGCAGATACGATCTGAAACCCGTATGGTAGTTTATTACAATTTCCTGAATTTAAAGCTTAGAACGCATACCTCAGGCACGCAGCATTAATCATATTCGGCCCTTAAAAATACGAAAATGTGTTTATACGTCTCTCGTTTTCAACGTACGAAAGCCGTTTTCAGTAAGACAATGAGGAATATTATTATACATGTGCCCACCAAGTTTCATCAAACTCTGATTGTATTTAAGCTACTTTTAGAGAAAACATTGTGTGAACAGTCAGTCCCCGTGTTAACATATAGGATGATTTTACTTCTGTGAACTTTTCGTGACATTGAGCTTTGAACTTGAGCTTCCAAAACTAATCACGTTTAAGTTTAGTCATAGCACCAACTTATACCAACGAAAAATTTCATCAAAATCCAATCAGCCGTTTTCGAAAAATCTTGCCGACAAACACGCACAGAATGAAAGCAAACCTCCATCCAACCATAAAAACAGTGCCGTGTAAACCAAAAGTTCACATGAAACTTACAACCGGTAGACCTAAATGTATCAGAAGTACGTCTAGATAAACAGTACCGCGTAAATCAACAGCTCTCATGACAGTGACAACCAGTGTATCTAAATGTATCAAAAGTACGTTTATATAAACAGTATCATGTAAATCAACAGCACGCATGACAGTGAAAAAACCAGTGAATCTAAATGTATCAGAAGTACTTTTAGGTAAACAGTACCATGTAAATCAGCAGTAAATGTGACAATGACAATCAGTGGATCTAACTGTATCAGGAGACGTTTATAAAAACAGTACCATGAAAATCAACAGTTAACATTGCAGTGACAACTGGTGGATTTAAGTCTATCAGAAATATGTTTATACAAACAGTACCATGTAAATCAACAGTAAACATGACAGTGACAACTGGTGGATCTCAGTGTATTAGAAGACATTTAGATAAACAGTACTGTGTACATAAACAGTTCACATGACAGTGACAGGTAGTGGATCTAAATGTATCAGAAGTACATTTAGATTAAGAGTACCATGTAAATCAACAGTTCACATAGCAGTGACAACCGATGGATATAAATGAATCAGAAGAAGAAGTGCGTTTATATAAAGAGTTCACATGACAGTGACAATCGGTGGATCTCAATGTATCAGAGGATGTTTAGATAAACAGTACCGTGTAAATCAACAGTAAACATGAGAATGACAACCGGTGGATCTAAATGTATGAGAAGTACGTTTATATAGATAGTTCACATTACAATGACAGCCAGTGGATCTCAACGTATCAGAAGTTCGTTTATATAAACAGTACCACGAAAATCAACAGTTCATATTACAGTGACAACTGGTGGATCTAAATGTATCAGAAGCACGTTTATACAAACAGCATCCTATAAATAAAAAATTCACACGACAGTGATAACCTGTAGATCTAAATGTATCAGAAAAACGTTTATATAAACAGTATCATGTAAATCAAGAGTTTGCATGACAATTGAACTTTTAAGATAGTCCTTACTTACCTAGTTCGTACATCTAATATCAATCGAACTTTTAAGATAAACCTTACTTACCTAACATCGTACATCTAATATCAATTGAACTTTTAAGATAAACCTTACTTACCTAACATCGTACATCTAATATCAATTGAACTTTTAAGATAGACGTTAGTTACCTAACTTCGTATATTTAATATCAGTTGGACGTTTAAGGCCTAAGTATATATAATTTTCAACTATTCATCCTATAAACACTTGGCGAACTCTGTTTTATCGGAATGAGTTTGTTTGTTTGTTTTAGAATGTTCACAAACCTAGCTGTCTCTAATCGTGAGCTGTTAAACGTAACAAGTCAACACTACCCACTGCCATGCTCTGGGCTACTCTGAACGAATAGAGATTTTATCATCTTAAATGTTATCCACGGCGAGAACGTAGAGACTGTGATTCTCTTCTTCATGCTGGTTTTAACTGGTACAACACATTAGTGATGACGCGGAAATCCCACTCGTAGAGAAAAATATATATGTAAAAACGGCTGGTTTGGGTTGTGAACCTGACGATGACCGAAGAAGGTCGAAACGTTGTTCGCTCCTCTGCACAAAAAATTTTCTTAACCCAAACCAGCCATTTTTACATATATATTTTTCAGTACAACACAATATTTTCATAGGATATATTATTTATTGTTCTGTTTTACTATTACTTTTTTTTTTTTTAGTTCTATGTATAATTCTTTGTTCTTCTCTGTCCTGGCCTGGCATGGCCAAGCGTGTTAAGGCGTGCGACTAGTAATCTAAGGGTCGCGGGTTCGCATCCCGGTCGCGCCTACATGCTCGCCCTTTTAGCCGTGGGGGCGTTATAATGTTACGGTCAATCCACTATTCGTTGCTAAAAGAGTAGCCCACGAGTTGGCAGTGGGTGGTGATGACTAGCTGCCTTCCCTCTAGTCTTACACTGCTAAATTAGGGACGGCTAGCACAGATAACCCTCGAGTAGCTTTGTGCGAAATTCCAAAACAAACAAACAAACACTCCTCTGTCCTGTTTTGGTTCTACCAATTCCCTCTCTTTGTTCAATGTGCTATTTCATGTTTTACGTTTCTATCTCTCTTTGCTTGATGTATGATTTCTTTTTTTCTTATTTATTAGGTCAAAATCCATGTCTCAAGCGGAATTATGGTCAAGGAAGTGTTGTTTGTGTCTGTAACACTACATATTGTGATACAGTGGGTTATATCGATAAATTATCTCCCGGAAAAATACAGGTGTTCGAAAGTAACAAAGAAGGCTTAAGACTCCAGAAAAAGGTGTTGAACTTTAGTCCTAAGCCTAGAAATCAATGTGAGTATGTACTGAATTAATGTTATTGTTGATGTATTTTCTTCACGGAACAAAAGATTTATTGATTTATTTTTATGAGTATTATAATTTTAGCATGTGAAGAAATCTTATTTTAGAATACGTAAGTTGATAGCATCATGCGAACCTTTGAATTGAAACTTACTTAACCTCTAATATTTGACAATAACATTTTCTGGTAATAGTTAACAATTGCCTTGCAAAATAGTTAGTTCTCCCACTAGATAATTACTTTACAAACTATGAACCTGGCGATATAGCTAGTTCTTACAATTGGTCGTTACTTTACAAACTATGGACGTTTTAATCAATCCACAGCAAGAAATGGACAGAAATGGGCATCAGCTTTAGTGAACAAGAACCAACGTTTTCAAGAAATCTTGGGTTTTGGAGGTTGTTTCACGGACACTTCTGTGCTTAATATTGGAAATCTTCCTCTAAATATGCAGAAAATGCTTCTGAAGTCCTATTATAGTCCTGAAGGTAAGTTTAAACTTTACATCTACTACAGTCCTAAGGGTAATTTAGACTTTAGATATTTTTGTAATTTTGAGAAGCTTCGATTTCTTGAGGTGCATTATTAAGCAATATCTAGTTCAAATGTTTAACCGACAGTGAGATATCGTGCAATGACGTTTAAGATGTCAATTTTATACAAAAGCCACACCCTCTTCAAATCTGTTCTATAAATAGTTAAGAAAATTGCAACATTTTTAACTACTAAATATCAATCTAATTTTCTACAGAAACTTACCACTGACGTATTTGTAGGGTCTTGGCTGTAAGTGGTTCAGAAGATAATAATTTGAAGTGTTAAATGTTTCCTAGTTTGACGATCCGTTAGAATAATGCAGTTTAACTGAGAGGGTTTGTTTGTTTGTTTTTTAATTTCGCACGAAGCTACTCGAGGGCTATCTGTGCTAGCCGTCCCTAATTTAGCTGTGTAAGACTAGAGGGAAGGCAATTAGTCATCACCACCCACCGCCAACTCTTAGACTACTCTTTTACTAACGAATACTGGGATTGACCGTCACATTATAACGCCCCCACGGCTGAAAGGGCGAGCATGTTTGGCGCGACGGGGATGCGAACCCACGACCCTCAGATTACGAGTCGCACGCCTTAACACGCTTGGCCATGCTGGGCCTAACTGAGAGGGAATCTGTGGTTTCTGACATAAAGACCCTTTGTATCACAATAAAGGATCTTATAATTTCATAGAAGCAGAATTACTCAAGCTTATCCACTGTCTTCTGACGATCTCTGGACAGTATGTTGGGTAATGCTTAACTTCATTTATATTCAGTGGTTTTACATCTAATATTGAACCCGGCCCGGCATGGCCAAACGTGTTAAGGCGTGCGACTCGTAATCTGAGGGTCGCGGGTTCGCATCTCCGTCGCGCCAAACATGCGCGCCCTTTCAGCCGTGGGGACGCTATATTGTAATGGTCAATCCCACTATTCGTTGGTAAAAGAGTAGCCTAAGAGTTGGCGGTGGGTGGTGATGACTAGTTGCCTTCCCTCTAGTCTTACACAGCTAAATTAGGGACGGCTAGCACAGATAGCCCTCGAGTAGCTTTGTGCGAAATTCAAAAACAAACAAACAAACAATATTGAACCTATGTTGACAAACAAGGAAAGCGTATGTTATTCCATTTATAAGGATAACTTTCTTGGCTAGTTATGGATAACTTGCTAACTGAACTTCTAAAATCAGCCAATTAAACTGTCCTAATCCTTGTGTGGTGTTTCACTTTGTACATGAAAGGAAAACATGGCGATCACAGAACGTATAAGAATGTGTCATTGGTTATCACACTTATGTCGTATTTACAAAGAATGAATGACAACTTGATACATATAAGTGTTTGTTTGTAAATATCACAGTGTATTAAGGGTTATCACACTCTTATATCGTAGTTAAAAAGAACATATGAGAATTGGACACACCTAGGTGTTTATTTTTTAATATCACAGTTATTAAGGGTTATAACACACTTATATCATATTTATACATTACCGTAGGAAGCAATATTTGAATGGGCAGGCTATTGCCTCATTACCGTTTCTAAGGATATTTGGAAACATGTCCCTCCCAAAAAAGCTTTGAAAATTTAATGCTATGAGATGAATATTGCGCTATTTTAATCGCAAATATTGCATACACACATAATGTATTAAATTAAAAGAAAAAAGTTTTAATACATAAGTTGTAGCTATACATGGCATGAAAAAGGAATCAGCCATGGCCTGATTGGCCTTACTGCTTTATGTAGCCTTGCAAGAAATTTTTAGTGTAACTTTCACAATTTATCTTTCTTGTAATTTTGTTGCACATCTCTAAAGTTATCAATTATTTTGAAACTCTTGTTACAATTTTTCCACGTTTAGATAAATCCCCAAACCACACTGAAACCCTGGTGGCAATTTTCCATTCTGAAGACAATTTCCCAAACTAACTTGAAACTTTGTGGCAATCTTCTTATTAGACAAAACTCATGAAAAGACTGAAACTTAAATGGAAGAATTTGTTGGGCATGATTTTTTACATTATTCAGAAAAATGATAATGAAAAGTCTAATCAGTTTAGTGATAACATGAACGTTCTATTCTACTGTAATCAATGATAGGCTTAACTTCAAAAATATGTCTGACACAGTTTACTTGCTGACTCATTTCTTCGTTTAAATAAAACAAGGAAAAGCACCAAACAAATTGGGCTTGACAAAAAATCTAAGATACACACAGAAAAAAACAACAACAGAAAAAAAAAACAACAACTGGTGATGAAGTAAACTGACGTATTTCTTACCGGAAGATTCAAATCCATTTCAAAGAAATGTCTGTCACTTTTTATTGTTTCTAAATTTTAGGCCAAAACTTAATATATTATTGTAACGTTGTTCTATCGTTTGACGGGTTATTTTAGATTATGCCCGGCATGGCCAGGTGGTTAAGGTACTCGACTCGTAATCTGATGGTTGCGGGTTCGAATCTCAGTCACACCAAACATGCTTGCCCTTTCAGCCGTGGGGGCGTTATAATTCCCCGATCAACCCCACTATTCGTTTGTAAAAGAGTAGCCTAAGAGTTGGCGGTGAGTGTTGATAACTACCTGCCTTCCCTCTAGTCTTATACTGCTAAATTATGGATGGCTAGCGCGGATATCCCTCGTGTAGCTTTATGCGAAATTCAAACCAAACCAAACCAATCTTTTAGATTATTAAAGCCAAATTCAGTTCACGTGACAACGTTATTAATTTATTTCTTTAATAAACTTTTGTCATGTTCATTTGTAGACCTAATTTCAAGTACTAAAATTTTCAACAGAATCTCAGAAACTGATGTAGGCTTGATACACCAACAATACTGTTTGAAAGAAATTCTCTTGGTTGTCAACACTGCCTAACATACCAATTATCTAACAGAAGCGATAACTCGTAGTGATTTGAAACCTTTATTTGATAAGTAACTCGGAGAGCCTTCTCTTGTACTTATAGTGAAGTATCATTTTTATCAAGTTAATTTTACGAGTATTAATTAAATATTATGAGTAATTTTAAAAAATAGGTTTGATTTCTTTGTTTAAGCGCAAGGATATATACTGGGCTATCTGCGCTCTGTCCTCCTCTGGGATTGAACGTCGAATTGTACTGTTGAAAATCCATAAGCAATCTACCGCTAACCTGGTGGAGAAAATTTAAAAAAAGTTAAAACCAAACCCTCGTGGTGATGACTAGCTGCCTTTACTCTAGTCTTACAATACTAAATTAGGGATGGCTAGCACAGATAGCCCTCGAGTGGCTTTGTGCGAAATTCAAAAACAAATATTTAAAGTTGTTAAATTATTTATATATTTTGTGTTGTTATTAATGTTATTACTTAACTCACCACCAGGGTTTGGTTTTAACTTTTTTTAAATTTTCTTGCCCTTTCAGCCGTGGGAACGTTATAATATTACGGCCAATCCCACAACTTTAAATAAAGTAATTAATAAGAAAAAATGTTATATATCGTGAAAATGTAAACTTAATACATTTACTTTAAAACTTGTTTTACTGAAAATATCATGATAATACTTCTAGGAATAGAATATTCTATGGGGAGAGTACCAATGGCCAGCACCGACTTTTCTACTCATGTGTACTCCTATGACGATGTACCTGGAGATTTTAATCTAACTTACTTCAAACTATCCGAGGAAGACGTGAAGTACAAGGTAGGGTTCAGTCAGCTGCATAAATGCATCCAGTAAATTTCAATCTAACTTCTATTTATCTGTATCGAGTACAAAAAGTTTACATTCAGACACTGTATTTTGAAATGACGTTTGTTCATAAAGTTAAAACTAGATCATTTATTTATTATCCAATAACCTGCGCAATTTCACGTGATATGCCCAACTCACAAAAGTCACTTGTCAATTTTCCTTTCGTATCTAAGGTCCAAACTCAATGGAAGCATACACTACCGAACTAACTTGCCAGCTAACTAGCTCATTTTCCGATTAACGCATTCGCTCACCCAAACTGATTTACCTACTATAATTTTGTTTATACAATTTCTGTTTTTACTTATGTTTCTAAACAGTTCGAGAAGTCATGTATAAATTTTGTCCAATCTTGATACTAAGGAAATTTATTAGCGTTACATATCATCATGTCATGCTTGAACTCTCTCTTTAAAACAGTGCAAAATGTCTAAACCAGAATATAAAAACATCCTTCAGCACTGTCCTGTCCCAGGAGTGTGAAGTTCCTTGAACAATCTCATTACACAGACAAAACATTTATACACAACAGACATAGAGGGAAGTCAGCTAGTCATCACTAGCTACCGCCAGCTCTTGGGCTACTCTTTCACCAATGAATAGTGGGATTAACTGTCACATGATAACGCCCCCACGGCTGAAAGGGCAAGCATGTTTGGCGCGACCGGGATACGAACCCGCACCCCGCAGATTACGAGTCGCACGCCTTAACACGCTTGGCCATGCCTGATATTATTTATAATCAACAACGTTAATATCCATACATTTAATATTAGAGTTATTGAATCAATACTGAAGTGTTCAAGGACATGAAACACAACCAAACATATTTTATTTGTAATATTTAAACCTTTTGTCATTAAATGTTTTGGTTTGCTGTCTCTTCTGTGGTTTATGGTACAAAGATGAGTGTTGGTCTCCGGTCTTTTAATGTCACTTTTTGCTGTCTTGTCATTAGGTACGTTCTTCTCAAGAAGATGATGATGAAATTCCCTGGTAGCTCCATCCATGGTTATGATATGAAAATGGTTTCCACAATAACCTCCAGTAACTTGATCCTACGCATTTTATTATTTTCAATTGAAGGTTTCACAAATTACAAGTTTCATAACTAAAGTCGACTATGTGATAAACCTAATTAACATAAAACATAACAGTCATATGCTTGTCAAGTTTCTTCCGTATCTACGTCACAAACTCAACCAAAACGTAATCAACTAACCATTCAAATAACTTTTTGATTAACTTACACATTAGCTGACTCACTTACTCTAGCGTTTTTATATAATAATTGCTTCACAAATCCTTTACAAAATTCGAGAAGCCATGTCACATCACACAAATCTAGACTCGAGAAATTTCTAGAAGACACTAGTCGTCATTACTTTATCTAAAAAACTTCTGTAACAAAAAATAAAGTGTTAAAAATATAGTGTATGAAATAAGATATGAGAGCGATATTAGGGTCCACTTTACATCGTTTTAAAGATGTGATGGCGATATTAGTGTCGATTTCACATTGTTTTAAAGATGTGACAACAATAAAGTGTCCACTTTACTTCGTTTTAAAGATGTGAGGGCGATGTTAGTGTGCACTTGTCAAAACTTACGCAGAAAAAAAAATCAAAATTATGTTGTCTTTATCTTAAATATGACTAGCTGGCTTCTAAAGTCAGAGTTTCATCTGCACACCAGATGATTATTGTCTGTAGAATACCTTTACCCTTTATCATTCATCTCTTGCCAACAGTGTATGTGTTTTCTATCGGGCTCTCTGCTAAGCCCACCGAGGGGAATCGAACCCCTGATTTTAGCGTTGTAAATCCGTAGACTTGCAGCTGTGCTAGCCTTCAGAGATGCCTTTACAGATAACAACTGAAAATTACCTCAGTGGTGAATGTTGCTAGTTTATTAGACCATATTAAATTAAATTGATTCGTTAGTTTGGTATCCTGCCATAATTCCGATGTTATCTCACGATGTTCGACCAACTTAGAATATTTAGGTTACTCCTAAACCGGTATAGTAAGTTTAAAATATAAGTAACTGTTATTTGTAAACGTACGTGCACACTTATATACAGAGGTTTGAGTGCATAGTATTAAAACGATTATGAATATAGAAATTAGCCAATCACATGACACCAAAGTCAGCATAAAGTTGTAGTAGAGCAGAATGTATTAAAACTAATTTTCTTTATTGCTTGTCATGACATTGGTAGTGTAACGCTACCAAAATTGAATAGTTTTGAAATTATATAGAACAACCGTTTCCGACGTAACCTCTTCATAAATTTAGATCGTAAACGTGTTCTGGTCACCGAGTATGTTTTGGTTGAAAGGAGAGTTGTGGAAGTAGATTGTGAACGTTACATTGATACATATCTAGACATACTAGACAAGGTGTAAGAAGCAGCGTTTATGGATTTCTGTGTGATAAGACTGTTGAAATGAGAGCTGGAAACCATCGTTCTTGTGCAATGGATGGATTATGGAAAGTACATGGAGGAGTGGTGCGTTTCAGAAATGATAGTCTTATGACGAAATCCTTAGCAATGCAGGGCAATACATTGCAGGGCTATTTTAAAGATATGTCAGTCGTCAGATAGAGTGAAAAAACATAAGACTGTAACATGGACTGTAACAACGTAATGAGTGTTCAAAAGCATTGTATAATACAATGTACTCAGTCTCTGTAGACACACAATGAATTTAAAATAATAACTATGTTTAAATATTTTAGCAAGTAAAAATGAGAACAGAACAGCGCCATACTCATGTTTGTTTGTGTGTTTTTTGTTTTTTTTTTGCTTTAGCACAAGCACTGATGGTCATTTGCCAGCTGGACGTAGAACAGTAACATACACATATCATTAATTGTTTGTTTTAGCACGATCACTGATGGTCATTTACCAATTGACGTAGAACAGCACTATACACATATCATGAGTTGTTTGTTTTAGCACGATCACTGATGGTCATTTGCCAGCTGGACATAGAATGGTAATATACTCGTATCATTAAATGTTTGTTTTAGCACGATCACTGATGTTCATTTGCCAGCTAGGCATCACGATGTTTTGTCTTTGAACCTTTGTAGGTACCATTTCTTCATCAAGTTTTCATCATGAGTGAAAGACCGATCAGACTGTTTGCTAGTCCCTGGAGCTCTCCAGCTTGGATGAAGACAAGCGAAAACATGACAGGAAATGGAACTATTAAGGGTGAACTTGGTGGAGCATATTACAACACCTGGGCTAATTACTTTGTGAAGTATGAAAACAAGTGTTTTTAATATTTCAAGTTATAATAACTGTAAACCTGTTCTCTTAACTGTATTTTATAAACTTCTGGCCAAAGTAACGTGTTATGTAACATACTGTTGTAGTAGGTATAGTACTACTGTACTATGTAACATAGTGCTGTGTTATCTTCATGAAACTTCTCAGTTTTCTCCTCTTAGTCAGATATTGTCAATACAATATTTCTAAACGAGGTAAGAATAGTCAAGTTATAAAAGAAACAACTACTTGATAAAACTTGTACTGATTGCTGATTTTCGGATTCAAAAGTGACCAAACTTTTTTTTACTGGTCTGCCTAAAATGCAGTCTTTCATTCATAGTTCTCATGTTCCCGTTGTTCTAATGTTTGAGTGAAATCAGAGTATTTTTAAATGATGAAAGATGTATTCCATATTGTTAATATGTTGATTTTATATGGTATCTTTCACTTACTTGAGCTTGCACTACGAACTTTACAAAACTGATTACATTTATATAGAGTAACAATCCATAAAACTATATGGATCTATGTATTGTATATTATACCTGTATATCATGTTAAGATATAAATGTTACAAAATAGGTTCTTGACCTGGTCGTGTCTATGAATCTATAAATCTATACCTACACGTTGTTGACCTGTTTGTGACTATAAATCTATACCTACACGTTGTTGGCCTGGTCGCGTCTGTAAATCTATACATATCACGTTGTTGAACTAGTTGTGTCTATAAATCTATACATATCACGTTGTTGACCTGTTCATGTCTATAAATCTATACCTACACGTTGTTGACCTGGTCGCGTCTGCAAATCTATATATATCACGTTGTTGACCTGTTGTGACTATAAATCTATACATATCACATTGTTGACCTGTTCATGTCTATAAATTTATACCTACACGTTGTTGACCTGGTTATGTCTATAAATCTATACCTACACATTGTTGATCTGATGGTGTCTATAAATATACCTATATCACGTTTTGCACTTGTTATTGAATATACATATGTATGATAGTAGTTTTGGATGTGTTTAATTACAATGCATTTATATAACGTGTTAAATAGGGTAACTTGTTTTTATATTATGCCGAAGTTTACAGATGCGCAGTACATTTATACTGTTAGTCATTGCTGAACTAATTATTTACGTATCTAATTAATTATGTCTGTATATTTTATTCAGTTACAGAGTGTCTCTGGTTATGTTACGTTACAGTACAATAGATGTTTTACGTTATTTTGATTTTGGTAGATTCCTAAAAGCATACGAAGCGTACAATATTAAGTTCTGGGGGCTGACCACCGAGAACGAACCAACCAATGGTCTTCAATATAACTTTTCGTTCCAGTGCTTGGGCTTCACCCCCGAGTCTCAGCGCGACTTCATTAAGATGCACTTGGGACCTTCTTTGGAGACCGCTGGATATAAACTAAAGATCATGATAATGGACGATCAAAGATTTTTGCTTCCAAAGTGGGCAGATGTGGTAACTATAGCATCCTGTTGATGATGTTATATGTGAGGTTTTAGTCTCCGTTTGACCCGAAAATAGCAGATCACACTTGTTCCAAAATTAGGCTTTGTTGTAAACACCAAGATAGGAACGTTTTATTTCTTGTGTACAACACATATTAAACGTTACTCCATACAAAGCTTGTTTTATCGAATATATTAAGAACACCTTCGTTAAGACAGTGAATACTATTTCACAGTATCTGACTTAATAGATAGCGCATTAATATAGAGTTAACACGTGTTTTTAGCTAAAGCCAATATCAGATGGAATTGTTCCTTATTTATTTACGAATATTTTAGCTAGAAACCGTTGTAATATGGTCATTTTTCGTTATATATGGACAATGCTGCTATTTAACTAAAATTAGATAGTTCGTTCTCATAATTTACGAAAACAATTTCAATGTATCAGCTTAATCCATTGTTACACGAAAATCTAAGTTTATAAAGATAAAACCATTGTTATAACATTATTTCATTATTCATAATATTTTTCTGTTTTTTCAAGAATGTTTCTAACACATTTTGCAGGTGTTAAGTGATCCACAAGCAGCCAGATATGTAAGTGGTGTTGGCTTCCATTGGTATTGGAATGAGATATCTCCACCACAACTGCTGGATATTACCCATAATTCATTCCCTGAGCATTTTCTTCTAGCTACAGAAGCTTGCGAGGGATCATGGCCTTGGGAGCACGTAATTTTAGGAAGCTGGGAGAGGGGAGAAGGATATGCTCATGATATCTTGGAAGTAAGTGCCAGTTGTGTTATATCACAGATACATCATTTTGAGAGTTAACGATGTTACATGTCTTGTGACAACACGACAATACACTGTGCTGTTATTCTGGTATATTCCTGTGTTATCTCTAGAATCACAACACAGTACATTGTTGTGTTGTCACCAGAATAACAATACACTACGTTGTCATGTTGTCACCAGAATAACAACATAGTACATTGTCATGTTATTTCTAGAATAACATCACAGTACACTGTCATGCTGTCTCTACAACAACAACACAATATGTTGTCATCTTGTCACTAGAATAATAACACAGTCATGTTCTAGTGACAACACGATAACATACTGTTGTTGTTGTTCTGGTGACAACATGACAGTATACCGTGTTCCTGTTATATAGACAAAAAAGACAAACAGTTGGTTTTAACAAGCTTAAAAGCGATGCATATTTCCAGGATCTCTCACATTGGACTGTTGGGTGGGTTGACTGGAACCTGGCTGTAAACCTAGAAGGTGGTCCAAGTTGGGTTGGAAACTCAGCAGATGCTCCAATTGTTGTAAACAGCACAGGGAAGGAATTTTACAAACAACCGACATATTATGCCATGGCACATTTCAGGTATCTTGAATAATGGTTTTTGTTTTGATCTTTATAACACACAATACTTGTCATTTTCATAGGAAATCTTATATAGAGGTATCAAGTTTTGGCTTCAGTACTACTGTGCAGGATTCTGTACATGAAACCTTTTAGAAATAATTTATCAATTATAACATTTTGGAAAAGGTAAATATGTTTTGACCTGTCACTAGAATAACAACACAAGACATGTAACATCGTTAACTCTCAAAATGATGTATCTGAGATATAACACAGTACTACTGTGCAGGATTCTGTACATGAAACCTTTTAGAAATAATTTATCAATTATAACATTTTGGAAAAGGTAAATATGTTTTGACCTTTTCAGTAAATTTGTTCCACCTGGGTCCCAAAGGATTGAACTTAAACATGAAACCAATACCAACCTAGAAATGGTGGCTTTCTTATCTCCCAATAAATCAGTTGTGATTGTAGTGGTAAATAGGTGAGTACAAGCTTTTTTCTAATGCTTGTTATCCAGTTATTTATATATCCATATTACCCAAAGTATCTTAAATTCAGCTTCCTTATATTTATCATTTCATGTTATCTTCAGAAATTATTTAGTGATGAACATAATCTCTCTTGCAGTGATCTCTACCTTTCTTTTCTTCTCAGAGTAAAGAGTTTTCACAGTTAACAACAATCTGGTTTCCAATTTTCTTCACATTTCTTTGATACATATAAAATAGCACTTCCATGTTTACCACCACTGAACCTCCTAAATCCAGAGCATGAATACAGTAATTTTAAACAAAGAACCATCAATCAACACAAACAAATAAAGCTATCTCGATTAAATAATATAACCCAACTCACTGAGGTAGGAAGCAACTTTCAAGTGTATAAGCCATTGCCATTTCCAAGAGGTCTGGGAACATAAGATTGAATCATTGGCTATTTTAACTATATTTACTACATACACACAATGTAACACATGAATTAGCATAAGCAAGTTTTAATACATAAGTTGTAGACATACATCCCATTTTAAAAGTGGTCAGACCTGGTACTCTAGATTGCTACTAACCAATTTGTGATCACATAACCATTTGTTCCATATTGTTCATATACTCGAGTCTATGTGAATTACTTGTACTTTGGATGAAACTATTTGTTCCATACTATATATGTATATATTCCTGTGTCTATGTGAATTATTTGTACTTTGTGATGAAACCTTTTGTTCCATACAATATATACATATATTTATATTATTCCTGTGTCAATGTAAATCCATAAAAAGTGGTTTCATCATCATCAAAGCTTCCATACTTGTTTGCATGTGGTACTGTAGAACACTATCTGTGTGGGTGTTGTTAAAGTGTGGTACTGTAGAACACTAGCTGTATGAGTGTTGTTAAACTGCAGGACTGTAGAATACTGTCTGTCTGGGTGTTGTTAAACTGTGGTACTGTAGAACACTATCCTATCTGTGTGAGTGTAGTTAAACTGTGGTACTGTAGAACACTATCTGTGTGGGTGTTGTTTGCATGTTTAAATGGAGAACACTTATGTGAGTGTTGTTTAAATATGGTACTTGACAACACCCTTTTGCATGGCTGTTTGAATATATCATTGGAGAACAGACACTCTTTGGTAGAGTGGGTGGTTTTGCCAACATATTTGTCATAGTAAGACCAGTTTTCCTGTAACCTTCTTCCATCTAAAGTTCTGTTGGTGTGACAATGTTTCTAACTGAGTTCATCTACCAGTTGTTTTATATGATAAATATAACAATAACTGTAAAAAATGATAGTACTGAGAACTGAAGAAAGTAACTGTGGGAATTGTTTCAACATGATAATGAAGGATAATGATTAGGAGTTAGAATTTAATGTGGCAGGAAAACTGTGATTTAAGACATGGTTGGAACATTCCTATTAAAACAACATAAATTGGCATTCCTTCAAAATTATAAGAAAAAATCAACAATATTTCTATAGAACTACAATATTGTTGAAGTAGATAACATAAGACTGTTCTCCTTTTTTAAAGAAGGCAGAAAGAATATGGTTGTCCATTGTATTTGAACACAAAATTAAAGTTTAGGTCTTGGATGAGGGTTCTAATAAGAGAGTGTTTGTAGGATAAGGGTTATAGAATACAGTAGCTGGAGGATAAGGTTTATAGAAGGCAGTGGTTGTTGGATAGGGTTATAGAAACAGTGGATGTAGGATAAGGGTTATAGAAGACAGTGATTTTTGGATCAATGTTACAGAAGACAGTGTTGTTGGATTGGATTATATAAGAATGTAGTTGTTTTGTTTATTATTAGCAAATAAACCCTACCAGTTCTTTATGAAATTGAAAATAATCTGCTTTTAACAAGAAGATAAAAATGGTAATACTGGTTGAAAACAGAATATAAATGTTTCTTTTCCAGATCATCAGACCCAGTGATGTTGACTCTGGAAGATCCTGATCTTGGATCTTTTAATAATGTTGTTTCACCTAGATCTTTCCAAACATACCTTTGGTCATCTGGGTAGTACATTTGAGACAGATTAACATATTTCATCATAGTGAAAACTTCTATGTTTCTTTTATGATGAAACTAGTAATTTTTTAATTCATCTTAAACACATTTTTCTGGCCATGCTTTAACCTAGCTGTCTCTTTAAACATTAGAGTGAAGTAGGTGTTGTAACATATACACTTTTAAGACACAGTGTAATGTATGGAAAGTTAATACAAATTAAATTTTATAATTCTATTCACCAAGTTACACCAGTCTGGAGGAATTCCACTCCTTATGAGTGATCTTGGACAAGGCAAAATGAAAAACAAGTCTAGGTTTCTTATTGTGGTAAACAGTGTAATGAACTTGCATTACAAAGTTGTTGGGTAAAAGGGATCTTATGAAGGAGTCTATGATATCTGCAGTAAATAAAAGTTAATATGAAATACACAGAAGTTGGGTAGAAAAGATACTCATTTATTCACAAGTACAAATGGCTAATTGAGTTGATACAACCAATGAAAAATATATATTCCATAAAACAGTAAAATTTATCCTGTTGTTTCAAATACTAATTACTTACAAGGACAAAGACTAAGTGTCTACCAGCTTAAAAAATAAGAGTTAACAGGGGCAAAGACTAAAACCTTACAGGGGCAGACACTTAAGAATTTACAGAAGCAGAGACTAAGTGCCTACAAAGGCTAAAGACTAAATCTTACAGGATCAATGCATACAGAAGACGATAAAAAGCAAAATATAAGAACAGCACATTTTAAAAAATTCAAAGAATATCAGGAAGTTACTTAAGAAATTAAATTAGTTGGATGAAAGAAATGTATTATTGAAACAATAAGTACAGCAAGGCTATAACAATAAAACTTACAAAGTAAATAAAGAAATCAGAGACCAAATAAAACATGGTAACTGAATTATTAAATGTTGGCCACTCACATCATTTTTAGATCAGTTCAAGAGTTCCATCCTAAAACACCATAAACTACAAAATATGGAGGAGGAAAACACCTCCTTCTGAGGCAAGTATGACTGCAAGGCCTTTCTAGCCTCATCACAACCAAACTGATTTTCAATATTAGCCATAGAGAAACCAACAAACTATAATGTACAATTGAATGCAATTCCACAGTAAATAGATAGAATAGTGAATAAAAAATATTCTCACAGCTTTGACAACAGTAAATAACCAAGCATTGATAGTGACTTTTCTATGACGTACAGAGTGATGTACGTGGTCCAGAGGGAAGAAAAGTCTTCAGTAAAAATTTTAGAAAGCTTGTCCACTGGCCCGGCATGGCCAAATGTGTTAAGGCGTTCAACTCGTAATCCGAGGGTCGCGAGTTCGAATCCCAGTCACACCAAACATGCTCACCATTTCAGCCATGGGGGCATTATAAGTGACGGTCAATCCCACTATTCGTTGGTAAAAAAGTAGCCCAAGAGTTTGTAGTGGGTGGTGATGGCTAGCTGCCTTCCCTCTAGTCTTACACAGCTAAATTAGGGACAGTTAGCACAGATGGCCCTCGAGTAGCTTTGTGCGAAATTCAGAAACAAACAATTGTCCACTGATGCTCATAGAAAAATGATGGATGTTTTAACACATGATTAATTTATAAATACCATAAGAGACAAAGGGATGAAAAATAAATAAATATAAATATCATAAAAGATAAGGGTGTGAAAAATAAATGAATATAAATATCATAAGAGTGTGAAAAATCAATATATATAAATATGATAAAAGACAAAGGGTGTGAAAAATAAATATAAACATCTTGAAAGATAAGGATGTGAAAAATAAATATAAATACCATAAGAAAAAAGGGTGTGAAAAATAAATAAATATAAATACCATAAGAGAGGGTGTAAAAAATAAAAATAAATATCATTACAGACAAGGGTGTGAAAAATAAACATAAATACCACAAAAGAAAAAGGTATGAAAAATATATAATTACAAATATCACAAAAGAGAAGGGTTTGAAAAATAAATAAATATAAATATCATAAAAGACAAGAATATAAGAATTGGATAAATATAAATTCTAGAAAGAGAAAAGTGTTATAATTATAAAAATTTGGCCATCACAGTCAAGACTGTACAGAATGTAGAGCTGTTAAACCAAGAATAAAATACCCTGAGGATTTGCCAACCAGTTGAACAGAACAAGAGGGAGCTAACCAGATATCAAACAGACAAGATTAAGTACCTTACTTTTTGAAGCATGTTTCAGCTGGGAACACATATTTATTTGTGTGGAAAAATAAATCCATTGTTTGAGGAATATCACCATTTGAGTATTTGGGTATATCAATGGAAAACTCTGGAAAAAATGTCTCTAAATAATAAGAAAGAAGATAGATTTATGTGCTTAGCACATGGTATTTCATTAAGAAGAAAGCTAAAAGTTAGTGTACATTTTACGGTGGCTAACTAACTGAGAGAGGATAACTGCATTATGGAAACTGACTTTGTGAGAAGATGTGGATGTCAGTTCAAGGTAGCTTCACAGTTTATGAGCAGCAAATTTCACATGACAGTTAATACACCAGGGATTAAACTTCTGTGGGAGATAGGAGCAGGTGTAATTCAGTCAACAAGAAAATAAATACTCATACCATTATTTATAAGCAGTAATTCTTCATCTAGTATCTTGGGCACTATAAAACAGAACCAAACACTCTAGCATGTCCTAAGAGCCAGAATAGCTCTCATGGATGTGAAGAATAGATATGATACACCTGATTTATCAGGAGAGGTTTGAGGTAAAGAAACTTTTGCTATAATGTTGATGCTGATTAAACTCATACGACTGAAGAGATCTAATTGAAGGAGATAACAAATTCCAAAATTTATTATGTGTTTGGAAGAGCTGTTCATCATACTGAAAAATATCAATGATGTGTTTATAGAAACTGGAAGGATAGGTGTTCAGGTAAATAAATCATACATGTAATAATCCATGGGAAAGTGTTGGAGATAAAACAGCCAACTCATAATTACAGAGAGCTTGTCCTACTGAGGAACCCAGAGTTCTTATCATGGCACTTTTAGGAGGATTACCAAAGATGGAGCCACCTGTTCATCACCTGAATAGGAAGAAACTCTTCCAGCAAGAAGACGGCCAGCAATTTCAAGGGTCAAGAGGCAACCTCACTTTTATACCAACCAAGGGCCTCAGAAGAGAAAACCATCAAAACAATTTGTTGAATGGAAAGTTTAATGTGATATTTTATTGCTTGTTAGGATGTTTTAAGAACTTTGAAAATATTACCTAAAACTTTAACCTCTTTCTGGATCAAAGTTAGACAGAGCATACATGACATTATGGTAGACATGAAATACTGAGAATATTCTAGTTTTTCTCATGAAAGTTTAGTAACTTTAATGAATACAATATAAGATGTAAATAAAAATGGGTCAGTTGACTGGAACTAGCCATGCATCAGTCAATATTGCTTTCACTTGGTTGAGAGCCAAAGAAGTATTTGGATAAATGTTAGTTATCACAGGTGTTCAGTTATTCGACTGATTAGCTGCAAAATTGTGCCAGTAAGTTTATTCTTTTAAATTAGCCATAATAAAATTAATAAGGTATTTCCATTTGAAAGTAATTTTAAAACTTAGGCTTACACCTGAGAACAGTGTACAAATTAAGGCAGCTTGTATAAAAATTAGGAAATACACTAATCTATCATTATGTGGACTGAGCACTGTACTATTTTCACAGAACTTACCCATTAAACAAAACATGACAACTTTTTAATGATAACATCTGATTTGTGAATAATGTATCAAGAGAAAGGAATTTCTTTAAATGGTTAAAAGCACAGGTTACTGTTTACATCCTGAGGTCCTTTATCCCTGAGATACTAATACTTAATTTATGATATTAGGCAGATATGCCTGGTGGCACTCATCTTCTCAAAAAATATCTGTCCCTAATTTAGTAATTACCAGTAAAAAGGCAGATAACCAAAACCACCCACTGCCTAAACTTGGGCTACTCTTTAACCAACAAATAATGGGATTGGCTGTCACATTATAATACTCTCATGGCTGAATGGATTAACATATTCAGATATGTGAATTCAAACCTATAACCTGCAGGTTAAAAGTTGAGCACCCTAACTACCATAATTAATAGCACAGTAGTAAGTTAATATTTTCATCAATATAATTTTTCATGCAAATGAAATCTTAATAATAAATTAAACTTTTTTAAAATACTAAGACAAGTGATTATGTTGACAGTTTTCAACAAATTATTTTTATACAAATTCTAACATTTTTCAAACTTCATTTCTAATCTGAAGTTAAACTAAACACTTCTTGTACTTGTACACATTTGTGTTCTGTAATAAAAACTTAATTAACTTCAAGACATTACTTAATAATAATTAAACTGAGGACTTCATCAGGTCTAAATAAAGCTTTAATAACAAGCAAGTCAGAACTACTACAGGCTTGATCTCGGTACTGAGAACTTCATCAGGTGTAAATAAAGGTTTAATAACAAGTAGGAACTACTAAAGGTATGATCTCAGTAGTGATGATTTCATCATGTCTAAATAAAGGTTTAATAACAAGCAAGTAAGAACTACTAAGGAAATTTGATCTCAGTAGTGATGACTTGATTAGGTCTGAATAAAGGTTTAATAACAAGCAAGTCAGACTTCTACTAAAGGTTCAATCTCAGTAGTGATGACTTCATCAGGTCTGAATAAAGGTTTAATAACAAGCAAGTAAGAACTACTAAGGAGATTTGATCTCAGTAGTGATGACTTGATTAGTTCTGAATAAAGGTTTAATAACAAGCAAGTAAGAACTACTAAGGAGATTTGATCTCAGTTGTGATGACTTGATTAGGTCTGAATAAAGGTTTAATAACAAGCAAGTCAAACTTCTACTAAAGGTTCAATCTTAGTAGTGATGACTACATCAGGTCTGAATAAAGGTTTAATAACAAGCAAGTCAGAACTAGTAAAGGTTTGATCTCAATAGTAATTACTTCATCAGGTATAAACAAATGATTTAATAATAAGCAGATCAGAACTACTAAAGGTTTGATCTAAGTAGTGATGACTTCATTACGAGCAAGTACCACAGAAACAGCTCTAAATAATAATAGTAACAGTTTTTTAGTCCTAACTTACTAATTTATAAGGTACTGAACATATTAGAACGTACACATTGTGTATCCTATATTTTCTTGAATATAATTATGACATTATGAAAATATCTTAAACTATTTTATAGGCAGAGACAAATTAAACTAAGATCAGTCCAGACAACATGAAAACACTTTTGTGGATGTAAAAAACACTCAACTTGTGTTAAAATAAACATCTGAAAAATACACAAAAAACTAATGATTATACATACATTCTTACATGCTTTAATAAACACTGGAGCTTTTACAGTGAAAAACAAACACTTCATAAACATTGGAGGTTTTACAATGAAAAACAAACACTTCATAAACACTGGAGCTTTTACAATGAAAAACAAACACTTCATAAACACTGGAGCTTTTACAGTGAAAAACAAACACTTCATAAACACTGGAGCTTTTACAGTGAAAAACAAACACTTCATAAACATTGGAGGTTTTACAATGAAAAACAAACACTTCACAAACACTGGAGCTTTTACTATGAAAAACAGCACTTCATAAATATGGAACCTTTTATAATGAAAAACAAATATCTTAAACATTGGAGCTTTTACAATGAAAAACCAACACTTCAAAACTACTGTAACTTTTACAATGAAAAATAAACTTTTCTGATGAAATACATTTCATTTGAAATATAAAAAAAAAATCTGTACTAACTGGTATTTTTTAAAAACAACATGAAAATGTATAGCTAATGTTTTAACAACTATTAGATTTTATTAGTAAATACAGCCATAGAGTTTACATGAAAATAAGACTGTCAAAGTAATTTTTCAAATTTCAAAACATAAGGAAAGAATCAAAAGACATACCTTTCTTCTCCTATATACCTACCACATGTCTCTCGAGTGAGAGACATGTGGTAGGTCTCTTCCTCTAGTACAATACCAAGAGCACATATATGTCTCTTCCTCTAGAACACTACCGAATACACATACACATCTTCTTTTAAAACACTATCAAGGCCACATATACGTCTCTTCCTCCAGAACACTACCAAAGGCACATATAAGTATCTTCCTCTAGAACACTACCAAGACCACATACATATCTTCCTTTAGAACACTACAAAGGGCGCATATATGTCTCTTTCTCTAGAACACTACCAAGAGCACATATATGTCTCTTCCTCCAGAACACTACCAAAGGCACATATAAGTATCTTCCTCTAGAACACTACCAAGAGCACATATATGTCTCATCCTCCAGAACACTACCAAAGGCACATATAAGTATCTTCCTCTAGAACACTACCAAGAGCACATATATGTCTCTTCCTCCAGAACACTACCAAAGGCACATATAAGTATCTTCCTCTAGAACACTACCAAGACCACATACATATCTTCCTTTAGAACACTACAAAGGGCACATATAAGTATCTTCCTCTAGAACACCACCAAGAGCACATATATGTCTCTTCCTCCAGAACACTACCAAAGGCACATATAAGTATCTTCCTCTAGAACACTACCAAGAGCACATATATATCTTCCTTTAGAACACTACAAAGGGCGCATATATGACTTCCTCTAGTACATACATCTTCCTTAAGAGTACTACCACAGGGATGTTTATGAAGCCTTCTTAAATACTGCCATGGTGATATATATATATGTTCCCTCTAAAGTACTATCATGGGGACACATGTCCCCATCTTAAGTACTGTGAAAAAGGATACTAATAACAAATGAACTTAGAAATATTTTTTTCTTTGTTCATTTTTAAGTACAGCTTTAAGTACTACCAAGCTGACAAATAAATATATAAAAAGATTTATAAAGTTATAAAAAGAGAAGTATTCCATGTTAGTTTGGAATGTTTGGAAATCGGTTCACAAATGAGTTTTAATTGATGTTTTTCATGATCACAGAACACATTAATACAAGTATCAAGTGATATATAACACCACACCATTTATAAACCACATATGTGCTTTTTTTACAGAGAAAGAGTAAAGTAAAATAGATAATGTGTTGTTAAAATAAGTTAACACCTTTATTCATTATGTAAGGAATGTTTCACGTCCACCTATTTCATACTGATAATAGTAGTCTATAATTACAACTGTTTTAGACTAGGAATGGTTCAGTCAACTTTTACATTCTCCATGCAGAGAGGAATGTATCATAATTCCAACTTTTCTATAAAACATTAAATATTAGCTCTGGTATATGAAACCATGCTTATATACTTTAAATATTTACATAATTTTCAGTCACATATTAAAAACTGTGGTCATTCAGGTTCAAGACCCTTGTTGCTTATTCCTGTCTGCATTTCCTGTTCTTCCTTTCTAGGTGTGCACAACTGTTCTTTACTCCATCCTGTAGTGATGAACTTGATCTAAGACAAACATTAACATACTTATTACAACTTGTCTCAACAACGACAGTAAATGAATCACAATTACAATTCTGTAACCAATGTTGTTACAAGAGCTGAAAACATTAGCATACCTAATGTTTACACTTTCTGCATTACTAGACATGCCATTAAGCAGAACACAGTGATATTACTAGAAGTACATTCACAACAACCATGGCTTCATAACATAAAAATGAAACAGATATTTCAAGTGATGAGACAGGACACTACAATGATGATACAGGTGATGAGAGAGGACACAACAACGATGACACAGATGATCAGAGAGGACACAACAACAATAACACAGGTGATCAGAGAAGACACAACAATGATAACGCAAGTGATGATATAGGGCACAACAATGATAATACAATAAATGAGATACGACAGAACAGTGATAACACAAGTGATAAGATACGACAAAACAGTGATAACACAAGTGATGAGATACGACAAAACAGTGATAACACAAGTGATGAGATACGACAGAACAGTGTTAACACAAGTGATGAGATACGACAGAACAGTGTTAACACAAGTGATGAGATACAACAGAACAGTGATAACACAAGTAATGAGATACGACAGAACAGTGTTAACACAAGTGATGAGATACGACAGAACAGTGATAACACAAGTGATGAGATACAACAGAACAGTGATAACACAAGTGATGAGATACGACAGAACAGTGATAATACAAGTGATGAGATAGGACACAACAATGATTTCAGAATGTAAGAGAAATTCAAGAATGACATTACTCCCCGATCAAAAGACTAAACTATTATTACTACAAAACATTATATAGCAAATATATAGCATACTGGGTTTGGGTAAAATATACATAATTTATGTAATTCTTATAGTTTTATCTCAGATCTAGTTTTCAATAATTTATTATTTATTTATAGAATGAGTTTTACAATTAAAATTCAGGTTAAAATTACTCACCAGATAAAACAAGACTTCAACCTAAGTAATAACACAGAATTTTAAGCTGAAAGTGATGACTATTCTATTAGCATCATAGTAATTAAAGCAAAAGAGTCAAATCAGTGATTTAGCAAGCATCTACTTCATGAGGTGACTTAGCAGTAGTCAATTTTATGAGATCACTTACTGAATGATATTAATGGTGAATATATGTCAATAATGAGACTTTAAATCACGTATAGAATTACATCATGCACTGTTATGTCTTTCATTTTATAGAAAGAAACTTCCGTTTCACTAACTATAAGACTGTATAAAAGAAACCTTCAATGTGCACCAATATTCAAGTGAAAGATGAAAGTGTTCACATACATGTAACAGTAACAATGTGCACCAATATTCAAGTGGTAGATGAAAGTGTTCACATACATGTAACAGTAACAATGTGCACCAATATTCAAGTGGTAGATGAAAGTGTTCACATACATGTAACAATAACAATGTGCACCAATATTCAAGTGGTAGATGAAAGTGTTCACATACATGTAACAGTAACAATGTGCACCAATATTCAAGTGGTAGATGAAAGTGTTCACATACATGTAACAGTAACAATGTGCACCAATATTCAAGTGGTAGATGAAAGTGTTCACATACATGTAACAGTAACAATGTGCACCAATGTTCAAGTGGTAGATGAAAGTGTTCACATACATGTAACAGTAACAATGTGCACCAATATTCAAGTGGTAGATGAAAGTGTTCACATACATGTAACAGTAACAATGTGCACCAATATTCAAGTGGTAGATGAAAGTGTTCACATACATGTAACAGTAACAATGTGCACCAATATTCAAGTGGTAGATGAAAGTGTTCACATACATGTAACAGTAACAATGTGCACCAATATTCAAGTGAAAGATGAAAGTGTTCACATACATGTAACAGTAACAATGTGCACCAATATTCAAGTGGTAGATGAAAGTGTTCACATACATGTAACAGTAACAATGTGCACCAATATTCAAGTGGTAGATGAAAGTGTTCACATACATGTAACAGTAACAATGTGCACCAATATTCAAGTGGTAGATGAAAGTGTTCACATACATGTAACAGTAACAATGTGCACCAATATTCAAGTGGTAGATGAAAGTGTTCACATACATGTAACAGTAACAATGTGCACCAATATTCAAGTGGTAGATGAAAGTGTTCACATACATGTAACAGTAACAATGTGCACCAATATTCAAGTGGTAGATGAAAGTGTTCACATACATGTAACAGTAACAATGTGCACCAATATTCAAGTGGTAGATGAAAGTGTTCACATACATGTAACAGTAACAATGTGCACCAATATTCAAGTGGTAGATGAAAGTGTTCACATACATGTAACAGTAACAATGTGCACCAATATTCAAGTGAAAGATGAAAGTGTTCACATACATGTAACAGTAACAATGTGCACCAATATTCAAGTGGTAGATGAAAGTGTTCACATACATGTAACAGTAACAATGTGCACCAATATTCAAGTGGTAGATATACGTGATTTATAACACAACGTTTATGGACAACATGAAACCTATTGATCCATCTTAACTTACCTCTAAACTACTTTTAAAATATCTTAAAGCTAGTCCTTGTCATTCATATAGTTAACAACCTTTGTCTTAACTAAATATGACCCCTACCCTGCCAAAATCTATATTTGTGTCCCCTAGTTGTACTATTCTCACTGTAATACACGAAAAAAGATGGTGTATGAACACTATCATTTCCCTTTACAACCTCAACCACCTTAATTAGATCACCCCTAACCCTTCTTTTTTCATCCTATACACTGTTCTAGTAACCCTTTCAACATCAATCTTTCCTAAGGTAAAAATTTCAAGACTAATACAACATTCCAAATGTGACCTAACCTGTGACCTATACAATGAAATTATAACCTCTTTAGGCATGTGTTCAACATTTCTATACATACAACCTAAAATCCTGTTTGTCATACCACTAACAATAGCACACTGCTTCGATGGCTTAAGAGACTGATCAACTATTACATCAAGATCTCCTTCCTTCATGACACTATTAAGATTATTCTCATCAAAATTATAATTGTAATTCAAATTATGATAACCCACAACATTATATTGCATTTATTATAATTAAAACCAAGCTGCTATTTATCTGACCAACTCACTAAATCTAAATCAGCAGCATCCTCTTATTAGCCACCAACACCCAAGACCTTAATATCATCTGCAAGGTTAATTAATTTATTGTTATTCCTTCATTTATGTCATTCATGTAAATTAAAAAGAGGAAATGTCCTAAGACTGAGTCTTGTGGTGCCCTACTTGTGACATTAATTCAGTTTGACTGAACTCCATTTGTAACATCTGTCTGTTTTCTTCCATCCAGCCACTGTGCTATCCAATTTGCTAATTTGTCTCCCCCACACTTATAAAGATAAGTTTCTCTATAAGCCTTTTATATGGGACTTTGTCAAATGCTTTCTGAAAATATAAATATACCAAATCTACACCCTTATCTATATCTAGATATTCAGTAACATTTTCAAAGCATGTCAAAAGATCAAACGATTTGTATGACAAGATTTTCCCTTTGTAAAACCATGTTGACCATCTAATAAAATTCTAAGTTTTGTTAAATGACTTTGTAATGTATCTTTTATCAGACTTTCAAAAAACTTTTCCCACAACTGATGTAAGAACAACAGGCCAATAATAACTGGAACATCTTCTATTACCTTCCTTAAAGATAGGAGTGATATTAGCTAGTTTAGAATCTGTTGGTACTTGTCCACTGTTAAAGGACTTATGCTTATAAAAATATTGTGGCAAGTGTTTTATATGTCCAATTCTTGACTTTTTTTAAAAGCCTCAGAAAAATATCATCTGGCCCAGGGTCTTATTCTTTAAACTTCCAAGTTTTATTTTAACAAGCTCAGAATTTATGCTATTGTCTTGTTCAACTTTGTTTTCATCTATCAGTTGTTCAAGATGAGAAGAAAACTGCTAAAGTCTTCATTAGTAAAAACTGATGAAACAGCAGAATCTAATATCCTAGCTATTTATAATCATCAGAGACAAGCCTTTCTGTTCTTCACCAGGACAGCAGTAAGTCTACTGATTTACAAAGCTAAAATCAGGAGTTTTATTTCTCTTGGTGGACACAGTAGATAGCCTGATATGACTTTGCTATAAGAAAAATACACACACAAGCTTTCCTTTATCATTCCTCAAGGGTTCTATCCTATGTTACATGTAATAACATGGTTTATGTAGCATATAATAATGTGGTTTATGTGACATGTCATATTGTGATTTATGTAACATGTAACATTATCACTTGATATTTCAGTTTTATATATTATCCTTTAAAAGAAACTATTCTCATCTATTAACAGCTGAGAAACTATTATCTTTAAAACAATATTATAGACTCAAAAAAGAAGATAGCCAGTTTCTTATATTTTGTTAATTTTCCCATGATGTCATGTTAAAGAAATATGTTAGTGTGATAATGCCAAAAAAATTTCATGCTAAACTATTATATGGAAATTAACATATTAATATGTTAGAATGTTTTTACAATGGTTTAAAGCAACTATAAGGCATTGACAGATGAAGTGTTAGACTTTTCAAAAGCCAAGAAGCAGTACACAGTGATGTTAGAAAGAAAACAGAACCTGAAACCACCGCTCACCTACTGTTGCTCTGGGTTTTGTGATTTGTTTTTTAAATATCTGCAGAAAAACAAAGGAAATATCATTTTTTTAATAATTCCAAGTCACAAATATCTATTTGTTATGTATTCACACACCTACAGCTATTTATTAGTTATTTTGCTGATGTATCCATAACCAAATAACAGAAGTTATTTCAATAATTTCTCTCATAAGAAGCAATTCACTTTTACCAACAGCAGGAACATTAAGAAAAACACTTTACTAGACAAAAAGAATACGAAACTGTGGTTTTAAAAAACTAACAAAACATTACTTGTATTACAAAATTTATACAAAATAGAATTCTGTCAAACAATCCAATGTTATTACAAAGCAATATTCTATTTTGCACCAAAAAACTAAAACTGCAATACCTTCTTAAAGTAAAAGAAAGCAAGTACAAAAATAACAGTCCACACAGCTCCTACAATGGTGGCTGCCAATGTACTAGCCATACCAATTTTCATGGGAGACTGAACCTGTTGTTTGAATAAGGTAGCTTTTTGTTCATCCAAAGAGGCAGACTAGAGAACAGAAAAACATTAAAAACACATTATATTTCTGGATTTTAAACTAGACTAACTTAAATAAATAAAAACATTCACAGTTTTCAGATAGACCATTATTACACTGAAGTAATGTTTATGGATTCAAGTTTCAATTAAATGTAAAACTAATGACACTGATAATTTATTAGTATTGAGATTGTGATCTGTAGTCCAATATTACTTCCATGTTCAATGTTTGGTTGATTTAAATAACTTTGATATTCCAGTACAGTATCAGTCAAAGTTAAGTTTCTAAAACTTGATGAGGAAAAGATCTGAATTTATGGTTCCTGAACATCAATGTCATCATAAAATTTTATACATGTAGTGTTTACAAGAACTCTGAGGGTATGTACTCTTGTAGAGTTTATAAATTGCTAATGGTATTGGCACTTTTCTACTGAGTGAAAAACTAGGACAGTGCAATACAGGATAAACTTGATAATTTAGGCTTGTTTTTTAAGTTGCTATTTCAATATATCTGTGCAAAATGAGGATTTAAAAATAATTCAAGGGTAAAATAAAAAAGAAGAGAAGCAGTGTAACAATATCATTTCACCTCTTTGAAGAAAACTCTCACCTGTCATAACATAAAGAATAACACACACACATTAAATTAATATCATTAAGAGAAAGGTGCTTAACTTACCTCACTGAGCCATGCTATTGGGATAAGTACATCATTTATTTTTTGTAGACTTCTGTAACATGAAAAGTGAGGAATTAAAACCTTCATATTACAGTAAGTTTCAAGAAGAAAAACAGTTTTGGAGTAAGAAAATCTTTGCTTTCAATAGTTAAGATAAAATTTGAATGTAAACAACACATATCACTACAACACAGATAGAGGATTGTTTTGGAAATTTTATCAAATAAAGTCTTAGCACAAGCTTGGTTAAAGATTAAGTACAACACAGGTTTGGCTAATTTGAATTGATAAAACAGGTTGATATGTTTACAACTGAATTAAAGAATTAGGCACCAAGAACCTACTCTATCGGAGGAGTTCTTTTGACATTTAAACTGAGTTGAATTCTTTTGCGAGCATTCAGCACCAAGCCAGTCATCTGCAAAGAGTGAATATTGTCAGTAAAAGTAATTGTTACTTACTTACAATAGCAAGCACTATATTAAAAACATTAGGTTCAGATTATTTGGTAATTTATAAAACTATCTTAAAGTTCTATATAAACTAAAAAAATCATTAAATAAACAAACATCCTCTTACTGGTTCAATGTCAAGAAAAGTCTGGTGCTGTTCTTTCACTGGGTTTAATCCTACTACACCTTCTATATACTCTTTTGAACCTTGGTAAAAGTGGGGAGCAGATGCAACAACTGGTGCTCCTACAAATGAAGTAAAATTCTGAAAAAAATCTCAATAAATTATAACATAAGAAGAAACAACTTCACACACTAGTTCTTAAAAAGTTCTTTCTCTCAGTGATCACTTTTGAAGTTATCTACTGGAAGAAATTAGGAGTGTCTTAATTTATTCAAAGTTCTATTATATGGGTTTAATGACTTGAAAGGATTGTTTTGTTTAGAAAGAAATAATAAAACAACCAGTGTCCTACTTATGTGATTATAATACACCAATAACCATATAAACAGTAATGTACTTTTTATTTTGCATTTTCTGAATTACGAGAAAGAATGTTTTAAAAACTGTTATTCAAAAATAAAGAATATATTTTAATAAGAGAATGAAAAATTTAAATATGAAAATAAAACCAATGCATCACACATGTGCCTTTTAGTAAAAGGAATGAAGTAATTTTAAGTACTGTTATATCTAGAATTGTAAGTAAAGTAACATTTATATATAAACACTTTAAGAGAGACAGTTGAGCTTATGTTAACAAAAAAACCTAAAAAACTTACAGAACTCATATTTTTGATTAAATATTAATAAATACAATAAGAAAGTGAAAGATAACAATCCTTCAGAGAAAGAGTAAAAAACTCAAGCTAACAATAAATCAATCAAACATTAACTTCACTTATGAGTTATATAGTCAATGTAACAAATTATAAGTAGCTGTAGTTTAAATGTGCAAACTTACTGTGCTTACATGTAGTTAAACCAACAACAGTATGAAAGTAGTTGTGCCCAGTCATAAAGAAACTGTGGTGATGTGAATATATTCTAATAAAACAGGTTTTTATTCAACAGAGTAATAAATTATAATTAGCTGTAGTTTAAATGTTGAAACTTACCATTCTTACATGTAGTTAAATCAATAGCCCCAGCATGTAAACACTTCTTATCATCCTTACAGAAACACTGGTTATCTGGATTTGTTCTAGGATTAGCAAACAGCTTAGCAGGAGTTGTGAAGCGATATGCTTTAATACCTAATATGTTAACTTCTCTTTCATACTCCAGGTACAAGGACCTGAAAATTAAATTAGTAATAAGTGCTTGTATGTAGTACCTACACAACATAGTACAATCTTTATGTTATCCACACAGGACAGTACTAAATATCTGTAAGATAACTAAAGAAAACATTACTAGTTATCTTTATGTTATCTACACAGGACAGTACTAATTATCTTTACGTTATCTACACAGGACAGTACTAATTATCTTTACGTTATCTACACAGGACAGTACTAATTATCTTTACGTTATCTACACAGGACAGTACTAATTATCTTTACGTTATCTACACAGGATAGTACTAATTATCTTTACATTATCTACACAGGACAGTACTAATTATCTTTACATTATCTACACAGGACAGTACTAATTATCTTTATGTTATCAACTCAGGACAGTACTAATTATCTTTACGTTATCTACACAGGATAGTACTAATTATCTTTACGTTATCTACACAGGACAGTACTAATTATCTTTACATTATCTACACAGGACAGTACTAATTATCTTTATCTTATCTACACAGGACAGTACTAATTATCTTTATGTTATCAACTCAGGACAGTACTAATTATCTTTATGTTATCTACTCAGGACAGTTGTAATAAACTTCATGTTACTTAAACAGGACAGTATTAAATAGACATGGCAGTCCTAAGTATGTTTATATTATGTACACAAGACAATACGAAGTATTTTTACATTATTTTCAAGAGACAGTACTTCATATTCAAAGTTTCATGTCTCTCTAAAATAGCATAAATGGTTTCAACTTACCGGCACAAGTCAGTGCTAAAAACATAAAGGACATCCTTCTTATCAACGTGAGGTGGAAACTGACCGCCATCTACAAGAGATGTATAACACTTGTTTTTCAGATTAGTAAAAAAAAAAATATTTAAGTTACAGATTACTTTCTATGTCCTAAAACACATTAGTTTATAGCAAGAGTTCTTATAGTTAACAACTTAAAAGAATCTTATTCACTACCTAACACAACAATATAGGTATCAAAATAACAGGAACACAAAAATATTCATTACAAAATATAGCTACAAACAATAACACAACTGTTTATAAATTATCAATACTAAAACAATCATTACAATACATAGCTACAAACAACAACACAATATTTAGTAAATTATCAATACTAAAACAATCACCACAATACATAGCTATAAACAACAACACAATTTTTAGTAAATTATCAATACTAAAACAATCACCACAATACATAGCTACAAACAACACAACATTTAGTAAATTACCAATACTAAAACAATCATCAAAATACATGGCAACAACATTTAGTAAATTATCAATATTAAAACATTCATCACAATACATAGCTACAAACAACAACACAACATTTAGTAAATTATCAACACTCAAACAATCATCACAATACACAGCTATAAACAACAACACAATTTTTAGTAAATTATCAATCCTAAAACATTCCTCACAATACATAGCTACAAACAGCAACACAATTTTTAGTAAATTATCAATACCAAAACAATCATCACAATAAATAGCTATAAACAACAACACAATTTTTAGTAAATTATCAATTCTAAAATATTCATCACAATACACAGCTACAGACAGCAACACAACTTTTAGTAAATTATCAATACCAAAACAATCATCACAACACATAGCTACAAACAAGAAGAATGTTAAGTATAACACCAATACTAAAACATAAAAATACCAATATAATAAAAATGAAATGATAATTAGCATAACAACAAAGAATTTATAGAATACATACACAGCACAAATATTTTAGTTCACTCACCTGTTCCATTGATCATATTGCAATATTTAGAGCCCCAGTATGGTAGAAACCTAAAATAATTTGTCTTTTATTTAAAATCTCGAATAAGATAAACAATTTGTGTTAGACAAAATCTTTAAATAAACCTAAAGCAATAGATTTGATTCTTCAGTGATGAGATTTAATCCAAATAATCAACGATGATAACTTGAAACAGTAACATGATGTAAAGTGTAAGATTTAAACTGTTTTTGTACCACTGAGTGAATAAGTTTGGATTATTTGATAAAAATACAACCACCTTCATTCCATGTACTGATAAGAAACAATATATTTCTTTAGAACTATTTGCTACAGTACTAGCTACGTCTACTTCTGGGTGTATCTTCATAACAGAAATTCCAAGACTAATTGAACCTATGCCTAAATCACCTCTAAACTTACTAACAATATTTTCCTCATATACTGAAAACAAACACAAACTACCAACCCACTTTTTAGTATACTAACTGAATACCTCACTGACTGGCACTGAATTGTTTAATTAATTAACTCACCCCTTTGATGATTCAATCACTAACTACTTCACTAATTTATATTGTATGCTTGTTTCTGCATACTTCATACAATTTCTACATAAACACCATGCTCACTCTAGAAAACAAACATCTAAATTAAAATATCAAAAATAGCTAACAACACTATGAAAAACGGAAAATTATTGCATCTAAATAACATATCCCAAAAACTAAAATGTTTATTATTTATTACTCTTGTAGCTAAAATACAACAGAATTTTTATGTTCAGCCAATATTTGCAAAGAAGATAAAGAAGAATAAAGAAAATGTATTTTATTATTAACATTTTTAGGAAGTTAAAAAATTATAGAAGTTATAATTTTCCTGTACTTGAAATATATTTTGACAAGAAATTACCTCCTTTCACATAAATAGCCATTCTCATTTAGTGCTGCCCTCTATATGCAAAAACGTTTTGCATGCTACAAGCCTTGAAGCTCCCACTTATCTTTTAAGCGACTGATTAATCTTGCTTAAAAATCATCATGTGACAACCTTCCACCAATAAGAATGTGGCACACCATCCAGATGCACGTGACTCACTCCACTGAATTATTCCAAATTATCACTTGAATTCTGGCAGAAAATGGAAGCAATGATTTTCAGTGTGAGAAGAGGTGAATACCCATCAGAAATACTGACAAATTAATTTACAATGCAGTATTTTACCTTGTCTCATATAAGTAGCTAAAATCCACACTTAACAGATGAAGGGACCTGGTGCAAGGGAAAGAATGGATGAAGCAACTTTCAAAAGCATGTAAAGAACACTCCCAAAAAGTAAATCCTCCTAGTAGAAGATCATACATGGGATACTGCACCACTTCTGTACCAGGAATACTATCTGCCCATCATGGAAAGATGTCATATATATATGGGCTGAAAGACAGAAGAGTACATCCAAGTGGGAAAGAAATATGGCAGGATAGGGACCTGAACCATATGATAATTATTAAACTTAATCCTACAAAATATAAGAGTGGGTTGGATGAAAAGAATGTGCCCCTAGGTGCAGAGTGGCTATGACACAACAGACCAAACAAGGCAAGTCAGATACTTCCAAAATCCCTGATGCTTGGAACCAACATTTACATGGAATACACTGAGGATCATAAAGTCAGCAAGTCAACTGACATCTATGTGGGAAAGAGGAAGTCTCATACTCTCTAACCCATAAGCAGAGCACATGATAACAATGTGAAAAAGTAACTGATAAATGCATAAACCCAAGATTTGACATAAAAAAGATGTCTGTGTAACATAAACCATCTCATTCAAGTTTAAAATGGCAGGAACTACTCCAAGTCCAGTAACATCACTGGAATAATACAAACATCAAGAAACAGTGGAAGAGGACAAACACAAGTAATCCACAAGTACTTTCACGAAGAACCACAAGAACTGGTGGTAGAACAAGAATATACAGACATGTTGACATCTGTAATATACAGGACTTATACAGAAGACAGAATTAAAAAAAGGAACTTGCCCCTGGGAAATAAGAGATATATATATTAAAAGGCAACTTACCCAATCACAGTCTCATAAAACAGTGTGACGTGAAACACTTGTGTGACGGTACCTCAACAACAAAAAAATTACAAAAAGCAGAGAATGGGAGATAAAGATAGGAAACATAGACCCAGTGCTCAATAGATGAAGAAAATAGAAAGCTGGTGATGACTGAAGTGATGACAGAAGTGATGAAAAAAGAAGCAAATAATAAAAGACAAATCAAATCACAATCCAAACCCAATGTGTAAGGGAGGAAGATTTGTCTGTTTTTTTGTTTGTTTTTTTAATTTCATGCAAAACTACACGAGGACTATCCATGCTAGATGTCCCTAATTTAGCAGTGTGAGACTAGAGAGTAGACAGCTAGTCATTACTACCCACTACCAACTCCTGGACTGCTATTTTACCAACAAATAGTGAGATTGACTATCACAATATAACACCCCACAACAGAAGGGGGGGGGACCTTGTTTGGTGTCATGAGTGGAAACAAGTATTAAACATAAAGCAACCAACAGCATGAACAGGTTAGAAAAGCTTATCTAACAAAAAAAAGTATTAAACATAAAACAACACACAGCATGTACTAATTAGTCAAACTTATCTAACAAAAAAAAGTATTAAACATAAAACAACACACAGCATGTACTGGTTAGAGAAGCTTATTTAACAGAAAGAAGTATTAAACATAAAGCAACCCACAGCATGCACTGGTTAGAGAAGCTTATCTAACAGAAAGAAGTATTAAACATAAAGCAACCCACAGCATGCACTGGTTAGAGAAGCTTATCTAACAGAAAGAAGTATTAAACATAAAGCAACCCACAGCATGCACTGGTTAGAGAAGCTTATCTAACAGAAAGAAGTATTAAACATAAAGCAACCCACAGCATGCACTGGTTAGAGAAGCTTATTTAACAGAAAGAAGTATTAAACATAAAGCAACCCACAGCATGCACTGGTTAGAGAAGGTTACTAACAGAAAGAAGTATTAAACATAAAGCAACCCACAGCATGCACTGGTTAGAGAAGCTTATCTAACAGAAAGAAGTATTAAACATAAAGCAACCCACAGCATGCACTGGTTAGAGAAGCTTATCTAACAGAAAGAAGTATTAAACATAAAGCAACCCACAGCATGCACTGGTTAGAGAAGCTTATCTAACAGAAAGAAGTATTAAACATAAAGCAACCCACAGCATGTACTGGTTAGAGAAGCTTATTTAACAGAAAGAAGTATTAAACATAAAGCAACCCACAGCATGCACTGGTTAGAGAAGCTTATTTAACAGAAAGAAGTATTAAACATAAAGCAACCCACAGCATGCACTGGTTAGAGAAGCTTATTTAACAGAAAGAAGTATTAAACATAAAGCAACCCACAGCATGCACTGGTTAGAGAAGCTTATCTAACAGAAAGAAGTATTAAACATAAAGCAACCCACAGCATGCACTGGTTAGAGAAGCTTATTTAACAGAAAGAAGTATTAAACACAAAGTAACCCACAGCATGCACTGGTTAGAGAAGCTTATTTAACAGAAAGAAGTATTAAACATAAAAGCAACCCACAGCATGCACTGGTTAGAGAAGCTTATTTAACAGAAAGAAGTATTAAACATAAAGCAACCCACAGCATGCACTGGTTAGAGAAGCTTATTTAACAGAAAGAAGTATTAAACATAAAACAACACACAGCATGCACTGGTTAGAGAAGCTTATTTAACAGAAAGAAGTATTAAACATAAAACAACACACAGCATGTACTGGTTAGAGAAGCTTATCTAACAGAAAGAAGTATTAAACATAAAGCAACCCACAGCATGCACTGGTTAGAGAAGCTTATCTAACAGAAAGAAGTATTAAACATAAAGCAACCCACAGCATGCACTGGTTAGAGAAGCTTATCTAACAGAAAGAAGTATTAAACATAAAGCAACCCACAGCATGCACTGGTTAGAGAAGCTTATCTAACAGAAAGAAGTATTAAACATAAAGCAACCCACAGCATGCACTGGTTAGAGAAGCTTATCTAACAGAAAGAAGTATTAAACATAAAGCAACCCACAGCATGCACTGGTTAGAGAAGCTTATCTAACAGAAAGAAGTATTAAACATAAAGCAACCCACAGCATGCACTGGTTAGAGAAGCTTATCTAACAGAAAGAAGTATTAAACATAAAGCAACCCACAGCATGTACTGGTTAGAGAAGCTTATTTAACAGAAAGAAGTATTAAACATAAAGCAACCCACAGCATGCACTGGTTAGAGAAGCTTATTTAACAGAAAGAAGTATTAAACATAAAGCAACCCACAGCATGCACTGGTTAGAGAAGCTTATTTAACAGAAAGAAGTATTAAACATAAAGCAACCCACAGCATGTACTGGTTAGAGAAGCTTATCTAACAGAAAGAAGTATTAAACATAAAGTAACCCACAGCATGCACTGGTTAGAGAAGCTTATTTAACAGAAAGAAGTATTAAACATAAAGCAACCCACAGCATGCACTGGTTAGAGAAGCTTATTTAACAGAAAGAAGTATTAAACATAAAGCAACCCACAGCATGCACTGGTTAGAGAAGCTTATCTAACAGAAAGAAGTATTAAACATAAAGCAACCCACAGCATGCACTGGTTAGAGAAGCTTATTTAACAGAAAGAAGTATTAAACACAAAGTAACCCACAGCATGCACTGGTTAGAGAAGCTTATTTAACAGAAAGAAGTATTAAACATAAAGCAACCCACAGCATGCACTGGTTAGAGAAGCTTATTTAACAGAAAGAAGTATTAAACATAAAGCAACCCACAGCATGCACTGGTTAGAGAAGCTTATTTAACAGAAAGAAGTATTAAACATAAAGCAACCCACAGCATGTACTGGTTAGAGAAGCTTATCTGACAGAAAGAAGTATTAAACATAAAGCAACCCACAGCATGCACTGGTTAGAGAAGCTTATTTAACAGAAAGAAGTATTAAACATAAAGCAACCCACAGCATGTACTGGTTAGAGAAGGTTACTAACAGAAAGAAGTATTAAACACAAAGTAACCCACAGCATGTACTGGTCAGACATGCTTATCTAACAAAAAGAAGTATTAAACATAAAGCAACCCACAATATATACTGATTAGAGAAGCTTATCTAACAGAAAGAGGTATTAAACATAAAGCAACCAACATTTTCTGGATTTAGTAAGCTAGTTTAATGTACATTTATTTAGTTGTGACACACATAAATAAAAGAAATGGTCTTACTACTGCTTTAACTATCTGGGATAAAACAAAAAATAACACTTAAGTAGCATGTAAAATAGAAAATATTATGTGTTTAATTCTGACCTACAGATCTATTTTGTAAATTACTTAAATAAAATAGATAATAATTCACCTGATTCACCATCTAGCAGTTGTTATTCACGAAAATTGATGACCTATATATAAAACAGCTAGATAACTATTACATTCATCTTTTAATTCTTATGATAATCACTTGTTTCCATTGTATTTAAGGCATCAGTCTACTTTGTGATGGCATACTAACAGGATGAGAATGACCGACCTTGCAGGCTGTTTGTTTATTATATTATCAAATTAAAATTATTTTTATTTTGGAGTTGTTCCAATGAGCAGAGTGAAGATCAGATGGCTTCTGACCAACCCTGGTTTCAATTACATTCTAACTGTTTAATTATCTTAGTTAAATAACAACCACAGTAAATGAAAACATTATGTCTGTCACATCTCAGCTGCTGTGAATAGTACTGGTAGGCTTCACTTTATAAACAGAAGTAGTGTGGTTGATCTGTTGTAATATATTAGGTTGAGGAATAATTTGTGAGCATTTTTAAATAATTTCATTCAAGCATTACATGCAAGACTATACAATACTTCAATGCATGAACACATTACACCCAAAACATTTATTATGATACTTTATTTCATGTAATACCTAGGTATATAGTATGCATTGTTTTAAACGAAATTGCAAGAAATTAAATGCGAAAAGCAGATGGTGTCAAAAATGCTCGATTTTGTCCACTTGACATTCCATTTAATGAGCTGAAAATGAAAGCAAAAATTAAAGACATATGAAAATCAAACACACCATCTATTAGAGCAAAAAATTATCTACCAAATGACATGAAATATTTTGCGAAAGCATTTCATTTATAAATATATTTTTTTAACTTGAATAAACGCTCACAAATTATTCCTCAACCCAATATTTCTTTCTGCTTTCTCTTTGGGGTTCTTAGAATTAATAATAAAATATTAGCACTTACTTTTTATTTTTCCATGTGTTAACAACTGTGAATTTACTTGAGTCACCTATTCCAGTAAAAACTGAAAAAACTCCACTTGTTGTGTCATTTTTCTATAAAAAATAACATAAAAACATTACATTCTTTATCTGACACTGGAAGTTGAAAAAATTATAAAATAAACCTTTCTTTTCTAGATTGCTTTAAGTAATACTCATTTATAAAGTGAAATCAGACTATTAACAAACAACTAATTTCTTCACTTTCCTATTTAATATAAGTGCAGGGGAACTTTAATAACTGCTGTATGTGACAAACTAACTTATAATTCAATCTTCAATAAACATACTCCATAGAAAAGACCAAAGGTGTTGTTGGGAAGCAAGTGAGGCAGTTTGACAAAAGGTTGTACTAGTCTGCTTAAATCCTTCAGTAATCGAACTTCATATCCATGAAAAAGAATTTGTTGAACCATTCGTTTTATAATCAATTCTTCCTTGTAATGCTTCAGTAAGGAACTGAGAATTGGCATGAAAAGTGGTTGAATAATTCTTGAAATTCTTTCTGTTGCTATTTTGGCAATACCCTAAAAATAGTAAAAATTACTAGTTTTGAACAAATATCAATAATACAAGAAATTATATGTTACTTAAGTAAATGGGAAGTAACTAAGAAATACAATTACAATAATTATAACAATTTGCTTCATTATTTACCTGCTCAGATTCAACCTTAATCTGATAGTTAATGGAACCATTCACTGAATTTTGTTAGTCTTTAATACACACTTAGTTATACACCAACCTGCTTGCTAGTTCTCGAAGACTCCTGAAGATACCAAACTGTTTATTTTAAGAGTTAACATTTAATTCAGTTAGCTATCTAATATTTAATGATTATTTTGTTTTCATAACAAGAGTGTTAAAAACTGATTATTTTAAAAGTGATAATTGTAACAAGTTCATTACGTTACTCGGTAAGAGTCATATGTTGTGTGTGTGGTTCAGTTATAATAATCTGACATCACATTACTCAAACATTCTGCATTGTTGTCATTGCTTAAGTCAGTATTGTTACATTATAACGTCTCATAGCTTGTAGAAAGTTCTTGGCTTTAGTTGGATAATAAGTGAGAGCATATTAAGTGAAGTTAATAAAAGTGAAGTCAGACTGTGTGATTGTTAATTTAGCCAAAATGAGTGATATTTTAAAGTAAGTTCCATAAATTAGCAGATGTAAAAAAAATAATTCATCTTGTCAATTGGATTTTAAAGTAACTGAATCAGCCTGTCTGGACTTTTGACAATAAAGGAGAATTGTTTAGAATTTTAAAGCGAGTGGATTGTGTGCTCTTTGTTTATTGTTCAAATTTATTTGGCATCTGCAAAAAAATTATGCATTGGTAAACAGCAATAGAAGCAGACATAAACAACAGTGGAAGTAGGCCTATATTTGAGAGGGTATAGTGATGGCAAAAATACTGAATTTCACAACTATACTATTTAAACACGTTAACAAATATTTGATAAATGGAGAAAATGGTCAACGTCTTGGGTCAAAAGACAGTGATCTATAAGAGTTTTTTAAACAGCAAAAAGATCTAGAAAGTGAGGAACATAAACAAAGAAGAGAAGAAGAAGAAAAATGAGAGAAAGAAGAGACTAGGAACAGAGAGGGGGGAGAGATGATAAGAGCACAAACTGAGATTGTAAAGCTCAACCAACAGAAAGGAGGAGGATCCAAGAATGACAATGGGGTCAGGGCCAGCCAACCCAAGTTGCCCAGATTTAATGAATAGAAAAATAACATGGATGCTTTCCTGGAGAGGTATGAAAAAATTGCCCAAAGTCAGAAATGGAACAAAAAGGACAGAGCTATCTTTCTCAGCCCATTTCTCATAGGAAAAGGCCAACAGGTATATGCTAGCATGATGTAAAGTTAGAAGTGACCTGAGTAAGGCTTTTTTTTTCAGAGAAGTCAATCCTGACACTGGAGAAACTGGATTTCAAATTGTGGCACATCTACTGTGATACCTTACAAGATGGACTGACATGATCAAGTGTGGAATTAGTTCTGAGGGGCTGACAGATCTAGTAATACATGAACAGTTTATGATAACGTGCTCAACTGACATGTCACTGTTACTAAAGGACAGAGTCCCAAAAATGTGAATGAGATGAGAATAGTATAACATCATAGAGGAAGTATAACAAGTAAGTTTAAGAATAGCTACATTAAGTCAAAACCAATGGTGGCTCATCAAAAACAGGAGTACACCAAAAGTTAACAAACAAATAGGAGAAGGGATACTATATTTGTTATAAAATAAAACACACTGGATGCAAATTTATCATCAACAAGCAACAACAGAAATCTCAACAAAAACAGCAGCTGTAGCTAACTGCAAATATGGTGCTGACAAGAAACAAGAAAAGAGTGACCATGGATGCTGCTGCCAGAAGAAACAAAGTCAAGAAAACATGTCAGGTCCACCACAAGAAGGAAGTGCTATTTCCATCATTAAATACATGACTAAAAATGTCAGCTCAAATTAGCAAATAGATCAATAGTGCCAGTAGTGATTGGAGTGTGTTACAAATACCAAGAGGTGCCAACAAATCACAATATGCCAATAGGTAAATGCTATGTTAGGGACAAGAAGGTGAAGGTCCTGTGAGATACATAGTTTGTAAACAGTTCTAGGCCTAGGTTGAGCAATGTGTGTGTGTGTGTATATATATATATATATATAGTGACCAAGTGAGCAGAAGTTAAATGAAGTTACAAAAGGTTAATTAGTTCAGTCATAATGGGTGATATTTTAAAATGTGTTTCACAGTTTAACAGAGATAAGGAGAATACTTTGTCTTGTTAAAGTAACTGAATCAGTCTGTGTGGCCTTTAATGAAAGGAGACAATTATTTAAAGTTATGGATACGACTGTGGTAGCCCACAAGGTAATGTAAGTGTATCTGTCACATATTGTGCAGTAAGAAACAGTAGAGAGAAATAATTCATCTTGTCAATTGATTCTAAAGTAACTGAATCACCGGGTGTGGACTTCTAACAATAGAAAAGAATTAAGATGTTTAAGTACAACTGTTATATCTTAGAGTGTAAAAGGTTTTTGTACATATGCTGGACTTGTTTTGAATAAACGTTATTTTAAAAAAGTGAACTGTGTGCTGTCCCTCTGAGTAGTTCACACAGAAAATCAATAATTTAACCTGCAATTACAATACACTGAGTGTTAAAAAAGGGATAAGAATACCCTCAATATTCAAATTAAACCAGCTGCTGAGTTCCTCAGTGTATAATTTAACCCACATTTACTATATACTAGGTGTTAAAAAAGGAATAAACATACCCTCAGTATTAAAATTAAACCAACTGCTGAGTTTCTCTGTGTATAATATAACCTGCATTTACCCTACACTAAGTATTAAAAAAGGCATAAACATACCCTCAGTATTCAAATTAATCTAACTGCTAAGCTCATCTGTGTAGTTCACACAGAAAATGAATAATTTAGCCTGCATTTACTATACAGTGAGTTTAAAAAAAAACATAAGCATACCATCAATATTCAAATTAAACCAGCTGCTGAGTTCCTCTGTGTATAATTTAACCTATATTTACGATACACCGAGAGTTAAAAAAGGAATAAACATAACTTTAATATTCAAATCAAACTGCTGAGTAGATCACACACAAAATGAATAATTTAACCTGCAATTACAACACACTGATAAAAAAAAGGGATAAGCATACCCTCAATATTCAAATTAAACCAGCTGTGGAGTTCCTCTGTGTATAATTTAACCCACATTTACCATATACTGGGTGTTAAAAAAGGAATATACATACCCTCAATATTAAAATTAAACCAACTGCTGAGTTCCTCTGTGTATAATTTAACCTGCATTTACCCTACACTAGATGTTAAAAAAAGGCATAAACATACACTCAGTATTCAAATTAAACTAACTGCTGAGCTCCTCTGTGTAATTCACACAGAAAATGAATAATTTAACCTGCATTTACTATACATTGACTTTTAAAAAAAGGATAAGCATACCCTCAATATTCAAATTAAACCAGCTGCTGAGTTCCTCTGTGTAATTCACAAAGGAAATGAATAATTTAACTTGCATTTATGACACACTGGGTATTAAAAAAGGAATAAACATACCCTCAATATTAAAATTAAATCAACTGCTGAGTTTCTCTGTGTATAATGTAAACTACATTTATAAACACTGGGTGTTAAAAAAGGCATAAACATACCCTCAGTATTCAATTTAAACTAACTGCTGAGCTCCTCTGTGTAGTTCACACAGAGAATGAGTAATTTAACCTGCATTTTTTATACAGTGAGTTTTAAAAAAGGGATAAGCATACCATCAATATTCAAATTAAACCAGCTGCTGAGTTGATCTGTGTATAATTTAACCTACATTTACAATACACTGGGTGTTAAAAAAGGCATAAACTTAAAACTGCACAATGGTAATGAATTTCACAAAAATAAATTGGTAATTTGAGTAGTTTCAGGTATAATATTAATTACATTTAATTTTCACATTTTAGAAAAGCTATATATTTACCAGTAATGGTGCATTCACCACATATACCATTTCCTCCTGGGTTCCAATGGACAGATCTGGCTGGAACACATAAGTTTTAACATCCTTGTACTGAATGGTTCCTTGTTTCTCATCCCAGCCAACAATTTCCTTTTTCCTAGTTTGTCTAGCCATGAGGAAGAACCAAAATACTGAAAATATATCTTACAGAACTTGTTCAAAAAGGAGAAAATAACTATGAGATGTTTCTGAACAATGCAGTTGGTGGTCTTTAAACTCTTTAGTATAATCCATAATTACACTACAATCCCACAGTAAAATCCAAACCACACTATAACATTACAGCAGAATGCTCACAATTAATAATAATGTATATAAACTGCTTTGGTCTGAGAGACACTTAATGTTGTGTATAGGTTATTTTAGTCCAAGGTGCATTTAATATGATATATAAATTGTTCTGGTCTACAAGTTACATTTAATGTTGTGTATACATGGTATTGGTTTGCATAACGTGTCTGATTCTTCACAGTGATTGGATATTGTATAATGTGTCTGATTCTTCAAGTGATTGGATATTGTATAATGTTTTGATTCTTCAAGTGATTGGATATTGGATAATGTTTTTGAACATTTAACAGTTTGTTAATATATTTACATCCTAAAGGATTTTTTTAAAACTTACACAGGTACTATATTATTCTTTCAGAGTCAAGTTTGCCATATTCATTTTTGTAGTAATGAAGTTTATCCTCTCAAGAATGTCACCTGCCTCCATTCTCCAGGTTTTTATAATAGAGGTCCTATATTGTAAAATGTGGTGAGCTTTTTACACCAGCCTGATATTGAGAGGTAAGCCTCACAACTGCACATCAACAATAATAGAAATATGTAATGGGACAGTAAAGAATGAAGTGCTAGTGTTGACAAGTAGGCCTCACAACCATACAACAATAATAGTAAGATGTAATGGAATAATATAAAATAAAATGCTAATTTTGAGAGGTATGAGAACCAACTATGCAACAATAATAATGATAACATGTAATGAAATAGTATAGAATTATGTGCTGCTTTTGAGAAGTAGGCCTTGTAATCATACAACAACAGTACATGTGAGATGGTAAAGAAAGGTGTTCTTTAAATGATTATCAACTTATTAAAACAGTAAATCTGTGTTTAAACACACATAACACATATTTTTCTACCCTGTTGACTTACACTGTAAAAGTTGATCACTTACATATGTGCTTTGCTCAGGCCCCCTTGTTTTCACCTATGTTGATGTGTTGAAAGTACACATTTGTTTCATATAAAACAGAAATTTGGCTTAACATGAGAAAATTGTACATTTGTTCTTTGTTAACAGAAATATAGTTTCACATGTGTAAATTTTACAGTTGTTTCTTTAAAGATAGAATATAGTTTAAGGTGATAAAATTGTACACTTGTTTCTTTGATAACAGAAAGACAGCTTAACATCTTGAAAGTATATAAATTTCTTTGAAAACATGTTAAAGATATGTTATTATTCTTTCTTTTTTGTTTGGAAAATCAGCTCAGAAGAACTTACTTAAAAGTGTATGGTCCTATTTCTTTCACAACAGGCTTAGCACCCTCATTCATCACATCTAATGGATTGGTGATGTTGAAAATAAAAAACTTCACATAGATGGGTACAGGTATGTTCTTCCAGTTTTCAAAAGTTGAAGTTCCATTGTCTAACACAAGGTACTGAAAACACAAGCATCGTAAGCAAAATTACTAAACATAATTTCAAAAATATACTATCTTGTCAATATAATAAACAAACTACAACTTACTTGACCTATATTTGAAGTAGAGTAAATTACACAGTGGAATTTACATTACCTGGCCATGGCCGAATATACAGGGCAGGTCAAATGTTACTTTATATTTGGTATGCTACAGTTCACACTAATGAAAATATAATCATGCCAACAGAAACAAATTTAAGAATTCTTTGTTTCTAAGTAATGATACTAAACTATTTCCTAAATGAAACAACAATATATTAACTTTTCGTATGATACCTCTATTTTATAACAATTACCTCTCCTTAAAAAAAACTAAAAACTAAAATTTATACTTATAGTCAAAAGATATTGAACACATACTGGTTTTTGGCTATCATATCTGAATAAAATACTTGTAATATTTTGAAACACAAGTGCCATTTCTATTTTACACATATCAGCTACATTGTTTGTTGTTAGAAGTTAAGCACAAAACTACACAATGGACTATCTGTGCTCTGCCCACCATAGGTATCAAAACCTGCTTTCTTGTATAGTTAGTCTACAAATATACCATAGTGCTGCAAGAAGACATCAGTTACAAAAAAATGTGTCTACTTGCACAGTGTGAAAGTTGCTATTTTGCTACATAGGTGCTAGTCTCGTTCATAAAAATAAAAGCAAACCACAACTAGGTGTGTAACAGTACACTGAATTAGTGATAGACAATGATTATAAACTTTCCAATGGCAAAACTTAGAAATGATAAAAAAATCTCCTATAATATCATCAACTATCAATAGTTTACAATGTTGATTATTTTTCCCATTCTATTCATTTTATTTAAGCCATTTTACAGTAATTTTCCCTTGTTTCAGACTGGTTTTATAGTCTCTACTTGCCTATAAGACTAAAACTGTGGGTATGACACACCAGCCACTAGTAGTATTGCTTGCTGTATGAACTGAGCTCATATTGGACAATCACTGTTACTACAATTTCAAATTTATTAAGCATATATTCATGAAAATTAGCAAACTTTTTATAACGTGAAGAGTATGTTTTATACTAAAAGTCAAATTTTTAAAATAAAGGACTTGCATGAAATGAAAAAAAATTCATAACAGGTAACTTTACAAGTTGTAGTGTGGGGGTTCATGGATAGCATATTTATTTTTATGGGTAAGTCCATAATTTTACAAGTTGTGGTGTGGGGGTGTATGGACAACATACTTATTTTTATAGGCAAGTCCATAACTTTAGAAGTTGTAGTGTGGGGGTTCATGGACAACATACTTATTTTTATAAGCAAGTCCATAACTTTAGAAGTTGTAGTGTGGGGGTTCATGGATATCATATTTCTTTTTATTTTAGAGTTTTTATCTTTTTTAGCATACAAATACATCACTGTTGGTACATTTAAACTCTAATAACTGATTCAGTTGTTACATAAGCCAGCATGCTGATGCTTGCTCATGAGAGAGGATTACTGTCCACCTCTGACAGATAATGATAGAGGTGAAAATTTGGTAAGAACCGTGTTGATCATGGAAATAATCAGCTGGACCACTAGAGTTGATACTCACTTCAACTGACATTGGGTAAGTTGCTACAGTAAAAATAACGTATAATGTATATCCAAAAATACACATCTAACATTACAATACTAATGACATTGGATACAATAAAACACTACAATCACCTGACAGTGGACAAAATAACACACTAGAATTGCATGACAGTGGACACAATAACATACTACCATCACTTTACAGTTCACACAATAACACAATACAATCACCTAACAGTGGACACAATTTCACATTACAACTAATTGGCAATGGACACAATTACTACAACTAACTGACAATGCACACAATTACACATTATAACTAACTGGAAAAGACATGTTTAACGCTGTTTATTTTCTCAATCGATCCTACATCTGTTTATAGTGAAGAGGTAAACTGTGGGAACTTTAAAGGACAATATAGCTTAATACAAAATGTCTTATATGCTTATGACAAGAAAGACCTCAGCAGTTTATATAATATTTTACTAGGGCCCAAGTTGAAAAAAAAAAAGCGAACTGACTAACTGGTGTATAAATATCTATTGTAACATTCTTATCAATGTTATAGGTGTAGCTACCAGTTTAACTGACAATTTTGATTTCATTGTTGTAATTGTAATTTTGTAATTGCTCTAAGTTGTAATTGGCCACACATTTTCTTCACACCTAAGGTATTTTTGATTAGAAATGTTATAACATGACAACTAACCTACATCTACAGACGAAGAGGGCTTTCGCCCAGTACCACAACTCATCAGGCCGGCTGATATACAACAGACAAATTAGTGATCTAGTTGCTATATATACACAGTATATTTATTTATTTATATATACTGTGGTCAGTTTTCATGAAAAACAATGGTTATGGTGTGAATCAGAATAGGCAAGTGAATTATAATTATCATCATTTATATTGATATAAATCTTCCACAAATAATATTTCTTTCATAAAATAATAATATTTATTTAATTTTAACACTGTTTATTTGTCATTATTTTATTCGAGTTAACAACGCTGCAATTCATAAGAACCAACAAGCTAGTTTCTTTTTCCTGTAGTAGATCATCTCGTGAACAAAAGAAAAATACGGTAGTAATTCTAAGAACCTATTGTTCCAGTAGTGGGACATGCAGTAAACAACAAAAAATATACGATAGTAATTCTAAAAAAACCTATTGTTCCCGTAGTAGGGTCATGTAGTGAACAGGAGAAAACTACAGTAGTAATTATTCTAAGAACCCCTTATTCTTTTAGTGGGTCATGTAGTGAACACGAAAAAAATGTACTAATTCCAAGAACCCAGTGTTCCCGGGGTGGATCATGTAGGCAATGAGAGAAATCTACAGTAGTATTTCTAAGAACTTGTTGTACCCGAACTGGGTTATATAGTGTTTGTTTGTTTGTTTTTGAATTTATTGCAAAGCTTCACGAGGACTATACTGTCAAAAGTATAGAATAAAAATAAACACAACAAAAACACAACTCGTAGTCTTTACGAAATTGACAAAACACAACAGCCAGAATTATATATGAATGGCACACTACTCCAGATTGCCCCATCGGCAAAATATTTAGGTCTGACCTATGATTCAAAACTAACTTGGATCAATCATGTGAACGAAATTAAAAATAAAGTCTGGCGAAGAACTAACTATGCTAGGAGTCTAACTGGTAAAAACAGTGGAGCATCTACAGATAACATACTAAAAATCTATAAAACATATATTAGACCTATAATAGATTATGCAGCTCCAGCATGGATAACTGTAAGCAACAAAATAATTAAAACCAAACTACAAACAACCCAAAACACACTCCTCACAACTGAATACAGAGTTCCAAGAACTATATCATCTCAGTTCATTCACAAATACTCGAACATACCAACCATACCAGATAGACTCCTACATAGTACAATAATGTACTTTAATAAGAATTGGATGAAAAAAGAATTACTATGCGAACTAGACAGGTACCTCATACATGATAAAGCTAGTCCTAAATATCTCTCCCCAGTTAACTTATATTTTAAATATAAAAATAAATAATAATAAAAAATATATATAAATTTTAAATAATAAAAAATAATAATAAAATATATATATATATATATATATATCTTTAAATAATAAAAAAAATGCTACCAACAAACTTAACATTCTGCTGAGAGAATAAAATAATCACTATATATGAGCCACAATACATGGACATTGCCCTTAAAAGGATCAAAATAATATTCAGTTCTACAATTATAAATACCAATCCGTCAAGAAAATAAGTACGGGGAGGAGGAAGAGGTCATAGAGAACCTGACCCTCTAGGGTATGATCTTTTCTTACCCAAACACCGACAGACATTCCAGGGCTATCTACACTAGCCGTCCCTAGTTTAGCAGTGGGAATGCAACTAGTCATCACCAACCCACCGCCAACTCTTGAGGCACTCTTTTACCAACAAACAGTGGGATTAATCATCCTCATTATAACGCCCCCACGGCTGAAAGGGCGAAGATGTTTGGTGTGACGGGGATTCAAACCCGTGACCCTAAAAGTACGAGTGAAACACCTTAACCACTTGGCCATGCTGGGTTAGGTTATATAGTGAACAATTGAAAACTACGGTATTAATTATATTATCCTACTGCTCCTGACGTGGGTTATGCACTCAACGGAAGAAAACTATGAACCCATGAATGAAGCCTGCTGCAATACGAAAATTTGTCAAAACGTTTGTTACAAAACAGCCATTGCATGTTAAATAGGAGAACGCGATAATAATACGAAATAATATTTTAAAATATTATCGTATCGTTAATACAATAAAACATTAACACGCCTATAAAAGATAAACTATTAACATTACAGTTACATGATACCATATTAACACGTCTTTAAAAGACTAACAAAAATATTATTAATATGACAGCAATACGATGAAATGTAAACATGTCACTACTAACATAAAATATTATTAACATGACAGCAATACGATGAAATGTAAACATGTCATTACTAACATAAAATATTAGTAACATCACAGCAATACGATGAAATGTAAACATGTCATTACTAACATAAAATATTATTAACATGACAGTATTACGATGAAATGTAAACATGTCATTACTAACATAAAATATTAGTAACATGACAGTACTACGATGAAATGTAAACATGTCTTTAGTAACATAAAATATAATTAACAAGATAGTAATAGGATGAAATGTAAACATGTCTTTATTGACATAAAATATTATTAACAAGTAAATAACATGATAAAATATTAATATGACCGCAATATTTTAAAATATTATCACGTTAACAATGCGATAAAATTATTAATACGTCAATAGTATGATAAAACATAAACACATCAGTACTAAGATGAAACAATAATACGTCAGTAATAAGTTGACCTCTTAACACATCAAGAAATTCAGTATCCAATTTAAACTAAAAGTTATTCAATGGTTCGACACAACTTCTGCATATAAATACAAGCTATCTTTAATACAACGTTAAATTCAGTCACGGTCTATATTCCACGTAGATGAAAAATCCAGGAAGTAAAAACAGCCAATTAACTTCATTATTATTTTCATAAAATACCAAAGTCAGCAAAATAGAACGGCGACATTAAAAGTTGTCTATACTATTTCGTATATCCTAAGTATGTTTTAAAGTCTTCCGTTTACTATTGATAATATCTGGTTTTAATATATTTCTAACTTTGACTCCTACTGTACATTGGCTTCACCATAATAAAAAGCGTTCGTCACGGTCTAGATTCACGTGGTAGAAAAGTCAATTTAACAAGCATTAGAACTAACAAAAGGGATAACAAGAAAATATAAATCGTGTTTTACAACTACATTAAAAACACTTTCACAAAGTTTAGTTCCTACATTAACATATGTAACACGAACATAAAAATCATATTTTACAATTAGGTTGAAATGGCTTTCACAAAGTTATCTATTCACGGTCGACAGACGATAAGGAGTGTCAGATACAAATGTCGAGTCCATCGACAACGATAAGATTACGGAGATAAAACCTAAAGCACGGGGTTCGATTCTCTTCGACAGACAAAACAGACGGCCCAACTTGACATCGCTCTAAACACACATACAGAATGAAAAAACACGTATGTCATTCCTTAAGAGTACATACTCCATGGAATGGGATAATCATATCTAGGATTAGCGAGTTATAACAAGATATGAGGCATGGATTATATACATGTAGTGGTTGTGAAGCACACCTAGGTAGAGAATAACATGGTTTACATTATTTGTATTGGTTGTGAAGCACATCTAGTTACATAATAACACTCGTTGTATGACATTAACTGGTTGTGAAATACACCTACATACAGAATAACACTCGTTGTATGACATTAACTGGTTGTGAAATACACCTACATACAGAATAACACTCGTTGTATGACAGTAACTGGTTGTGAAACGCACCTACATACAGAATAACACTCGTTGTATGACATTAATGAGTTGTGAAATACACCTACATACAGAATAACACTCGTTGTATGACATTAATGAGTTGTGAAATACACCTACATACAGAATAACACTCGTTGTATGACAGTAACTGGTTGTGAAACGCACCTACATACAGAATAACACTCGTTGTATGACAGTAACTGGTTGTGAAACGCACCTGCATACAGAAAAACACTCGTTGTATGACATTAATGAGTTGTGAAATACACCTACATACAGAATAACACTCGTTGTATGACATTAATGAGTTGTGAAATACACCTACATACAGAATAACACTCGTTGTATGACATTAACTGGTTGTGAAATACACCTACATACAGAATAACACTCGTTGTATGACAGTAACTGGTTGTGAAACGCACCTACATACAGAATAACACTCGTTGTATGACATTAATGAGTTGTGAAATACACCTACATACAGAATAACACTCGTTGTATGACAGTAACTGGTTGTGAAACGCACCTACATACAGAATAACACTCGTTGTATGACATTAATGAGTTGTGAAATACACCTACATACAGAATAACACTCGTTGTATGACATTAACTGGTTGTGAAATACACCTACATACAGAATAACACTCGTTGTATGACATTAACTGGTTGTGAAATACACCTACATACAGAATAACACTCGTTGTATGACAGTAACTGGTTGTGAAACGTACCTACATACAGAATAACACTCGTTGTATGACATTAACTGGTTGTGAAATACACCTACATACAGAATAACACTCGTTGTATGACAGTAACTGGTTGTGAAACGTACCTACATACAGAATAACACTCGTTGTATGACATTAATGAGTTGTGAAATACACCTAGATACAGAATAGCATGAATTGCATGAGATGTATTGGTTGGGAAATACGGAATAACATTAAACAAAGATTATTTAAACAACTTCCTGGACTAATTAAAATTATTTAGTAATTAGAGCATGTGTAAGGAACAACCAAGTACTAACGTAATAATACCAATGATCTCATTAATAGAAACGATCTAATGGACTAGATACAGAAATATATTGTATGAAAAGCCGAGTAAACGTACTAAATAACAGTAAGGAGAGATATATATTAGCACATGGTCTAAAGGTAAACCATATACTGAATAAACTTTTATCTCGTGTAAATAAAATGACCGAAGTAAAAAAGTCCTGGAGTTAATAATCTTCAGTACCAAGTTGTGTTTTAATAAATTTGCTCCAAAGTGTTCTGCAGTGATTATATACCACTGTCATGACCTCTCACAACCACCCACCACACTTTTTACATGGCCCAGCGTGGCCAGGTGGTCAGGGCACTCGACCTGCAATCTGAGGTTCGAATCCTCATGAAGCCAAACATGCTCGCCCTTTCATCCGTGGGGGCGTTATAAAATTCTGATCAATCCCACTATTCATTGGCAAAAGAGTGGCCCAAAGGTTGGCGGTGGGTGGTGATGACTAGCTGCCTTCCCTCTAATTTGCACTACTAAATTAGGGACGGCTAGCGCAGATAGCCCACGGGTAGCTTTGCGCGAAGTTCAAAAACAAACATTTTACCCTAAATATTCTATTAGTCCTAGGCCTAGGTGGTGCGTATTTACAGTCATGTGAAAAAGTTAGGACATTCTATGAAAGCCTGTGTATTTTTTAACATTTTTGGATAAAACGATATTTAATCTCAATTTTAACAATACTGAGAGATTATAGGAATATAACTAAACAATTAAAACTGAAGAAAAGACTTGTCAAGATCTTCTGTAAATGTAACTCTGTGTGTGTGTATGTATATATCAAAGTTGGTTTAAGGTTGCTTTGTGAAGTAAAAAACAAAAACGTTACTGTCATAATTTCAACTGCTACAGTATATATGCATAAGTTTAAACACTGTACAAGATGGTTACATGTAATTAATTTTACAATGATAGATTACTGTTATACCCATAACAGGTCACAGGAAGGGAACAGTAATCTAAATCAAGGCTGTTTGGATTTCACTGTCTATACTTCGTCCCTTGTTTACCTGTTGCTCATTAGTTTTCTTTCACTCTTTGGTTGATATTACTTCAGTTATATATTATTTATATGTATAAATTACACTATCTCTGTCTTCTGAAATAGGTGTAATTTATCGGCTCAACAGGAGTTCAATTTTATTGTTCATTTCTGGTTTATGATCCCAAATTTTTGGGGCTATTTGAAATTCATACATTTTGTAGTTTAGTATCTGTATGAATATATATGCATTACTATTGTAGATTATTAAAAGTGTATTACATATCAGACCCTTAATAACTCACACACACTTTTGCAATATGCAATCTCTTCAATCTTCATGCTTCGTATTTCTATATATATCATTAATGACGTATTCTCTGATTTAGTAACATTTTTATCCAGTTCTATTGGGTTGTATTTTCTTAAACTACATGAAAGGTATAAACTACTTACATTGTAAACATCGACTACTTTAATAAATACTTACTGGTAAGTTATTTACATTTTAAATAAATGTTCATCAGTACTAGACTGTCTGTTTAGTTCAAGATTTATAAATATCTTTATGAGTAATAAAAAACTATTTCATGCACTTTCAACAGTTACAAGATTACTACTACATATTTGCATGTATTAGTAGTTAAGATGCTTTAATGTAAATAATAGATGTATTTTCCTCTAGGCCACACCTTTCGTTGTGAAATCTAAAAACTTAGAAGTATATCAGCGTATTAAAAAATGGTCACTTTAACATTAAAGGTGCTTATTTTTAGAACAACAGGTTGATGTAGTTATGGAAAATACATGAATATATAAATCTGTTTCACTGACTGCTTCTTTCTTCTTTGTTAAACCTAATAAATCAAACAGAATCATAAACTAAACTACCTCTAACTCCGTTAACGATAGCGTTAAAAAAATTCTATTTATAGCACATACTGAACATGTATTCCCTGTCATACAGAAGATTAGAAAGGAGAACTAGAAACGTTCATACATGCATGATGTTAGATACTCATGAAGATATCTGGACCATTATCAAACACACACACACAAAACACAACTATATATACACACACAACAGAATACGTCACAACACAAACAGATAAATACACAAATCGCAATACATACACAAAGATAACGTGTCGAAATAAACACTCATATAAACACTGGTCAAAGTATATTTGAACATTCAAAATAAAGAAATATATGATAATACGTCACTATACATACAAACATATATACGTATAAACACTCACTCCCCAATATATACACACAGTTAAACACACACTTGTTGTACATGCACATCAGAATACATACATACTTTACAATATATACACGCACACAAGCATACACACATATATAAACATAAACCACGATATATATATATTATTTTCATATACAGAGAATCACATCACGACGTACACACGTACACACACAGTTAAACCCACATCACAACATACACACACAGTTAAACACATATCGCAATATATAACACGTTGCAATACGTTCACACACAGATATAATAAACTGAACATGACGTTTTTCACAACGTGTTTCTACCGATTGTAGCCATTGCACGATGAAGAATAGATCTACATTTTGACTGCTAAAAATAAGCTGAGTTTAATATAATGTCCTATTTATGAACGAGTTTATTAGAATTGTAGCTGACGAAAGTTGAATGAGTTTAGTCTTCCAGAGTCTAGTTTCTCGTTCGTGATCCGAAGAGACAGATATTGGTAAACAGAGAAATACTGAAACTAACACATACGGTTACAGGTTAGTTCTGACCTGAAAACCTAATGAATCAGTTATTATGTCTTAACATCTTCAAATGAAAAACAAGGGGCGTGGCTGAAAAACAACGATGATGTTCTCTCATACAAACAGAGTTTCAGACCATTACGGTCTAAGTCTAAACCTTCCATGGTTAAGTTCCCAGATACAAAAGTTCAAGATAAATATAATACGCTCTAACTCTAGATGATGAAGCAATGTTGAGTCTGTAACAATAAAGAAGGGACAAATAAATAAATGAAAAAAGCTACTCTTTATAGAGAAAACTTAAACAAGCTCTTATTTGACCAGATAATCCATTTCCCAATCTTTCATCAACTCAGACTAGAGCAACAGAACGTATGATTACGCAACACAGTCAACTCAAACTAGAGCATTAGGACGTATTATTACACAATACAGCTAACTCAGACTAGAGCAACAGAACGCATGATTACACAACACAGCCAACTCAGACTACAGTAACAGAACGCATGATTACACAACACAGCCAACTCTACAGTAACAGAACGCATGATTACACAACACAGCCAGCTCAGACTACAGTAACAGAACGCATGATTACACAACACAGTGAACTCAAACTAGAGAAACAGGACGTATTATCACACAACAAATTAACTCAGACTAGAGTAACAGAACGCATGATTACACAACACAGTCAACTCAGACGAGAGTATTAGGACGTATGATTACAAAACACAGTCAACTCAGACTACAGTAACAGAACGCATGATTACACAACACAGTCAACTCAAACTAGAGTATTAGGACGTATGATTACAAAACACAGTCAACTCAGACTAGAGTAACAAAACGCATAATTTCACATACACAGCCAACTCAGACTAGAGTAACAGAACGCATGATTACACAACACAGCCAACTCAGACTACAGTAACAGAACGCATGATTACAGTAACACAGCCAACTCAGACTACAGTAACAGAACGCATAATTACACAACACAGCCAACTCAGACTACAGACTACAGTAACAGAACGCATGATTACACAACACAGTCAACAGACTACAGTAACAGAACGCATGATTACACAACACAGCCAACTCAGACTACAGTAACAAAACGCATGATTACACAACACAGTCAACTCAGACTACAGTAACAGAACGCATGATTACACAACACAGTCAACTCAGACTACAGTAACAGAACGCATGATTACACAACACAGTCAACTCAGACTAGAGTATTAGGACGCATGATTACACAACACAGTCAACTCAGACTACAGTAACAGAACGCATGATTACACAACACAGCCAACTCAGACTACAGTAACAGAACGCATGATTACACAACACAGCCAACTCAGACTACAGTAACAGAACGCATGATTACACAACACAGCCAACTCAGACTACAGTAACAGAACGCATGATTACACAACACAGTCAACTCAAACTAGAGTATTAGGACGTATGATTACAAAACACAGTCAACTCAGACTAGAGTAACAAAACGCATAATTTCACATACACAGCCAACTCAGACTAGAGTAACAGAACGCATGATTACACAACACAGCCAACTCAGACTAGAGTATTAGGACGTATGATTACATAACACAGTCAACTCAGACTAGAGTAACAAAACGCATAAGTTCACATACACAGCCAACTCAGACTACAGTAATAGAACGCATGATTACACAACACGGTCAACTCAGACTAGAGTAACAAAACGCATAATTTCACATACACAGCCAACTCAGACTAGAGTAACAGAACGCATGATTACACAACACAGCCAACTCAGACTACAGTAACAGAACGCATGATTACACAACACAGCCAACTCAGACTACAGTAACAGAACGCATGATTACACAACACAGCCAACTCAGACTACAATAACAGAACGCATGATTACACAACACAGTCAACTCAGACTACAGTAACAAAACGCATGATTACACAACACAGTCAACTCAGACTACAGTAACAGAACGCATGATTACACAACACAGTCAACTCAGACTACAGTAACAGAACGCATGATTACACAACACAGTCAACTCAAACTAGAGTATTAGGACGTATGATTACATAACACAGCCAACTCAGACTACAGTAACAGAACGCATGATTACACAACACAGCCAACTCAGACTACAGTAACAGAACGCATGATTACACAACACAGCCAACTCAGACTACAGTAACAGAACGCATGATTACACAACACAGTCAACTCAAACTAGAGCATTAGGACGTATTATTACACAACACAGTCAACTCAGACTACAGTAACAGAACGCATGATTACACAAAACAGTCAACTCAAACTAGAGTATTAGGACGTATGATTACAAAACACAGTCAACTCAGACTAGAGTAACAAAACGCATAATTTCACATACACAGCCAACTCAGACTAGAGTAACAGAACGCATGATTACACAACACAGCCAACTCAGACTAGAGTATTAGGACGTATGATTACATAACACAGTCAACTCAGACTAGAGTAACAAAACGCATAAGTTCACATACACAGCCAACTCAGACTACAGTAATAGAACGCATGATTACACAACACAGCCAACTCAGACTACAGTAACAGAACGCATGATTACACAACACAGCCAACTCAGACTACAGTAACAGAACGCATGATTACACAACACAGCCAACTCAGACTACAGTTACAGAACGCATGATTACACAACACAGCCAACTCAGACTACAGTAACAGAACGCATGATTACACAACACAGCCAACTCAGACTACAGTAACAGAACGCATGATTACACAACACAGTCAACTCAGACTACAGTAACAGAACGCATGATTACACAACACAGCCAACTCAGACTACAGTAACAGAACGCATGATTACACAACACAGCCAACTCAGACTACAGTAACAGAACGCATGATTACACAACACAGCCAACTCAGACTACAGTAACAGAACGCATGATTACACAACACAGCCAACTCAGACTACAGTAACAGAACGCATGATTACACAACACAGCCAACTCAGACTACAGTAACAGAACGCATGATTACACAACACAGTCAACTCAAACTAGAGCATTAGGACGTATTATTACACAACACAGTCAACTCAGACTACAGTAACAGAACGCATGATTACACAACACAGTCAACTCAAACTAGAGTATTAGGACGTATGATTACATAACACAGTCAATTCAGATTAGAGTATTAGGACGTATGATTACATAACACAGTCAACTCAGTCTAGAGTATTAGGACGCATGATTACACAACACAGTCAACTCAAACTAGAGTATTAGGACGTATGATTACAGAACACAGCCAACTCAGATTAGAGTATTAGGACGTATGATTACATAACACAGTCAACTCAGACTAGAGTAACAAAACGCATAATTTCACATACACAGCCAACTCGGACTAGAGTAACAGAACGCATGATTACACAACACAGCCAACTCAGACTAGAGTATTAGGACGTATGATTACACAATACAGTCAACTCAGACTAGAGTAATAGAACATATGATTACACAACACAGTCAACTCAGACTAGAGTATTAGGACGTATGATTACGCAACACAGTCAACCCAGACTAGAGTTATAGAACGTATGATACCAGAATAAAGTATCAGCAGAGAGAGATATAAGTTTTTACCCATACGTGAATTCAATTATTCTACAACCAGCTAGTTTACGTGTCAAATTGGTACCCTACAACCAGTTCACGTGTCAAATTACCAATAACACAGTTCTTAGAATTCAGCAGAAATACGAGGAAGTGGTCTTCTAGACGTTTCAACCGCCTTTTTAAAATAAGACGAACTTTGCACCTATCTAGGTCTTTCACAGCTACTGCAACAGGATAGGTGGTGAAAGGGACTTGTCGTAACCAGACTTAATGGAAATCTTATAGAACGTTGAATCTATTGTATCTAATTAAAATGTGTGAATTATATGTCAGCTGTACTACACCCACAATAGATCGTCGTGATATAGATCCATATTGTATTTAATCTTACTGAATTAATGACGTTTCAATTTATGTCCAATAGTTAAAAGAAGAAGAAAAAAAAGTAAGACTTGTTTACTCTTAGATGTTAGCGTTGTTAGGAACTCATATGACCACATAACGGGAGACTCACCAAGGACGTGTATACACGAAACTTGTCTGTAGACCAACGTGTTTGTGATTATTTTATCCATCAAATGATTACAAGAGATCTGTGCATGAAAATATCATAGAAAAACCTGAATATATCACACTTATGTGATATGTTAAAGTGAACACCGGGGTTGTATAGTACATAACACTTGTATGATATGAACACTATGGATATATAAGATATAACACCTGTGTTATGATAATGTGAATACCGAGGTTATATATCATATCACACAAGCGTTATGTGAAAACGGAGGTTATATAACACGTAACGTGTCATATGATATGTGAACAAGGACGTTATATAACACAACTCGTGTGTGGTGTAATAAGGTTAATACACAGGTTCAATAACACTTGTGTAAAATGATAATTTGAACACCGAGATTATATAATATTTTCGTGGAATTATCACGTGAACAAGTTTGTATAACACATGAAACTTGTGTGGTGTGATAATGTGCACATCAGTTATACAACATATAACGCTTGTATGGAATAATAACATGAACACCAGAGGTATATAACACGTAACATATGTATGGTTATTATAATAACGTGAACCCCGACGTTATAACATAAAACTTGTGTGGTATGATAATGTCAACAGCAGGATTATAAAGCAGACCACTTTTGTGATATGACAATATGAACACGGATGTAATATAATACATAAAAGGTGTTTGGTACAATATTGTCAACATGGAGGTTATATAACGTGTAACACTTGTGTGGTATGATTCTGTGAACACCACAGATACACGCGATATAACAGTTCCGTGAATTGATATTGTGAACGGCTGGACTATCTAACTTTTTTATGGTTATATAATTTGAACACCAGGTTTATATAACGTAGAACACCTGTGTGGTATGATTTTGTGAACACCAAAATTATAGGACACTTAACACTTGTGTGGTATGATAATGTGTCCACAAGGGTTATACAACGAATAACACTTATGTGGTATGATAATGTGTTCACCAGGGTTATACAACGTATAACACTTGTATGGAAGTTTTTCATTCTGCGCTTTTTATGAGCGTTGTCTCTTTGTCTGCTAGTACTTCGCCCCATGATGATGTATTTTTACCAAATTTGGTGTGGAAGTTCATTGGGAGATAGATACAAGTTTCCACTACTTCGTACCCTGTTGATGGATCTTCAAATATTATGTATGCAGGTTTGTTATATCCTTGCGGTGATACACCCAAGCTTCCGGTTTTACATTTTCTATCTTCCAGTTTTTATTGACATATTTTACAATTACATATAAGGGAAGCAAATTTTCATGTTCTGGGATAACCTTTCATTAATCATGAATGTGCTTAATTACCGTTCAGGGTACAGATATACCAGCTAGTTCTTCATAACATCCACGTTCAGGCAAAGGGTACTCCAGCTAGTTCTTCATAACATCCACGTTCAGGGTACAGGTACTCCAGCTAGTTCTTCATAACATCCACGTTCAGGTTAAGGGTACTCCAGCTAGTTCTTCATAACATCCACGTTCAGGCAAAGGGTACTCCAGCTAGTTCTTCATAACATCCACGTTCAGGGTACAGGTACTCCAGCTAGTTCTTCATAACATCCACGTTCAGGTTAAGAGTACTCCAGCTAGTTCTTCATAGCATCCACGTTCAGGTTAAGGGTACTCCAGCTAGTTCTTCATAACATCTACGTTCAGGTTAAGGGTACTCCAGCTAGTTCTTCATAACATCCACGTTCAGGTTAAGAGTACTCCAGCTAGTTCTTCATAACATCCACGTTCAGGTTAAGAGTACTCCAGCTAGTTCTTCATAACATCCACGTTCAGGGTACAGGTACTCCAGCTAGTTCTTCATAACATCTACGTTCAGGGTACAGGTACTCCATCTAGTTCTTCATAACAGCTACGTTCAGGTTAAGGGTACTCCAGCTAGTTCTTCATAACATCCACGTTCAGGTTAAGGGTACTCCAGCTAGTTCTTCATAACATCTACGTTCAGGGTACAGGTACTCCAGCTAGTTCTTCATAACATCTACGTTCAGGGTACAGGTACTCCAGCTAGTTCTTCATAACATCCACGTTCAGGGTACAGGTACTCCAGCTAGTTCTTCATAACATCCACATTCAGGTTAAGGGTACTCCAGCTAGTTCTTTATAACATCCACGTTCAGGTTAAGGGTACTCCAGCTAGTTCTTCATAACATCTACGTTCAGGTTAAGGGTACTCCAGCTAGTTCTTCATAACATCCACGTTCATGTTAAGGGTACTCCAGCTAGTTCTTCATAACATCCACGTTCAGGGTACAGGTACTCCAGCTAGTTCTTCATAACATCTACGTTCAGGGTACAGGTACTCCAGCTAGTTCTTCATAACATCTATGTTCAGGTTAAGGGTACTCCAGCTAGTTCTTCATAACATCCACGTTCAGGTTAAGGGTACTCCAGCTAGTTCTTCATAACATCTACGTTCAGGGTACAGGTACTCCAGCTAGTTCTTCATAACATCTACCTTCAGGGTACAGGTACTCCAGCTAGTTCTTCATAACATCTACCTTCAGGTGAAGAGTACTCTAGGTAGTTCTTTATAACATCCATATTCAGGGCACAGGTACTCCATTTGGTTCTTTATATTAGGTTGTCCAGAAATAAATGTCGGAATTCTCACGATGACATTTGGAAGCTGAATACTGAGTAACTAATCGTTGGTCAGTTAGTTTAATCCAACGTTTGTCGCTTATAAGGTGCCTTAATTGTCTGCTGTCTCAACTCTACTAAAAGCAAGTTTCGCAACCCCCAAGGCAGCATCGTCAAGAAGGACTTTCATCTTATATTATTTTCGGCTACGACATCAAACTTGAACGAAAAACTACCGAAACTACACAGAACATCGATCGTGGATGTTTTATTGAACGTACAGGTTTAAGACATGGAGATGAAACTCTTAAAGGCCACGAAGATCATGGAATAAAACCATCCTTAGATGAAAACACATTGAGGGAAGCAGTTGAGACAGACCCTCACAATACAGTATGTGAGCTTGCAGAAAAGCTAGGCACAAGCAAATCAAGCATTGCCAACCACCTGAGTGCGATTGGAAAGATGAAAAAGTTGGATAAGTTGGTTCCGCATGACCTGACTGAAGATTAACAAAATCGGGGTTATGAGACCTGTCATCTTGACACTCCAAAAATTCAACGAATTTGGAATCAAGGTTCTTCTTTATCCACCTTATTCCCCAGACCTTTCCCCCACAGATTTTCATTTTTTTCAAGCACTTTTACAACATTTTGAACAATAAACGCTTTCAAAACCAGGTAGCTGCAGAAGAAGCTTTCAGAAAGTTCACTGACTATCGAAACTCTAATTTCTACAGCATCGTTACATGTTGGTAAAAGTGTGTTGAAGCAAATGGTGCTTACTTTGATTAAAGCATGTTTTACAACAATGGTTTATACTTTTCCAAACTTCGCAGTTCAAAAACGACATTTATTTCTGGACAACTTAATAACATCCATGTTCAAGGAACAATACTCCAACTCAACCTTTATAACATCCATGTTCAAGGAACAATACTCCAACTCAACCTTTATAACATCCATGTTCTGAGGATGGTACTCCAGTTAGTTCTTTATAACATCCATATTCAGGGAATGATGCTACAACTGGTTCTGACATAGAATAATTAGATCACCTATCTTTAGACTTGCGCTGGAATAAACCACAAACAAAATTCTTTGTAACGTGGTTATTTGGTTTTTAAAATTGATTCACAAGCAATTTAACCATTTAGCTCAGTTGGCAGAAACTCATCTGGTGAGCGCGATGCCCCGTTTTCATTTTGCTTACCGAAGACAAAAATAAGATTACCACAGAAAACTTGGCGACCTATGTGGCCTGTCCCTTTTCCCTAAGATAAGGCTCCACACTCACACGTACAACATAACGATTTGTTATCCCAGTTTACCTTACTGACATATACAATATAATGATTTATTATCCCAGTTTACCTTTCTGATATATACACAATATAATGATTTATTATCCCAGTTTACCTTACTGATATATACACAATATAATGATTTATTATCCCAGTTTACCTTACTGATATATACACAATATAATGATTTATTATCCCAGTTTACCTTACTGATATATACACAATATAATGATTTATTATTACAGTTTACCTTAGTGATATATACAATATAATGATTTATTATCCCAGTTTACCTTACTGATATATACACAATATAATGATTTATTATCCCAGTTTACCTTACTGATATATACACAATATAATGATTTATTATCCCAGTTTACCTTACTGATATATACACAATATAATGATTTATTATCCCAGTTTACCTTACTGATATATACACAATATAATGATTTATTATCCCAGTTTACCTTACTGATATATACACAATATAATGATTTATTATCCCAGTTTACCTTACTGATATATACACAATATAAAGATTTATTGTTACAGTTTACCTTACTGATATATACACAATATAATGATTTATTATTACGGTTTACCTTACTGATATATACACAATATAATGATTTATTATTACGGTTTACCTTACTGATATACACAATATAATGATTTATTATTACGGTTTACCTTTCTGATATATACAATATAATGATTTATTATTACAGTTTACCTTACTGATATATACAGTATAATGATTTATTATTATGGTTTACCTTTCTGATATATACAATATAATGATTTATTATCCCAGTTTACCTTACTGATATATACACAATATAATGATTTATTATCCCAGTTTACCTTACTGATATATACACAATATAATGATTTATTATCCCAGTTTACCTTACTGATATATACACAATATAAAGATTTATTGTTACGGTTTACCTTACTGATATATACACAATATAATGATTTATTATCCCAGTTTACCTTACTGATATATACACAATATAATGATTTATTATCCCAGTTTACCTTACTGATATATACACAATATAATGATTTATTATCCCAGTTTACCTTACTGATATATACACAATATAATGATTTATTATTACGGTTTACCTTACTGATATATACACAATATAAAGATTTATTGTTACGGTTTACCTTACTGATATATACACAATATAATGATTTATTATCCCAGTTTACCTTACTGATATATACACAATATAATGATTTATTATCCCAGTTTACCTTACTGATATATACACAATATAAAGATTTATTGTTACAGTTTACCTTACTGATATATACACAATATAATGATTTATTATTACGGTTTACCTTACTGATATATACACAATATAATGATTTATTATTACGGTTTACCTTACTGATATACACAATATAATGATTTATTATTACGGTTTACCTTTCTGATATATACAATATAATGATTTATTATTACAGTTTACCTTACTGATATATACAGTATAATGATTTATTATTATGGTTTACCTTTCTGATATATACAATATAATGATTTATTATCCCAGTTTACCTTACTGATATATACACAATATAATGATTTATTATCCCAGTTTACCTTACTGATATATACACAATATAATGATTTATTATCCCAGTTTACCTTACTGATATATACACAATATAAAGATTTATTGTTACGGTTTACCTTACTGATATATACACAATATAATGATTTATTATCCCAGTTTACCTTACTGATATATACAATATAATGATTTATTATCCCAGTTTACCTTACTGATATATACACAATATAATGATTTATTATCCCAGTTTACCTTACTGATATATACACAATATAAAGATTTATTGTTACGGTTTACCTTACTGATATATACACAATATAAAGATTTATTGTTACGGTTTACCTTACTGATATATACACAATATAATGATTTATTATCCCAGTTTACCTTACTGATATATACACAATATAATGATTTATTATCCCAGTTTACCTTACTAATATATACACAATATAAAGATTTATTGTTACGGTTTACCTTACTGATATATACACAATATAAAGATTTATTGTTACGGTTTACCTTACTGATATATACACAATATAATGATTTATTATCCCAGTTTACCTTACTGATATATACACAATATAATGATTTATTATCCCAGTTTACCTTACTGATATATACACAATATAATGATTTATTATTATGGTTTACCTTTCTGATATATACAATATAATGATTTATTATCCCAGTTTACCTTACTGATATATACACAATATAATGATTTATTATTACAGTTTACCTTAGTGATATATATACAATATAATTATTTATTATTACAGTTTACCTTACTGTTATATATACAATATAACGATATTTTATTCCAACTAACAACATCCTGCAATCAGTCATGATTTTATTACATAATTTGTTATCACCCTTATCACAGCCGTTTCTTTTTACTTCCCTATTGTTTAAAAGGAAAGAAAAAAATAGTTTTTTTTTCTTTAGATCAGAAATTGTCGAAAAACGTAACTTCGTTTGTTTTGTAAGAAAACGGATATAACACGGAATTTCTTAAGTCGTCTAAATTGTGTCCTTGACCAGATCAAGTATAGAAAAGCCCTCCGGCTCGCTCAGGCTGAAACTGTGTTGAAAGTCAAATGGAGGTCGTGATAGACAATTTTGAGCAGAGCTAATATGTAGAGGAAAAACAGAGCAGTTTGGCATAGTACCGTATCATTTAACAGTGAAGTTGTAGTAAAATACTTTAACAAACTGATAACTAGACAGTCGTAGAGACCAGATTCAACAAAACTTTCTGTAAGTTGTAGTAAGATACTTTATCAGACTGATAACTTACACAGTCGTAGAGACCAGATTCAGTAAAACTTTCTCTCAGTTATGGTATTATTTGGACGTTGTAAAACACTCAATGAAAGAGTTTTTATTTTTTTGTGTATGTCACACAGAAGACATTACGCCATTCATTCGAACAGACTAAAATATTTTGATTACTGTACCCAAGACTGTGAGAACAGCACGCTAGTTAGTGATAAATAAAGAGGGTGTAAAGTGTATTACATTATATAATAATATCAGTATATAAACAGACTAAAACATTATAAAAATAAGCTTTAAAAACTTGTTTTAGATTTTAAACATTTTAACAATGAATGAGCCCCCCGCTAGTACAGCGGTAAGCTTACGGATTTACAACGCTAAAATCAGTGGTTCGATACCCATCGGGGGGCTCAGCATATAGCCCGATGTGGCTTTGCTATAAGAAAGCACACACACAAACTGAATAAATACATAGTACAGTTAATTATAATAAGATGTTAATATAAGCTAATTCCTCCCCAGTAATGTAAAGTGTGTCCATTAAAAAGATATTACTTATTAATAGCATAACTGTGTTAAAATATTTCTAAACAAGTGAATATTATTAAAAAACATGTGGACAGAACACATTACAATAGCAAGTACAAGCTTGTATCTCAAAACCGCTGGTATGGGTATTAACACGTTTACTAGTGAAGCGGCCCAGCATGGCCCAGTGATGAAGGCACTCGTCTCGTAATCCGAAGGTCGCGGGTTCAAATCTCCCTCACACCAAACATGCTCGCCTTTTCAGCCGTGGGGGCGTTATAATGTTACGGTCAATCCTACTATTCATTGGTAAAAGAGTAGCCCAAGAGTTGGTGGTGGGTGGTGATGACTAGGGGCCTTCCCTCTAGTCTTACACTGCTAAATTAGGGACGGCTAGCGTGGATAGCCCTTGAGAAGCTTTGCGCGACATCCAAAAACAAACTAGTAAAGCAGAGAGCAACGTTCCGACCTTCTCAGGTCACCTGCAGGTTTATCAGTAAAAGTATTAATACCCATACCAGCCGTCCTGAGATACATTTTTACTTCAAGTGGGTTTCTCGCCATCACGAAGTAAAAACTTGCATCTAAAGAAAGAGACAACATATATATCAGTTCTAGAGGTTTCCTAATTCATTTCGTGGATTCTGTTAATATGATAACTTCTCTAGTCAAGATAGAAATACAAAGCTGGAAAACTTAATCTTACGTTATTTTATTCGCGTTTTTTATGCTATTTCAGGAAATAAACTTTATTTATCGCAAGGTTGAAGTCATTGTAAAGCTTACAAACTTGTAGTGAGTTATTATTTATCATATTTAGAGTTATCTTTGCTTGAGAAGATGAACAAACAATATATTATCCATTCAGCCAAGACTTGGCAGTTGTTTAATTACAGTGAGGACTGCAAAACCTTACTTCTAAAGCCATACTATTACTATATGAAGAAATTGGGTATAAGTTAGGCCTTTTGGTTGTACTGCTACTAGTAGCCCTAGGTTACCAGGCTTAAACTAAAGATAAAAAAAAATAAACTCAAACTAAAAGAAACTCTATTGCTACTGATAGTCAGAGAAAATGAGACAAGTGGTAGTGAGAGTAAAACTATCAGTTCTGATGTATAATTTGTTATATGCACGCGTTAGCTCATCGGTCAAATAATTTATAACAAAAGTCAGAGTAATGACAATCTGCTCTGCTCTAGTGTAGTAAACCTTAGATTTATCATGGAATCCTGTATTCTTTGTACAATTTAACACTAAGTCAAACATAACGGGTGAATATACGGCATTTTCACTGAGGAAGTTCAACAACAACACACTATGAACGAGTTAAGATGCATAGAATGCGTTATGTTTATAGAATTTTTAACTTCGGCGTTCAGCACCTTATTGAAATACTCCTTTAACTAGGATACTTTACTGCAGCTTGGAAACATATCATTATGTACTACAGTAAAACTACGGCCTGGCGAAGTCATAAAACTTATAAGATATCAAAAATTGTCTGAAAATATTGACCTACCTCGTCAATCTTGGCCTTAATAATTCTAGGAAACAAGCCATACAAAACTCCGCCACTTATACACACAGTAGCCCCGAGAGCCAACAAAGCTAACCTTAATACACTCCAAACCATGTTCTCCCAAACTTCCTGAACGAAACGAGTACTTCAAAAAATTATAGTACAACTGCTTTTAAGTTTGACACCAAATTGAAGTCAAATCCGCTAGATGTCGCTTTGTTTGCATCTGTGTCAGGTAAATCATGTGACTGTTTTCTAGAAAAACAAAATTTCTCAAAGTTGTTAACTATGTTTCTTAGTTTATTTTTTCAAAAGAAAAAGTGTAGTTTGGTTATTAATATACTGTTACATTCTTATATGACAGCATTTTACTAAAAATGCGAAAAAATTCTCTGTTCGATTTTTTAAAATGAAGCAGTAGATTTTAAATGGCCCGGCATGGCCTAGCGCGTAAGGCGTGCGACTCGTAATCCGAGGGTCGCGGGTTCGCGCCCGCGTCGCGCTAAACATGCTCGCCCTCCCAGCCGTGGGGTATATGTGACGGTCAATCCCACTATTCGTTGGTAAAGAGTAGCCCAAGAGTTGGCGGTGGGTGGTGATGACTAGCTGCCTTCCCTCTAGTCTTACACTGCTAAATTAGGGACGGCTAGCACAGATAGCCCTCGAGTAGCTTTGTGCGAAATTACAAAACAAACAAACAGATTTTAAATACAATACAAGTTCTAAGTTTAATTTTTTTAAAGCAAGAAGTTTGGTTTAATTACTACATAATGTCTTTGTATTTTAATGTATTCTATTATTTGGCGAGTTCTATTAGATTATTTAGCAAAAATTATATAACTTCCATTCCACATATTAATAATAAATTATTTTGCAATAACATATGTTACAATACAGCAGAGATTTATCTTTATAAACTACATTAGGGCCCGGCATGGCCTAGCGCGTAAGGCGTGCGACTCGTAATCCGAGGGTCGCGGGTTCGCGCCCGCGTCGCGCTAAACATGCTCGCCCTCCCAGCCGTGGGGGTGTATAATGTGACGGTCAATCCCACTATTCGTTGGTAAAAGAGTAGCCCAAGAGTTGGCGGTGGGTGGTGATGACTAGCTGCCTTCCCTCTAGTCTTACACTGCTAAATTAGGGACGGCTAGCACAGATAGCCCTCGAGTAGCTTTGTGCGAAATTCCCAAACAAACAAACAAATAAACTACATTAGAATTGAAATTCCAAAACTAATGATATGTATAACTAACTCACAAATAAACTTAACTGTAGAATTTTATTAAATTAATCAATAACAACAGCGGTGAGTAACTGAAAAGACGCAACAACTCCCACTGTCTAAGACAACGAACTTAATCACTCAGTGAATATTCATTAACTAACTGCTATAATACATGCATTAAGCTTTTAGTTCTTTAACTGTCATAACATTTCTAAGTCTACGGATTTACACCGCTAAAATCAGGGGTTTGATTTCCCTCGGTGGGTTCAGCAGATAGCTCGATGTGGCTTTGCTATAAGGAAAACACACACATAACATTTCTATACATTGTGTCATGAGCCTTTTAGTAAATATTTCAATTACATATTCAAAGATAGCTTAAAGCACCGAGATTTAAATATGGCGTAATGTCTCAGTTTTCATAGAATTAGTCGAGGTGCTATTATGTTTTTTTATGAAACAGAACCTAGCATAGGTAGAAGGTGAGGGCACTCACTTGCAGTAAGAGGGTCGTGGATTCGGATTCTCCATCTTGTCAAACATGCTTGCTTTTTCAAACGTGTGGGTGTTGCAAAATTTGGTCATTTCTACAATTCGTTGGTACAAGAGTTGGCGGTTGATGGTGATGACTACATGCCTTCCCTCTAGTCTTACACTGCTAACTTGGAGATAGCTAATGTAGGTAGCCCTCGTTTAGTTTTGTGCGAAATTAAAAAAAAAAACAACATATTTTTGGAAACCCCTTTACGATTAGCCTGTTTAAAACACTACTTGTTTTCTACACCTTTAATTAAAGAATATTTTTCAAAATGTTTGTACATAGAGAGTGTTTTATTGATGAGAGTGGCATTTTTCAATAATTTGAAAAAATAATGCGAGTTACAGTCCAAGTAACAACAACAAATTATCTTATTTCTTCAGTAATAGTTTCTAAAGGTGAGAATAACTTCACAAATGACGTTTCAATAGAAATTCTAAAACTAATGTACAGGGTGGCCCGTAAGTCCCTACCCATCCATGTATCTTATGTATCCAGTGTATCTGTATGCTGTCTCTCATTCTCATAATATTATGCGACGCCTTGTTCTGTGACACATTTTGCTCAACGTAGCAAAGGTTATTGTTCCAAATACCGCGGTAACAGCTGCCTTCAATTCATCATTAGTATTATGACATTGTTAAGACACAATGTGTTTTATGTATCCCCAAATAGAGTTATCACATGTTGTCAAGTCCGGACTTCATTCGGGCCATTTCATGGGTGCCAGGGATGTTACAGAACCACGACCTATTCGCTTATCTGAAAAAGTGTCATTAAGATAATCTCGCACAGTGAGGGCATAATGAACCGGAGCTCCATCTTGTTGAAACCAAACTTTCTCTCTGATTCCAAGTTCATCGATTTTCGGTATAAACCATTGTTGTAACATATTTAGATATGAGGTATGGTTTAGTGGCCCGTCAAAGAAGTATGGTTCAATAACACGAAGCGCATTAAGTGCCGCCCACATCATGACATGCGGAGTGTTGTATTCAATTTCTTCATAATAATGAGGATTCTCCTTTGCCCAGACGTAAACATTTCGAGCTCGACTCAAACGGCAAATTGCGCACTCGTCCGTAAACATTACCTTTCCTCGAGAAGGGATCGTATTGAAGATTTCAGTAACTCATCACACACCAGTTTCCTATTTTCTCTATCAGCATCACTTAGTTCATTCACAAATGTGGGTCGCCATGCTTTAACTCCCATGTCCTTTTTCATAAAGGTCTGCATGGTTGCTCGCGGGATACCGAGTTCAGCTGATCTTTTCCTTGTCGACTTTAATGGTGAGTTAATTACTGACTCTTCCACACCAGCACATGACTCTGTACGTTTAACTGGTTTTTCTGAACGAGGTGCATCCTTAATATTGCCAGTTTCAAACAATTTGCTCTCTCAATTTAACATCGTTTTTCGTGTTGATGGATCCTTATTGAATCTTTCTCTAAATTTGCCAGTTATTGTATCCAGGGTGTCACCAGTATTCTTGCGCTCATGTATCCACGTACTTGTCACAATACGCCTTTCAAGTGTAAATGGGCTTACATCGGCCATATTTCTCTGAAAAAAAAAGAAACAAATTTATAATACATGCGTAATTGAATATAACATAATAACATATGGATGGGTAGGGGCTTACGGGCCATCCTGTATGTAAGATTAAGCCTAATTTACTTTCAGAAACGTCGTCGCTTTACTTTCTTCACTTTACCTATATATTGTACAGGATTTTCTCATAGTGATTAAAAAGCACATTCACGTCAATAATATATTTGATACTATTCACTATGATATAGGTCAAGCTTATATTTATTTTGTTCAGATTACTAATAAGAAGTGGAACTCTCCTAAACCAGTATAACATAATAACACACGTTGATCAAAGTGTAAATTCAACTGGGCCTAACTTAAACTAAGTATAACATAATAACACACGTTGATCAAAGTGAAGATTGAACTGGATCTCCCTCAAACAGAGTACAACACAATAACACACGTTAATCAAAGATTATATTGAGCTGGACTTCACTCAAACAAGTATAACACAACAACACATGTTCATCAAAGGGTATATTGAACTGGATCTCCATTCAACTAAGCATAACACAATAATACATGTTGATCAAAGTGTAGATTAAACTGGACTTCCGTTCAACTAAGTATAACACAATAACACACGTTGAGCAAAGTGTAGATTGAACTGGACCTCCCTCAAACAGGGTACAACACAATAACAAACGTTAATCAAAGAGTAGATTAATCTGGACCTCCTTTGAACTAAGTATAACACAATTGCACACGTTAATCAAAGTGCATATTGAACTGGACTCCAAATAAATCAAATATAACACAATAACACACGTTAATCAAAGAGTAGATTGAGCTGGACTTCCCTCAAACAAGTATAACACAATAACACATGTTCATCAAAGTGTATATTGAACTGGACCTCCATTCAACTAAGTATAACACAATAACACACATTGATCAAAGTGAAGACTAAACTGGACCTCCCTCAAACAGGGTACAACACAATAACACACGTTAATCAAAGAGTAGATTGATCTGGACCTCCTTTGAACTAAGTATAAGACAATAACACACATTGATCAAAGTGTAGATTGAACTGGACCTGTCTTGAACAAAGTATAACACAATAACACACGTTAGTCAAAGAGTAGATTGATCTGGACCTCCCTTGAACTAAGTATAACACAATAACACACGTTAATCAAAGAGTAGATTGAACTGGACCTCCATGGAACCAAGTTTAACACAATAGCACACGTAAATCAAAGTATATATTGAACTGGACCCCCAATAAACCAAATATAACACAATAACACATGTTAATCAGAATGTAAATTGAACTGTACCTCCCTTCAACTAAATATAACAGAATAAAGCACGTTGATCAAAGTTGTTACACGGACATACAACAGATAGCACTATTATATTTATATAGATAAGTAGTTACACGGACATACAATAAACAGTACTATTAAACTTATATAGATAAATAGTTACACGGATATACAACAAACATTACTGTTACACTTGTAACATACACTACTATTATACTTATATTGATAAGTAGTTATATGGATATACAACAGAAAGTGCTATTATATTTATATAGATAAGTAGTTATATGGACATTTAACAGACAGTACTATTATACTTGAATAGATAAATAGTAACACGGACGTACAGCAGACAGTACTATTATACTTATACGGGTAAGTAGTTACACGGACATACAACAGACAGTACTATTATATTGATATAGATAAGTAGTTACACGGACATGCGACAGTACTGTTATATTTATATAAATAAGTAGTTACAGAGACAGAATAGTGTCATATTTACAGTTACGACAGAAACTGTTCGTACCCCTGCGTCCTGAATGGTTTTTGCTCATAACTTAAAAATTATCACGAGTAGGCTAATAGAAGTATATTATATTATAAATATTATACTAACACAGATCTACATATATTTTTATGTAAATTAAACGACAAATAAACTGTTTATAAGCAAATAACCAAACATAGGAGGAGCAGAAAATGTTTGTACATTTCAGAACGTGTGAAAAAACTGATATTCCCGTAAAAATTTTGTTTAGTTTGGCGAATAAACTACATTATACCATTCCAGAACAAGACACTGGGTTCATAATTATTGGAATTTAGCCAGCACAAAATGTAGTTCCGGCAACTTAGAGCCGTCTCCGTCATTATCTGCTTGGTCATCATGGCGAACAGGAAACAACTGTCCAGTGATTTAAAAAACGGAATTATTGTAAAATACAAGTCTCGTGTGTCTCTTTTCGGTATTGCTACACAACTTTATGTGCCGATATCTACTGCTCAAAGCATAATTGCCAAGTTTAAGCTAACAGGATCAACTGCTGACCTCCCTCGTTCCGGACGCCACACCAAAAGTCCAGAGAGAACCAAGAGGAAGGTTTTCAGAGAAGTTAGTAAAAACCCTCGTTTAACACGTAATGACATACAGAAACTGGTAAGAGAAACTGGGGTTAAAGTAAGCACCTCCACAGTTTCAAACATGTAACGCTTTTCTGGGTTCAAAGCATGCCGTCCTCATATAACTCCATATTTAAAGCCTTTTCATTTACAAGCACGATTGAGGTATGCAAGAAAACATGTAGATAAACCCTTTACCTATTGGAAGAGTATTTTTTGGTCAGACGGGACTAAAATCGAGCTTTTCGGCCACAGTGCTGTTCGCTATATTTTCCATAAGAAGGGGAACGAAATCTTCCATAGAACGTCGTCCCTACAGTTAAACACAGAGGGGGCTCGATCATGCTATAGGGTTCCTTCAGCTCTTCTGGTGTAGGCAGCCTTCACCGCGTCAACGGAATTATGCAAAAAGAAGAATACGTTGATATATTAGGCACTTATATCAAGAATGATGCTCAGAACTTGCGGCTAGGGCGTCATTGGATCTTTCAGCACGACAATGACCGTAAGCACACATCGAAATATGTGCAATCTTGGTTGCAGAGGAACCATATAAGCGTTCTGGAGTGGCCATCGCAGTCACCCGATCTCAACCCAATTGAAAACGTTTGGCATGAGTTGAAGACCAGGGTTCATCAGCGTCATCCGAAAAACCTGCAAGAGTTGAAGGCCTTCTGTAAAGAAGAATGGACGAAAATACCAGTCGAGTGCTCTCAAACGATCAGGAGGGCTATGAGGAAGGATTGCGCCAAATAATTCACCTGAAAGGCTACACAACTGACCATGAAAGTAGACGTACGAACACTTTCTGCCCCTCCTATGTTCGGTTATTTGTTTATAAACAGTTTATTTGCCGTTCAATTTACATAAAACATGTATAATATACTACACTTTCATTATTCTAATCGTGATACTTTTTTAAGTTTTGAGGAAAAAACTACTCACGACGCAGGCGTAGGAACATTTTCTGTTCGTAAGTGTATATAGATAAGTAGTTACATATACATACAGCAGTACTGTTATAATTCTATATATTACAATTTTTACAGTATAGAAGATTTTCGATCACTTATACGATTTTTGTTTGTGTGAAGTTAAGCAACAAGCTGCAGAACGGGCTCTCTGTACTCTTGTTACCATGTGTATTGAAACTCGGTTTTTAGAGTTGTACGTTTGCAGGCATGCCGCTGTGGTCTGATGCAATTACTGTCAAGTATACAAGGTTCAACGGTAAAAAAAAAGTTTTAATATTAAAGAAATGAGCTTGGGTAGTTAATTGTGGGATTGTTTGATTTTATTTATAAAACTTCTCTAACTTTTCTTCTGTTATTGTCAGGCTCATGTTTTAGTACCGTTACGTTCTGTTCATAGACACTGTGTTTGTTTTTATGTACATGCTCGTGGACTTTGGAAATGTGTTTTTGGTGTTTCTTTAACGTAATCTTCAAGTTACGTTCTGTTACACTGTATTTTATGTTTGCTAATGAGGTAAGTTCGTTATGTAATTTTTAACATTAGTTTAATTTTCATTCCAGTAGTTAAAACTTGTGTACTTGAGAAACGTCCTATCTGTTGTATAAAATATCTTTCCTTACTGCTACATACGTGAATTCTAATATAGTAAAAATTTACTTTGCAATTACCATTAAATTTGAAATTTACTCATATATTATTTCCTAGCATTACAATATTTTCAACTCATTGTTAAATACATAACTCCAGGTTATTACTAAATTAATTTCGTTAGTCACCCTGCATCTTATGGATTTTGTTTTATGCAATACAAGTGATATTTAAAACGTTATTAACCCCTCCTAAATATACATCATACTCTCTGTCACAACTGTAGTTGCTGGCACAAGTTTTCTCTGTCTATCTCGATCAATTTATGGCTTCCATTATTGATACACCTAATTTACTTATTCCACCTTTCCATCTTATTTCTGATCTACCTCCTTCTATCATTCTGTCAAGTACAATCTCTTCTTACAATGTTCCATGATATAGTTTTGTCTTCTTTCATGATGTGTTCAGTGTGAAGTCCTGTCTCACACTATATAGTACTCTGTACTTCTCTAACTACAACCTTCTCTCTCTGGATCTTGTTACGTAACAAACTCTCATAGTTCACTATCCTTGAGACAAGACGCTCACCTCTTTCTATCCATTTATTTAAATCTATAGGCATGGTTATATAGCGTGATTGTAATATTTACACCGTTTTCGCCACTATTATACTTGTGTATATATACGCCTACTTCTGTAGTCGTTCACGTTAAGATACTGATTACAGACACACTGTTGTGGTGATTATTAGAGACACACTGAACAACAAATGATTAATTTATTATCCCAATGTTGGGGTACTGGTTGGTGACACATTGGGTAACGAATGGCTAATTTATGACTTACTGTTGTGATACTGATTACTACCACATTGGGTAGCGAATAGCTAATTTATGATCTCACTGTTGTTATACTGAATACTGCCACAGTAGTTATCAAGCAACATACACTTTAATCTCTTTCTTTACATAACAACAAGTATGGTACACAAACACCATTATTTAATTAACTTCTTAGCATTTTTATTAAAATAACAAGTTAACAATAGTCACACACATATGGACAAAACAATCTCTGAGTTAGCTGTTACTGTTGCGTTAAAGAACAATGAAAAACTTATAACCAAGTAACCTGCCAAAACATTAGAGAATTAGTCACAATATGGTTATTTTTATTTCGCCGTTATTGTTAGGTTTATAATAAATTTAAATAGTAGAATTATGATGTCATGATAGGCGCTGTAATTGACTTTTCTTCACTTTATGTTTTTATGTATTTTCTGGAGAAAAATTCTTAAATCTCTTACACAATTTGTATATACGTTGATTTCTTTGAAATAATGTCTTCAGATAGCCTCAACTATCCTTAGTTTTAAGGACATATACGTAACGTGAGCTATATTACCCTCAGTTACACAAATACGTTCAGCATCTATACTTAAAATCAGGATAAATAATACATTTATGAACATTCGATTTTGATTACTCGTGTTGATAAGGCACTCTAAATGTGTAATATTTCATTTTTTTTATTTGGTTTGTGCTCATAAAAGCAACATTTTCTTACAGCTAAGTTATTAGTTCCATCACTGTTTTCCTTTTAGGTGTTTAAAACTCTTTCTTGAAATTAAAAAAAAGGAAAAATTTTGAAGCAAGACTACAAACTACTAGAAACATGCATAACAGTTATTACAGCTTTTCCGCCTTTTGAAAGAATTTTTAAGGACATGTCTCACAAAATTTTAAATAAATAATGTATAAAGAATGTAATTACACAAAACCTTGGAGTATCTACTCTATACAGAGACAAAGTAACCAGTCAGATATATCTTCAGAGAATGTCTCAGGTAAAATAAGCTATAACCAATCTGTTATGAGGCCGTTTCTCTATACACATGACAATAGTAAATCTGAATAAAATTAAATCTACAGGTAACCAAAGATCGTTTATTTTAAAGTTGATAATAAAACAAATTTAAAACGTTGTGTAAGCTTATTTCAAAATGTTTTACTTGCATGACTGACTATCAAGTTTATAAATTCGAGGTCATTCAATTTATAAAGAAAGGATAATGTAATAAACAGTATCTACATGCTTTTTTCTGTTGAGGTTATAAACGTGAAACCAAATTATATCTCTAAATTTTATAAAATCAAGACAATAGCTTTTTAATTTCACTGTCAATATTTTGATTTGCTTGAAAGCCATAAATGTACATTTCCTATGAAACTGCTTGTCATATACTCACACACACACAAAAACACTGTTTGTAATTAAACACAAAACTACACAATTGGCAATCTGTGTTCTCTCCAACGCGATATCGAACCCTGCTTTCTAGCGTTATAAATCAGCAGACATACCGCTGCGCTATGGAGGCCTAGACACACAATTTTTTCTTAAAGTTGCTGAAAATAATCATAAATTTAACGTAAAAACAAATCCTATAGTATCATTGATTATAAAACACTATCATAAATAGAATATTTACCTTAAGCATAGCAGTATGTTTCATTTTAAAACTATCCAACAGTCTTACGTCTGGAATCAAGAAATGATGAACTGAAATACAGACTTATTTAAGAATTCGTATACTAGCTATTTTTAAGTAAAATTGTTCCCTGGTGAGGGACAACAGCAACTTCATGAGTTTACAAAACTAAAATCTGGGATTCGCTTCCCCACAGTGAACACAGTAAACAGGCTAGTGAGACTTGCTCAAAAACATTTTGGTCTTTACCAAGAATATAACTAATATATATTTAATGTTTTTTTTTTCCTACAGAATATTTATTTAAGGTAGAAAGTTGTATATAAAATATTATTCTTACCGACTGTCACTGTACATGTGATAGCTATAATTTTCACAATAAAACACCTGAAGACTGAGGCTTACTAATGGACATTGTACCCAATGAATGGAAACAATGACGCCTACTAATGTGCATTAAACTTTCAGTAGAGTGAAAAAATGAAGCCTTATTAATAGGTCTTATAGTAGAGTAATAATGTAAGGCCTATTAATTAGCATTACAATTAGAATGAAAAAAACGGGCCTACTAATGGGTATCAGAATAGAGTAACAGGCCTACTAATAAGTATTATACCTTTAGTAGTGACAAATGCGACCTTCTAATGGGCGATATACTTTTAGTACAGTAAAACTGTGAGACCTACTAAAGGGCAATAAATCTCCTTATTAGATCTAGACTTCTTCACCTAGATACTGTTGTTTACAACTGGATTGAATTTATTCATTAATTATTAACACAATGTAGGCATAAACTGCATGTGAAGAGTAAAAAAAAATATTTTGAAAATCATACATTTTAAACACCAAGATACAACACAGATTAAAACAAAACTGAAACTATGTTCAATAAAAATTACAATGGACCATAATAATTATTCAAAAATTCTAGAATCAAGTTATCTAGATACAAAGATGATTACAGGTGAGCACACAGAGATTCTAAATAGTGAAGTGACTGCATTAACTTATATGATATGATGCTGCACCTAATTATACAAAGTTATTGTACCATGTCTAACCTCATAACACAAACACATTTAGTAAATGGTATCATCTCTAACTAGATAATACAAAGTTATTTAGTGTACTGTGTCTAACTGGATAACACAAACATATTTAGTAAATGGTACTATCTATAACCAGAAAATAAAAAAAGTTATATACTATACTGTGTCTAACTGGATAACACAAACATATTTAGTAAGTGGTACTATCTAACCAAATAATACAGTTATTTAGTGAATGGTAAAGTGGTTGGAGGAAAAACTACTTATGTCTATTAAGTCAGTCCTTGATTAGAAATTGACTACATGTCTTATCTACTAACTCAGTCCTTGCTTGTAAACTAAAAACTAACTATTTATGTTATCTTATAACTCAATCCTGTGTTGAAGAGAAACTACTTATGTCTGCTAACACTATCCATGATTGGAGAGGAATCACTTATTTTTTAATTTCTCAAATATAAGCACAATTTTCTCTCAACTTTGAAACAAATTTTACTGTTAGAGCAATAAAAGTGGTGAAATGAGACACAACATATTCAGCAGAAGGAGAGAGTATTTCTTATTAATAAAATAACATTAACACAAAAAAGTGGTAGAAATTCTTTGTCATAGTATGGTGTTAATTATTATGACTAATTGTCAAGTAAAAACATTTAAAATGGCCAAATCAGAGCAGTGATACATTATCTGTCAAGTAAAACACAGTTAATTCACAGCAGTGATACATTATTTGTCAAGTAAAATCAGATGTTTTGAAAGGGTTGTTAATAATAAAACTAATACAGTAGCTGTCAAGTAATAACAAACTTTTAAAAATAGTTAAATTACAGCAGTGAAACATTAACCATCTAGTGAAAACAGACTTTTAAAAACAGTAAAATCACAGCAATGAAACATTAACCATCTAGTGAAAACAGACTTTTAAAAAGAGTTAAATCACAGCAGATTAAAAAACGTCAATATTTTGTGGTTTCTGATTCACAATGGAGCTGACTTAGTTTTCCTGAGTTTGAAATCTCCTTTCTTAATATCTGCTAAAAGTCGCTCTACGACACATACTTCCTCCTCATCTCTCGAGGATCCTCTGAGTCCTAAGCAGAAGTCAAATATAAATTATTAACAAAGTTAGAACAATAGCACATGATTTTATAGTTAACAGATAAAGCATTTAGTACATTTAATGAACATATTTTAATGCAAAGCTTAGAAAAAAAAATAAGTGTTCAGCATCAAAGACAAACTTGGGGATAATGTCTGTAAGGTAAGCACATATCTTATGTTCAAAATCAGTTTTACTTTTATATATTTCATTTCTAGAAAGTGCAATTTCAATATATTTAATGTAGCTTAATACAATTGTTTTTACATCACTACTTAAAGATCTGAGATAAAACCACCACTGAAAATCTTTTGCTTTTTATGATTGCCTATGACACGTGTCAGAGTTTTCAGACTACTCCTCATCTTAAATAAAACTTCAACAATATTTGAAGGTAAATGACTAACTCATAAAGTCAAAGTTTTAATTATAAGTTTCAGGTGGTTTGACACTTTCTGTTTACACTAATAATAGATGTTACAGGTGATTTGACACATTCTGTTTACACTAATAATAGATGTTATGGGTGTTTTGACACCTTCTGTTTACACTAAAAGCAGATGTTACAGGTGGTTTGACACTTTCTGTTTACACTGATAATAGATTGTTTTGACACTTTCTGTTTACACTAATAGTAGATGTTACAGATGGTTGACACTTTCTGTTCACACTAATAGTAGATGTTAAAGGTGGTCTGACACTTTCTGTTTACACTAATAGTAAATATTCCAGGTGGTTTAACACTTTCTGTTTATACTAATAGTAAATATTCCAGGTGGTTTAACACTTTCTGTTTATACTAATAGTAGATGTTACAGGTGGTTTGACACTTTCTGTTTACACTAATAATAGTAGATGTTTCAGGTGGTTTGACACTTTCTGTTTACACTAATAGTAAATATTCCAGGTGGTTTAACACTTTCTGTTTATACTAATAGTAGATGTTACAGGTGGTTTGACACTTTCTGTTTACACTAATAATAGTAGATGTTTCAGGTGGTTTGACACTTTCTGTTTACACTAATAGTATATGTTACAGGTGGATTGATACTTTCTTGTTACACTAAAGGTAAGCATTGAAGGTAGTTCACACCATGGTAAAATACATTTTTCTTTAAATAATTGAGAAATTGAACAAGTATCTTATGTCTGGTGATGATGATGCAAACAAGGTACCAACATCCTATGGACAGGATGTTAACTTTGAAATCAGTGTGAGACAAGAACTTAGATACGTTTTGGATAAAAATGAATATATTTTAACAATTAAACTGTAATAATAAGGAAAATATCAGCATATAAAAAGTAGTCAATCTCTTCAATCACTTTAGGAATTATTTTAAAAATTGGAATGCAATGATAACAAAGAAATAAGAGTGTCATATTAAGACAGGAAATATTTTTATGATTATGAAATGATTTAAAAATTAAAAGTAGGATGATAACAAAAGAGAAAATATTATAAAACAGCATAAAGATTTTTAGAACATTTTTAGTGTGCACAGAGCAAGGTTCCAACAGTGGAAAGATAAGATGAAACATCATAAACACAGCAGTAAATGATTGGATGCAAAAAAATATTCCAATTATGCTGCAGCCACCACCAGTAAGAAACATGCATTTTGTGCAGTTAATAAGAAAATAAGGCCTACACTTGTGTTGCGTTGTAAAAGTGTTTTGAGGATGCCAGAGACTGAGGATTGTCGAATCCTGGTATCTGTGAAAAAATTGGTGAGATACAGGATAGAGATCTGAGTTCAAATTGTTCGCTTATTCTAACCAAGAAAATAGGCACTTAAAATCAAAACAAGACATAATTATAACCTGAATAATATATCACATCTTTTTAAAACTATTTCAAAACTAATGTGTGCTTTACACAACGTTTACCTAGATTGTGGTATCTTCACATCTAAGTTGTAACATTTACTTAGACTATGGTGTATTCACATGTAGGTTGCAACATTTACCTACTGTTGTGTCTTTGCATATGGGTTGTAACATTTACTTGGACTGTGGTATCTTCACATATAAGTTTTAACACTTACCTAGACTGTGGTATACTCACATATAAGTCACAAAATTTACCTAGACTGTGGTGTCTTCACATGTAGTTTGTAACATTTACCTACTGTTGTGTCTTTGCATATAGGTTGTAACATTTCCACAGACTGTTTGTATCTTCATATATAGGTTGAAATGTCTATATAGACTGTGGTGTTTTCCAATATAGATTATACAGTTGACCTAGACTGTGATGTGTTCACATATAGGTTGAAATGTCTATATAGGCTGTGGTGTCTTCCAATATAGATTGTATAGTTTACCTAGACTGCAGTGTCTTCAAATTCAAATTTACACTACTGGTTTTTAAAGTTTCAATACAATTTCAGATGTTAAGCCATGTGATCATCAAATGGCTTCAAAATTCCTTATAACCAAACCAAATACGGAAGTATTATAAGATAGTTGTTTCTGAAACTTGTGAATATTTATCTATCGTGTTAAATTATACAAACAAACACAGTTCAGTCTAATTGTTCAGTTTAACTAGATACATGTAGAACTACACTTGTACGTGTTATATCAATAAACATACATACACAATGTTGCTTAGTCTAATTCCTGAAGACATTCAAACACAGGTAGAACCACACTTACTACATTTGTATATATTATATCAAACTAAAAACATACACACAGGATAACTGATGGATGCAACTAAACATAAGTAAAACAACACCTATTATATTTGTATCTGTTAGAACAAAATATATACATACAGCATAAGTTACTCTAACTACTGGAGGCAACTAACTACAAGTAGAACCACACTTATTACATTTTTGTGTGTTCTGTCACACCACGCACATAGACATACAAAGTATAACTTGATATAATTACTAAAATTATCTATTTGCCATTGACGATAGTAATATTTACAAAGAACCAATGCACAATTCTAGATTCACTGTGTTTCCTGTACAGTGTAAAGAATAAACGCATGTTGATAGACAGTTAAACTCTTTATGCTCTAATGAGAACAATTAAAGTACAAGAAGGATCTTAATAGTGTTGTCCCTTTACTGGAGAGAGATGTTATGGTAAATTCAACTACATAAAAGTAAAGTTGAAAGTTATAGTCTAAGCTCACATTAACATTGTAATTGTTTAGCTTCCAAAAGTCACTGGAAATTAATGACAGTATTTTTATTATTCTTAGGACAACCTCTCTTACTAACAACTAATGGATGTTATAGTCTTGAAGCATTACCTCAATTGCCAATAAAAAAGAATCACTGTTTACAAAGTATGTGATCTGTTACAGAACATTTCCATGGAGAAAGTGCACATGACACAAAAGTGCTCAAGTTATACATTTGTGTTAAATGTGCTTGCCTTACATCCTGAATATATTAAGATCAAAAATTATTAATACACAAAAGAAGTTATATACATGAAACTTTTATACATATATTAAATAAGAGACCATGAAATGCATGATATGCCCACATGCAAGATTGATAACTGGATTTAAAAGCCATGATTGACAAAACTCAGTTTTCTTGGCAATTTTTAAGACGTTTTATGTTATTATAGAGCTCAGTTTATAGTTCAGGCAACAGGAATATGATTTTGTTAGAGTTATATTATATGATTTTGTTTACACTTCAATTATATGGTTTTGTTTACAGTTGTATTATGTGATTTTGTTTATAGTTGTATTATATGATTTTGTTTACAGTTGTATTATATTAATTTATTTACAGTTGTATTATGTGATTTTGTTTATAGTTGTATTTCAGCCCTTTTTCCTTATTAAACCTTCAAAAATTTCCTCATGAAAGTTGATGCCTAAACATGTGGAAAATGTTGGAAATGAAGTACCTAATGATATTTTTCCATAAAATTAAAATAATCTAATGTGAACAGTTATTTATATCTAATGCAATTATTAAATAGCAAAATACCTCTGTAGTTACTGCTTACAAGGAATTATCTTCACAGTTTTAACATTGCAGGTTACAATATATTATCGATTGTTTAATTCATTAAGGTTTTAGAATGTATTTAACACTTACCCTGTATAACATAATATTATTGACAGTTTTAATGTTGTAACTAACAATATATTTGCCAGTGTTTTAGTACCGAATTCAATCATTATTTTCCATATTATAACACTTTAATTATCAAAACATTTTCTAGAGAATGAGTATGATATTTAACAATAAAATTCATTGACTTACAATAGAATGTCTCTCATCATGTCTAGACAAGGAAATAAAATATAATATAAAACAATAATGTTACCATATTTAGTAGCATTTATTGTCAGAAGAGTACGAAATAAAATGTGTACCTTTCTTTCGTCCTTTCTGCTGAGTTAATCTCTGTTGTTTTATCTGTTTCATTCTTTCCTCCTGTTTTCTTCTTTCCTCATTTTCCTGCCAGAAAAGCATTATAATATATGAGAATGTTGAATGACTCATCTTTAGTACTATCATGGTACAATCAGAAAACTATATATTTGTTTCTTATTTAAAGGGTTGAAGAGAAGGAAGTATTAATTTCAGAATACTGTTGATTTCAGTTATATAAATGAGCATATTAATATTTTTGTTAATAAATTTATTGTTTAGTAAGAATAATAGGTAATGATATTTGTTAAATGATTGTAAAAAATAACAACACACTTTCAGAATGAAACATTAGCACAAGACCAGTACACTGGTTTCAACATTTTCATGTGTCTTCTTCAGCCCTAACTGATTTTCTCAATGATACCATGTATAACGTGAATAAAACTGTGTTGTAGAGAAACTTAGTATTCAAAAAAATTTTCAATCTCAAAGTATAAGTTCAAGATAGGTCCAGTTCATATACACTTTGATCAGCATGTGTTATTGTGTTATATTAGTTCAAGGTAAGTCCACTTCAATCTACACTTTGCTCAACATGTGTTATTGTGTTATATTTAGTTCATGATAGGTCCAGTTCAATCTATACTTTGATCAATGCATGTTATTGGGTTATACTTAGTTCAAGGCAGACCCAGTTCAATCTACACTCTGATCAATGTGCATTATTGTGTTATACTTAGTTCAAGGAAGGTCCAGTTCAATATACACGTATATCATTGTGTGTTATTTTGTTACACTTAGTTCAAGGTAGGCCCAGTTCAATCTACACTTTGATCAATGCATATTATTGGGTTATGCTAGTTTAGGAGAATTTCACTCCTCATCAGGTACCCTGAACACAAGTTAACTAAAAACAAACAAAGCATGTTTTTAGCAGGCTAGAATAGCTATTTAGTTTCAAAGAAAAGATTTTACATTTTCAGCAACTGTTGGTACTTGGTGAATGTCTGGTGGATACAGTGGCAGAGAGAAGACTAAGGTCAGAGGTGAGGATGTTGCAGTGTTAATTAGAAGAAGCAAGTCAACAGTGTTTGAATGAAGTACATCACACTAGATGCCCTTTAATAGGATCACCTGGTAGCTTGGATCAGAGGATCCAAGAGTGCCAAGAAATTATATGTTGGGTGAAACAGGAGATCCCTGAGAAACCCCACTTTTGTAAAACAGACACCCCAAATAATCTACCTGTCCTGTGCCCAGAGCTGAAAAAGGAATGACATAAATTTAACTGTGTTTAGGTTTCTTTGCAGTTAGGTATTCATTGTGTGAGGACATTGTTTTCCATGCACTTAGGGCAATTAGGGAGTTTCTGTGCAAGAGATGTTAGTTTTTCATTTACTGATTGAATATTACATATTTTATGTAAATAACTTGTTGGTGTACATTTTGGAAGTCTTAAAGCTAGTTTGAGAACTCTGTTCTGTTGTAACTGTAATTTGTTTTTTTATTCTATTTGACATGTTGAAGGTGACTTGACACTCATATTCTATTAAGGGGTGTATATAGGCTGAATACATTTTTATTCATGTTTGTTAGGAATCAGATTGTTGTTTACACAATATAGAAGAAGTATGTTTCATATAATATGTTCAAGAAGTTTACCCTGACAACTAAGGAGACTGACTGGTCTGAAGTTGTCAGGATTGGAGTTGCTGGTGTTTGACTTAGGAACTACTGTAATTATTGTTTTTTTACCAGGGATCTGGCTGGACTTATATTATAGTAAAAAGTACCGAACATACTGTTGGTGTGAATGTACTTTGTTATCACTATGAGAAAAATCTATACACTGGATAGGGTAAGTGAAGAAACAGTATCATTAGTCATTACTCAGTTCTTCACATTATAAAGCCACACAGGAGCAGATATAACAAATAAACTTGTATGGTATATAACATGAAAACTTGGATAGGGGTCAATGACACTATTTCTTCACTTCATGTATCCAGTGTATAGGTTTTTCTCATAGTGTCTACAAAGCACAATCACATCAATAGTATGCTTGAATAACTGTGTAAGTTTTAAGTCTGACTATGAAATACCATTGTGTAGACACTAGTTTCTAATCTTTGTGCTAATGTTCTGTTCCACAAGTGTGGTTTATTTTATACATTAATTTACCTAATATGCTTGGTATTGTGCACTTTACATTATTAATGTTTGTATCCATGATATCAGCATGAGTAATAAAACAGGAAGTATCATATTCTAATCCTGGATACACTTTAAATCTCTCAAACATTGGGAGGAAAAGCTTCATTTACAGCATCCATTTGTATGTAGATTATAATAGAAGCAGGTCAACAAAAGATAGAATCAGGAGCATAATACACATACAACACTATAATACTTACAATGTCAGAGAAAAAAAAAAGGGTGATAATCCAATAACAATATGATGAGAACTACACACAAGAGTCAAGAATTGATGAATTCTCTAGAACCACCTAATTGATAACCTAACACAGAAATCAGTGAAATCTGGATAACATTAGCTGATTCATGGTGAAAATCTAGTACCATCTCTTACCCACTACTAACACAGATATAATATCTCTTTAATACTTCCAAGAAGCAAGAACATAAACTAGTTAGATAAGCAATCTTTTTCTCTGTTACACCTTCTTTCTCCAGTGTATAACATATTGGTTGTTAGATGGTGTACAAGCACTTACTTTGGCAATGCTTTGTAATACAACTACAACCTACAGAAGTGGAAGAACAGACCTTATTGACAATACCAATAAGGGCTACAGGACTCTATACAATGACATTTGTAATCATAATACTATGTGAGGGACAAGAAAGGATAAACTGATGTCATTCATAATAGCAATTAGGGTCAGAGTAAAAGAAACCTTAAACTTTATATTTTTAATACCAATAATAGTTCTAGAACAGGAAGTTTAAAGGAAAGGCATACAAACTCATTATATTTCTAAACTTGTAGTTCTTCATACTAAGATAAATACTTAATGTTATTTATCATTAAAAATACAAACAATTTCTAACAGGCCCCAACCTGTGAGTTTATAATCATTCACATGTTTCATAAAGAAAACGTTTATGTGTATATCACAAAATTAAGATGCTTCATTGAAACATAGTGTATTATAACTTATATTATTAGAGTGTGAATACTATGTGGGCTTATTTCTTCATGCATTTTACTGTAAGTTTTTGAATTTATAGAGTGGGGAATTTTCATCACCAAGAATTTGTAATTTACTTCTCAATATGGGTTACAGAACAGGAAATACTAAACATTGTATTCTTAATACTCATAGAGGTGACATGACAGGAAGTACTAAACTAATATAGATGGCACAACAGGAAATAATATACTCATATAGGTGGCATGACAGGAAATACTATACTCATATAGATGGCACAACAGGAAATACTGTAATTATATAGGTGGCATGACAGAAAATACTATATTCATATAGATGGCATGATAGGAAATACAATACTCATATGGGCAGCATGACAGAGAATATGATATTCATAAAGATGGCATGACAGGAAATACTAAATTTTGTATAAATCATAGTTATATGAATTACAGGAAATAGAATATTGGAGAAAAACTGAATATTTGATAGATAAAGTGATAATTAAATATTAAATAAATAGAGTGAAGAAAAGAAAGTGTTCAGAAAAAATTGGACAGATGAATTAGTAAAATTAACAAAAGAAATAAGAATAATTAATATTACAATATTGTTATTAAATATACATGCAGTTAATAGCTAGAATGAATATGGTTAGAATAAAAGGAAGTAAAAAATTTAGAAGTTTATTGTAATAGACATGATACCACACAGACATTTGTCCACTTAGAAACTTACATACACACAGTACAACTCTGTATCTCAGAACAGATGGTGGGTATTAACACTTTTATTCATAAAGAGAGAACAACGTTTCAATCTTCCTAGGTCATCTTCAGGCTAAGAAAAAGAGAGTTTGCAAGTGACTGTTGCCAGACATGTCTTAGGGACGAGAGTATAAATGGGTATGGGATTGTAGGTGGATGTTAGGTGTTAATTAGTATAGGTATAAAGGTGTTCCTTTACATTAGTTTAATTTTGGTTTTAGTTACTGTATAAATAGGGCTTCTTTGATTTTGCAATTGTTTATATTTGTTTCCCTACTGGTTGTTTTCTATGGTTATGTTGTGTTTATTTGATTTGCAGTATTCAAAATGTGTGAAGGTGTTTTTTGTGTTATTTGAATATAGTTTCTATTTTTTTGCTTATTTCTCCAACATAGAAGTCATAGCAGTTGTTGCATTGTATTTTATAAATAATGTTGGTGTTGTGTTTGTTAGTGTAGTTTTTACATAGTATGGACTTTAGTTTTGTACCTGGTTTTTGAATAAATTTGGTGTTTACTGGAATGTTGCATTTTGTTATAAGCTTTTCCAAATATTTTTTTTTTTTGCTGATGTTGAGAACATATGGTATGCAGCAGTATAAGATTTTGTAGTTTGTTGTATCTTGGGATTTATTGTTGTTTGTTTGTTGTTGGTCTGGGTACATACATATAATTTTTTCCATGGTTTTTTGAGGAAATTTGATGATGTTGATGAAGTGTTGTTTTATTTTGTTGATTTCATTATTAATTTTATTGGGCTAGATTTGTGGCTATTTATTTGGTTTCTTAATATGTTGAGTTTCTGTTTTGTTTCATGTGCTGAGTCCCAGGGAATGTATAATCCAGTATGAGTGATTTTTCTGTGGATTTATGTTTTGAATTGTGTATCAATTCTAGTGATCTTGAGGTTAAGAAATGCTATTTGTTAGTTTCTTCCTGTTTACAGGTGAACTTAATGTTGGGATGTATCAAGTTAATGTGTTGAAAAAACTAAGTGTGTGTTCTGTAGACGTGGATTCAGCAATTGTATCATCAACGTACCTGTACCAGCATAGTGATGGGTGTAAGGCTGAATTGGTTGCTTGTGATTCAATCTGTGTTATAACAATGTTGGCTAGAACTGATGACACGGGATTCCCCATAATTAAACCATTTATTTGTAGGTAGTTTTGATTATTGACCACACAGTTAGTTTTGGTAGTAGTGAATTCTATAAAGGTTGCTAATTAGTTGCTGAGGATGTGTATCAATGGGTTGAGGTCTAGAATATAAAGTTATAAAGCTACTTTCCACGCTTCAGTTGTTGGGACTTCTGTGAAGAAGGAGGTTACACTGAAACTGGCCATTAAGGCTTTAAGATTTAGATGATGAAGAATATATTAAAGTTCAAAAAGTTTTTGAAAAAGGTGAAAGCTGATGTTACATACTTAGAAAATGCTCATGCTATATATTTAATAAATAAGATAAATGAGATACATTTTATTTCAAGTGAGTTTCTTGTCATCAAGAACAGTATGACTCTTCTTTCATCAGTAGTCAAAGAAACAAACAAAACACTGTACTTTGTCCACTCTATTCATTACTTCCACACAGTACAACTCATCCTTCATCAATATATAGTTGAAGGAACAAACAAAACACTGTACTTTGTCCACTCTATTCATTACTTCCACACAGTACAACTCATCCTTCATCAGTATATAGTTGAAGGAACAAACAAAACACTGTACTTTGTCCACTCTATTCATTACTTCCACACAGTACAACTCATCCTTCATCAGTATATAGTTGAAGGAACAAACAAAACACTGTACTTTGTCCACTCTATTCATTACTTCCACACAGTACAACTCATCCTTCATCAGTATATAGTTGAAGGAACAAACAAAACACTGTACTTTGTCCACTCTATTCATTACTTCCACACAGTACAACTCATCCTTCATCAGTATATAGCTGAAGGAACAAACAAAACACTGTACTTTGTCCACTCTATTCATTACTTCCACACAGTACAACTCATCCTTCATCAATATATAGTTGAAGGAACAAACAAAACACTGTACTTTGTCCACTCTATTCATTACTTCCACACAGTACAGCTCATCCTTCATCAGTATATAGTTAAAGAAACAAACAAAACACAGTACTTTGTCCACTCTATTCACTTACTTGCACACAGCACAACTAATTTATTGTTGTTTTAAGCCTTAAAACAATTTGCATACAACACATATTATTAATGACTGAATGACAAAAATTCAATAAATGTAACTTACTTTTTGAGCTGATTTCAGTTTCTCACAGAAATTATTGAACAAAGACAAACATTCTTCTACTTTGAATACATTTGGGTCTTCACAGAAATGTTTGGCTAACTTTGTTGCTGTGATACGAAGCTCCTTTAGGCCACAGTCTAACTTCTCTAACTGTTTCGAGGCTTGCTATGAAGAAAGACAATATAACACACTATAATTCTGATATGATACTTACCTTCACTTACACAAATAGCTATTATAAATCAGTGAAGCCCTCTGTATTCAAAAATGTTTCTCACATACCAAAAGCCTTGGAGCTCTCACCTATCTTTGAATCTGATTTAAATTAGTTTCAAATGAAAATCATTGTGTGATAACCCTCCACCAACAAGATTGTGATACACTCTCTTAAAGCACGTGATTCTCTCCATTCTTTTCCACCAAGCTATCACTTTTCATTTGACATTACTCACATTGTAGCATTTCATTTGTGGTCTTTTCAGGTGTTTATTTTTATCCCTATCTTCATATTAATTTCCTCAACAAGTTTATTATTTATTATACAGGGTGTTTGGAAAGTCACTGTGCACTTATATATTTATTAACAGACATGTTTCAATATAGAATACAGGAGGTAAATATGAATGACAATGTTGAAAGTGGCCCCATTGGCATCAATACAGGCCTGGATCCTTCTTATTTTGTTTCTAAACACTGCTATCAGTTGCTGGCTTGAAATACACTAAATGAATGCTGTTGTCACTGCTTTCAAAACTGCACAGTGACTTTCCAAACACCCTGTACAATACTGATATTTCTAACTTGTTGAGTTATTTCAGAGTGGAATTATTTTATATTTCTACCAGAGTAGAAAACTTATTACTTCATTACAAATAGTTTCTATTTATTTCTGCCAACACAGCTGTGTTTGATTATTCCTTTTGCATTATGAGTTCTATGTTACTACATTGAGGTTTCATGTTCTATCAGCACTAACACAGGCTTCAGGTAGTGCTACTCAGTAGAAAATTTTTTTATTTTACTTCGTCCGAAAGTGAGTATCCAATGAGTTGAACTTTATTGGTCCTCACCTTGAGTTTAGAGGCCTACACGTTTTGACATACAGTTAACCAATAGATAAAACATTCCACTGTTATGGTTTTTGAACTATTTATTTTTAAATTATTATCTGTGGTTGTTTGGTTCCTATAACTTAAGTTTCATTAGATTAGTCAATACTAATATTCAAGTTCAAGTTAGTAAAATGTCTTAGATGCATCTTTTCTTCAATTAGGCTTACCATGGCCTTTGTTGTTTTAGGATTGTCTGTAATTCATATTACTGGTATATCAATCATTAGTTTAACTATATTGTTTTTCTTCCATACGTCACATCTCATACACATTATTGTTACCAAACTTACTTAATTTTATACAATCATATGTATTTCATTTCGTTATTGTTTCATTCTTATTATTCTTCCTATTCATTTGGTTTGTCTGCAACCCACATGAACTTCACCTGATATTGTACTTATTTATTGTTACATACATATTTTTATTTTAATACTTAATGATATCCTTTGTTCTGTGCTGGTTGATTAGGCTTAAGAAGTGTTTGATAGTTATGGTTTACCTGTAGTTCTCCATCTAGTTTAATCAATAATTAGATTTTCTTCATCTGTTGAGCAGTGGGACTAAATCTGATACATTCGTTTCCCATTCTCTACTTTTGGTAACTGTTTCTTTCTTCCTGAGGTGCAATTATCAACCTGTTGTCATCCTTTATCTTTCATGAGACTGTGATTGGATAAGTTACCCTTTTCTTTTCCTTTCTGAATCCAACTATTTATAAAGTGGTAACTGTCTAGATATACTTAAACTAGTCAAAGCCACACTTTAAGGTTAAGTCATCATAGACTTAACAGTTATACTTCCATGGCAGCTACATGTACACTGCTCAGATGGGATGTTCCACAAGATCACTTGCAGATTTATCCTCAAGATTTGGTTTCTTCATCAATTTGCCCATCCCAGACTGTACTCACCCATGGACTACACGAGTAAAGCAAAATGAATAGCTGTCCAACCCTGCAATTTCTTGTACTGAATAAATAAGTATGGTCTTCTTTTTAAAACAGGATTTCATGATTACTCATTGCACTGTCTCAGGTGTTGATGCTCCTTTGAACTCTGCACTACACTTTCTTCCCCACCCCTTTTCTTCTAGTAGAGTTTCAGAATCTTTACCATTTTCCTGGCATTATAACATCTTATCCTACAGTCTAAACAACAGTTTTTGGTTTTATTATTACTTTGTCCATAGTTTTACTTACAGTCTAATCAAACAGAATACTTGTCATGGTAAAATATTTTAATAGACAGACTATTCAGTTCTTTTAAACTTTATAAGTTATCGTGTAGTGTGTTCAACACTCTAGTCAATTGTATACACCCTAATAGGAATGTTACATTGTAGCATGTTCAACACTCAAGTCAATGATGCTACACTGAAAGAAAAAATTAAAACACCCACAGTGAACAAAAGAAATCACTCTATCCTAGTTTAATTATTTAACTAAGATTGTATAAAGAAAAAGGCTTCTTTCCCATTATACCAACCTGAACAAATTTCCCAAAGTGTTGTATTAAATTTTCATCATCACCTTCTATTTGTTCTTTAAGTTTTGTCACTCCAAGACGAAGCTGACTAAATTCTGCTTCCAAAGCTTCAAAGGATATCCTGTAATGTCACATAGATGGGTTATGTCTGAAAGTTAACGTTTTCTTAGATCAAAAATGCATTTCTAACCTTCTCTCATACTGCTAGAATTTTGTTCCTTGTCAATCGGAGTATTGGTCTGATTTTTTTCATGCTGTCTCTAATGTTTTTATTTCCACTTAATTAACCTTTACAATATTACTCTCATTACACTCTCCACCTATGTCAATTCACTTTCTGTTCTGGTACTGTATATAAGCACCTCCTTCAGATAATATTATCACTTTTTTGTGACTGACTCAATCTGCAGTCTCTAACATAGGCTCATAGCTGGGAAGAAGGATGGAAGAGCATGAAATAAGGTCAGTATTATTGGAAAAAGATTTCTGATTTGAGAAAATGTTAACTTCCAAAACATACATACTTCTTCTCACACTACAGTTAGAATCCCACTTTGATAAGGTGAAGGTGGTAGTGAAGATATTATCCATACAAAATGCATATACAAGGTGTTCAGAAAGTCACTGTGCAGTTTTGTATGTTGATAAATATATAAGTGCACAGTGACTTTCCGAACACCCTGTATATATACATATATTATAGGTGCGCTAATAGAAGATTAGCACCCTGGAGTACAAACAGCACTACATACAGAACAGGTTTGTTTTTCAATCAGAACCTAATTCATGCACTGTGGGTGGAATTAGGCATGATAAGAAGGTAAGCAACACCTAAATGAACAAACCTTCTCCTCAACCTGAAGAGGTCCAATTGGCTTGAAATGATGGGATCCAGTATGCCTTACTCAAGATGAGGAAACATAAGTCAGGTGAGTCTGAGTTGCATGTTGAAAAAGACTCCAAGATGGACAATATATTGTTTTTGAGTAGAAATAGATTTCTAGACTCTGCTAATAAAGGCTGCCTTGGTTGCTTCTGAAAGTAGAATCTGGGTGTGACATTCAACCAATTGACAAGATGTTGTCAATAGTAAATAGTCATCCATGTAATTATAAATGACGTATGCAGAGACATAGGGAATGAAGATGATGAAGAAAAGCTTGTATGATTTGACAGAACACATATGGTACTGATGCTAGTACAAAGGGCAGAACCTTGAACTGCAGTATCTGACCCTTGTGCACAAAATGGAGGTAGAGGTAGACGACTCTACTATAGGAATGTGTAGATAGGCATGATTACATTGAATTTCGTCATCTAAATTTTTGGCAAAAAAATGTCAATGTATAGTAATTAATTATTCCATTATGAACCTTGTAAGATCTAGGAATTGAATGAGATGACAAAAGGTGATGACCAGACACAAATATTCCATCTTCTCAACCACAACAAACATATGGAAATAAAATCCTGGAAATACTGAGATGACTGCACTGCCCCTGACCAACAACTCTGATAGCTCTGGAACAAAGTTCCAAAATATGAGTATCTGCAAGAAGCAGAAACTACAGGTTGAGAGATAATGGTGATGGAGATGTAAACTGAATGACTGATCTTGATACAAGAATTTGTAGTACCCATTGATCTGCGATAAAGGTTTTCCACACATCCAAAAATACTTGGATCTGAGATCCCATAGACCCCAAAGGCACATCCACAACTGGAATGTTCCAACTGAGCTGAGGAACCTTGCAGATATAGGTAGCACCTATTCCAGATAATAATGAACTGAGTGGCTGATGTTGGGAATTAAGACATTTGAATATGGGCGGAACTATGACTCCCTTTAGTAGCCAATGAAAAGCTGAGAAGTCAAAAAAGATAAGGATGAATGCAGACAAGTGACATCAAGTAAAAAAAAATCAAAGGTCAAAGAAAAAGGCATCACATAACTCACCACCAGAAGACAAAATCTCAACGACATACCACCCAAAACACTAGAAAAAGTGCAAAAGATGACAATTAAACCAAGGTATATACCAACAATGGTCCTATCTAACCATCAAACTAATGTGGTAATCACTGAGAGATTTCTGATAAAAGTTGGAAGGATAATTAATATTTCAGACCTATAGTTAGCATCAGATGAACCCTAGAAAATTGTGGTCTTTTCAGGTTGACCACAGACTCCATTCTGGAACCTCAGATTTACAGGAGCTGGTCTATTCTTTGAGATTCTAAATATGCATATCTGGAAGTGGTAGACAAAACATGTTCCAATAAACATGGCAGACAAAACATAGCTCCCTCCATGTAATCAATTAGTAAACCTCCCTGCATGAACCACAATATCAGAGGATGGAGGGAGAAATAAGTATATGCCCTCAAACCTTTCCACCATTAAGGGAAGTGCAGACTTAAAAGCAACCAGGAAAAGACTCAAAAAATCACATATACAAGTGACTAACTGAAGAAAAGAACCTAGAGGCAACTGATCCAAGTTGGCCTCATGAGAAGCCAGTAAAATAAAGGAAAGCACTGGTAAAAAGTTAACCTAAATTCTCTCCATAACATCCAAGATTGAATGAAGATGCAGCCTCACAGCCACCTAAATAAACATTATCAGACCAAATATATATCTCCACCACACTACAAGTAAGGTCACAAATAGCTTTAACTGAGAGTGGCCCCTCCCCTCCCAACCATTGAGCAGCATTAGATATTAAAGGTGGGAGAGACGGGACTTGACTTGCCTCTGTGTCAGAAATGGTAATCCAGGAATTCATGTCGTATACTGGCTTGCCAAACAATGTTTTTTTGTTTTGTGAAAATCAATTAGGTAACACAAAGAATGCTTAAAGGATTTCCAACAGTTGTGACATAAAGAAACTCATCAGTATATGCTTTGTTAAAAAAAGTTATAATGATAATATTATCTGAATGATGTGCTTATATACAGTACCAAGATAGAGGGTGTACTGATCTAGGTGGAGAATGTCATGAGACAGATATCATCAAGGGTAATTAACTGGGGAATAAAAGACTGGAGCATGTGTTAAAAAAATCAGACCAATGCTTAGATGGCAAAGAGAGAAAACCCAAGCAGTTGAGTAATAGCTGTAGTGTGAGTAGAAATTAGTAAGTTGTAGAACTAATTAAACTGTTAAAGTACATTAAGTAATTTACTTACACTAGATATAAACACTAAATCCATTTTGTACATTGATTCAACAATATAATGCGAGAAAAAATTACAACTACCCTTTCACACTAGTTAAAACATTTAGTTTAAGAAAATATTATTAATAGCTTTTTGCACTGAGTCAAGTAATAAGTCTAAGATAAAGATTACTTCTATATTTTTACATTGATTTTAAAGTATTTAAACTGAGACAAGGACTACTTATAAACTTTATGATTTATTAAAGTGTTCAGTTTGAGATAAATATCAATATATCAAGTGCAGAACCATTATGTTTTACTAAGTTTAAAAATTACTTAATGCTCATAACCTGTAATGATTGAAGTCTTTGAGTGATGGGATATTATACACACTATTGTAAAGAGCTCTGGGTATTAAACAACTAAACTACTGCATCCAAACAATATATCTCAGTGATGTTGTGTTATTAAGTGTTTAATGATTGAATATATCAGTCATACAAATTGTTCTGCAACTGAAGATAAAACATGTTGCACAAATTGACTTATATCTGACATATTTCTTGAATAATACCTGGCACACTGTTTCAAATACTTCATGTCTGAAATAAAGTCCAACATTTCTTTGTCTTGTTTCTCAGCAACTTCCACTAAGTAATGAAGTAAGGTCATCCTTGGTTTGTTAGCTCTGGTATCCATAAGCTTCGGTAAAGTGCTGAGCCTGAATCCAGCAGCATTTCCAGCATAACTTCCCTAAAAAACAGTAGTACTTGCTAATACTGTGAAGTATTTCACAATGGGTCTTTTCATACTTTATGATATAATTTAGTGAAAGTTACTATTCTAGCAACAGATTACACAAAATGGCCTGATATAAACAAAGCACCAACTATTGTATCTAATTTGAATGAGGATTCACATAGTCACTTATACGTAAGTTCTGTTGGTAGAATAGTAACTTTCATTAGTTCATAGATCAATCTTGTGGTGTATATATCAGACCGTATTTCTGCCATGTATTTACCTAAATACTTTGTGCTATGTTTATATCAGGTTCTCTGTATACCTTAAACTAAATCAATTAACATATGGAACGAGAACAGTAATTACAGAATTCAGAAAGTTGCCTGTCACCAGGACCAGATGAAGAAACTGTTTCAGAGGCTTATTATGAAGCAGACTGTCACACGTCTGGAGATACTGGTCGACTTGGAGTTGGAGGGTACCAACACTGGGCTGGAACTCTTCCATCAACAACATTCCATCAACCATCACTGTGAAATTCTTTACCTCGGATAGTTGTAAAAAGAACTGTTCAGCTGAACCTAGTTTTTCTCTGTCACCTGTGTATGCCTTGACTGTCATTATCTGTGCAGAAAGGTTAAGAAATATCATACATTGTAAATTCATAAAATAAATGCACTCAGAACAACAGTAGGATGGTTATTTATTTTAAATAGATGTGAATTATTGATACCTGTACATTTGATAAATAAGATGTGAGAAGTTTTGTTTTTGATAGATAGGTCTTATAAAAGCAAAATCATAACTTACTTTAAAAACTAAAGAGTAACCTTAAAAACTGGTATTTATGCTTCTATGTGTTTTTCCTTTTTATTTTAAACTAGTAATAATAAATTTTTAAAATTTAAACATTTATATAAATATATTGTCAAGATAATGATTAAGTTAAAGACAATAGATTACCTACTCTGTTTGCATCATTAGAAGCCCTCAGGCTTACTGTTGAGCTACCAAGAGAGCATAATTTTAAGATTAAAACATCTTAATATCATAAGTGTATTCAGTTTTGCCACATGTGTGTTATACATTTAGTTAATGTATTCAGTTCTGTCACACCCATGCTATACACTTAGTTAATGTTAGTGTATTCAGTTCTGTCACACCCATGTTATACATTTAGTTAATGTTTTTTGTTGTTGATTCTCCCCTCCCTCCAGTTGTATGCCTGCAGCTTTACAAAGCTATACAATAGGATGCCTGTACTCTTCTCATGACAGGTATTCAAACCCAGTTTATAGTTTTGTAACTATAGTCAATTTAACTACAAAGAAACAAATTTAATATTTCACTATCTTTATTCATATCATTGATACAAGGAAGTTTCTCATGCTGTACATTTACTTTTTAGGTAAAAAATTGATGCTGTTATGAATAGAGAATGTATTATGAATAGTTTAAATAGATTTAACAACAACTTTAAAATGTCATTGAAAGTAATGTTAAAAACTATTGAAATTCGTAAAGTGGATAACTGTACAGTTTGAATGTTTAAAGATTCCATATGAATAAATAAATTCTAAGATTAACAATAGATAAAATTTAAATTTGAAGTAAAATGATGTAGCAAAAATATGATAATAATTACACAAGAACTGTATTATTTAATCTTAAAAATAATTTTAAATATATTAAAGTACATTATTCTTCATTGTCTCTGCTAGTGTTATAATACTGAAGTATAAACTGGGAGGAACTAATTTAAACAATTCCCAGTTTTTATAGAAATGTTGAAATATTTGAACGTTGAGGTGAAGTTTGGTTTCATCAACATAAGAGAATTTACAGCCTTTACGTAGATGCAAGTAGACAAGATGTAAACAACAGGTAGTTGGTACATGATCTTTGTAGTGGAAAAAGATTTTGGTTAAAAATAACTTTCAGGAAAATTTGAGGACAGTAAGAGTTACATAATGTTTTCAATTCTTTTGTGTTAAGGGATATGTTCATCAGGTGTATATAGGAAGTCTGGGTACATTAGGTATCTTAAGTGGCTAGACAAACAAATTAGTTAAGAATAATTAAGTTATTTTCTCCAAGAAATGCTTTGGACAGCTATTTCAAAAGAAGAATGCTTTGTACGGGACAATTTCTTTGTGAAGGGCTAAATAAGAATGGGTGGGTTGTTAATAAAAAAACAACAACAAAATTATAAGAATTAATATTTACATATATATACAAAATGAGTAAAAAAACACATAATTAACCAGAATCTCTAGAAAAGAAATAAAGTTACTCATCTCATTTTCAGTAGTAAAGTTGGATAGAAGGTGAAGTAAGACAGTCGAGAAAGTGTTGAATATTAAATTACATTTTGCAAAAGATTAGATATATTATCATTTAAACATTTGCTTATTTATAGCTCGATGACATGTATAAAATAATTTTGTACAGATTTAGGCCTATACAGTGGCGATTGAACTATAAAATAACATTACTTAAACATGAAATAAATATAAGGAATAAAGATAATTAGATTTCAGAAATATCTGAGTGATTATTTGAAAGATGCTTAAAACACAGAATTTTTTAAAAATTTAAAAGGTTTAAGAATAAAAGGTAAATAATTTATATTAGCTTTTATGATTCTTTAATTTTTATATATTTAACTTTTATTGTAACCGTTTTTGACTATTATAAATAAAAAGTTTTGTATATTCTATTTATTTAATTTTGTGTTGTACTATGATGTATAAAAAAGTTTCTATAAGAAAATGAATATGTAATATAATAACTCAGACAAAAATTTGGGTCTTAACTTGATTATAGACAGATGTTAATAAAAAAATATTATAACTTAATATTTACCCATCTCTAATCATTGCAGTAATCCAAGAAAGCTCTGATGTGGCACATTCTCTTAGTTCTGCTACATATACATACACCTATATTACAGTATTAAAATAACTAAATTTTTTAAATCACTGACAAATAATATATCAACATCATATACCTCTTCATTTTCTGGAAGAATCTTTTTGAATGTACGTAATCTTTCGGCACCAATTTCTGAGGACTGACAGTTTTTCACAAAGTCCACAACTTCTTGCCCTGACTTAAACTGTCTCAGGAAAATGTTGATGTTCAAACTTCGTTTTCCATCCAGAAGATTCACCTGTGTGATGTTTTTCATTTAATACTAATAGCTGTTATAAGATAAGCTAATAAGTAAGAGTGTTTCTATGTAAAACATGCCTCAATACTATGTTTTATAAAAATATTACATGATACTGTTTTACTTTACTGTAAAAATTAGTCATTCAATTGACCACATATGAAAAATTCTATCTCACCAAGCTAGTTTATAAATAACAGAAAAAAACGTTTCTGATCAATCAAGTTTTATTGTAAAGATACAAATGAAGTGAAAGTTGTTCATGTGTTAGTCTTTGTTTTCACACACTATGGAGAATTAATTAATGAATAAAGGATAAAATTCTGATTTCATTAGGTGGGGAACTCAGTAGTGTTATGGGCAGTAGCAATAACTGTTATGCTGGGAAAATCATTTCTTGGTGGTAACAGTATTACAGATTCATTATTATAACATCAATAAAGTAATTATCCCTCCCCATTTCTCAGTTTTATCTTTTTAACAATTCATGATGTGGAATATTTTCTGGATTTATGAACAGTTCATGATGTGAAATATTTACTCAGTTTAATAAATTTCATGATGTGAAATAATTACTTGGTTTATTAACAGCTCATGATGTGAAATATTTATTGAGTTTATTAACAGCTAATGATGTAGAATATTTACTTGGTTTATTAATTGATCATGATGTGGAATATTTACTTTGTTTATTAACAACTCATGAATATTTACTTGGTTTATCAACAACTCATGAATATTTACTTGGTTTATTAACAACTCATGAATATTTACTTGGTTTATTAACAACTCATGAATATTTACTGGGTTTACTTTCAGCTCATGATATGAAATATTTACTTGGTTTATTAACAACTCATGAATATTTACTGGGTTTACTTTCAGCTCATGATATGAAATATTTACTTGGTTTATTAACAACTCATGAACATTTATTGGGTTTACTTTCAGCTCATGATATGAAATATTTACTTGGTTTATTAACAACTCATGAACATTTATTTGGTTTATTAACAGCTCATGATGTAGAATATTTACAGGGTTTATTAATACTGTACAACTCTACAACTTAAAGAAACTAAAAGATAAATCATTATTTTCAAGGAAATCCAGATTTGTGTATACTAAACAAAATAATCTTACTTCTCTGACCATATTTTTTGTAAAATAATTTTGTAGACTGTTCATTTACAAGACACGTGTTATTTTCATGGGTCATTGTCCCCTTTTAGATTGTATGATATGACAAATGAGCATCCAAATCATACAATGAAGTTAAAATATTTCTGTTGAAGAGAAAAATCAAAGCATAATGCTGAAAATTTCCAGTTTTTGTTTATGTTGACATTTAAATATGAGTTACCAAAGTAACAGAAGGCTCAGACAATGTGCATGGAGAGAGTGCAAGATGTCAAACTTCAACAGTAGTAATGCAGTTGAAATAAAATGTTTTCATTGAAAAGCAAAAACCAACTGTCAAAATCCTGGACATTTCATGTTAAAGCTTTTTAAAAGATGATATTTCTGTACTGATATACAGTCTTAGTACAACTAATAGTTAATACAATTTAAAAGTCAATATAATTTTTAGAGTTATCATGAATAATACTGCATTTCAACATTGTAATGTAATAGTTGATACTTTAACCATATTGTAATGTAATAGTTGATACTTTAACCATATTGTAATGTAATAGTTGATACTTTAAACCATATTGTAATGTAATACTTGATACTTTAAACCACATTGTAATTTAATAGTTGATACTTTAAACCACATTGTAATTTAATAGTTGATACTTTAAACCACATTGTAATGTAATAGTTGATACTTAAACCACATTGTAATATAACAGTTGATACTTTAAACCATATTGTAATGTAACAGTTGATACTTTAAACCATATTGTAATGTAACAGTTGATACTTTAAACCATATTGTAATGTAATAGTTGATACTTTAAACTACATTGTAATGTAACAGTTGATACTTCAACCATATTGTAATGTAACAGTTAATACTTTAAACCATATTGTAATGTAATAATTGATACTTTAAACCATATTGTAATGTAATAATTGATACTTTAAACTACATTGTAATGTAACAGTTGATACTTCAACCATATTGTAATGTAACAGTTGATACTTTAAACCATATTGTAATGTAATAGTTGATACTTTAAACTACATTGTAATGTAATAGTTGATACTTTAAACCATGTTGTAATGTAATAGTTGATACTTTAAACCATATTGTAATGTAATAATTGATACTTTAAACCACATTGTAATGCAACAGCTGATATTTTAAACCACATTGTAATGTAATAGTTGATACTTTCAACCATATTTACTTAATGAAAATATAGAAACAAATACAATTTAGAAAATATAAGAATAGAAATATCTACAAAAAAGACAGTAATGAAACAGGCTATATTATATTTCCATTTAAAGGTGGCTTATTAGAGGATGGGACAGCTGTGATGCACCATTATATTCCTTGTTGTCCTAAAATGTTGTGTTATGTTATAATCTTGAAAAACCTGTTCACTTCATATCTAGTGTATTTAATGCTTTTTTAAATCACAACAATTAGGAGTATACATCAAGTTGTAGAATGTTAGCTTAGGTTTCAGTTTACTTTTGAGTGACTTACTTTCCTACAATGATGATGCTCTATGAATGACAATAGAGTTGAAGGTGCATCCCTGAAATTCATTTGAAAATTGTATACAAAGTCTTGTTGTTTAAGTATTGCACATCTATATGATAAAAGAACTCTATATAAACTAGATTTCCTACGTGATTTGGACCTAGTAACAGATCAAACATTTCTCTCTAATCTCTGAGTTGTATATATGTGTGATTCCTGTGTGATATGTACTTGGTAACAGATCAAAGATTCCTATCTAATCTCTGACCTGTATATATGTGTGATTCAGAGAGTACAAGTAAAACCTATTGCAGTAAGTGGTACAAATCTGGCAAATTCAGCAGTCCATGTAGACCCCATTTCTCTAGGTGTTATTTGTGTGTGGTGCAACAAGTCCATTTATCTTAGAATTTGAGAAACGTATGTAGAACCACTGTTAGAAGCAGTATGGATTTGGGTAATAGATTAGTCCATATGAACACAATATATGTATGACATGGAGAGTACATTCATGGCTTATTTTTTCTATAGTTTCATACTTCAGATATATGTATACATACACTGGATATAGATGGATGTGGTCTTCTCAAACACAAGTTCTACTAGAAGAGGCCTGCCCTGCTTAGCTTTCATATATTTTCAATTTTTGAATCATGATATTCATTAGGATCAATAACTATGTTGATCATTTTAAGCCTTATAATAAGAAAAGAAGTAGGACATCTGTATTATGTATAAAAGGGTCAGGAACTCTGTAAATGGAAGAGGCTTTACTACTTCCTTTTAAAAATACTATTTCTTTGATGAATTAATTTGAAAAAGTTGGTCTGAAATAATATTAAAAATTAAGCAATGATTAAGTTTGAACTTGATACTAAGTTTTGTATCAATATTTTGAATGTTCACTGCAGTGAAACAACATAAACCATTACTTTTATTTTAAACCAAGTTAAACCAACACACAACAAAGAATTTCAAAGGCTCAGTTGTAATCTCATAATACAGGGAGAGAATAACTGGTTCAGGAAGTTTTGTTAAAATGGGAAATATGATTATAAAGTTTTGACTTTCTGAACTTTGGAATGAAACTTATAGTTGTTTAAGAATAATGCTAGCTGGATGAAGGGATGTCAAGCCATTTTAGGAAAAGAATGACATTCACTACCATTTCTGTTTGTGGGAAAGAGAGGCTGACCTGGATTATGAACAATCCAAACATTTCTGAGCTTAACTGACTGTTAGGAATGAGGATCTGTTAGCAGTACAGATGGTACTAAACATCACAAAAGAAATAACTGGTCCAGTGAGATACCCTTTTTGTCACTCCCATTTATCTGATAACTCAATATATTTATCTTAAAATGAGCTTTAAATATGTTAGAAATTCAGTTTTTGAGGTGAACATGAACCAACTTTGTTGGGGACATGGTACCCTGTTACTCTTAAAAATACAAATTGTTGTTAGGGGTTGTTACATCCAAATTGAAAAAAATACCAATTATATAAAACTTTATGCAAAAAGCTTGTATTTACATATGATACCCCTATAAAAGGATGTCAAAAGTTCACACATGGCTACTGGAATTACTAACAGGAAATATTTCCTGTTATTTATTAGACAAAATGCCAGAAACATCCAACAGATATCTTGAAATAGAATGAAATTTAAAATTATGCTTTTTATCTTTTTGCTATACATTTTTTATAATGATGTACATATCAAATACATTTTTGAATGCTATTATGTACTCTATTTTAAACAGAGGTTAATTAAATATGGTATTGAAAGTAACAGTTTGACTTTCAAAAATACTATTTAATTACTTCTGTATAATTTTCATTTGTCTTGACTTACTAGCATTTAATGATAAGACGGTCATCTTACTTTTCAAGTTAATTCCTCCTAAATATATTACATTGTTACAATTTGAATAATTTCAAGGCATTCATATATGAAATAAGCATAACTTGTTTGAAAATTGTGGTAGAAACTATCTTCCTATTAGACCAGTCGACTGGCCAACTTTGTGATAGAGAAATTTATCTTACTGTACCAGCAGAATGGTATGCTTTGTGCTAGGGAACATTATCTTACTGCACCAGTAAATTGGCCCACTCTGTGACAGGAAATTTTATCTTGCAGGACCAGTAGATTGGCCTACTTTGTGATACGGAACTTTACCTTACTGGACCAGCAGACTGCCCTACTTTGTGATAGGGAACATTATCTTATTGGACCAGTAGATTGGCCTGCTTTATGCTAGGGAACATTATTTTATTGGATCAGTAGAGTGATCTGCTTTGTGCTAAGGAACATTATCTTAACTGGGTCAGTAGATTGGCCTGCTTTGTGCTAGTGAACAGTATCCTGGCAAACAATATATTGATCTACTTTATATTTGGCAAACTCTAAATCTTAACATAAATATAAATAAAAATGTGCTTAACACTCCTACGAAAAGTGGGGCCTAATAGGCCCCAGAGCAACTTGAAAGGTTATTAATATTAGGCTAATAATTTTGTATTTAAATAAAATTGCCATTTAAATCCATTAATGAATGGATTAACGAGATTCCCACTGTCCCTATATACTATCTAGCGAAACCACAGCCAGGGGAACGGGCTTGGAGAAATCAGGACTAGAAACGTCTTTTCGTAGGAGTGTTAAGGGAGCAGAACCTTGCTTTAAGTTATACAAAAACTATAATAACAGAACCAGGTTATATTTGTCAGTCAGTAACTATGTCAACTACAACTCAACTAGAAGGGTGATAGAACCCCAATTCTTTATCAAGTTCACTAACAAAAAAGATATCATTCTTGCACATCATGACAACCTTCCCTGCAAGACAATGTAGTAACTTTCCACTTAGTGAATCCAGAACATTTGTTTAGAATGATGTGAAATGAATTTGTTTACTAGAACAAACTTCTGCACTGAAGCTGAACTGAAAGAAAAGACACTTTCTTAAAAATATATGACTCAACTGAAGAGGTAGCAAGCACATGGTAGCATCATTTATCACATGGTGGCTCATTGTGAATGAGTGTTGTGAAGACGTTTTACCAATGGTGAACTTAGAGCTCATGGCTTTCCTTAATATTTCTGGTAAATTATCACAGAACAAACAAGTTCTAAATTTAAACTATCTTGTTATGTACCAACTAATTTAATTAGTTTCATCAACTTATTTATAGTGCATAAATTCATAAGCATTAATAGAAATACTGGAAACAACAGAAGTTTTTCTTACAACTACTTCTATCTATTTTAAATTGATATGCAGACATATCCTATATTTTCTATGTGCATTTAGTAATATAGGAATTTATGTGTTTCTTTTATTTAGTTTCTATGCAGTTTTAATATAAGCAAATGGTCCAGAAAACTTAAATTTTCCTTGTTTTAGTTTCTTTGTTTCATGCAGTAAATGGCATCTTCTCTGCCTGAGGAAATACTCTAGTACACTTCTCTTATGTATTAAATGGGTCAACAACTGCAAAGCTCTTTGCTGATTGAGTGGATGATGTCTGCATATTACAATCAACAAATGGCATGATGGAATAACAGTCACATGTTGACACCTTCACAAAGGATAGAATTTGAGTTTTCTAGCAAGATCAAAGCATTTATTCTTTGTCATGAATAGTTTGCCAGAGATTCATCTCAAGAAACAGCTGATTTAAAGAGAATATCACATTGCATGATTCTATATCAATTCATCATATTTTCATTTTCACTGAGGCATCACTTTACTTCTTTCACCATAGCTCTGCTATTAACAGTTCTATTCTTATTGGCAAGTTTTTCACCATTATTATATGATCTACTTAAAGATCCTGTATAAGTGATTTACCCAATTGTTTGTGCAAATATGAAAGCTCCAGTTTCTACTTGTTTGAAGTGAATAAAGACTTTTAATTTTCTCTCTGACTTGTTCAATATTTTTATTCTCTCTCACAGTATTAAAACTCAGTCAAGTTTTCAAACACAGATTACTTCTCATATTTCCTGTTTGATCCAGCCATTAAAGCAAACATAACTAATACTCATGTAGAAATGAACTCATTACTTTTTACACTGAGGTGCCACTTTCACTCTGCAAGTTAACTGCAGTGACTATACTTTGATCTAAGATTACATATAATCCTATCATATAGCTTATAAGAACTAACAACACACATAGACATAAAATAAGGGAATGTATTAATAAAGTATAAAACACATTCACTTCATAGTAGAAGTAACTTTTTAGAAGTTACACAGTCCACAGTCCCAAATGCTCATGCTTAAGTCTGACTGGGTAGTAGGTTTCATATTTTATTAATTCTTACTGCAACTGGGTGCAAAGAGATAACACTGGTAACTAATAATTTGCTAATGTTTTGTTGGGTGGATTTTGCTTATATACAGTTGATTAGTGTATTCTTGGAGATGTATAGTTTTTACTAATCACTTCATCAAAAGTGTTTTTGAAAACTTTGAGGGGGAGGAAGCATACAAATTACATGGTAGTATCCACTAACTTTGCTTCAACTTGGCATCACCACTGTATCAGGTATTGTTAAACTGCCTATCACTAGTACGTTAAAGTATTAATCTGTGTGTTATGAAGAATGTGAGAAAAAGATAAGAGGGAGTATTGGTATTATAAAACACAAATGGCAAACTGGAATAAAAAAATAGCAGGTTCTTTTAAAGCACAAATTCAAAGAAAAGGATGGGATTCAAGTGTTGCAGGAGGTTTGATTTTTTTCAGTTTCAAACAACAAATTATAAATATTCAAACTATACTAGTACAAAAAAATTGAGTACGGTAAATAAATTGTACATGACAGTATGTAATGAATAGATGCATCTTTTTAAGTTTCACCTTAATATGCAGACATAAAACATATGCAACTGGGAATCAATGTCATACTTTACAAAAAAATCCTTGATATTAAATAAAGGAATAGTTTTCAGTGAAGAGATCTCTGGAATTGCAGCTTTAGGGGTGTTTTTTGCCAAATATTTCAAAGACAATGGAGATTCAAAATACTTAATGAGCACTTTATAGTTAATGTCACTGTTAGGACATCTGTATTCAGAATTTGTAATGAGCATTGTGTAATTAGAGTGTCATTGTCTGGATTTCCTAATTTAGAATGTGTAATGTGCATGTTATAGTTAATTTCACTGTCAGGACTTCTTTCTTCAGAATGTGTAACAAGCAATTTATAATTAGTGTCACAGTCAGAGCTTCCTTATTCAGGATGTATAATGAGCACATCATAGTTAGTATCACTTCCAGGACTTCTTCCTTTTTCAGAATGTGTAATGAGCCCTTATAGTTAGTGTCACTGTTAGGACTTCCTTCTTCAGGATGATTAACCAGTATTTTGTAGTTAGTGCCACTATCAGAATTTCCATATTCAAAAGTAACTTGAATAATAACCTCACAACATATACTGAGGTACAAAATAAAAGCACCAAAGATAGCTTGGTATGCAACAAGCCCATGCTTGTCACATCTGGAAACTTTATTTATCATTGTTTCTGAGAAAGGCAAGCCTAGATCTCTTTTTTCTACAAGGAAGGGGGCTACATAATATTGTCATTGCTCAGGCAAAGCATAATATTTATAGCCTTCAGTTGTCATTATTACAGAGTTATCAAATAAAAAATTAGACATACCCACCTGTCAATCCTCCCTTTCAGAACTTGCCAACAGTTTTCTCTGATGTTTAATTCTATACTGTGTATAACCAATAGAAAACCAAGGGTTCCATCTTTGGATTGGCATATTATTCTACTTTCTCTTTGCTCACAAAAGACAAAGTGTAGTTTCAGTATCAATTTTACTTTGTTCTCACAAGAAACAAAATCAACTAACTTTAATAAATTTCTAACTACATTTATTGTATAGTTAGAAAGCCAGAAAAGTTGTGATAATTATGGGACATATTCTACTTTCTGCAGTTTTTATTCTGTGATCTTTTGAGCATTATTTATTTAAATAAATAACACAAGCCTGTGATAGTTTTATTACCTGAAAATGTTTACTTCTTCTACAGTAATTCATGGACACTGAATCTGAAAATTATATCCAGGTCTTACTGATCATTTTAAAACCCTTATATAACAAACACAATGACAAAAAGTGTTCATCATAGTAAACGAAATAATACTTTGATCAAAGTAAGGGTTTTTTCCTTCCTGATTTGTAAAATATCCTGATGTAATAGAAAGAAATTAATATCATTTTAGTAAATTGTGTAGCTGAATTACAGAAAATCTGTTATCAAAACCAAAACAGCTTTTGTGAAGTTTAAACTCACAGGCCTGTGCAAATATTTAGTATAGTAGTATCATTAGTATAAAAAGCAGTGTTAAAGGGAATATCTGTTATTCTAGAACATGTCTGGTTGACTTCAAACATATAAGAAGAAAAACAAAACACTCCATAAAATAATTCACATACGAACCTTTTTTCTTGTTATACAGATAATAGGCCTAGAACACTTGCTAGAAAACTAAGAATGTGAATGCTGAGATCAAATGGTTTAATAAGACAGGCCTAAAAGACTAAGAAAGATCAAAATGTTTCAAAAGATAAGCCTAGAATACCTGCTAGAAAACTTTAAGGATATGACACTGAGATTAAAAGACATAATAGGCCTAGAACACCTGTTAGAAAACCATAACAATGTGATGTTGAGATCAAAATATTTAATGCGTTTGGCCAAAAACATCAAAAACTACAAAAGTGCAAGTATGTGACATAAATTTTTATAGAGTTTTCAAAAGTAGATTATAATTACAATATAGATAAGGGAATGTAAAGTGATTTTCAATATTGAGAGTGAATCAATCAGTGTGCTAACCAAATTAGGACTTGAATTTAACTAGATATTTAAACTTGGTTGGATAGTAACTTACTTAAAGTTAACTTGAAGTTATTTTGGTTTAGGTATTTTTAGTTTAAGGTACAGTGGGAGCAATGCATAATAGGAAGAGTCTTATTTATTATTAAAGCTTTCACTGTAATTTGCTAGTCTCACACTTTTCACTTTAAAGCACACACAGATCACTGGTCCTATATTTCATTTGATTGTATAATATTTTTTATTGTTTTGAAAACTGTGAGTAATATTAAATTCTTATTTTTTTGTGTAAAATTGTCTTTTTTTTTCATTCTTTGTGAGTCAACTACTGCTATTAGAAGGGAAATACATCTCAAAGTATGACATTCTTGAACTTACTGTTAATAGTAAACTAAACTTCCAGGCTCTCACGATGATCTATGAAATACCATAGTGGTGATGAGTCTTGATAAAGCAGAAAGAAAGAGGCTAATAAACTCTAAAGATAAAATTCAATTTTACAACAGTCTAAGTAAACTTCAGTAATAACAAAATTAGTATCTAAATATAAATCAATGTGTATGAAATAACACCCACCCAAATGTGTCCCACCACATAAGGGCATCTCCAATTATTTCCATGAGAATGCAGTAGTTTGTTGAATAGACTATACTCTATTCACAAGTTCAATGAATTATAACTCAAGCCAAATTTTCATACTGATTATAATGGTATAATAATGATTGCATCTTTCATAGTCCCAAGTACTGAAAATTAAGTTGAAAGAACTGAATTTAATATGTTTCTCTTGTTTTTTTTTAATATCAGAAACATTGATTTGCTTGTTTAGGCTTTTGCTTATTTTTAAAAGTATAAAATACCTTTTTTTAACCTAGTTTAAAAGATTTAGTTGAATATTCTAAATACTTTTGGAAAGTTTAATTCATTACACTTTTGTTTTTGCCTTTGGTTACAATATAATTCTGTCTAACCTCTGAAGATTCCTTCTTCGATTTTACTTCATTAGCTTGTTTTGCTTTTTGACAGAATAATTCTTCCATTTGTTCAAAGTTGAGCTTCACACCTGTGTTGTCTTGTTGCAACTCACTCCATAAAGAGCTTCCATCTGTAAAACATTACCAGTCTTGTTAAATAACATAACAGTACAACAACAACAGTTCACTCCATAAAGAGCTTCCATCTGTAAAACATTACTAGTCTTGTTAAATAACACAATAATACAACAACAATAGTTCGCTCCATAAAGAGCTCCATCTATAAAACATTACCAGTCTTGTTAAATAATACAACAAGTACTAATTGTGTGTATAGTTCAAAAACTATAAATGAACCATGTGAACTTATTCAAGTAATATTTCAGATGTGATTAACCATTTTATAATAAGTGTTACTCATTTGTATAAATTTAAATAACACTTTAACCACTAATGACCATATGTATTAATGCAAATAACAGAACAATAAGTATTAACTGTATGTACTACCTCAAATACTTGCATCATTATTAGCTATTTGTATCAAATAATATGACAACCATGTGAATAACTTAACTAACACATCAGTCATTACTGGTCACTTGTGTTAACAAAGTAAATGAAATGACGTACAGGTTGTAAGCTGTAATATCATTTGTGTTAACTGTGGTAAATGAAATGACGTACAGATTGTGAGCTGTAATATCACTTGTGTTAACAATGGTAAGTGAAATGACGTACAGATTTTATATAAGATGTTACTGCACCTTTTGATTGTAAAATAACACAATAATTTAAATCATGTTAGTAAGCCAAGACAAGAGAGCATGTGTGGCTAATTATGTTAAACATAATATTATGACTAAGTTTATTTATTAGTGCAGGTTAAAAGAAATGAATTATTATTAAAAAAGCCAATATTTGGGTCACACAATCCTAACATGGACAATTTTGACACCAGAAAAATCTAAAAGTGTATTCTATATTACTGCTTGTGACCTGAAAGAAGGCATCTTTGTACCAAATGTCATATAACTTGTGATGACAAAAAACTCACTTGAAGTAAAAATGTACCTTAGGTATGGTATGGGTATTAATACTTTTACTAATAAAGCAGAGAACAATACTTCAACCTTTTTAAGTCATCTTCAGGTTAACAAAGAAAGAGTTTGCAAATGTCATATACGTTAGTTAATATACAAATGGACAGTCCACAAAAACCCTAAATTGTACTTTTTTTCACTGAAAAACTAAGCAAAAGATAAAGATTTCAAAATTGCCTTTATCTCTAATTGGGATCAACAAAGAGTATCATTGTACCAAATTGTGTAAATTATTCAAAACAGAGCTTATAGTTTGTATGTGTATATGTATGGGACCTGAAAATTGACTTTGTATAAAATTCCATACAAATACAACAGAATAATTGTCTAAAAACTAAAATTATGTTTTTTGTGGCATCTTGACTGCTCTATAGTTACTTAAAATGAGCAAGTCCACCATTTGTCAGTGTGTGGGGACTGTCAAAATTATTTTTGTACCCAATCTCATGTAAATTGTTCAGAATAGCCAAATAATTAAACCAAAACCCCCATAAAAACTCAGAGTAAGTAAATTCAACATTTTTTGTATGTCAGTGTGTTAAGGTATGAATATTTCTGTTTTTGCCAATTGTTATCTTTATTCCCGAGTTACATAACTCACTAATAATTTATTTCACTAGAATATAATGTTAACTCTTTCCTCAGTTTGCCCTTGAAGAAGAAATATCCCATTTCTGAAGTGCTCAGGTTACAAGGTTTTTTAATTTTGTATCAAAGTTTCATATACCTATGTATTTTTCTAACATCATAAACTCTTTTACCAATTATGTCAACCAAATAGCTTTTTTTTGCTCTACTTGTACAGTGTTTTTATTTGAGTTTGAAATCATTCCTTAAATACTTTTCCTGAAACCGGTTTTGCAAATATATGGTGCTTATCAGTATACCCGAGTATCACAGTTTAAGTTATCAGTAAAATTCTGTTGCTGTAGCAAAAGGGTATATAATTTCAGATTACGAATTAACGTTTTTTATTTTTTATTTGTTTGATTAATTAAGCCTGTAAATCACAATTATGAAATGGCACCAACATTGCACAGAACTTTGTATGGAGAAAAGAAAGTTGTGAGTGAAATGAGATTTTCATTTGAAGAAGGTGGTAAGAATTAGTAGAATTCTTATTCTGGACCAAGAGCTTTCATCAGTTTAAGATGATTGGAATGTGTATGTTCTACATCCATCAGTTGAAAGAAGAGGTTAATAATTAGTAGGAGCAAACTAGCTACCATTTTATGATTTCTGTTAGTATTGTTAACTAGTCCATGGTTAAAGGAAATGGTAGGAAGCAACTGGTCAAATTTCATTGCAAAGTGGCATCAGGCATAGTAGCCAGCATCTCATCATGATCCACCATATCCTTAGTACAGTCGAGATATTTCCTAGCTGACAAATAATTTGATGTTTCTAGACCAATTTTACTGGCAGAAGTCAGAGTACAATGTAATGATAATGCATGTCCCAAAACATTGTAACATTCTGCTGTAGAATGCTATGTTCTTCTAAATGCACGTATCTCTTAACTCTTCAAAAAGGATGAAGGCCTTTTTTAAATAAAGTATTATATTTGCACAGCAGTAAAAAAAGATAAAATATATGTATGTCAGTGTCTGCACCATAACCTAATTATGGTAATAATGTGGATCAATCAAAGGGATGTTAAAGGAGGATTTGGACTGTTTCTTCAAGGAATCCAAGAAATGGTGAATTTATGGATAAGACACAACTCCTTACGCTGCATTTTAAGATCCAGCTCTCAAGATAGAGCACTTAGATGTGAAGGAACTTCATAAAGGAGAGATATTTGTCAATGAGTTGTGCCACAGATCTGACCCTGTGAATAACTGAATGACCATAATACCAAGTTCAAAGGTGAGGGTCCACAAACATTTCACTACTTACGTAGATGATTTAATAAAGTTTCATGGAAAAACAGTCTGAAGCATGTCTCTGTTGTTGCTAATGATATACTCATCAATAATGTTTGTTATGAAGCTACTGAATGAACCATCATTACATCACACTGGTCCTAGTGTCATTACATTTCTGTCAAAAGCAGTTTCTACAGTAGTGCAGTTTCAAACGATCATGTCAAATTGAGCACTATAGCAGAAGAAGATACTTGGACATTAATAACTACAATTGCAGAGCCTCCTACAAGACTTACAAAGTACGTGACACCTGTAAGTATCAAAATATCAATGATGATTCTCAGCTTCACTGCAGCTGAGAGTGCAAAATATCAGGGTACATTGAAAATGGTTCTAGATGGGACAACAAGGTTATAAATACCATTAATTTGACTGTTGAAGGTATCAAGTCATGAACGAAGAAGACTCTGTTTTAGCTCTGATTACTTGTTTCAGGAATGTCACCTTGCTGTAAGATAGGTCTAAAATGTGTAGTACTGTACAGTAGATGCCACAACAGATATTGAAAGATGAATAACAAGCTATATCTGCATCTACCACAGTTATTGAAGCCTGGACTACTTGTTCAGGTGGATACAACATTACCATCTTCATCTTGGCAATGCTGCTCACCAAACAAAGCTAGTTATCTCCAACTTGGTTTGAGAGTTAATTCATAGACACAGACCTATCATCTGTGAAAATTGTGATCTAGATTTGCTTTTAAAACATGTGAATTAAAGCTTTACAGCAAAACCATCCAGTGCCAACCAATAATGTTGAAAAGGAGGTAATGATATCACCAGATATTGTGTTTGGTGTACTCAAACAGTGATCTATCTTAACACTGGTGTTTATAGAGCTAAAGGCTTTCATTTATTTGCCTTTCAGCTGACAGCAAAAACAGCAGACATGAGTAAAACAAATAAAATGTTGTTGTTGCAGTCACTATGACACATCTAGTTAAGGATTGTGCTGAACTCAACACAGAAATTTTAATTCAGTGATCTGCTGATGGTGTTTGCAATAGTTTTGTGGGACCAGATTGTATTTCACAAGAATTACATCTTAAAAAAACAACAATGATGTGCTTTCAATAAAACAATCACAAAGAAAGCTTGCTTGGAGTATCAGCAATATTTACAAAGAAGTTGAATGGATATTGAAGGAGAGTGCTTGGTCATCTCCAATAGTGATTGTTAGTAAGAAGGTTAAAAATTAGGGATATGTGTAGACGTTAGGTGGGTGAAAAATATAAAATATGTCAATTTATTTCACCAACACAGACATAAGGAAGTTTCAGAAAGTAACAATCTCTTTACCAGTTCTTTTCATCCAGTAAGGTAAATTATAAACGTCCCAACATAGCGAACATAGCATTGCCACTTGTTTAGCCAGTTACAAGTGCAGGATGGCACATTGTATCTTCATTATGATACCAATCCATGGTGCAGAACTTCAGAGTAGGAAATATTTCAAACTCTGTAAGGGGTGGAATACCAGAGAGTGTAATACCCTGTTGTGAATGTATGAAAGTGTTGTTTTTTTCTGACCACATTGATGTAAATACTAAACATTTGTGTAAGTACCTCATATACTTTGTGCACTGTCCATAAGTGAGAAACTGATATTTTCAGAGAGAACTCAGCACACAGTTATAGGTTTATCACAACTGTTTGCCACTGCTAATTACTCCACTTAATGACCAAAGGCTATCCACTGACTGATACATTAGTGCTATCTGTCCATTACAGTTTGTAAGTTGAGTAATGATAACACCATCTTGGGAAATCCAAATGCAGCAATGCAGCAATAATTACCTTCAACAGCAAAATGTTTGGACCTGCTGGGGAAATCCATGTTGAACAAACACCTAACATTATTGGAAATTTGTTTGGATTACTTGCAGAGAAACATGTGAAACAATAATCTAACTTTAATAATAAGTTGTTTACATCACTTAGGGATATCCATGTGTAGCATGAATTATCTGCAATAGCAAGTTATTTGAATCATGTTGAGAGACCTATGTAGAAGCAGGAATAAACTCCAATAACATGGAACACAAATATGTACAAGTTACTTTGGGTTTAAAATTTTCATTGAAATGATCTCTGATGCAGGTAATCTAAGGGTGGGATGCCACACTAGGCCTTCTTGTCTGACTTAAAAGTATGGTATCTCCAATCTACTTGATTTCACTTTTGCCTGTATAAGTTTTTTTGTTTTGATCCAACTCAAGTATTTTATTAAACATCATGTGTAAACTATAAACCAATCATCAGTTATTTATAGATTCAATCCATCTTTGTGTTAGTTTGTATTCCCTTTCCTTCACTGCTTCAGCTTGAAATTATTCTCTACACAACATTTTACAGACATGTGTGACTATCTAAACAATGTCAGAGTACCTTCATCCAATAGCTTGAGAGATATAGCCACACAGCTAATTAGGTTATACTTTCCCTTAAATTTTTCACATGGAAAGAATAATAATGAAAAAACAAAAACATCCATTTCTTTGTAATCCATTTAAATATAGATGAATATTGATTAGAAATGAGATTATACTTCACATTCTAAAACATAAGTCAAAAGTTATTGCAAGCTAAAGCTAATTTTCTGCAATAATGACTTTTAAAAAGAGTCAGTCTGAAACACATTTACCCTAGGAAGTAGTGCCAATGGTTATACATTATGAAACATTTTTCCTTAAAGTAAAAGTAAATACATTTTTCATATTAATAATTAACTTAATTTTAGCAAAGATTAAATAGGTGTGGATTATCTTGTCTAAAATACATACAACTTACGGGAAATAAGGCCATTTGGAATCTTAGACCAGTTCAGGGTCTTCATCTTGTGTTTAGGTTTTGGAAATGTGTGTGATGATCCAGGCAGAAGGTACGGTGGCACATTTTGTTTGGAAAAAGATGGTAGTACTCTTGGTAAGATACCTGGAGGAGGTGGGGGTGGAGGGAGACTGCTCATTCCTGGTAGTGGTGGTGGTGGAGGAGGGGCTGGAAGACTACTTGTTCCTGAAGAAGGAAGAGGTGGGGGTGGAGGAGGAGGTGGAGGTGGAAGACTACTTGTTCCTGAAAAAGGAAGAGGTGGAGGAGGAGGTGGAGGTGGAAGACTACTTGTTCCTGAAAAAGGAAGTGGTGGAGGAGGAGGTGGAAGACTACTTGTTCCTGAAGAAGGAAGAGGTAGGGGTTGGGGAAGGCCAGTTGTTACTGATGGAGGAAGAGGTGGGGGTTGGGGAGGGAGTGGAGGAGGTCGAGTTGTTCCTGATGCAGAAGCGAGTGGTGATGATGATAAAGAGCTACTCATCCCTGATTGTGGTAATGTATCTCTACTCATATCTTGGGAAAATGGTTCCTTAATCCCTTGTTGTAACTGATTTATTCCTGATGCTGATGTGAGAAAAGACGACCCAGTCATATTTATTGGTAATGTCGTCTCTTGCACTTGTCTTTTCTCTGTTTGTGATGAGGCATTTACAGAAGACTTTTTATGGCTTGATGATTTATGCAAGTGAGAAGAGGTCAGAAAACTGAGGAGTGGACTTGTGAGATGACCCTTCTTTCTGACATACTTGTGGTCTGTACTGTCAGTAAATACTTCATCTGTGGAGTCACTAGAGCTGCAGCCTGTATTATTTGAACTTCTACTGCTTCTGGTGGAGATACTACGTGATATATTTACTCTTGAATCATTAGACACAGCAGATGCTAAGTTATTTTGGGATTGGTAGAAGTGGAGTTTCTTATAAGTAATTTTGGTCTGGGTGCCCCGAGACTGTTTACGAACAAATGACTGGTCATGTAGTAAAGTCAACATAGGCGCTTTGGGTGAATTGAGAGTTTTCTCCAATACCCGGTTCAGCATGTCCCATGCAAGATCACTGATGATAAAAAAAAACACATTTTTTTATTTTGTTAAAGATTACATGAGAATTTACAAGGAAGAAATAAACAATAAGTCTTTATGTTGATTATATTTTGATATATAACTTTATAAACAACCTGTTAATAGAAAAGATATGTTTAGTACATTTTTGAATACAGAGGAAACATTCTCCATTGCTCCTAGTATTAAGCATATATTCTACAAAATTTTGATTAACATAAGGTATGTTTTCCAAAAAACTGATAATGGTGTAAAAATTTTCTGAAACTTGGGATACATTTTTATACTTTATCTGAAACTCAATACACTTGGAATCTTATTTGAAACTTGATATATTCTAAATTCTTTAAAACTAAATACACCAGCAACATCTTCTAAAATTCTACATATAATATAAACTTTCTATGAAATTCTAAATTCAGTGTAAGCATCACATAACACCATATAATGTGGAAACGTTTTTTAAAACTAAATATGGCATGAATGCTCTCTGAAACTAAATAAAATGGAAACCTTCTTTGAAACTTTAAACACAACAGAATATTCTCTGTCTGGTACAGTGAACTTGTCCTTTGAAACTCTTAAGAAGGTACACTATAAATGATTTCTAAAATTCTGGAGGGAAAAAATACAGTATAAATATTATCTGAAAAATATTTAAAGAGATTCCTTAAGATACTAAGTAAAGAATTTCTTTGAAAGATGACAAATCAGAACACTGGATGTTCTGTGTAACAACATTTTGTATCATTATGTAGGTAAATAAGAAAGGATGTCACGACTTTAGTGAACATTGACTTCTTCATGAAACAAGGTTTTATATAATTGTTTTAGTGAACATTCTGTTTTCTTTATGAAACAAGGTTTCATATAACTGTTTTAGTGAACATTCTGATTTCTTTATGAAACAAGGTTTTATATAATAGTTTTGGTGAACATTCTGACTTCTTTGTGAAGCAAGGTTTTCTATAATTGCTTTAGTGAACACTCTGAATAACAATGTTTCATATAATTGTTTTAGTGAACAATCTGACTTCTTTGTGGAACAAGGTTTCATATAATTGTTTTAGTGAACAATCGGACTTCTTTGTGGAACAAGGTTTTATATAATTGTTTAAGTGAGCAATCTGACTTCTTTGTGGAACAAGGTTTTATATAATAGTTTTAGTGAACAATCTGACTTCTTTGTGATGCAAGGTTTTCTATAATTGTTTTAGTGAACAATCTGACTTCTTTGTGGAACAAGGTTTTATATAATTGTTTAAGTGAGCAATCTGACTTCTTTATGAAACAAGGTTTTATATAATAGTTTTAGTGAACATTCTGACTTCTTTGTGAAGCAAGGTTTTCTATAATTGTTTTAGTGAACATTGACTTCTTCATGAAACAAGGTTTTATATATAATTGTTTTTGTGAACATTCTGACTTCTTTATGAAACAAGGTTTCATATAATTGTTTTACTGAACATTCTTACTTCTTCATGAAACAAGGTTTTACATAATTGTTTTAGTAAACATTCTGACTTCTTCATGAAACAAGGTTTTATATATTTCTTTTAGTGAACATTCTGACTGAAGAGGGATATTCCTACTCAACTGATCTTATAACCACGTTTAAAATCTACAACTAGATAATGACTTTTTGTTGTTGCTTACAGTTTAATGCTCCATTCATTTTATCTACCTAATAACTCACAGATGAGAAAGTTTCAAAAGTAGTATATCTTTTCATAATTATTGTCAATTTTTATAACTGAGAATAAGGACACTTTTCAGGGCACATTACTCTATAATATTATTGAATAAAACAGGATAGGATCAAAACTTTACCATGTTTGTCTTAAACAAGTTGGGCAGTTATTAGTTAAATTACACATAATTCAAATCTAGTACAGGGTCATTCATGTCAAATCATCCAGGGGGCTGCAGGTGACCCCCACAGAATGCCTTGACAAAATTCACATGTGTTCATCTACCCATATAATGAACAACTGCCAAAGATTAGATCAGTATCTCTAATAGTTTCTGATTTACAGCCCTATAAAATTTAGTTACTTTGTTTTTATTTTTGGCAAATTAATTTTCGGGCAACTTTGGCTGCTTAAAGCTGCAAGAGTAATGGTGGTAGAAGGCTAAAATTTACTACACTGACTGAATTAATCTCACAGAATTAAAAAATGGTCTCAAACCACGTTTATCTCTCTCAGGATTTGCATAGTGAGGCAGTAAAATCACCTGAAAACCCAAAATCGTAAAAAACATTGGTTTATGTAATAAGCCATAGTTCTAAGACTTAATATGATACAAAGCTGAATGTTTTTTTCTAATTTCCTATAACATATCAGTTGATAAATCAGCAATTGTTGTAATTAAACGTCTGTTAGATCTCCTGTAAAAAATATAGCTGCATGCAACTTTTTATGATTTAGCTAAAAATAGCCCCACTTCAGGCAGAGTTTGACCATGTCACTAGTTATCCAGCCTTTTCAGATTTTTATCATATATTCTTACATCTTTGAATATGATCTACAAAAAATATCAGGATGATGTTCAACCTACTTTTTGAGTTATAATTTTTTAAAGTATCCTCTGACCATACGTTTTTTATTTTAAAAAACATTCAGTTCAGGTGTGTTATGTGTGCAAATATATCCATACAATTTTGAGAAATACCTGTCAAAATTTTATGAATCCCACTGAAATACTCTAGCCAGCCTTTCACAATGTTAAATAATGAAGTTGTAGGAAACAAGAAAGAATTAATTCATTTCTGAACAAGTTAGATGACATGGCAATGCAAATATATTGTGTGTGCATTACAGTTATTCAGACATTTAAAACTAGAGATACATTTAAAGTTTCCATGAGAATTTAAAATTTTAGATTTTGACATAAATATGCTGATGTCATGAAGTCAAGTCAGACTGAATTTTAGAATATCAATAACATATATTAAGTATCTCATGGATATATAAAATAACAGCACAATATAATAAGCAGCTTAAGTAAATAGAATATTATCTATTTATATCATATAGGTCTATAAAACACATACACCTTTTCCATTAACCTAAATCTTAAATACAACTTGTCTTATTTTGACAGTAATTAACTGCCTTCATCAGAAGCAAACTTGTTAGACAAAAATAAGTAATTTACCCTTACATGGGTATTATAATACGAGTGAGAAGTCCCTTTGATGTTAACATATAAATACTGTTGAAACATGGAATGTTGTAATTCAAGGCTACTTGGACATTAAAAATACAAGTTTCACTACACTTATGCAAAATTATGTAACCAAGAGGTCAGTTTGGATTAAGTACAGCAAATCAATAAACAACATAGTCATTTGGAAAGTTGATAAACAGGATTCAAAATATCAGGTCACATCAAATCTGTCTTAGTCTTAAAAGTTACAATTATGCTTTGTTGGCTCTTTAAGTTTAAAATTTCATGTTTATTATCTCTATAGACATATCAGTTAATACTACATAGAATACTAGAAACACCAAACTATGTTATGGATTATGGAAACTTACCTCGTAGGATTAGCAGGGTCTAGCCGGTTAAGATTTTGCAAAATCATGAGAAACACCAAAGCCTGTGGGGTGTCATAGACCTAGAGTATTCAGAACAAAATATTCGGTTAATTCATGATTTTACATAAGTTATTTATTATTATTCTAGTGCAAATGCAATCACAAAAAATTGTTTTTAAGAAGAAGTAAGTACTTATTGTGATAAAAGCCTGAAAGAAGAACCAAGAGTTGTAATTTTACTTAGGTGTTGTTGAAGTAAATTATGTATTGAAGTGGAATAATAGTGTTTCTTGTTTAATTATACTCTATCATTTTTTGTTGTTGAAGTACAAACTATTGGAGAGAACTTTTACTTAAGCTTGCATATCATAATGTTAGTACGTAGCTGAAGTCATAAAATAAGCCATTTGCTATCAAATTAAAGTTGAATTGAGAATATTGCTTGTACAACCATAGCATCACTAGAGACAAATTTGTATATCAAAGTTGAATTGAGAATATTGCCTGTACAACCATAGCATCACGAGAGATAGATTTGTATATCAAACCAGATGGCAACTGAGAAATATCAACAATGTAAACTAGCCATACCCCCAACCATAAACAGAAGTGGTAATGTGGAAAACACCTCAGCCATAAGTAAAAGTGATAACTTGGTGTTCTTTACTATGCTGGTATCCTAGCTATAAGTAAGATAGGTAAACTAGTATTCTGCATTTTACTGGTAGCGAGTGCTGAATCAAGATGATTGTTGGGCTTAGGCACGTTCTGTTTCTAGGCCCTACCAACTGTATAAGTTAAACCAAAGATTAACTTTTAAGGAAAACCTTCATGGACCCATAGTTTCATAGGCCCTAAGCACTGTACCTAATAAATAATATGACCCTGCTGGTACCCTAGTGATAAATACACCCATAACTAGTACATTGTATTATGACAGTAACCTAGCAACTCAATCAAAACTATATAGATGTTAAACCTAGTGTTGTATTATTATGGTTACCCTGAGCAACACAGAAAGAACTAGGTAGATGTGATTACCTTATGTGTTGTATTATGGTGGTAAACTAGCAACAAACACAACACTAAGTAGATGTGACAACTTATTTTATCGTACCATGATGTTAATGTACTAACACACAGCCATAAATGTCTTATTATCAAAACATTTTTTTAACATAGTAATTCAGTAAAAGAGAATGGAATTGTGGGAAAGGAACTACAGCCACATAGCTGTTAACTTCACTGTATACGTTTAACCAACAAGTGTTTCTTATAATGGTATTGCAACATCTGTCTAATTATCTACACAAGCCTCCATCTGGACAACAGTTAATGCTGCATGGTAGTATCTAGTTATATTTATATTTTCTAAAGTTGAAAATGATTTCTTCATCTTCAAAATAATTCACATTGTATAAGTATTTTGCTTTGCTTCTTTGTTTCCTTTGCCCATACTTGATTGGTTTTAGTTAGTACACTATGTCACAGATAATTAACAGTTTTATCGACTTCATGAATAAACCTGACCTTAATTTTACTGACATTTCATAACTGATCAATAAATGATACATTCTACTACCCTTGTGAAGTACTCATGAAACCTCTACAGCTTATTCATCTGAGTTTTATAGAAGAATAAAAAAATAAAAAAATTCACATAAAAATATATTATAGAAACCAGTGTCAGTTGCAACTTTTAAAGATGGCTTGTATACAAAATAGAAGAGAAACAGTTTTCTTAAATATGTTTCCAATACTAAGCTTGTGTAAAACAATAATAACGTTCTTTGTGCCAAGGAACTAAAGCTAACCTTTCATACATACTTTATACATTACTAGTCTTTATAAAATTTAAAAACGTTCTTTGCGTCAAGGAACTGAAGTTAACCTTTAATACATAGTTTTATTCGAAAACACATTCGAAAGCTCTAGAATTTTGTCTCATTTGTAAACCAGTTTTAATTGACGTCATACTTTGGCTAGCAATGGATATTCAGTTTGAACTATTTCAACCCAGGCTTAAGCTATAGTATTAAAAATCCTTTCAGACAAAATAAATAATTTAACAAAAGAATAAAAGACTGAAGTGGCTTGAACAACGTAACATTAGACACTTAGAGAAAGTGTTGCTACTATGACAATGTGGAAACTAAATAATCAATAACTGGAACGATTTTGGGTTACTATAGATGGTATACCTCCATTCAATCCCATGTCAAACATGGGCTGAAGGAAATCACAATCATACATGACTCATCTCGTTAAACGTAGATTAGATTAGTTCGTGATTGTAGATGACTTTTACAAATATGGGCTGGAAGAGATTGTAGTGGTAAATGGCTTACCTTGTCAAACACGGACTGGAAGAGATCGTAGTGGCTAGTCGTCAGATTCAAACCTAAACTCTCTGAATGTTCATCGTCAGCAAATTTTGATTTGTCAAAAACGTGACACTGAATGAAAACATCGTCTTCATCAGTCTTACGGAGAGAACTGATAATGTCCAGAAGACCAAGCCCTACAGTATAATGGTTGAAATATTTACTATCTGGCTAATATCCAAAAACTTCATCTATGTTTGAGAAGTGAAGAAAAAATAAACGCCTTACCTTTCCATAAAATCAATTCTTATTTCTAAAATAGACCTGTGTCTTTACCCTATCTTTCCATAAATTCAGTTCTTATTTGTAATATACACCTGAATCAACATCCTACCTTTCCATAAACCCAGTTCTTATTTAACATACACCTGAATCAGCATCGTAACTTTCCATAAACCTAGTTCTTATTTGTAATATACACTTAAATCAACATCGTAACTTTCCATAAACCCAGTTCTTATTTGTAATATACACTTAAATCAACATCGTAACTTTCCATAAACCCAGTTCTTATTTGTAACACACACTTAAATCAACATCGTAACTTTCCATAAGCCCAGTTCTTATTTGTAACACACGCTTAAATCAACATCGTAACTTTCCATAAACCCAGTTCTTATTTGTAACACACGCTTAAATCAACATCGTAACTTTCCATAAACCCAGTTCTTATTTGTAACACACGCTTAAATCAACATCGTAACTTTCCATAAACCCAGTTCTTATTTGTAACATACACCTGAATCAACATCATAACTTTCCATAAACCCAGTTCTTATTTGTAACATACACCTGAATCAACATTCTACCTTTCCATAAACTCAGTTCTTATTTCTAAAATATTTCGGTATTGACAACAATATTTCAAAATAAGAAGTTCTCATAAGTCAATACACTATTCATTAGATTGGGAACTTATATACATATTACAAAGTATTCGCACATCGAACTTGGTTATAAAAGGCATAATGAATAAATCTGTTTGGTTTTATATATGGCTGGATTCTTTACGATAAATGTTTATGACTTTTAGTGATAAACTTTAATAATAAACGTCATCATATTGTTTTACTCTACAACAATGTATTGAAACAACTCAAACAAAAGTTCATTACACAATTAATCACCACAGCATTCTTTTCATCAAGACTCCACACAGACTGATTCAGTTCATTTAAAACCCAAATGATAAGACCAATTGTTCTTCTATATCTCTGTTATTGCAGTGTTTTAAAAGAGATCCACAACCTGAGCACTTTAAAATAACTCACTATTCTTTTTCAGTAGAATAACAATTATTGTGTGTGTGATACTGTATGCTGACTTCTGTCATTACAATAGGAGTTTCCATTAGTTACTCACCATTACCGGTTGTAGAAATGAGTATCAATAAATACTTACAATTGTAACATAGAGTACGAGACACTGTTCAACCAAAGAGAGCACGTTATGTGCCAATACTTCTAATGGGCTCTGGGTCATATGTCCGTAAGGTCTGATTTTATGTTGTTTTTTTTCTCACGTTCATCATACTTATCTTCAGTAAAGCGATAAACTTATAATTAATGATTAATTAAACTAGAAAATCCATGTTGAAATCATAGGCGAGATTTTGACTGGAAACAAAATATGTTGAGAAACAAGAATCCCTGTTCACTCACTCTCTCTACTGTTTCATGCATAATAATAATGTTTGTATTTAAAGCTTCACTGTGTATAATAATGATGGTTTACATTTATACAGGGTGTTCGGAAAGTCACTGTGCAGTTTTGTAATCATATTTTATTCAGTCTATTTCAAGCCAGCAACTGATGGCGGTGTTTAGAAACAAAATAAGAAGGATCCAAGCCTGTATTGATGCCAACGTGGGTCACTTTCAACATTGTTTATAATTGTCATTTATATTTACCTCCTGTATTCTATATTGAAACATGTCTGTTATTAAATATATGAGTGCACAGTGACTTTCCAAACACCCTGTAGTTTTACTGTGTATAATAATACCGTTTGTCTTTCTAGTTTTACTGTGTATAATAATGATGGTTTACATTTATACAGGGTGTTCGGAAAGTCACTGTGCAGTTTTGTAATCATATTTTATTCAGTCTATTTCAAGCCAGCAACTGATGGCGGTGTTTAGAAACAAAATAAGAAGGATCCAGGCCTGTATTGATGCCAATGGGGGTCACTTTCAACATTGTCATTCATATTTACCTCCTGTATTCTATATTGAAACATGTCTGTTATTATATATATGAGTGCACAGTGACTTTCCAAACACCCTGTAGTTTTACTGTGTATAATAATACTGTTTGTCTTTCTAGTTTTACTGTGTATAATAATACTGTTTGTCTTTCTAGTTTTACTGTGTATAATAATGATGGTTTATGTTTATAGTTTTCCTGTATATAATAATGATGGTTTATGTTTATAGTTTTCCTGTGTATAATAATGATGGTTTATGTTTATAGTTTTCCTGTGTATAATAATGACGGTTTATGTTTATAGTTTTCCTGTGTATAATAATGACGGTTTATGTTTATAGTTTTCCTGTGTATAATAATGACGGTTTATGTTTATAGTTTTCCTGTGTATAATAATGACGGTTTATGTTTATAGTTTTCCTGTGTATAATAATGATGGTTTATGTTTATAGTTTTCCTGTGTATAATAATGACGGTTTATGTTTATATTGTGTATAATACTGATGGTTTATGTTTATAGTTTTAATGTATATAATAATGATGGTTTATGTTTATAGTTTTCCTGTGTATAATAATGATGGTTTATGTTTATAGTTTTCCTGTGTATAATAATGACGGTTTATGTTTATAGTTTTCCTGTGAATAATAATGACGGTTTATGTTTATAGTTTTCCTGTGTATAATAATGACGGTTTATGTTTATAGTTTTCCTGTGTATAATAATGATGGTTTATGTTTATAGTTTTCCTGTGTATAATAATGATGGTTTATGTTTATAGTTTTCCTGTGTATAATAATGACGGTTTATGTTTATAGTTTTCCTGTGTATAATAATGACGGTTTATGTTTATAGTTTTCCTGTGTATAATAATGATGGTTTATGTTTATAGTTTTCCTGTGTATAATAATGATGGTTTATGTTTATAGTTTTCCTGTGTATAATAATGATGGTTTATGTTTATAGTTTTCCTGTATAATAATGACGGTTTATGTTTATAGTTTTCCTGTGTATAATAATGATGGTTTATGTTTATAGTTTTCCTGTGTATAATAATGACGGTTTATGTTTATAGTTTTCCTGTGTATAATAATGACGGTTTATGTTTATATTGTGTATAATACTGATGGTTTATGTTTATAGTTTTAATGTATATAATAATGATGGTTTATGTTTATAGTTTTCCTGTGTATAATAATGATGGTTTATGTTTATAGTTTTCCTGTGTATAATAATGACGGTTTATGTTTATAGTTTTCCTGTGTATAATAATGACGGTTTATGTTTATAGTTTTCCTGTGTATAATAATGACGGTTTATGTTTATAGTTTTCCTGTGTATAATAATGATGGTTTATGTTTATAGTTTTCCTGTGTATAATAATGACGGTTTATGTTTATAGTTTTACTGTGTATAACAATAATGGTTTATATTTATAGTTTTACTGTGTATAGTAATGATGGTTTATGTTTATATTGTGTATAATACTGATGGTTTATGTTTATAGTTTTAATGTATATAATAATGATGGTTTATGTTTATAGTTTTCCTGTGTATAATAATGACGGTTTATGTTTATAGTTTTACTGTGTATAACAATAATGGTTTATGTTTATAGTTTTAATGTATATAATAACGATGTTTGTGTTTATAGTTTTAATGTATATAATAACGATGTTTGTATTTATAGTTTTACTGTGTATAATAACGATGTTTGTATTTATAGTTTTACTGTGTATAATAACGATGTTTGTATTTATAGTTTTACTGTGTATAGTAATGATGGTTTAGGTTTATATTGTGTATAATACTGATGGTTTGTGTTTATATCGTGGATAATAATGATGGTTTATGTGTTTGACACAATACACTGTCTGCAACTTCCTAACATTTAACTTACTGTTCATATCACAGTAACTAGTTTTGATTTATTGGTGCAGTTTGACCACCCCTCCCTCGTTAAATGCAAGAATCCAATGTTTCGGTCGATGTTTTTCGTCCGCTGGTATTATTACAGCTTGGTGTTCATCACCCTGTGGATGGCATTTATAAATTAAATCTAATGGCGCTGCTTAATGGCATTTCGTTTTACACTACATGTACCATTCCCACTACAGCAAACATGTTAACAAAAGCTACAGCACACTTTGTTTCCAGCGTTTACAATTGCATAAATGTATGAAGATTGACATCCCTTTGGGTTTTTGACCTAATTCTAGCTTGCTGGTTTATCAGTTCTCCTGCATGAGGAGTAAACTTAATTCAAGTAAAGATAAAACATAAAAATAACAAGTGTTACTAATTGTGTATTCTAAAGACGGCTGGTAAGGGGTATTAAAACTTTAATTAAAATAAAGTACAGAACAACGTTTCGACCTTCTTAGGTCATCTTCAGTTACTAATTCTTATACTAAGACCGATTTATAATAATTATACTTCACCATCTTAATATATTTCGCCCACAACATTCGAAGTTCATGCAAGTTTATGATGAGTATATATACATATATATATATATAGAGAGAGAGAGTGAGAGCGCCTTGGCCTCTACCGTGTGTCATATTCCAGACTTATTGACGAAAAAACTTGTGTTGGCGAAGAAAAATATTAGAATCCATCACAAAAATCAGTGGTAAAAGCTGTTCACGTGGCGCTGGTAACTTATATAAAAAAAAAAATCCCACCTGAAAAAAGCAACGCAAGTCACGTGCACATAAATTGGATCTAGGAAAAGAACAACTGTACGTACAGAACATGAAGTAACAATTAGTGGAACGTCTGTTTACCTCGATAACAGTAACAAGTATCATGCTATTTTCTACCGATCAATGGGTGAAAAAGTAGTGCACGACATCTCGGTAAACCTCTTTGAAGGGATTTGTGTCTCTCGCTGGATAGTGAGTGGAAAGTTGAAAATCTGGAGGGTGGTTACAAATGTCAAAGTGAGCTCTCTTTACAACAAGATCAGTGTACTGTACTTTTTATGAAATACTTATCTTTGTAGGAAAGCCAGACCATCAGAGTATGGCATCACCAAGAGGCTTTAAGTCATACCTCCCGTTCAAATGTCGTGTACCTCAGACTAAAATGGATATTCTTACTATTGCATACAAAGACATGCCATTTAAGCCACGAATGCAGCGCCTAGAACTTTCTGTGATATTGGACTGTTGAAACAGACTCTGAAGGATTGTCGACAGGTTATATAAACCCTACATGGACTAGTCGTGCACTTTGGATATGACATACTTACGAAGGAACCTCGGAAAGTGATAAAAACTTTCTTGCAGAATTATTGCCAAGATGCACGATCGTCAAATAGAGCTTGACCGCAAGTGCGACATGGACTGTAAAGAAATTGTAATATTCCAAATTCTTTTTAATATAAAATACTCAGCTCTCAGTAAAATAGCTTATAAGCGTGAAAACTAAGTAAAAGTAGGTTTGCCAACTTCACGTTATCAACTTAATAAATAACTACATGTAAAGAGATCATGGAAAACAAGTTTAACAAGTTAATTGTTTCATCGTTTGTTATAAATTTCACGAAAAACTACACGAAAGCTATCTGTACTTACAGTTCCTAATTTAGTAGTACTAGGCCAGAGGGAAAGCGGTTAATCAACACTGCCCACCGCTAACTCTTCGGCTTCTCTGTTAACAACGGATGGTGGGATTGACTGAATTATCATAACGCTCCCATGGATGAATGAGCAAGCTTGTATGGTGATGGGGATTCGAATCCTCAAATTGCAAGTCAAACACGCTAAGAACTAAACAATGCCAGGCCTTCAAGCATATAAAATAACACAAAATTTCTACATGTAAACAGATCAAGTAAAATAAACTTATGCGAAATAACACATAACTTCTATCTCTAAACAGTCAAGGAAGAAAAAGTAAAGTAAGTGAAATAACACATGACTTTTATCTTTAAACAGTCATGGAAGGTAAAGTTAAGTAAGTGAAATAACACATAACTTTTATCTCTAAACAGTCATAGAAGGTAAAGTTAAGTAAATGAAATAACACACAGCTTTTTATCTCTAAACAGTCATGGAAGATAAAGTTAAGTAAGTGAAATTAAATAATCATCAACTAATAAACACTTTTAATGGACCTTTTCTTAATTACTAATTTTAATTTTATTTTTCTTGACCTGTTTATATGTTATTTGCTTTCCTACAGACATTATAGCGGGAGCCTTACGTATATAAGACACAACGATTTTAAGCGTAATGAAAAAGATTTAAAAGACAATACATGCTTCAACAGAGCACTGGTTTGTCTTCTTCCGGTATGATATACGTGCAAACTAAAAGGTTTATATACAGAACAAAATGTGTCTAGGGGCTATGGGTAACGGGATGTTACAACAGAATGTTGTCATGGGAGGCCAAAACATTGTGACAGGGTGAAGTGCACGCTGTGTTAACAAAGTTTGCCATATTTTGTTAACGTTACGAGGGCCATTGTCTCGGTGTAAAGATAAAACACCCGTTTACATAATTTCAATGTTTACATAATTTTAATGCTTCAGAGAATATTTCAATGTTTACATAATTAATTTCAATACTTTAGAGAATATTTCGTTCTATTTTATGTTTTTATTTGAAGGAGAAGGACATTTTTTTATCAAATAATCTTAATACGGCTTTCAAATTGATGACGTGTTAAGGGAATAAGGGATGTTACTATGTTTACAAGGGAAAGGCTGGAATTGATGTAGAATTGTTTGTAATTTTTATGTTACTATGTGATCAGGGCTCAATATTTTTTAGGTAGGGAAGTTCAATGTAGAAGTTCGTTTTGTTAGTACAGAATTTTATTGCGCGATTTACATGTAGAAATTGTTTATGACAGAAGGTGGTTAGACCTTTGATGTTTATACTGTTTAGAAATACATCAAAGTTGGGTATGCTGACTTTACCATGTCGTCATATGCTAAAGATATCGTGCACGTAACGAAACCAACTTAGAGATTGTGTGTGTGTGTGTGTGTGTGTGTGTAAAAGAATGCCCAAAAAGTCCTTCGAACACAGACATGTATATACCACCAAGTAGGTTGGGAAGGGAAGGTATCCCATGGTTAACGACTAAAGTAAAGTAGGTGTTGTTGACACAGTATCCAGTTAGTCTGGTAAGGTGACTTATTTCGTTATGATCAAGGCTAAGTTCTTCCAGAGGATCCAACATGGCCAGGTGATTAAGGCGCTCGACTCGTAATGTGAGGGTCGTGGGTTCGAATCCCCGTCACACCAAACATGCTCGCCCTTTCAACCGTGAGGGCGTTATAATGTGACGATCAATTCGTTGGTAAAAGAGTAGCCAAAGAGTTGGTGGTGGGTGGTGATAACTAGCTGCCTTCCCTCTAGTCTTACATTGCTAAATTAGGGACGGCTAGCGCAGATAGCTCTCGTGTAGCTTTGCGCAAATTTCAAAACAAAGAACAAAATTTAAACCTAAATTTAAGATTTGGTACGTGTTTCTCCTTTATGAAAATCCAATAATCTTCAGAACCGTCATAAATCTAAAGAAATGAAGTTCATCTCCACATTCATACCAAAAGATATTCCTTAGACATGTAGTGTGATACGAAAAATAGAACTATATTATTTTTATATCATAATAAAATCATGAAATATACAGTACGACACAAAAAACAGGACTAGATTATTTTCATACCAAAAGTCGTTCTGGAGTATGACACAAAATGATAGGACAAAATTATTCTGATACCAGCAAGTAGTCCTGGGATTTCAGATGAACTAGTAATACAAAATCCGAAACCTGACTTGGGATTAACCACCCTTTAAACCTTCTTTTATCCCCACTCGCCGTATAGATAATAATACTCACAGATAGATATCTCTAAGCAAGTTGATAAAAAATTATTATCTTAATGAAAGCCAAGATAAATCCTAGCTTCTCTTGATGTTACGTTCGAGGTTTATTGATGTAGCGTGTGTTACAACTATATGTTTGAAACACTTTCTTCTGTGGTAAATATCAAACATAACATACGTTCAACAACCAACGATGAGTGTAAGTATTGTAAGGAAGCTCTGGAAACACAAAAACGATACTCAGTTAGACATCGGATGTCAGTCGTTGTTTTTAATGGAAGTCATAGTGGCTTAACTTATCAACTAATAATGATAAGTACGAATGATATTATCGTACTTTTTCGTATATTTCGGATTCAGCCTTTAAATAATACGTTTTTTTTTTCGGTATATAGTACAGCTACTCAGAACTCTCAAAACGCTCAGAGGAACTTGATACGGTACAAAAGAGTTGCAAAAATCCGGTAAAACCAGTTCCAACAATGTAGTGACAAGGTCACGTGCTTCAATACACCAAAGAGAAATCCTGGGTTACACTGACTAGCTTTGTTTATATTTTATAAAACTACATTATAAGTCCTGCCAAACGTGATCAACGAACCCAGATTTTTAGTGTTGTAACCCTTCAAACTAACACTTAGCCACCGACAATATGGAATTAGTTTGAAGCGAAGGGTGCTGGCTTGTGACGCAACTTCCAAAAACAGCCATTAAACTGGTGGTTTTGTAACCTAGTTATTGATTTCTCTTATTTCACAATACGGTCTAAACTGAACTTTCACCTGTTCTCTCTCTCTCTCTCTCTGATAGTCGTTCATCCAATTTTTATCACGATGTCACAAACATACTCTCAAACTTTACAAAACTAAACACCTAGCATGTCCTGGTGGTTAAGGCCTATCAGCTGTGGGGTGCTATAATGTGACAATCTTTCCTATTATTCGTTGGTAAAAGAGTGGGCGATAGGTGGCGTTAAGTAACTACCTTACTTGAAGTGTTTCACTGCTACAATCAGGAGCGGCTGGCACATATAAACCTCGATTAGCTTTGCGCAAAATTTAAACACTACTACACCATATGACCCAAATTATACACTGACTTAGATACATTCTCATTAATTGAATAACCCATCTGCTTCAAACTAACTCGTGTTTTATACAACTCCCTGTACCATTCATTCCATACATTTAGTACACAAGACTCAGTTTTATGTAACCCCAATCTCAGGATAGCTTTACGTCTAGTTTAACTATATCGGTTTAAACACACTTCATTGGTTCCAATGCCCGTGGTAGGGAGAGCACAGGTAGCCCATTGTGTGGCTTTATGTTTAATTTCAAACAAGTTGTTAAATTTATTCTATTAATACTTCAACTCCCACATTTTATCATAGTGTATTTTACACTCAAATTTGACCAATGAAAAACACTCGTTTCCAGACAATTTTAAACATGAATCCCACTGATGAGAGTGAATGATCCGGTTATTTCGCTAACTTTTCTAAAGCTTTGGAGTAAATCCCAGAGACTAGGCCATGCGCTCGTCACGTGAAAATAAATTACCCAATGAACCACAATACAAATATCTAAAAATGTCTACATGAAAGCATAGTCTCTATCACCAAGTTCCTTAAGCAACTCAATATCGCAAAGAAAAACATTAAATTTAAACTTGATCCCACTGCTGATAATTACCAACATCAATATTCATAAATACAAATGTTGCAATAATTAAATTATTAGGGAAATACGTAAGGATAAAAAGGTTCACTGAATGGTGATAAATAAAATGTAGTTAGTTACTGTCCCTAAACCGTCCTCTGACCCCATCTGTTAAGTGGTTTTCTTTTCCATGTTTATGCTACAAATGCAGAATAACCACCAACTCTTATTCTTTACACACTGTCTAGTAGCAGTTATCTGTAGAAAGATGGTCGAGAGAATCCATTCATCTGGACAAATTGAAAATGGTCTTGACACAAGCCTCTTCATGAGGTTTGTTTACATGTAAAAAGTCTTCTGTGAGGTAAACCATTTCACAAATCTCCTGCTGTATGGTTTACCTGGTCGTATAATGTGGATATATAGGATGATAGATTAATTTAGCACTCATGTCTCCAGATAAAGTCATTTCCCATTATGAATGCCAATTACCAACACATCACTCACGTGTTGTCATCTTGAAGTTAAGACTATATTATTATTTTGACTCTGATGTTGGGCATTTCTAGAGTATTTGGCAAAATGAATAGCTGCAAGGTGAAAATCCAACATCCAATAACGACAACGTATCATTTCTTTCTTCAAGTTCTGACGTTTAAAAATATATAATACCAAGATAGAAATTCAAATTTCTAAGTATATCAATCTACCAAATGTGTAGTGTATCTATTACCGTGTGACAAACACAAAACACTGAAATCAACTTGGCAGCCAAACTGACAGCTACACTTATAACATTAATAAGACTTTCACACCAAGTATCCATTCTTTAATTAGCTAGGCCACGTATCATCAGGCTTCAAGTATAACAAAATATGTGACCTAGCTAATTAACGATTATTCATTTTATAGTTCTGATCAATGCTATTAGTATAGCTATTAGTTTGACAACTAATTTTGATTTCCTTCCTTTGAGTCATACAGTCAATCGTTTTCATAGCCGCATTTTTTTCACACATAACGTGTTTTTGAGTAGATGTTGTGACTTTTTGTCAATACACACCAACAAACAACAGCAAGTAAGAAACTCATATTCGATAGTAACTAACATTAGCTTTAGGATCACAACCCAATTATTCAATCTGTAATTTACATAATCAACCAGATTCTTTAAAATATATGATAGAAGATTTTCTCTCATCGTTTTCTCTATAGTAACGTCATGGAATTCAGATTAAATGTCAGACCGATAACTCACGTGACTCTTTGCTTATCTCATTTTAAGCAGTAATAACAACCACCCAATATTTGTATATTATCTCCTTTGGTGCAGACACAACCACCCAATATTTGTATATTAACTCATTTTGTGCAATCACAACCACCTAATATTTGTATATTAACTCATTTTGTGCAATCACAACCACCTAATATTTGTATATTAACTCATTTTGTGCAATCACAACCACCTAATATTTGTATATTAACTCATTTGGTGCAGACACAACAAACTAATATTTGTGTATTAACTCATTTTGCAAACATAACCACCCAATATTTGTATATATTCCATTGTTTTGTGCAGATACAAACACCCAAATTTGTATATCATCTCCTATTGTGCAGTCACAACCAAATAATATTTGTATATTAAATGATTTTGTGCAGACACAACGGCCCAATATTTGTATATTAACTCATTTTGTGCAGACACAGCGATCCAATATTCATATATTACCTCCTTTTGTGCAAACATAACCACCCAATATTTGTATACTACCTCCTCTTGTGCAGACACAACCACCCAACATTTGTATACTACCTCCTCTTGTGCAGACACAACCATCCAACATTTGTATATATCTCCATTTGTGCAGTCACAACCAACTAATATTTATATACTAACTCATTTTGTGCAGACATAACCATCCAATATTTGTATATTACCTCCTTTTGTGCAGACACAACCACCCAATATTTGTATATTATCTCCATTTGTGCAGTCACAACCAACTGATATATGTATATTAACTCATTTTGTACAGATACGATCACCTAATATTTGTATATTAATTCATTTTGTGCAGTCACTTCTACTTATTACTTACCAATAAACTCATTTCGAATCCTCACCCTTTCATGAAAATCTTCCGCACTTGCTACTATACAGTTGATGAATGCCAAGATGGTTGCAGTATACGGTAGTACTTCAGCTTCTTTTAATTCATTCAGGAGAAGGCTAAACCTATAACGTTGATTCATCAGAACCTAAAGACCAAATACATATACAAGTCTCAACACGAAGAAAGTTTGTTGTTGGTTGACACTAAACATGAAAGAAAGACCATGTAGAGATGATTAGACAAGTAAACACAATAAAACAAGAAAAATCACATTACCAATAGAACAGTAACATTTAACAGCCTAGAAGGAAACAATAGCATTTAAAAACTACAAAACACTCTTAACAACTTAAAACCATTATTATTGAAACAGTAACACTTAAAAACTACAAAACACTGTTAACAGCGCGTAAGGCGTGCGACTCGTAATCTGAGGGTCGCGGGTTCGCGCCCGCGTCGCGCTAAACATGCTCGCCCTCCCAGCCGTGGGGGTGTATAATGTGACGGTCAATCCCACTATTCGTTGATAAAAGAGTAGCCCAAGAGTTGGCGGTGGGTGGTGATGACTAGCTGCCTTCCCTCTAGTCTTACACTGCTAAATTAGGGACGGCTAGCACAGATAGCCCTCGAGTAGCTTTGTGCGAAATTCCGAAACAAACAAAAACAAACAAAACCATTATCATTGAAACAGTAACACTTAAAAACTACAAAACACTGTTAACAGCTTAAAACCATTATCATTGAAACAGTAACACTTAAAAACTACAAAACACTGTTAACAGCTTAAAACCATTATCATTGAAACTGTAATGCTTAAAAACTACAAAACACTGTTAACAGCTTAAAACCATTATCATTGAAACTGTAATGCTTAAAACTACAAAACACTGTTAACAGCTTAAAACCATTATCATTGAAACTGTAATGCTTAAAACTACAAAACACTGTTAACAGCTTAAAACCATTATCATTGAAACAGTAACACTTAAAAACTACAAAACACTGTTAACAGCTTAAAACCATTATCATTGAAACTGTAATGCTTAAAAACTACAAAACACTGTTAACAGCTTAAAACCATTATCATTGAAACTGTAATGCTTAAAAACTACAAAACACTGTTAACAGCTTAAAACCATTATCATTGAAACAGTAACACTTAAAAACTACAAAACACTGTTAACAGCTTAAAACCATTATCATTGAAACTGTAATGCTTAAAAACTACAAAACACTGTTAACAGCTTAAAACCATTATAACTGAAATAGTAACACTTAAAAACTACAAAACACTCTTAACTAACGTGGCAGTTTTATGATGTAACAATTAGAGACCGTCATTTTTGTATTGTACTAACGTGGTAGTTTTACGACGTGACAATTAGAGGCCACTGTTTCCGTGAGACTTACACAGATGCCTTGATAAGGAAGACGCTTTTTCTTATTACTGTTAAAATGGCCTGAAGTACATCTGTAAACGTACTGGCTTCTGCCCTACTGTTCACAGATAAATAAATAATAGTTAAAGTTGTTGTAATTTGAACGTTTGATCTATTCTTGTTCGTTCGAAACTTCCACGAAATCAAACTCACAAAAGATATATATTACTTTACCTATGTATATACACATGGAGAAAATTATCATATGGAAACGTGAATTCACACGTTAACGTTACTACGTTTCTAATAATTATCGTTACTATAAAAATATCACACACATTAACTTACTTAATACTTGAACTGTAACTTTAATGTATATTAAACACATACATTAACTTAGTACTTGAATATTAAACACATATGTATAGATTACTGTTACTAAAACAACATTAAACACACATTTATAGGTTACTGTTACTAAATCAACACTAAATACATAGAGCTCACAGTTACTAAATCAACATTAAATACATACAGTTCATTATTAGTAAATCAACATTAAATACATACGGTTCACTGTTACTACACGAACATTGAATGCATAAATATAGATCACTGTAACAACGCGTATATTAAAACATGCATATAGGCCATTGTTACTACGCGAACATTAAACGTGTAACTCTCTGTTACTACATATTTTCACACACATTATAATTATGTTAATACACACTTTAAAGTACAGATAACTGTTACTACGTTCTATAAACCTAGCTGGAAGGATGTAAACTCACATTATTGTTACTAGGTTTTAAAGTCCAGTTGGGAGAACCTCAGTTAGTTTACTGAAGCAACAAGAAACGTAAACAATGTTCGTTAAAGCAGCTTTCTTACGTGTATTATATAAATATTTAAATCTATGTTAAGTATTACAGTTTAGCTCCAATTATTTGTAATTCGACCTAAGTTACAGTTGAACTAATGAGTTTCGTCATTAAATAGTGTCCTAAGGTTTTTTACTTGTTTCAACTGTTGAAGTCAGGTTTCTATCTGGTGCGTTTATTTTCAAACTTAATTCCTCTATGATAATTTATAGACATTTGCTTCTAGCCTTATTAACAACAATTGGTCGCTGCTTTAGCATGTATTCCTTCCACATGTGACAGACTTTATTACTATATTAAAGCTTACACAAATATAACTTTACAGAATTAATAACTGGACACATCAACAGAACTTCACAGAATTAATAGGTATGAAGAAGGTTGTGCTAAGATCACAACGTAGTGTGAAACTCAACCAAACAATCACACAAAGAGTCCTAAAAAAGGACAAACAGAATTGTTACCAGGGGCTTCACCAATATACCGCTTTCGGTTACTACACACCCTTCCCATCACTTCACTAGGAATTGCCGAAACGTTTGTTTCGTTCACTTTTAATTGGAGTGAAGATTGTGGGTTAACTATACTTGACCTATAGTAAACAGTAAATAAGCAGTTACTGTATTTACGTATCTACAGTTACTGTATGCACGACATTTTAGACAAAATGTTAGTGCTCTGCTGGTGTACAGTAACTGTATCTGTGACGTTCTGTACACGGTGTTGGTGTTCTACAAATGTACAGTTACTGTATCTGTGACTGTGACGTTCTGTACACGGTGTTGGTGTTCTACTAGTGTACAGTTACTGTATCTGTGATATTCTGTAGATAGTGTTTTACTGGTGTACAGTTACTGTATCTGTGACATTCTGTACACGGTGTTGGTGTTCTACTGATAACATTGTCTATAACAAAATGTTTAGCAGACAATACACAAAGTTTTCTCCAATGTTGAGAATGATAAAACGGTCTAACATGTCACATCCTAAGTTCGTATTCTCTCGTGGACTGATAGTGTCCACAACAGAATCCAGTAGCACTTGTTGATATCTGATGCACTTTCTACTCACTCTGTGACCAGTTATCAATTCTGTATCTACTTTAGGTGTTGACCACTTGATGGCATACCAGGAGATTATTGTTCCAAACATAGGACTGTACAAGAACCACACGTAATGATGACCACATGATTGTATAACAACGGTAATTTGATGGCATGATTTATTGGAATTATCACTGTGGTACAGTTGTGTCATAGCATATCTAATATATAACATTTCCTTGTGATATAGTGATATCAAGTCGTGTCCAATATATAACATTTATTTGTGGTACTGGTGTTACAGCATATCTAATATATAACTTTTCCTTGTGGTATTTTAGTATCCCAACATATCCAGTATAGTATGCAAGATTCTTTCTTACTTCTTGTAAAGAACTGACTGTTACAACTGTAACCTGCTTTTTACCATTTGTAAATGATATATCGCTGATCTGACAGTAACTGTGATGACAAACCATCATTTATCGTATGACAGTTATTGTTCCCGATTGGCAGTCGGTATAACTTTCTGGTTTAGTCGTAACGAACAAAACCTGCTTATATTTCTTCACTCCCTGGCTCGTGAGATTAAAATAGTTCCTTACTGGTTCAATAAAAACACATTTCTTTCTTCCAAACGATAAAACATAGTGTAGTGGTATGATGCAAATCCATGTTTTTTACACAACTGTATTTCAAATAACTTTTATATTTACACATGTACACGTTTCTTAGGTAACAAAACTAACATAACGAAACAGAACACCATTAACAAAGTCAATTACAGTTATGAAACAAAGCTATGTCAACATAATTAATCAGGATAATGAAACAAAGTTACGTTGACATAATCAATTAGGTAATGTTTGTTTGTTTGTTTTGTTTTGGAATTTCGCACAAAGCTACTCGAGGGCTATCTGTGCTAGCTGTTCCTAATTTAGCAGTGTAAGACTAGAGGGAAGGCAGCTAGTCATCACCACCCACCGCCAACTCTTGGGCTACTCTTTTACCAACGAATAGTGGGATTGACCGTCACATTATACACCCCCACGGCTGGGAGGGCGAGCATGTTTAGCGCGAACCCGCGACCCTCGGATTACGAGTCGCACGCCTTACGCGCTTGGCCATGCCGGGCCAAATTAGGTAATGAAAAAGAGATGTAGTGTGTGTGTGTTTTCTTATACTAAAGCCCCATCAGGCTTCTGCTGTGTCCACCGACGGGAATCGAGCCCCTGATTTTAGCGTTGTATCAGTGGAGGACGAGATTTATTAACATAATAAACTACGGTAATGAAACAAACTATATTAACATAATTAATTGGGTAAGGAAGCAAAGCTATATTAATATAACCAATTAAAATAATGAAACAAAGGCTAACATAATTAATCAGAGTAACGAAACAGAGCTACATTCATACACATAAAGTAAGCTGTCGTACTTAATTACGGTTAAGACAATAAGTTATATATATAAGTCAATTACAGTTATATATATATATATATATATACACATGTTAATACTTTATTACAGTAGAGACACAGAATACAGATATGAAAGATTAAATGGTTAATTACGGTAGATAAACAGATACACATTTTACAAAAGTTGAAATAGTTAATTACGGTAGAAAATCAAAAGTAAATTTATCCAAGTTTCAAAAGGTTAAAAATATTACGTATTGGTACAAAAATATGTTTAAGAAAACATTTTATATTAAATATACAAAGTAAAGAAACATACTTCAAACGTCAACATAACTGTGTTGATGAAATAGTTGTGGTTATACATGTTTTACAACTTAATTATGACAAAGTTATAAATAAACAGGGCTGACTGCGCATCGTAACGCGCACATAACTGAGAATTTTTCACAGGTTATAAACATAAATTACAAAAAAGAAAGAACAAATATCCATCATTCTTAATAAAAATGTAATAGAAATAATACATGATAAAATTAATTATTTTTACATTATAAATTTTTGAACTTTCCTCTTCCAAACAGAGGTGAACCAAAAATGCCACTGACGGTTTCTTATGTACTGTAGTACTTCTTCGGTATTGTAGTATTTCGTATGTATTGTAGAACTTCTTAGGTACTGTAATATTTCTTATGTATTGTAGTACTTCTTAGGTACTGTAGTATTGATTATGTATTGTAGTATTTCTTGTGTATTGTAGTACTTCTTATGTATTGTAGTATTTCGTATGTATTGTAGAACTTCTTAGGTACTGTAATATTTCTTATGTATTGTAGTACTTCTTAGGTACTGTAGTATTGATTATGTATTGTAGTATTTCTTGTGTATTGTAGTACTTCTTATGTATTGTAGTATTTCGTATGTATTGTAGAACTTCTTAGGTACTGTAGTATTTCTTGTGTATTGTAGTACTTCTTAGGTACTGTAGTATTGATTATGTATTGTAGTAATTTGTAGGTGTTGTACTATTTATCATGTACTGTAGTATTTCTTATGTACTGTAGTATTTCTTGTGTATTGTAGTATTTCTTGTGTATTGTAGTACTTCTTATGTATTGTAGTATTTCGCATGTATTGTAGTACTTCTTAGGTATTGTAGTATTTCTTAGGTATTGTAGTACTTTTTATGTATTGTAGTACTACTCAGGTATTGTAGTACTTCTAATAGATTGTAGTACCCCTTATATACTATATTATTTCTTATGTATTGTAGTACTTCTTATTTATTGCACAATTTCTTATGTATTGTAGTACTTCTTAGGTATTGTACAATTTCTTAGGTACTGTAGTATTTCTTAGGTTCTGTAGTATTTGGAGAAATGTATAGTTCTTAATGTCTAACGTTAACGTATTAGTACTTAAACACATTTTCAATGAATTAGAAGAGGAAACTTTAATAACATATTTCATAACAAATATTGAAAATATTTATACATACTATATATATTTATTAATATTTATACATATTTCAAAATAGTAATTTAAACAAAATTATTAAATCCATACTAACAATAATTTCTAAACTTTATAGGCCCAGCATGGCCAAGTGTGTTAAGGCGTTCGACTCGTAATCCGAGGGTCGCGGGTTCGAATCCCTGTCGCACCAAACATGCTCGCCCTTTCAGCCGTGGGGCGTTATAAAGTGACGGTCAATCCCACTATTCGTTGGTAAAAGAGTAGCCCAAGAGTTGGCGGTGGGTGGTGATGACTAGCTGCCTTCCCTGTAGTCTTACACTGCTAAATTAGGAACGGCTAGCGCAGATAGCCCTCGAGTAGACTTGCGCGAAATTCAAAACAAACTAACTAAATTTTATTGTAGGGAGAAAATTAGAGTTACTTATTGAATATTTCATAGCATGTGGGTGGGTTAATGTAGTGGTGCTTATATAATCTTCCTCATATGAGACCCGCCACTGTGTGGATGTCTTTAAAACCACTGAAGATACAGACAGGAGCATGGTAGGATGGAAGCTATACGTATAACATTGATTGGATGAAGTATATTAATAGCCAAACATCTTGATGTTTACGTCCATTCATCATACTGAAGGCTGAAATGCTACCTACAAGGACAATTGTGCCATCTCTTCCATTGGTGTAACGTATTTGATTATTTCTTGTTGCTTTTTAATTTTTAAAGTTTTTTTATTAATTTCTTCTTCTTATGAACCAACAACTTTCCACAGACAGCGAAAGATGGTCAAGTTGTTGTGGGCTACAGTAAAAGATGGCCAATTTGTTGGGGGTTAGAGCACTTACGTCTAATCAATTTTGTATTATTAATCTTCATCATGTGAGATTAAGTTGAGGATAAACTGGATAGATGGTATACTCTCAAAATAATTTGGGTCTACTTCTGCCAGTACCTGTAAAAACCAGTGAACATTACATAATGATCCACCTTAATATTTGTCTCCAGATGTTTGTGTTGTGACTGGGATATATTTCTTTGTTTAAGTTTTTAGCTTTTATTAATACATATATTTTTTCAGGTAAAAACAGAAATAAAGCAGAGATGTATCAATACATTTTCACTTTATCAAAACTTTTAAACTTTACAAACCTTATAGTTTTCTAAAGCGTCAATTGCCAAAATGTGACCTTTTTCAGCATAAACACAGACTGCAGAGAGAAGCTCGAAGACCTGTTTCTTTACCAAAGTGTTCTTTGTGTTCAAGGCTGTAAATAGAAACAAAATTTTAGAAATTCAATGATTAGTTTTAATAAAACAGACTTCTTTCAAACACTGTGAAGTATATCTTTATCATCAATATGATATTTATAATTAAGAAATTTAAATAATGTTCTTCTAGTTAAACAAAAACTTTCAAACTATTTTGTCTAAAGTACTGAACATATAAAAAGTTAACTTGATTTAATATCAAGAGAATAAAATATGTGTATTATTCTTGGAAATTTTGTCTCAGATAACTTTGTTGGTTTCATGGTTGTTATTGAAAGTATGGTTTCATGTGACCTCATCAATTCTACGGCTGTTATTGTTACTGAAAGTGTGGTTTCACGTGACCTCATCCATTCTACAGTTGTTATTGTGACTGAAAGTATGGTTTCACGTGACCTCATCAATTCTAAGACTGTTATTTGACTAAACGTATAGTTTCACGTGACCTCATCAATTCTACGGCTGTTATTGCTACTGAAAGTATGGTTTCATGTGACCTCATCAACTGTGTAGCTGTATTGTTTCTGGCAGTATACTTTCACGTAACTTCATGGACTGTATGGCTGATACAGTTACTATTACAAATAACCACAATTACTATATCAATAAAAATTTCCTACTAACCTTGTTATTATATCAATAAAACCTTCCTAACAACCAACACTTCAAATAACCTGATTACTATATCAATAAAACCTTCCTACTAACCAACACTTCAAATAACCTGGTTCTTATATCAATAAAACCTTCCTAACAAACATTTCAAATAACCTGGTTCTTATATCAATAAAACCTTCCTAACAAACATTTCAAATAACCTGGTTCTTATATCAATAAAACCTTCCTAATAACCAACTCCATTATACAACTTAATCATTCTACCTATTAAAACCTTCCCAGTGACGAACTTTTCAATTAATATGATCATTTGAAAACAATGAAGGTCTGTGGTAGCTAAACGTAATTCATGTATTATCGAATCTAAGTATTGTAAAATTATCCCATCAAGTACCAATGTATTTTATTGTCACTTTATCACTAATAAATGTTGTAATGGCGAATTTACGTTTTTAAATTTTACCTTTCAATTAAATATTTATTTTGGACCTTTATTCATATTTATTGAATTTGTGAGTAAATGCTTTTCCATAAGTAATGTCTTACAGTGGCACAGCGACTGCGGACTTAAACGCTAAAACCCGGGTTTTAATATCTGTAGTGGGCAGAGCACGTATAGTCCAATGTGTACCTTTGTACTTAACTTCAAACAAACAAACCACAACTGAATCAGTAACTTAAGGACGGTATGTGTTTTACCCACATCTTTTCGTACATCCTGTATGCTCCCTTTCACAACTAATTTGTACTAATATTTCCGTGTTTTCAACACTGAGAAATCACAAAACTTTTTGTTTCTTTAAATAGCGTGTATGTCCTGGTTCAAATTTCCTGTTATTCTAAATGTGTAGATGTGGGTGTAAAGTAAAACCACACAAACGTGGGATCTGTGTTAAAGATAGCGGCATGTCTGCAGACACCAGTAGAAACCGATACCCATGGCGGGCAGAGCACAGATAGTCCATTGTGTAGCTTTGTGTTTAATTTTAAATAAACAATCTATGTTGAAATGTCCCTATTGTTAAACAGCGATCAATCTAAGAACTTACAACGCTAATGCCCGCGGCTTTTGGAAACAGCTTGTCTGACCAATGGTTGCATCAGCGCATGTACAAAAATCACATGTAATTTATTCATTACTTGAATGTGGGTATTAAGATTCTTACATCCGCTGATTGGGTCTATAAGTCACAGAAGATGTCTTCTTCGTTTCCAAGATAATAATGTATTTGTATACCAATAAAACAGTTACTGTCCTTATCTGTTGACTTATTAGTATAATGTGTGTATACCAACTAAACAGTTACTGTCCTTGTCTGTTCATTTATTAGGATAATATGTGTATACCAATAAAACAGTTACCGTCCTTATCTGCTGATTTATTGGGATGATATGTGTATATCAATAAAACAGTTACTGTTCTTATCTGCTGACTTATTAGGATAATATATGTATACCGACAAAACAGTTAGTCCTTATCTGTTGACTTATTAAGATAATAAAATAATAATTAGATGTTGAAAAGAATGTAATTATCAAACTTTGTCTGCATCAAAGAGGAGCGATATTTAAGTCGGGCATGAAGGGGCGATTACCCCACCTTTACCTAATATCATGATTATTTTAAAAACATTACGTGTATATGCACTCTTTCAATGGTTATTACACAATTTATGGCTTCCTCTGGTAGGATAAAGTTATGTTAACGCATTTAAAATGATACATTCCGAGGTTCGATTCCATGCGATGGACACAGCAAATGGCTCACTGTCGCTTTGCTCTAAAAACAGCCAACCAATCATACTGCATAGGAAACAATCCGATCCAACCAATCATACTGTATAGGAAACAATCCGATCCAACCAATCATACTGTATAGGAGACAATCCGATCCAACCAATCATACTGTATAGGAGACAATCCGATCCAACCAATCATACTGTATAGGAGACAATCCGATAAACTGATTACACATTAACCTTGAGAAAAAACAACAACAGAGCCCAACTAAGCCTCGTACCATTAATAAAGTCGTCAATGAAAAGAGTAAATGGCATTCCTGTTAACAAAGGTATGAAAACATTAAATAAAGTTTCAATCCACATAGCAACAAATGCTTATGAATAAATTTTCGAAATTTTACGACGAACGTTAAACTGAAACCTGATCCGCACAAATTTCACGTTGTTTTGTAGCAATAGAATTCAACTTTATTTTAGATTACAATTGATAGTAATTTGTATTTACCTGTTAGTAGCAGTTCGGCATATTTGTGCATGTCTGAAGTTCAGTAAAAAGCTACACAATGGGCTATCTATGCCCAGCCCACCACGAGTATGGAAAAACCGGTTTCTAGTGTTGGAAATGTGCAGAAACATCGCTGTGGTTTTCAGTTTCCTGTACCATTGCAAAAACAGGCCTCCGTTACTTTTGGCGGCCATTTTAAAATATGGCTGACAAAAATTTTGACGACATTAAATCATAACCTCAGCTTATAAAGCACCCCGCAGTACTTCATCCACATTTATGCACAAGTATACAAACATAGAGACAGTATCTGTAAGACTCTTGCATAATGCACTAAACTATTTTAATAAGAATGATTTAATGTGTGATCTCGACAGATACTACGTACATGATGAACATAGTCCTAAGTACCTCTCTCCAATGAATCTATATTTAAAAATATAAATCAAGCTGGCCACCATGCACTAGTCGTTTAGAATTTGTATAATATTCATAGTTTGCTGTTGTTTATATGTATATATACTCTTCAAAACAAGAAACGCAAAAGGGATATTTTTGTTAATTTTAAGAGAAATATATGTAATAACGTTACAAGCTCAGAGTATGTGATGTTACACGTGTTAAGACACTGATTGTCAGACCAAAATGACAATAAAAGTTGTGCACTTTGAAAACGGAGGAAAACATCGGATTTTTTGCTAAAACGCATTCGTGTCCAATACATTTGTTTGAGAGATCTGCATGTTCTGCAAGTGCAACGTGTGCAAAATCCCTATAAAACTGACGGGTTATCGGTTTCCATAGCTCAGTGTTAAGCCACCGACACGCAATACAGTTACGCCAAGACTGACTGAAGCACAACGCAACAACGCCATTGATCGCTTGGAAGCAGGCGAATCTCGATCACATGATGCCAGAGCTGTGAATGTCCACCCAAGCACCATCACAAGACTATGAAATCGTCACCAACAACATGGATCAACTCGTGACCGTCCACGATCTGGCAGACCTCGTGTGACCACGCCCGCACAAGATCGCTACATCCGGTTACGTCACCTTCGTGATAGGACCACCACTGCGACGTCTACTGCCTCAACCATACCAGAGCTGCGTAGGATTTCCGATCAGACTGTACGCAACCGTCTACGAGATGCAGGAATCCGACCTCGACGTCCAGTCAGAGGCGTCATCCTCACCCAGCAACATTGTCAAGCACGGCTGCAGTGGACTCGGGAACATCGGGTATGGCCTCATCGACGATGGAGGCATGTTTGGTTCAGCGATGAATCACGTTTTATGCTTCGTAGGCAGGATGGAAGGACCCGTGTTTACCGTCGCCGAGGTGAACGTTTTGCAGCAAACTGTGTGCAGGATGTTGACAGATTTGGTGGTGGCAGCGTCATGATGTGGGCTGCCATTGCCTACAATGCCAGAACAGACCTTTTGCACATTCGAGGGAATCTTACGGCTTAACGATACGTCGACGAGATTCTTAGGCCCCATATGCAACCCATCATGGTGAACGTCAACGACGTTTTTCAACATGACAACGCCCGTCCTCACACAGCCCGACTCACCACTGTCTTCTTGAGACACCACAACATCAACGTTCTTCCCTGGCCCTCCAGATCACCAGATTTAAACCCCATCGAATAACTTTGGGACGAGTTGGACCGACGTCTGCGACGGTGACAACCTCAAACGCAGACTCTACCACATCTTGCAGCAGCTTTGCAGGCTAAGTGGACAGCCATTCCACACGATGTGATTCGTCATCTCATCGCTTCCATGGGCAGGAGATGCCAAGCAGTTATTGATGCTCACGGGGGGCATACTCGTTATTGACGTTGAGTGACGTCAAACTTCAACTAGTGAGCGTGGACTTTGCCTTTGCAGACTTTGGATGTTCAGCAGTGAATGTGCAAAGTTTCACACATGTCATATAGAACTACCCGGAATAAACTTGTTAACAATTTATCTCAAATTTTGCCTTTTGCGTTTCTTTTTTTGAAGAGTATACAAATTGATTTAAAATTTAATAATGATGAAAAAGGAAAAAATAAATAAATTTAAAAAAGCAAGTCAAGACAATAAATGTACATTGCCCTGAAAAGGGCCTACGTACTGTGGGTTACTCTGGCCCTAAAGCACTACAACTACAGCACAGTAGTAGCCGACATGAAAGTTAGGGATAGAGGAAGAGGTATTTTGCACCTGACCCTCCTGGATATCTACAATCCAACATACCCAAACACTTACAAAGAAGAAGGATAGAAGAAGAAGACATTAAAAAATCGACATTATATTACAGTCATATATACTAAGTATTGCCACATATAAATATATCATTTATAAATATAAGTTATTGTCACTTTGCCCAACATTTTGTTATTTTCAGGTTTACGGGCGAAAATATTAAAAAATTTGTATGCGAAGAAGGGCAAAATAAAAGCTGTAAATATTAATAAATTATGTAAATAATTTTAAGAAAGTGATTATCGAACGATAAACTGAAGTTGATATGTATTAAACGTAACACATCCGTGACAGTTTGGTGGATAGATGTAACTAGTACTGTCCAAGCTGTTTGTTGTTCATCAATATGTCTTGAACATTGAAATAAATCGACCTCCATATGGACAATCTAATATTTTTCTCTGACCAACAAATAAATTTAAATACGCTAAATTAAAGTTTACATTTATTGTACTTTGATACGATGCATCCGTAAGCCTAAAATTAAAACAATATTGACCTTATCAGTATAATTTCAATATTGTTTTCTATTAACCGGTTATTCATTTGTTAGTGTTTGACTTACATGACTTGATTTCCAAAATGTTTGTTATAATAATAGTATGGTATCAACAGATGTTGTGAATGTTAATTAAAGATGGTGACTAAATGTAGATATTTATAATAACCTGATATTGGTAACTCACAGTTTCCAGCTGGTCATTCCAAAACCGCCTCGTTCTTCAAGGGAATAGTCGACGAAAACTGACTGGACCAAGTGCGTTTTTTGCGAAACTTTTCAATGTTCAACTAACTCGTCATGTTGGTACTGACCGGGAGTATTCTACCCGTTTCTCATGTTGGTACTGATCGGGGTATTCTATCTATTTGTCATGTTGGTACTGATCGGGAGTATTCTACCCGTTTCTCATGTTGGTACTGATCGGGGTATTCTACACATTTGTCATGTTGGTACTGATCGGGGTATTATACACATTTGTCATGTTGGTACTGATCGGGGTATTCTACACATTTGTCAAGTCTAAGTTCGATTCCATAAGATGCCTATTCCAACAGACATTCAATGAGAGAGAAAATGGTGTAGATGCCACTCCTATAAAGAATAAGGTAAAATGGCACAACTCCTGCCATACATTAGTGAAATAAGTTCTACACAGATTGTGAAATCGAGCATCAAGAGGAAGAAACGAGGAGTTTGTTTTATGTAGGATAATGTGTCCACAAGTGAAACTTCATCAACGGTTCACGTGTTAGGAAATGTGTATTGAAACTACAGTGTTCACTTGACAAACTAAGTGCAGGGGAAAACACATCCGACGTGACTGTCCTCGAACAATTCACCATCCTGCTGTACGACAGATCGAACAATAAAACTCGACAAGAATTGTTCAACGGGAAAAGACCAGAGACGGATGCACTAGCACTAACGGGAGTGGTACTACTGTATTTTCAAGACTGCTGGTATGGTTATTAAAACTTTAATTAAAATAAAGTACAGAACAACGGAGTGGTACTACCTACTGCAACATATTAAAAGGGATGTGCACTAGGACGGTAACTGCTGGGGTAAAGTTAACCTTGGCATACCCCCCCCCCCCAACAACGAGGAATGGACTGATCTGTGGAACTGGAGACCTAAGTTGATCACTTTGCATCAAGAGAACTCCTTCACTGTAATTGCAATAAATATTACAGAGGTCGCTGCCACTGTAAGAAAAGATCATTAAAGTGTACTGCATTGTATCAACCTTGTGTCGAACAAGATTGTGACTTATAAAGTGCATGGCACCACAGCCAATGACTCATAAAGTTTGTTAAATTACATTTTCATATTTTGCTGACTGAACACTATTTTGCCGAAGTTGTGGATATATTTTTTGTTGTTTTTATCGTATATAAAATAATATCATATTTTGAATGGCATATTTATGTATGACTACCTTTAAATGCATTTAGCTGTAATATAATGCAGACTTTTTAATGTCATCAGAATTTTTGGCAGCCATATTTTAAAATGGTCGATTCATTATCATCGGATCCAGTGGGGGTCCATCTATCTGGTCATACCTTACGTCATTAAAAAGAAAATGGTTGAACTTAGTAGAGAGGATAAAAAGTTCCTAGAGTTGCTGACGGGTGAAACCAAGATGTTCAATATTAGTGGGTAAGAAATGCTCATCACTAAGTCTAAAGTTACATCAGATATTGGTTTATGAAGATTCAATATCAAAACCAGCCATAACGTATTCATCGACAGAGGGAATTTTAGAAGCAAAGATAACGAATAGGTGATCGTGAATTCGTCAAAGGTAGGGTGTTTAATTATAGGAACAATAAATATAGACCCTTTAGCTACTGTGTAATGTGTATATTGATTTAACCATCCATTTTACGCTTTTCCTAATAAGTAAATAAATTAATGATTATCTTATATTATAATTGTAATAGTAATAATGTCTGTAACATAATTTTCAGATTTCGCTGATGATGGAATAAGTTATTCCAGAACATTCAAACTTGTCAATAAAATGTTGTATGCTTTGCCAACCGTCGTCATTTTCATTATTAAATTTCGGTTTCCCAACAACTGTTTACTTTAACATTGTTACATAAACAGTTATTTCATGTAGCAATATTTTTCTTTAACAGTCATATAAACAACTGTTTAGTTTAACAATGTTATATAAACATTTGTTTTACTTCAACAGTGTTATACAAAAACTATTTTTACCTCTGGCTAGCTTCCTAGTATACTCCGAATGGTCCACAATGTAGTCCAGTCCAGGTCGAGAGTTCATCACGGTCCTAACACACCCCACACACTCGAGTTGTAATAATGCATCCTCAAAACGAGCCCCATTACCACTTCTTTCACTTAATCGTTCTAGACTTTCGAAGAGAACATCGAGACCGTCCAGTTCCAAAAACTCCAACATCCAGTGCCGATCACATCGGCTTAGCAGTTTCTTCATACCAGCATAGTTTTGTACACTGGGCATACGCAGTAGCCGAACGCACGTTTCGGGATCCCAGTTGTCGTATTTCCCTTGTCCGATGTCATCCAACAATGTACTAGATCTCTTGAATAAAGTTTTTATTGTCTTGTCATTGTACTCCTGGTGAAGATATTCTCTATTATCTATTGTTGAAAGTGCATCGTTCTTTTTGTCATTCAAATCCTGTTGAAAATCTTCCACCGATATCATAGTCTCATCCGTCAGGGTACTAGGGGCATGTACACTGTCCGAAACAGCCTCGTACTTCTGTACGTTGTCTTCAGTCGCAGAAGTCCGACGACAAGCGAAAGTTTTGTCCAAAAGTACAGACCACTTAGACTCGCAGGACTGTCGCTGCATTTCTCACTGTTTTAATTTAATACTCCTCTAGTTAAAATTCACATCAATTTAACGGAATAAGTACGTATTATTGACACATTTATCGACATTCACTTGTTAAAAGGAAACTTCTGTGGCAGGAAACCTGATACAAATATATTAAACTTCATGAATTGTCTAACCCGCCGTTCATAGAACTACTCTATTCCTACAGTGATCTGAGAACTACGCAACTTCAGATCAACCTGTACACTACGTTCCCGCCAACAGCTGCCGAACTAGTGTAGACCACGTGACCGCCTGTGGTTATATGGAAGTACCAGCACAATGCTTTACTGTTACATATAAAGCACAGCCATAGTTTACATAAACATCTTAGGTGTATCAACAATTACTAACAGTTTCCATACTATCGTATCCATAATCTTAGAATACAGTTCTTAACAAAAATTACTTAAGAAACTCAATATACAGCAGTGTATAGCATCAAAGAATGTAATGTAGTAAATACTAAACAGAGATGGTTGTTTACCCATAAATAAAACAGCTAAATACTCGAAGGGAAGATCAGTAAATATAAACACGTATTATATTCACTAATTACCCTTAACTAAAACAGCTAAATACCCAATAACAAAATCAGTAATTATTAAGGTATTACATCCATTATTTACCCTTTAGTAAAATACCCCTTGAATACCTAAATAGCATATAATACGATCAGTAAACGTTAAACATTATTTTCATTATTTACTCATAATTGGAACAGTGGAATGTCTACATTTATCACTAGAAACCGAGTTTCGATACTCGTGATGGGTAGAGCAAAGATAGTCCTTTGTGCTTAATAACAAACAGTATTAATCCTGCGTGGGGGTAAATTGGCAAATTGAGTTAAAAATTCATTTCCGTTAATAGATCGACTATGTTGTGTTTTAATCAATCAAGTTTTTTACGTGTCGTACTAGCCTTCCTGTACGAAATTCAATCTCCTAAGTGTACTATCACGCTCAGGTTTCTTTCTGGAACTGGACCTCGATCTATAAGTCTAGGCAACAGAAATTTAGTCCACCTGCGACAACGTTTGCTGAAACAAATTTTCATGGTCTGACACCCAGGAGGCGGATGTTTATAAGGTAGCTTAATATATTTTTACGATGTTATGTAATAATAGATCTATAGTTTTCGTGTAGGCCTAGCAACACTTGTTGTTTAGTGTTATGTCATCCTACACAGCCATGACGTCATGGTCAGGTGGTTAAGGGCTCAACTCGTAATCTGAGGGTCATGGGTTCGAATCCCAGTCACACAACATATACTCGCCCTTTTAGCCTTGAAAGCGTTATAACATAACGGTCAAACCAATTATTCGTTGGTGAAAGAGTAGCCAGCGGTGGGTGGTGATGACTAGCTGTCTTCCATCTTGTCTTACCCTGCTAATTTATGGACGGCTAGCGCAGATAGCCCTCGTGTAGCTTTGCGTGGAAATTCAAAAACGAACTATCGCCAGTGCTATTTCTTTTTGGCATGTATCCTAACTTAATATTTTCAGACATAAACACTTTTATCGGAAGGTGTATTCTTGCCTTGACATCGCTTCACTGTGTGGCAGTCAACCAATCATGCGCGTCATTAGAAATGAATTTTAAAAAGTGCGGTAATCTAACGTGTCATGCATATTACGAAGTTTACTGCTTGAACCACAGATCGCTGTATTTGGCATGTGTTAACAATGTATGTACAATAAGTGAAACACCAAATGAATACTTAACTAGTACATAAACACGATCAGTAAATATTAAGATAATGCATTTGTTATTGAGTTAGTCTTGAGTTCCTTACATTTGGAAGAATATTGAACTGTTTTAAATGGTTCAGAGAAGGGTCTCAAGAAAAGTACCTGTGATGGAGAGGTTTTCATATGAGGAGAGGCTGAAATGTTTGATTTTTTTTTCTTTTAAAAAAAGAATAGTTAGAGCGGGTCTCATTTAGGTGTTTAAGATTATAAATGAAATTAATAGCGTTGATGTGTCATCTTTTTTCGTACTTAACAGTGAGAATAGTAGGACTAGGTGACACAGACGTAAGTTTTGGCAGGGTAGGAGTCTTTACTTCTCGCCTGTTCAGTCTTCTAAACTAAACTAAGACTATTAATAAATACATTTAAAAAATATTAAATCCAGCCCTTGTCATTCATATAGTTATCGACTTTTCTCTTAAACTCACCCAACTTTACTGTCTCTAGAACATCTGAAGACAACTCATTCCAAAGGCTAATCACGTTGTTATAAAAACAAAACCGTCTTAATTTACTCATAAGTAAAACACACACTGGATACTGTATATAACTCAATAATATAAGTAAATATTAAGACATTATTCCTCTCTTACCTAAAACATTGAGTGAATACCTAAACACCACGTATCACGATTAGTGCATACTAATCAATATTACATTCTGATTAGAAGAAACTATATGATTAAAACAAAATTACAAATCAACTTGTGACATTTCGACAGTGATAACATGTTTGGAGGTTCGTTTAGCCGAGGTTTAATACCAAATACACCTATCAAACTTTAGTTAATTTTGGAAGGCAAAATTCTCTCTTTTAACCATCAAGCAACTAGATGTTATATATTTAGTTAGGAAGGTGTGTTAAAGTACAGTTAAGAAGAAAAAATACGCATCCTTTTCTCAAACCACATGTTACATAGCTTGAAAATATATAAAAATGTTGTCTTTGGAATCTGAATGTATCCGTTTTTTTTTTTTTTTGTTTCTGAGAAATAATAGATATACCAAGACAAGGGTTTATATAGATTCATGTTTTCGAAAGCAGATATGCAACAATTTTACGTTTACAAACAATTAAATACACAATGATTTGTGATGTTGTATAATCTACCTTTAATTGATTTTTAAATACAAACTAAGTGCTTTAATTAACATGTAAGTGATATATAAATACGCTATGACTTTTGATGGCGTAATCAATCGTAAGTTTATTCTGTAAATATCAAGTCATTATTAAGGGTGTTATGATCACGCTTGTAAGAAAAATGTTTCACTTTTAGTTTCAAAGTAAATGTTGCATAACATATGTTGCAGTAAAGTCAAATTAGTTCAGGAATTAAAACACATTACTTTTCTTTAGTTTCTAAATAAGCTGATGTACCACTTGTGAAGGTTTACAACATTACTTATTTTTAATAGATCCACCAGGATTTCTTGATATGTGTAATCAATTGTTAATTGGTCATATCTAACTTTTTGTTACAAAGTAAGTAGACATAGAATAATATATATATATTAAAGATCAGTTAGTTTTGAATGGCAAAGTTACCACTTTTATACATCAAACATCAGATACATTATGACTTGCTCAAGGTTTAACTGATTTTCAGAAGTAAATCATACGTACTTAAGAGAAACCTAAAGAACCCTACACACAAAGATAGGAGAACATACTGACACTCTCCATAAACAAGAAGAAAGAAGCACAGCTTCTGATAATGTAATTAATCACAGACAAGCAACACCGGACTTGAAACCAATATCCATATATATCTTCACCTTGTACACTGACAGAAAACTCAAAGTTCTTCTCATGAAACAATTATGACCACAGATGAAATAACAAAATGATAGGTTACCAAATAATCATAATTATAGGTGTTATCCTTTGTCTATATTTGCGGCCCGGCATGGCTAAGCGTGTTAAGGCGCGCGACTTGTATTCTGAAGGTCACGGGTTCGAATCCCCGTCGCACCAAACATGCTCGCCCTTTCAGCGGTGGGGGCATTATAATGTTATGGTCAATCCCACTATTCGTTGGTAAAATAGTCCAATGATAATGACTAGCTGCCTTCCCTCTAGTCTTACACTGCTAAATTAGGGACGGCTAGCGTAGATAGCCCTTGAGTAGCTTTGCGCGAAATTCAAAACATTGTCGATATTCATCTGTGGTGAAATGACATAGATTATTTTTATTTTATTCTGTAATATTAATATAACTTTTGTTTACTACAGTTCAACACTCTTTACTTCTCAGCATGTCAAATGTACATTATACAATGTGCATATTATAGTCTTGAATACAAACTATTACTTAAACCATTTGAAACTTTGTTCTGGCAGTTTTGGTTTGTTTTACTGAACGCTCTTAAAGACGCTATAAAGTAAAATGACGAGTGTTTAATTAACTAAAACATTTTGGGATTAATAGGTCAGAGGTCGTTGACTTGTATTAAAACTCGTTAATATTTTGTCACCATATGAGTACAGATACCACATGTCGCCAGGGTATAGAAATATGACTTGTAAAGATCTACAGTATTGTGTTAGAACAAGAGAATATCTTGTTATTATTTCCATTATATGTGGCTAATTCTTCCACGTCATTACAGTATGTAAATTTCAACACTATGGTAATACTTCACTGATCTCTGTTGAAAAAGGAATGAGCCAGGGTGAGAATATTTACCATTCTTTAGAATTTCCATATACTTGTACCAAGGATGTGTCATAAGGTCTCTGTTTGAAGGAATATATTGTTCAAATTTAGGGTCTGAAGTAACTGTTATGCACTGTTTTAACTATATAGAAATAAGTTAGCATACAGTACTGGTATATGTTAGAAGAAACCAATTTAATAGCACTCCACAAATAAACCTTGATAAAAACAGTGTTTAACACTATATATTAAATTTTGTTGTCATGACATGGCTCAAAAATCAGAATTTACATAAGAACCTTACATAATGCTCACTGGACTGTCTGACAAATTACAGAAGACTTGAAATCCTCCCCAATCATCATCAAGTACATCCTACATCATTAGACCCAGATAGGTAAATATGAAGATAGGAAAGGAAGAGACAAAACATCTAAACTCAGTGATACTGATGTTAAGTATCTTTGTTTATGTAGCCTTCTAGACAGAAGGAAGACTATCACTGATCTCAAGCATGAGATAAACAGCCATGTATCAAATGACAGAAAAATGTCCAGATCTACAGTATCAAGAAGACTCAATGAGAATGGAATATTTGATCATGTAGCAGTTAAAAAAAATCTTTACTTTGATTTCCAAACATCAAGAGACCAAAATTTTCTAAAAAGTACAAAAACCGGATTGCTTATGATTGGTAAATAGTGTTATGGATGGACAAGTTCAAATTTGAAATATCTGGTTCAAAATGCAAGTTGTATGTCCAACAGAAGAAAGGTGGTGAAAGATACTTACCTTAATGTACAGCACATACCATGCAGCATGAGAGAGACTGTGTGATGGTTTGGAAATGTTTTTCTAAAGAGGCAACAGGATATATTTGAAAAGTTGATGGAACAATAGACTAGTGTAAGTACCATCAGATATTGATCCGTCATGGTATACCAAGTGATTTGTGTAATTTATTGGTAAAGGATTTTACTACCAAGAAGATAAAGACCCCAAACACACATCCAACCTTTGAAGAAATTATTTAATTAAGAAAGAAGCTGCTGGAATCATTTAAATGATGTAACACCCCCCACAGATCCCCTGATCTCAACCCAATTGGTCAGATCTGGGATTTGATAGATCAAAAACTTAACAAATCAAAAGTTACTTCCAAAGAAACTTTATGGGAGTGTATTAGAAACACTGGGAATAAGATCCCAAAGAACACTTTGATTAAATATGTTGCAACAATGCCTGAAAGACTGTTTGCAGTTATTAAAACAAAAGGTGGACACACAAAGTATTAACTGTTTGCTGAATTCAAGTACTTATACCGAGTTTCTGTTGTACTATATATGAAGATTAATAAAATTATGTTTCACCTGTGGTTTACCTTCTGTTTTGCTTTGAAAGTAGCCCGAAATATAATTGTGACCCAGTCCTGATACTTTTGCACAGCACTGTGTAAGATCTCTGTTACAAACTATTGTAGTGTCAGTTAAAGATAAATTATAATTCTTACCTAAAAATGCATATAACCATTCTGTAGTAAGACAAAATACAGATGTGAACAAAGTTTACCAACTGTTAAAGATTTGCAACCACTGACAGACCTTTGAGCAAAATGTAAAACAGTTTATTGTTGAACTTTCTTCTAATTTACATCTTTATCCTTTCTTTTTTTATCAATCAATCTCAACAAACTATTTGACTACACACACGAATAAAAAGTGGTTCAAGCTGAATTTACAGTTCATACAAAGGTGATACACGTGCAATTCACAGGTCCACATGTAACATAGTTGGAGTAACCATCACAATCACTAAGAAAAAACTATTAAAAGTTGACACACCATTTATTGTTCTACACATTACCTCACAGATTTTTTAAAGGGATATTATTTTCTAATCTAGTAGGTTACAATTTCTTGTAATGAAAAATAAACTTGGAATGTTTGAGCAATTTTGACAAATTCTTGCTTTATTACAAAACAAAACAGTTGTTGCTTTAACAGTGAAAAAACATTTTTTACTGTTATCTTAAAAAAAGTTTTCTCACAAATAAAAGTGAAATCACTCATTCAAGAAGAAGGAATGAAATGGTCTTAAATATCATGAAGTACTCGAGACAATTCACTGTTCAGATTCATTTTGTAGTGCTATTCACTCACTAATTTAATAGTTTTGGTTATAAACTTTCTGGCACCATTAGACAATTTCAAACATTTATACTGAGTGGAACTGACAAAGAAAAATTGTCTGCAACTGAAAAAATTTCTAAGAGCAAAAGTACAAAAATTAGGCTAATATGTCACCATCACTCCATATGTTAACATTCACTTTAGTGGAAAGTTTCTTTTCTTATATCTACTGTAACAAGAATTTTCTTTCATCCAAGCATCTAATGTACAATTATTCACAACCTTATAGGTATGGCACCATTCCATATTAAGAGTAAGATGTTTTCCAAAGTAACATTTTCAGAAGACATCAAAACTTGTAGTTATTAATTTACACAAAAAACTTCAACATAATAATAATAATAAAAAATCGTATACACAAAAGCACTCTCAGTAAGCTATGTAACCCTTATCAAAGTAGCCAATGGCTTTTCTGTTAAGGAAGATATGTTTGATGAAAATAATTTACAAATGTATTCTAGTCAAGTAAAATAATTATTTACTAATAATTACCTACAAATAAATCAAAACTAAGAGTGATAAACTAACATTTCACAATACAATACTTTATAAGACAACATTACCAGTGTTTATTACAGGCACAGAAATATCTACAGACCCATTACATGATCAAGAAAACTTTCTCCTTGCTTGATTTTACAGATTAAACTTTATTACACAAACAAATATCTACAGACACATTATATGACCAAGAAAACTTTTCCCTTATTCAATTCTAGAAATAAATTGTTTATCTTCAAAGAACTGAACAAATATTAAAGGAATGAAAAAAAATCCATTTCTAATCCTTAACTTGGTGAGGATAAACTAATATTTTATCACATTTTCTCCTAATATATATATTTTTTAAAACATTTCTCACACATTACAGCTAATGCATAAAATTAACCATGATAAAATTATTAAACCAAACATCAGTACAGCATATAACAGCAAAAATATACATAAAGAATAGCCAGACAGATGAGCCAACTGGTACAAACTACTTATAAAGATAGGGCTAAACATGTAATGTTAATAATTAAGACCTCTGATTCACAAGACAATTAACCAGTTCATTATCAAGGAAGTAACTAATTTATACAAATTCTGTTTATAATTTGTTAGATTACCACAGCTGATACTTGTTATACCTGATGTTAGATCTTAAATTCTGTTAATAATAACTTGTAAGATTATCACAGTTCATACTTGTTATACCTGATGTTAGATTTTAAATCCTGCTAATAATAACTTGTTAAATTACCACAGTTCATACTTGTTATACCTGACGTTAGATTTTAAAATGTTAAGAAATAGTTTTGTATGGACAGTAGCCTAACTGTCCAGTTTTGGTGGTGATGTTTCAGACTACGTGCATCAGGTCTGATGGGTTAATTAAGAACTGTTTTGTATATACAGACAACAGCACAGTACTTACAGAAAGCTAGGAAACACTGTATATACCTAAATGATTTTAAAAATGTTTGTTCAGTTCTGTTTGTTTTTTCAAATTAGTTAAGTCCTAAAGATAAGGTGTAATACTTCCAAGATTTGATTAGGTCAAAGCAGGTTTCCATAATCCTGTTTTGTTTTTATAATATGGTTATTGGCTTTAACTTCTTGGACTCATTTGTTTATACAGTTTTACTCATGTTTCTTTAATTTTGCAGATTGAACAGTGTTCTTCATTGTCCAGTATGTTGTGTTGTACACACATATAGCAGAACATCTGTTACCAGTCTTGTATATCTTATAAAAGTGAAGTTGAAATATAATTCTGCAATTGAAAAAATCTTCAGGAAAAGTGACCTACATAAGCACTCTTCACAAAGTGCCCAAAGAAAACCTATGGAGTGTGATACCCTAATGTACATGTTCACTATGATGGGAAACCATACCCCATGTATACAATACATACTATTTTCACAATGTAAAGATAATGAATGTGTCATGAAACAGGGTAGAAAAGATGCCAATTCACTCAGTAATAGGATGAGTCAGATGGTGTAGAATCACAAGGGTGCACCAGGCTATAATTGTTGGACCAACTCCAGTCAAAGAGCAGGTGGCATCAGGTTACCAGTAGGAAGAGAATCCCAACAATCATCCCCTAGATGGCAGAAGGAAAAAGTAACTTCCAATAACCCATACAGAGCATGTATGCAGATGCAGAACACCAAGCTGTCTGTGAACCTGACGTTCGGACAATGGTATGAATGGGGAATACAAATGTGATGGGTCAACTCCAGTCCGAAGTCATGTTTTACTCAAAACAAAGTGAAATTTAGTGACACTTGTGATACAATGCCTCTGAAGATACTTCCACTGAAAAATGCCTAAATCTGAAAATGCATGGATGAAAATAAACACACGTCATTATAAAGAAATGCCATACTGAGAATCGGTGATTGTACTCTAGAGTATAGAGGGAGTTAACTGTACTAGAAGGGTATTTTGCATGCTTATTTGCTTGCTACAATGCAGTAAAACAACTTGTAAACATGTGGTGTTAACTGGGAGCCTCAAGACTAGTGGTGAGTCAATTTCACATACAGGGGACAGCTATTACGTGAAAAAGAGTTATGGTATGGTATCAGAAACTGGACTACGAATAACCAAAGTTTTATAGGTAGTTTCAATATGTCATTACCTCAACTATCATTTCAACAATATGTATAGCTGTCCAAACTGTTTTCTACAATTTAACTGTCAAAGGATTTACATATCCAAACTGTTTACTGCAATTAACAACTTACCATGATATCTCTGTCATTGATACAATTTCCACAATTCAAGTATTAAATGTCTTGCTTCACAAGCTGTTTCCCACAATTTAAGTATTAAATGTCTTGATTCACAAGCTGTTTCCCACAATTTAAGTATTAAATGTCTTGATTCACAAGCTGTTTCCCACAATTTAAGTATTAAATGTCTTGCTTCCCCAAACTTTTTTACTGCAATCAAAGTATCATCTAGAGAACTTTCTTCTCCAAAGTGTATCACAATTAATGTACCTTATGATGTTTTTTTTTTCTCCAAAGTGCCTACCACAGTTAAAGTACCTCCTAAAGGACTTTTTTCTCTGAAGTGCCTGCCTCAGTTAATGTTTTAACTTCAGATCTTAATGTCCTAAGCCCTTATTACAACCATAAGAACAAATAAAAAACACTAAAATCCTGTCCTGTTTATCATGACAGAAATATTAGTCAGGTTTTACTTTCACAAAATATTTACTACAATTAACACATTATTTGACAGTTTTACTGCTACAAAGAAGATAAGGATTGATTTAACTGTAAAAAGTGAGATCAGGCTATTGGAGAGGTATTTTGAACAAACTTTATATTCAAAATATTTTCTGAAAGATCTGGATTAATCCAATTACAGAAATATGATACAAAACAAAAATAAATGTCATCCAAACTTCAGGATTCATGAAAATGTTAAGAAATTTGATTAAAAGAATTTTATAATATTATATTCACAGCCCAGAGTGTATGTGAAGAGAGCTTGGATTTAATTAGGAAGAGAACTAGGCAAAATAGTTGATAAGAAAATGGTTTGTCATGCTAACAACCAACAGAATGAAGGAGATATGAACAGTTCACCCTACTAAGTCACTCATTGATCACTAACTTAAAAAAAGATACAAGGTTTAAAAGGCAACCTTACTGGTAAGGAAAACATTCCTGGCAAGAGTGGTATATTATAACAAACAAAACAAGGTAAATATTCAAATAAAAGGAATATTGTGTTAAGTTATGTTGTTGTTATTTGGCATTTTATGGTACAAAGTAACTAGGCTATCTGCACCAAACTGGTAAAAATAACAATGAAAGTATTATAAAGTGTAAAGAGAAATTAAATTAAAACAAAAACAGCAGCCCAACATCAGATAAAATTTAAATAGAATTAAAAAGACTAATGGTATTTAAAAAATTAAAAACATTTGTAAGGTGTACAGTGACACTATTGCCACTGACACTGCCCAATGTCAGGGGTGAACCCAGTCAAGTTATGATGAGAGGGAAATGCCTTTTTCAAAGTAATCTTCCACGTATATACATTATTATAGCTAACACTTCTCAGTCCAATCTGTCACTTTAGAGATACACAATAAATTTAATGGAAATGATTAGATAAACAAAAAGTATCACACATTAACCAGATCTTTATAATTATAGAACACAAATCCTACTAGTATGTACAGGCATGTTGGACCCACAGTGAGTCTGTTCCCACATTAAAACAGCAGAGATATGTAGAAACAACAATTACAGTCACCGAAAACGCGTACTACACAGCTTTACACTAATGTCAAAAACTTTCTACAAAACTTCCAGGGAATAATCCCACTCTGCCTGTCCTTTGCAGAGTCCCTTTGTACCAACCATCATCACGTTTCTTGTGGACATAAACTACATCTCCAATTTTTAGCTCGAGTTCATATTCACTGTTGGGAGGGTAAGGCACAATGCAGCGAAACCTGAGAAAAAGAAACTTGTGTTTAATTCAGGCATAGTTTAAGAACAACTGTACATAAACAATTAAGTGAAAATATCAAATCTTAACCTGTTTACAACAGATAAACTAGTAAGAAAATACAATGAAGATGTAATCTAATCATAAGATAATGATGTGGACAATAACTTGAACAAGGACATCTAACACTAAGAGACATTAAGATAATCATATAAAAGACACAATATCTGCATCACAGTCATCATTTCAACTTGTGAAAGGACATCTGACACTAGGATTGATGATGATAAAGACTCAACTAACTTATCTTCAACTGTATCGTGGACAATGATCCATGTCATCATTAATAATTAATTATCATTAATCATTAATACTAGCATCTGAACAAATGTTAATTAACAATAGCACATGATAATTAATATACAAATATTGTTTTAACATTAATACTATTAATGGAGTAATGCTTAATACTGAAATATTGTTTTAACAAGAAAAAATAATCAGCGAACATTCTTGTAAAGCTTTCAGAAGAAAACTCACACAGTCATTTTTTTTTATGAAGATATAGTCTTGAATAAACAATTAGAACATTACTATTAAGGTTACAAATTACATATTTGATGTCTAAACAATAAGAATTAACTGTATAGTAAAGAAACAGTAAAAATCAAAACTCAAAATGAATTAAAGATGTAAACAATAAGGATGATACAGTGTACAGAAGTCAGGCTCAAATAAACCATATTTAAAGCTTAAACAACAAAAACCAAACCCAAAGAATGACAATTAAATGTATTACATAAAAATAAAGAATACATATAATTTTGAAACAACAGTTAAAGTATATTACAGAGAAGCAATAATGATTAATATATTGTGTTTCAACAGGGAATTAAACAAAGAGCATGAAAAACACCAAACCTAAAAAATCTGGACAAAAAACAAACTTCAGACATGTAATACAAGAATAACAATAGAGTACCACATAAGTTTTAGTTACATAAAGAAACACAGCCTACCTTTCCTGTACAATAGGAGCAGGCTGCTTGGCCCGGGAGCAGGGCTTGGGAATAGACACCAAGTTGGTACTGTCTAAGGAACTAGTTTTCTTATGAGATACTTGTTTCACCTGTAGTACTTCACTGGGACATGAACCAGACCTGTAACATGTTAAGAAAAAAACTAACTTTTTAGAGCATGAACATTTGAGAATCAACTTGTTTAAAACATCTTAAGAATGAATAATTTTATTAAACATAAATGTGTAAGCTGTGAAAACATCCTGATGCAAATTGATTTAATTTATTAATTATGCCAACTTGCTTTAAATGCAGAGGAAATTACAGTTATAAATAAACCCCTGCTTTAGTCATGTTTTTATGCTACAAACATTGTGGTTTTCCTAGTTATAAATCAACCCCTGTTTCAGTCATATTTTCATTCTCTAAACATTGTGGTCATCCCAGTTATAAATCAAATCAACCCCCTGAATAAACAAGTTTTGTGAGACCCTCTTTAGCTGTGGACAAATTTGTCACAGCAAAGTCACAAAAAACTGTCCACAAAGTGTGACAAATATGTGAGCTTTCAGATGACATTCACAGAAGTCCTGGTGCATTGTACTTTGATTTATGTTATGCTAATATGAAGTACAACTTCTTTGTTAATGTGTTACATAACTGTAGGTTACCAAGTGAAAAGCTCATAAAAGCACTTTTCAAAACGTAGATACCTTTCACTAACTTGTATGTTAATAATGTAAAAAAAAAAAAAAACATAAGGCTAGCGTTAACTGCAGCTTCACCTGAGCTGGGTGCAGTATGCCAACATTAGGACAAGAATGAGTAAAGTTTTGTCTGCAGGAATATCTGAAACATACTGGATGCAGACAGACAGGGTAATGAGTTGTTGATTAATAAAAATTTAAGAACAACAGAATTATGGTGTAAATGCTTATTTTTATTACTTACCAAAACATACATATAAAGTAATGCATGATATGTGTGCCCTACAGTTAATAAGCTGCATATATGACACACTGCCCTTTTTTTTTGTTTTTTGCTGGATTTAACACTACTAATAAAACAAAAAGTGTTAGAATATATAACAGAACATTTGAAATTTAGATTCTCAAAGACAGTAACTCAATCTGTATTTGTAAAAGTCTATTATTTACTAATGTCAAGAAACCAAATTAATGTGTTGTTCTGTGTTTTTTTTTTGTATGATTTAGGTGTCAGTTTTGATAGTTCATGAAAAATTAATCATAAGTATTCACATGGGAAACAAACCTCTTACCTTACATGAGCCACTTGGAGAGATGGATTTCCAGCACACGTGAGAACTTCAGTGAATACAGGGTTATCACACGAGAAGTTACCAGATGGTGGAGATTTGGACTTCTGTCTGTATGTAAACCTTTTCACTAAACCCACTCTCTCTTTGTCTTTTTTATCTTTCTAAATAAAAAGAAGTATTACAAACTGATATGGAAACTTGTATTGATTCCAAATAACCCATGTCCAACCTAAAAGAACTTTATGTCCAACACAATAATATTACCAACATTAATTAGCATGACTGGAAATCATACAACTTTATTGTGAAATTATTACAAACAGAAGTTTCTTTGTTAATAACTTTCTTTCTTGAGAGATATTATGTTTTGTTTTTCCATTAAGATTGAACTAGTAATATTGACAACAAAAGTCAAATATGTAATTATTTCAATGGTGAATATTTTAAATACCAATAGTAAATCTAAAAAAGATTTGTAACATAAAAAGTATTTGATTTCTTTACAACTAATACTTACCTTAATAAGTTCTAAATGTGTAAAATATGGTACTTTGATAAGGTAGAAAACAATGTATTGTAATAACATCATGTTCACATTACATTGTATCTACAGTTCACCAGACCATGTAGAAAACAAGGCACACAGTATGGTATATTGTAATAACATCATGTTCACATTATATGGAACCTATGGTTCACCAGATCATATAGAAAACAAGGTTTACAGTATGGTGTAGTATAAATAACATTAGGTTCCCACTATATGGTACCTATGATTCATCAGACGATGTATAATACAAGGTAAACAGTATGGTGTACTATAAATGACATTACGTTATCACTATATGGAACCTATGGTTCACCAGATCATACAGAAAACAAGGTACACAGTATGGTGTACTATAATCTGTCACTTCATCTTGAGCTTAACACCCAATGCACAAGAAGCTTACTGATATAGAGAAAGAAGTTAAACTGCACGATTGTAACTTTAGACATAATGAGGAATACCTTAAAACAAGTGTCACAGTTTAACAGCAATAATGAGAATAATCTGTTTTGTCAGATGTAATTGAATCTGCCTGTGTGAACGGTCTACCTACCAGCTTCTTACAGTGTGTCCACCTACAAGCTGCAGGGCAACTTTTCCTTACCACTGGAATTCAGGTGCTCACTTGTGAACAAACATATGATGCCACTAGGATCTATGATATTAGAAGGTTAAACAGAAAGTCTGTCGAAATATATATAAAGACCACCGTGGATAATCAACTATCATAACAATCACAGAAAGTTCCACAAATAGCAAGAGAAATAGCTGCTTGTTCATTATGTTACAGAGATTTTCATAAATAGCACAGTGATGAAAATGAAAGCCATAATGCAGACTTTAGTGACAACAACATAATGTTTGTAACTAACTCAAAGTCAGAATGAAACCAATTGCCTGGTAAGACCCCAGCCTAGACGTACAACCAAGATATGCAAGATAAAGCCACACAAAGATATGTGAAACTGACAAGTTAGGTCCCCATATCAAATAAATCACAGGATATCAACCTTCTATGCACTAGTAGTGTGAAATAAATAGTAAACACAGAAGGTCTTCATCTACATTAAGAAGAATGAAACTGGAACATGAAGTACTCTATGGAGTATTACAAACAAAAGGTAGAACATCATTACAATCAACATATAGTCAGAAGGATTCTTGTAAAGTAACTTCTATCTCTTCCACATAAGGTGAAGATTGTTACATTAGAATATCCTGATTATTTTATATCCACGATGAACCAAAATATCTTGAACTATTCGTAAAGTTGATGTACAAGGTTGAAAGTTTTTTTTAATGATAAAACAGAAATTGTTATCAAAAATATGCACTACCATATTTATAAGAAGCAAGTCTGTAAATGAGTTGATGTTTGCAGTGAATGTTTAACAAGTCATTAACTCAGACTCAATATTCAGATATTAGACCACCAGAAACTCACTGAGGGAATTTTATAGATTCCCTAACAAAGTAAGAATGTTCATTTTGAGCTACTGTTTTAAATATTAGAACTTTTAATCATCCATTATCAGAATAATTTTTTAAAGAATTATATTAACAAGTATATTATGAAAGACTGTTTTGAATTTGATAGAATTCAAAATTTCAATAATTAAGTTTGCTATAATAGTTATGATAATGAACGTTTTTTAAAAAAACAATACACCAAATTTCTAAATGTATTTACAAAAAAAATCTTAAATAAATCATGTTCCACAATTCTTGAAAGCAATGAATTTTGCTACTAAATAATTTCATTTCTTGTTTAACTGCACTCTGTATTATCAGTTTAATGGTTTGGTTGTTGACTCTACATCAACACTTTCTTTAGCCTACTTCTTATTTTCATGATGATTGGATAAAAATCACTATTATAAAAGACAACAATTTAACCACCTTTATGTAAACTGATACTATTCATCAATTCCTGAAAGCTCTACATAGTAAGAACATTTGCTTCACTGCAGAACACCACTAAACTCACATTCTTTCTATTTTTGTAGAAACTTCATTCAATTTTAATCTCTTCTAGCTGTAGAATCAGCCAATCAGGTCTTTTTTCATGCTCAGATGGTTGGTTCTGACAATATATCTAAATGACAAGCATGTTCGATACTGGTGATGTGAAAAACCCACAGATGACAACTTGAGCACCCAAACAACCAGGCCACACTATTTTTATACACACATTAATGGAAACTGCAAGTGTGAAGTTTATCATTTAAAAAACCTTGTTTGTTAAATTTTCACTTGTATCAAAGATTCTTCAAGAAAAATTTATTCAAGAAATCAAAATATAATTAACTGTGCATATCAAATCATGAACATTTAAACATGTTATATAGAAAAATCAATAAGATCAAGAACTTCCAAAGGGTTTCTACTCATTACTTAAGCAATTTGTTGGTATTTGAACAAAGAAAATTTCCCAAAACTGGAATTATTTCTGATATAAGAATAAAAAAAATCAGTTTAGTTTTAGAGAAAGTATGTCATATTAACTGACAGATGGTCGAAAATATGTGAAAGAACAAGCAAATTTAAGGATACTCTACAGAAAAAAAAACATGAGAGTAAGCATTATGTGACTGTAATGCAGCTACTCATTAAAATTATTTTAGAGCCAGTTGCAAATGGCACCTTTGTGTAATAGTCAGCCTATTCATAAACAGAGATCATGGCATAACCAAATAATTTCAGCTTACAACTCTGTTTATCTTACAAATAAGAATCAGTAATTATATAGGTTCCTATAATTAATAGGCACCTTAAAATGTTTATCACAGCAGATCAATATATTTACAAATGCTAAGCAAATAATCCTTAGCACAAGGTTAAGATAACCTCACATATTACATTATTGTACCATAAAGCCCACATACTTCTCCTGTACAAACCATTTCAATGCTTTAAACTGTTACATAAGTTTATATTTGAACTACCTAGATAATGGGACAGGATTATAATTCTTCAAACTAATACACACTGGTACTTACTGCATAAAATTCAAGCCTAACTTATTTTCTTATGCACACTGTTTTCTTTTTTTCAAACAATAATGGCAAGACCACCACTTAACAGCAATATTGCTTCAAGGATACAGTGCTATCCTTTGACTGGTTAGATTCTTTATGAAAATCCCTATTAAGTTTCATTAAATTCATATTGTATTGGACCAAAAGTCAGATCAGTAACTTAACAATTAAATCTTAATTTGAATATTTCAATACTACAAGAACAAGCATATTTAGTTTTAATATTTGAGAGCAATATTCATAACTAGACAAGAGTGTTACTGGTGTGATATCAATATTCATAACTAGACTTGATATCACAGTAGTAACAACAATCAAAAGTCTTGCTTATTTCAGACACACAAATTCAACTGTCTCCAGTGATTTGTACCAGAAAGTTTTGAGTTACGTGCTTGGTTAACTAACTGCAAGAAACAAAAAACTAGACAAAAAGTATAGAGAAATAATCCTACTGGTACTGTAAATGTTGATAAAAACATAAAAACTCAATAGTGTATGATTTAAACCAACAATTACAAAACAAAGCTAACATCATTCAGAAAAAACTAAAAGAATTTGGTGATCATTAGAATACTCAAATTATAGAGTATCAAAAACATTTTCATTTCTGTACCTTTTCAGCTTTTCCATTAATTGGTAGGCCTCCATTTGCTATGGATGTGACTTGAGGAATTGCATGCGAGGTCATGTGGAGGGTTCCTGTTGAATGACTAGGGTTTATATTTCCTCGCATATCTTGAGCACTGACCCAGATTTGGTCAAGACTTCCATTGCTGCTGCTGTTTGGAAATGTTGTGATGCTTGTTGTCTGACTGTACAAACCTGAAGTCAGTGGGCAAGAAGCTGCCAACGTAATAGCAGGATATGAAGTCCAAACAGTAGGACCGGAAAATACACTCATTCCTTGTGGGCGAGTGAACAAGACTGGACTTGTGCCTGGTGACCGAGAAGAAATCTAAGGCAGATTAAAATGAGTGTTTTTACTTTTATTCATTCTTTAACACTTTAGTGTCTGTATTAGGTAAACCCACTTCAAAAAACAAAGGTATTTTAAGTCACCTAATAAATATCTCATGTTGTTTGGGGAACATATTAATTGCAAGCAATATAAAATAACACAGAAACTTTGGGATTTAAATTTATAAATATTTAGCTTTTCTTTAGTTTTTAATGATACTTATTTAATGTGATAAGCTCTAAAACTAGAGAAAAAAGACTAATAACAATTGAGCCTCAAGAGATCTGTGCATAAGGTTTTGATGTATACACCAAAGGTGTTTACTTTTCTCATATAATCTCCTGAAGTTTGGAAGAAACAGCTAAATATAGATTAAAAACTTCACTGGATTACATTGTTCCATCACTTGCTTGTCATTCACCAGCAAAATCAGGACAAGAGTTTCAGAGACATCTTGCTTATATGCCAAACTACTTAAATGTTACAAAGAACAAATTCACCAGAGTAGTGAATATCTCCACACCAAACATATGACATTTTAACAATAATGTGAGTTGCCACCTAAGCATAACAGCTGTGTGGTTCTGTACCATGCCAAACACACAAGCATCAGATGTTTCAATGGTTAACCAAAGTTACCAACTGAACATGACAGTTGTGTGGTTCTATACTGCACCAAACACATTGACATCAGATGTTTAAGTGTTTAACATAAAAGTTATCAAATGAACATGACAGTTATGTAGTTCTGTTCCACACCAAATTCACTGGCATTAGATGCTTCAACAGTTAACATAAAAGTTGCTAACTGAACCTGGGAAGAATGTGTGGGAAATGTGAGAACAGGTATATATTTATCATAAATACAATTTAAGTTCAGAAAAATGTTAACTTTCAATATGATGTCTTACTTTCTCTCACAAAAAGCTAGAATCCAAGATTGAACAAGATGATCTCCCTTTAGGAAGCACCTAAAGGTAAACCATTGGGTGCGAGACAGATTTGAAAACAACACACCCATAGAAAACCACACCAATTCTGAGCCACGTATATTTTTTTGCCCTTTAGTAATAACGTATTACCAAAAAGAGCAGAAACATGGAAGGGCCCAAAGAAAAAATAATGGGACCTTCTGGTGTAGAGTAGCTAGGGTGCAATGGACCAAAAATGTAAGTTTGACCTCAACTAAAACCTGACAGCCTTTGAAATTGTACATCAGGCCCATAATGGGAAGAGAGTCCTCTACTTTTCACCTCAAAAATGAGTATAGACAAGAAAAGAGGATACAGTGGAACCCCTCTAAAGCAGCTACCTTTGGTACTGAGACAAACGGGCCTGATTAAAGGGGTTCCACTGTACATAATTAGGGATTATATAAACAAAAAACAGGGACTGTTACTGAATGACCACTTTCAAGGGGTGACCGCATCTGACGGGTGGCTGCTTAGAGGGGTTCGATTGTAGTTTGTGTTAAGAAATGTTTTCCAGCAAGTCACACTAGAGGGACAAATGGGAGGGAAAACATATAGGGGAAGGCCAAAAACAATGTGATAACAAATATTACAGAGTGGACTGAACAAACTGAATAAATCACAGAACAGACAGAAATGAAGGATTGTGACAGCCAATCTTCCTGAAGAAGATGGCACATAATGATGATAATGAAAGAAAACAATAAATGAATGGAGTACTTACTATTCACAGACAAATAAGTACAGAACTCATGATGTCCCCCAAGGGAAGATGGAAAGTACAACCACTTACATGGTAAGGTGATGGATCTGAAGGGAAGAAAATACAAAAAAAGGGCAACAATCATCCTTAGAAAGGGAAGAAAAATACCAGGCAATTCATCTAACAAATTTAACACAGAAGAAAAACACAAAAACAGGTCATAAGAGAGGTGAGGATTTCACAGAATATATAAATTCAAAAACCATGAAAGGCAGCCGTACAACATATCACCGAAGAGGTGGGCAGGATTGGAACAAAAGTAAAGGTTGGGAGAAATACCCTTTTGAACAGCCAATGTTTTGGGCTTAAAGGAATGAACAAGACAATTTAAAAAACATGAAAACAAAAGGTCCAGTGGAGCATGGGTAAAAATCATGGAAGATCACATAGGTATGCTAATCTGGAAAAGAAGAGGGCAGAGGGGATGGAAGAATGGAATGAACAAAACAATGGATAAGACTAGCAACTAGAAAACACAAGCAAAGACAGTAAATTGAAAAGAGGTAAGAAATGCTACACTGCAGCAGAAAACCAAATGGCATTGTTCAAAAAGCCAAGATAAAATGGGTGGTATGCAAGGAACTACAGGAGGGAAAGGACTAATGCCTTAAAACAAACTAAAACTGTACGTGTACTATGTGCGTAGATAAGCTGCTTTGCAGTAAAAAAGGACGAAAAATGAAGAAAGCTATACATGAAAATCTGGCCCTTAGAAAGTCATATAAGAAGACAGTACAAGTGCAGATGAATGGCACATACCACAGTGTGACTGATGGAGCAGTGTCAGATATAAGGGAAGAGAAAGTGAGCAGGCACTCAAAATCACATCTGAAATGAAAAATATATAAGCAGCAGCATAACCATACATGGAGTGATGTGAAGTATGGCAAGGTCACATGGGAGGAGATAAATAGGAGGATATGCAAGTAGATACCAACCCAACTGAGAACATCGACTGCTCCAGGTAGAGGATGAGGAACAGGAGATCAAAAATGAGGAAGTAGTGTATTGATAAGAGTAGCAAAAACATCCAAAACATAAAACATCCCACAGAGCACACAAAATCCAAAAATGGGTAGATCCAAAAACCAAATTACTAGGTGAATCCTGTCAAGAAAAAAATAGCCAATCTGTGACCAGATTCAAGGCACCAGGATTACAACATGCCAATAAAGTGATGGGATGACAATGAGCTCAATACAGAAGATCCAAGGTGAGAAAACAGAGGTCTATAAACAAAGTGCCAGTTGCCCAGTGGTGTACAACACTACCATAGAAGCATCAGAGTGAATCACCAAACATCCCCTAGGAGCTCACAGAAAATGAAGGAAATCCTGACCAACAGCAAGAAATTCCAAGGCTGACATGGAGAAAAGACCCAGAAAAAAACCATAAGCCCTAAACATCCCTAGTGTCAAAATATACCCTTAACAAAAAAACAATCATCTCTATGAGGTGATATTCTGGACAAGTAGTATTGTTTCAATCCAACCACCAATCAAAGTTGGTCTGTAAGGGAGGGAAAAAGGGTATGAGAAGCATCTAAGGAATTCTGAATAAGACTCCTTTGATCTATCAAAACTCACTGATGGTGAGTCATGAAAACCAGACCAAGAGGAATGGGGGCTTCAAAATAAGCTCATGTCCCCAAGAGAGAGCCTATCATGTAGCCTATCATGGCTTGTGAATGAAATGAAGCAGGTAGGGACCAAGAGAGGAGAGGGTGAAAAAACACTTCTAGATGAACCAAAAAACTGCTCCACTTTAACAAACCAACCAACCATGACAATGTCTTGGAGAAGAAAGTAAGGATGAAAGACTAAGTTATTTTGTAAGAGGGCAAGAAGCAACCATATATACATAGAAAGGAGGAAAAAAGGAAAGAGAAGTTCTTGAAGTAAACAAAGTGAGCAAAACCAGGAACCCAAAGAGGAGGAAAGGAAATAAGATTGAGAGACAATGAGGGGGAGGAATGGAAGTACAGGACCAGACTTAATGAAACAGTTTTCAGAACCCATGGATCAATTACCAATGACCTCCAAACACTGGCAAACTAATGGAGTCTGGCCCCATTAGCCCTGACCTGAAAAGGGTGGTCAGAGTAATAACAAATTCAGAAAAGGTAATGGAACTACTGAGACCAATCCATACAAAGGGAAGTTTGAATGATGATAATGAAAATAATGATCAGACACAGTTCATGGCAGATGAAGCAAAATGATCCTCAAAACAATTCATAAGCCCAAATATCCAGAAGAAGAAGAAGAAACATGAAATTAATGATCCAAAGACTTGTCCCCCCAAAAAGCAAGGGTGGAACATGGGAAGCAGAAGATAAGGACAGAACATACCTGAATAACCAAATCCACCTAGTGGGGAAAGAGGTCTGGGTTAAGTTCTCCAAAATGATACATGACTGAGAGGTATATTCAAGATGGAAAACAAAACAAAACATCCTGACCACTGAAAACTGTGGTAAGATAGTCAATTTTTTCTGTTTTATTGAACGAAATTGGTCAACTCCAATGGGCCAAGAGCCATCACTTTATGGATAGAGAATTGTGGTTCAGACTTCTTGGACATGACTGGTAACCCTACTGTAGCAGTTGTAGCTTTAACCACTTGAAACTCCAAGTGCATAACTCACAAAAATTGAAAGAGTGAAAGATAAACAAGATAATTTATAACTCTTCACAAAAGAAAGAAATGGTAAAGAAATATTAAGAGAATGAAAACTTGTGAGTCAAATTGGGAGCAAAAGCATGTCTATTCAAAAGGACTGCCATTCAAGATGGGTTACCAACTGCAACAAATATATGATAACATCTACAGTCATTGTGTTAATACAGATGTGACACAAAGAATGTATTAATCTTTATATGTCACATATTAACAGGATATGAAAACACTATCATTAACATAAAACACACCAACACAACACTGAAAAATTATCACAGAAACACACAATACTGATATATTAATAAGATACTAACTGCAACATACAAAACAGTTCTGTTAGTTTTATAAAACTATACTTAGTAAATTTAGATATAAACTAAATAACTTTAGTAAATAGCTTTAGAATTCACTGTATGACATGGTTTTAGGAATTGAAACAATGAAATTCACACAAACAAAGAATAAAACCTGCAGCAAAGAAAAAAGTAGCTAGAAGATGTTTATAGAAGTCTATGAAATGAACTGTAGTTAAATAATTACAAAGTAAAGTAAAACTGTAATGAAGATAACATCAACTGAACTTATAAAAGATATTCAAATGTGTGTTTACAAAATGATAAGCACATGGTTTTAAACAAACTATGGATGCATATTTTTTAGACCTAAATAACCTAGAAAACCCATAGAAATGTGTTTAGTGTAATATAATTAATTTTAGGAAAATATAGGACAAGAGTCATGTGAAATGCTTTGCAAATAAAAGTAACTGAAATTGAAGTCACTTATCACGTGATGACATTGAAATTGTGCCATCATGTAGTATAGCAAGTGCATTGAAAAATGACTGCAATAAAACAGGTAAGGTGATATTGAACTGAAAAACCTTTCTAAAAAATAAGACTTGTAGTGTTTCACCGAGAAATCCACATCAAAAGTTCTAGTCTGACAAATGAAAGTGTATATACATGACTAACATATACATAGACACAATAATATAACACTCAGTAGATATCACAGTAACCCTCAGTACTGATATTTTAAGAAGACATGACTAATAACAAACACAGCAATATAACAATGGGTAGGTATCACAGTAACCCTTACTGTTAATATATCAGTAGGATATCCAACTTATGTAAATGGGTGTCACATCCCATCATGCTTGGTTTCTCAAAATAGAAGTCATAAAAGTCAAAATGCACTTAACCAGATAGAATAGGTGAATTACTTTCAACCCAAGATGACTTTTAGTGACAAGGTGAAGGTGGCCATGAGGATGTGGGTGCCATGAAACCTTATAAGTGTAATGACTATTAATATAATAAGTCTAAAGTAAATACATAGTGTAGAATCACCTAGCCTGGAAAATAAAATGTATCATGAAAGTATAAATATTGGTCTAATTTTTAACTTAAAATATTTCTGTTTGTTGCTATATTACCAACATTTTTAATAAAAACAAATCTCTTTAATCAACAGTCTGACTTAAGGAATCAACAAATATTTTTCCACTTTTGTTGTCTATATATTTCATTTCATACTTTCACTTCATAAACTAACAACAATATGAGGTTATATTTTTGTTTCTAAGTAACATAACATGAAAGTCATTGTTGGAACCTATTGTTATCATATATAATAAGTGGACAATCTATTAGATATTTATCAATAATTGTTATATGCATATTCCACAAATTCATTTCATTAATTATTTTAATACTGATTGGCTCACAGAGCTGACATTTGATTTCCTTGACTTCTCTCCCTTTTTGTTAATGAAGCTTGATTTTTGCAAAATTTATTTCAGTTAGTAATGAAATGTGAGGTTAAGGTATACTATGGGGTGGGGGTGGTAGGAATTGATTGCCACATCAATTTTTATAAACTATATGCTAATGACCAAGAATGCTTACATAAAGTACAGCATTACAATATGTAGAAGTGTATCTCAGAACAGCTGGTATGGATATTAACACTTTTATTGATAAGGAGAGAACAATGTTTCAACCTGAAGATCACCTAAGAAGGTCGAAAACATTGTTCTCTCCTTACCAATAAAAGTGTTAACACCCATACAAGCTGTTCTGAGATGCATGTTTATTTCAAGTGGGTTTCTCATCATCAAGAATATGTAGAAGATTTGGCAAAAATAGTTTTAGAATGCAACATTCTTGTGTTTATACTAGCATGGACTCATTTAAATATGACAAGTACAAGTCATATTTAGAAGAGCAGAAATAGACAGGAAATGTATTACAAACACTGATAAAGTAATGATATTTTACAAATATAAGAGAAAATTGAGATGAACAGAGGTTTAGAGTAAAAAGACAATAAGAAAACAATCTTGTACAGAAAGAATTATAAAAGTTTCTAGAAGACTAGAGTTACAATGTGTACTTACATTATAGGAAGGAAGAAAACTTGAGGAAGGTCCTGCTACATGCTGTGGAGGTGGGGATATTTCATTATCAAGCAGAATTGTTGGATCATTAGTGCAATGTACAGGATAACTAAACACACTTGAAGAAGGATGGTGTAGAGAGGGTTGTACAGCAGTTGACCTGATGTTAGCAACAGATGACGATGATTGTTGGAACTGAACTTGTATGACAGATGGCCTATAATCAGAGTTAGTTTAACTTAAATTAATTATGGGCATTCATTCTACTAATAAAAGCAATTCTATTGTTAGAAGGTCCTAAGCAGAATTCACCACAGGAACAAATATGTATTTATACAAATCTTATTCTTACTGTCCAGAAAAGGTATTTTGTCTAAAAACTCTAAGAATTAATTTACAACATCTGTTTCACACTAAAATGATGTTGATAGCACTTATCCAACCTTAATAAGTACCATTATATTTAAAATCACTTGAAGAGAAAAAACAACTTAAGATGTATTAAGAAACACTCAGCAGTTTCTGTAATGGTTTACAACAAAAACCTAATAGTGTACTGTCTGTGTGGACATCAAAAATAATCCTAACTTGACAACAATTTACAACACCAATCACAATGACATACTGTCCGTTTTAATTTACACACACACACACACACACCCTTCACTTGACAATAGTGTACTGTCTTCAGATACACACACTCTTGACTTTGCAACAGTTTACAATGAATATCCTAACTGTGTACTGCCTTGAGATTTACAATCATTACTTCACAACAATATACAATATTCAAAAATCTAACACAGAAATCAGCACAACCTGAATACCCTCTTCAAAATATTTAGAGGATGTATTATTATACTGAGGTAAAATCAAACATACAACCATCTCAAATGAAAATGCTACCCCCTGAAACTAAAAAAATATGATTCCTTGTTTTAACGTATGCTTCAAGGGAGGGGAGATCAAGGGAATAGAAGAAGACTGAGGATAGTCAACCAACTACAGCAGCCAATAGCAACACAAAAAACATTAGAGAAATCCCTAGTACAAGCAGAAGGTAACATTCTAAATCACTCCAATGACAACCATCACAAACTGACCTTCACAAACAAATAATCTGCATCATTAGTTTTCAGTTAACGCACTGTCAACAAGTGATAGTAAATTAGAGCCACTCTTTAGTACTGTAAAGCTACATAACCTGTATCAAAAGATGTTTTAATACAGTAGTTAACACACTGTCATAAGTGAAGGTATTAGAGCCACTCTTTAGTGCTATAAAACTAAGTAATTGCTATAAACATAGTTAAGTTAATACATGCAGATAACAGTCTTACAAGTTCTAGTATATTAAAGCCATTCTAGAATTCCTTCCACACTGTAGATTTGGTAGAAAAAAGGCAACAAAAATGAATTGAACTTGTACTTTAAATTTACATTTTCTGAAACTGAAAATGTATTTCCAAAGTACTTACCTCCACTTACACTTATAGCTATTACCTTACTGCTAAGTTTTCTTCATTTGCTCATATAAGCATTGGTCTGATTTTTTTCTCACTTGCTCCACTCTTATATACCCTACTCAGTTTTTTCATGACAGTCTCCACCTATGTAAATGTGTCTTCTATCTTGGTACTGTATATAAGCACCTCATTCATGTATTATTATCACCATTTTGAGACTGACTTAATCTGCAGCCTCTAATACCAGGTTGTAGAGGGGAGGAAGGAGGGTAGAGTGTGAAACAGTAGATTACTGGAAATACATTTTAAGTTTAAGAAAATGTTAAATTTCAAAACATACCTCTACTCACAATTATAGCCAGTATCTCATAATGATAAGGTGGAGAGCCAGTGAAGGCATTATCCATACAAAAAGCATCTGCATAGATCATTGGTGTGTCACTAAAAGATTGGCACCCTAGTGGGGAAACCTCACTACATCCAGAACAAGTATGCTCTTCACACAGAACATAATTCCTCTATTGTGGATGGAATTTTACCTGAATTATCACAACTAGACACCAAGCCCCACCCAGATAACCAAGGTTCTATTACTATGGACTGGAATTAAAGAGACATGTTCCCCATATCCCAATTTGGGCTGCAAACTACACATGCAAGCATGCATGCATGCACACACTTATGAATGGATCACCATCTGTAGCCACAGATCAATTTATTCTGAACCACCAGAATCACAATGGCAAAGTAACCAACATTGAAGTGAACAAGCCTTCTCCAAATTCTGAAAGGCAACACTGCTGGATCAGAATGATGGGATGGCATGTTTTCATCAACCTGAGAAAATGGAACTCACCTAACCTGGAGTTACCAACACTCATCCTCACTCTATAACCTTGTGTAAAATGTACATTCCATTTGCTCCAAGAATTATGGAGAGGAAATGGAACAACTATGCTCAAACAAGGACCCAGGATGGAACCACTCTGCCAGTGGACCCTCTTCCAGGAATAGTGTAGTAAACACATACTGATTAAAATCAAAGGCCAAGCATCTTTGTCTGTGCACATACCCTGAAATTCTTGACTGATGGTATATGTATCCCATCCTTGAAACAAGGCATTTGTGAATAGATGGAAATCTGGACAAGGTTGTGGTAAAGGAACCCATATCATGGTAGCATTCTGACTTAACAACCCCTTGAGAATGAAGAATGATCCTAAATAAGGGAACTGGAGAATCTAGCAAATCAAAGTTTATCATTAAAAGGAGCTCTTGAGTTCTCATCCAAAGACATGAGGGATTAGAGTAATGCCTACATTCCCATCACAGAAAGAACCATCTGCACAGTGGGTGAAGAAATGAGTAAGAGTCAGGCTACTTTAAACCAGATGGGAGTCAGTTGACTCTCACTGAGAAACGAGATGAAAAAGAAAATATCCAGACCAATTAAATAGCCCTGAAAATTAAGCCTGTCTTGACTGTTTCTTAAAGTGTAATCAGAATGTAATGTTCTGATAATTGATGATATTGCTAGCAAGAACCAGTTCTCAATGGAATAATGTGTGCAAATTGCAATAGATGGAGATGATGAGAAAAAAACTTGTATGATATGGCAAAACCAAAAGGAAGCCAATGAGAGTCCAAAGGGAAAAACCAGGAACTGCAGTACCTAATCCTTGCACACACACAAAAACAATGTAAATAGTGATGAAGATGTGAACTGAATGGCTAATCATGACACAGAGACCTGTAGTGCTACTGGATCAATGGTTAAGGTTACCATGGGACAAAATTCTTAGTGCCAAGCTACCATAGACTTTGAAGTTATGCACTAATTACCAATGTCACTGGTAGCAATCCAACCAAGCAGCAGAATCCTTGAATGTAGAGAAAATCTATTTTGGGTACCAATGTACTGAGGAAGGCTGATATTAGGACAAAAAAACAGGGGAAAAAATATGACCTTCTATAGGAGCCATGGAAATTTGTGACTCCAATAACAACAAGAATGAATGCAGAAACTAACAATTGAACTAACCTGTATAATAACAATGTTGCTGGCCTATCACCAATAAAATTGATAATCCTGAGACTCTTCTAACAAAGTTAAATGAAAGGAAAACAAAATGTTAAGATTTTAGAATTGCAAATCCATAAACTTACCCAGTCTCATCAGGGTACATTGATCTGATCATGTTAACCACGAACTCCACCTCAGAAACCAGAAGTTTGAGAAGCAGATGCATGATTTGAGTCATAAAATGCTTCCACCCAATAGTGGTAGGGTAAACCATGAAGTTTTGACAACCCTGTTGGATGAGGTACAACTGTTTTTTCATGTAACTAAAAAAGTAAACCTCTCAGCATGAACTGCAATATTCATGGATGGAGAAAAAGCTAAAAATCTGTTTCCAGACCTTTCAGCTATCAAGTAAGGTGCAGGCTCAAAAACAACTAAGGAAAGACACAAAACATCACACTCTTAATGAACCAACAGAAGAAAAACATATCAGAGGCAGCTTATTCAAGAGTGATTTCCTTTTTTGTTTGCATAGATCATTTAAAGAATGTGTTAGTTATCACCAATTGGAACATTGTTTTATCATATAAATTGTTTTGTTTTTTTAGCACTTAGCGACCTTTCGCCACCTGCCACATCCTCCAAAAGAAATTAACCCAGAACCTCAATGTTGCAGCTCCACAAACTTACCACTGTTCCACAGAGAGATTGAAAAACCAACAAACTAAAGGAAGGCACAGTAAAAAACAAATCTAAATTGTCTCTAAAATGTTGGTTATTGTCCTCAATTAAGTGTTTAGGCACAACAAGGGATCTTAAAGCTATCAAAGGGACATCACAGAATCAAACATATGTCTCCATCTCACCACAAATAACATCACTTACAGTCTCAACCAAGGGTTGTGCCATATTAGAAATAATCAAGGAAGTCGTACCACAGATTGGCTTGCCAATTGGAATAAAAAAAATTATTATTACAAAAATCAACTGAATTATGTTCAAGGTATCTCTCAATGATTGTAATAATGTGAAACTTGTTAATCATGCTTGTCAAGAAAAACTGACATTATCTGAATGGAGTGATTATATTAAGTACCAGGAGAGAGGACAAACTGATGTAGGTGGAGAGTGTCGAGAGATAAATATTGTCAATGGCAGTTGAATAGGGTATAAAACTGTGAAGAAAATTAAATCAGACCAATACTTAGATGGGCAAAAGGAAGAAACCCTGGCAGTCAAGCAATAGCTATAAGTGGGAGAGGAGATAAGTATTATAGGAAATGTAATTAATTGAAACAGTGAGTCATCTGTTCCATTACAGTTCTATTACTGTTTAGTCCTTGGTTAGAGTATACATATCTTTTATCTTTTATTTTTGTACTTCTTACATTAATATGCACTTGAAGTAGTTTATATTACTATATTATTTATTATGGTTAAATAACTTTAAGAGCTAAAACATTTATTTAAAATAAAGCTTAACAAGTACAGTATAACTTGTTCTTAATAAAACATTATAAACAATATCAGTTGTTTATACTATGTGCTATGCACTTTATAATTTTTCAAGTGCCCTGCAAAACTAGAGAATTTTTTTATCTGCTTTACAAATCAACTGACTGAAAACAAATGTCTTGAATAACGTACTCACTATGGTACTCATTGACCATTATATCAATTAGGTGTTTCCTTTGTTCACTTTTGTAAAGTGACTGACAGATTATTTGTAAAGTTGCACTTAACCATTTTAATAAACCAAGAACACCTATGTAACAGCTAATGCTAATACATTAAGTACGTACTGAAAGTTCTGAATGTAATTTCCAGGGAAAACTCCACTGCGACCAGTGCGAAGGGATGTCCCTTTATACCACCCATCTTGGCACTTCTCACTGACCGTATATATGTCATTCTTCCGCAGTTCCAGCTCATCATCTTTTTGAGGTTTATAGCTATACATAGCAAAGTAGCTATGGACAAACATATGTTTACAATGCCACGAACTTCAAACTTATCTTTCTCTAATTATATTACACACATTAATTATCCTTATTAATTTATTATTAATTGTTCCTCAATAAAAGTGATCTATCTTCATACAAGTTTATTGAGAACAAAGCTACATAACATAATGACTAGAATACATAAAGTTAACTATATTTCCAGCCATATGCAACAAAGACAGTAAATATTTCAAAAACTAAACAGTCCAACACTGTTGCATCTCTGAGAGAAAGAGTCCAGATAAGAGCTGCTTATTAATAGTTAGTAACGTACTTTCTCAATTCATCAGACTGTTGAAACACTAACAACAACACAAAATTCACTTATCATACAGCTAAAATGAATCCACTGAATCCATTATTACTTATTCTCTGTAATGCATTCACAAAATAACTAATGACATGATAAATAGTTGAAAACAAATGGTTTTATGTGCTAAGTACATAACAAGTATAACCTACTGAATACACTAGAGGCAATTACTTAATTTTCTGAATCTATTATAAATGTTTTTTTTTTTAACTTTCCAAAAAATATTACTTGAGTCTGAATAAGTCTAAGAACAACAGATCCTTTGATATAGAATATATAAATGTAGGTTTTAAATTTTTAGAACTAAAATGAATTTCAAACCTCTGAAAGAAAAAAAAAAAAGCTCTGCCTTGTTTAATTGTTCTCACACTAATAACAACCATGTGATTAAAACTCTTCACACTATGTAAAGCATGAATCAATTTACTCAGAGTTCTTTAGTCTCCCAGCTTCACATAACTTATTGCATCAGTGTTTGGAGGACATACATATACTTTGCTTTCCCGGCGTTATGCATATTTGAAGTTGTAGTTGTGATGGAAAATCTTATATAGAGTGTTCAGAAAGTCACTATGCATTTTTGTCTGTTAATAAATATATAAGTGCACAGTGACTTTCTGAACACCCTATATCTCCTGGTTGGTGGAGGACTGGGTTTGGTATTTCAGATGTATGAATCTACTTGAAATTCATTTTAATTGTGATAATGTACAATTCAAAACTTAGCTCTTAAATACAAAAAACTAAAATACTCAAAATGATATGCAAAAGTAAACCTGAAAAAGTGTTATGATGACCACTGATTAACCAAAATCTGAGCTCATCAGCAGGAAGGTAACATCCTACAACACAAAAATTGAAAACATATGATCAAACAGTTTCCAAAACCAAAGTAAAAGTCAATGGACTGAAACATGGGAGAATGGAATAGAGTGTACACATCCCATAGGAGACTAGACCAAATGAGGACATCTATTCTTCTCAACAGGGTATCCCACAACCCTAATCAGTTTTTAAATAATAAAGTAGATGTACATCAACATAGTCCCATAAAGCATTCTATTACAAGACTAAATAAAACAAAAGTTAAGAGTAACAAATAATTTTATTTGTTGTTTTTGAAGTTTATATATCATGTTACAGAGAGCATGCAAACATTCTGTTGACATAAGGACAGTACAAATTACAATGTTAAACATCCCTCACAGAGCAATTGGGAATATTAAGCATTTCTATACAATTGTTTCAGTAATTAAGAAGAAATTAAGAAAAACCTTTAATTGTTGCATCCATGATTTACAAGGGTAAATGGTGTGACAGAAATCATCTACATTATGCAATAGTGGCAAGAACTAAGCAGAATATAATTAATTGGCATAAAGAATCAAGAGTGATAAAAAACTGACACCCAGCACATCCATGAGGAAACATAAAAAACCAAAAGTCAGTCACAAGTTTCACAGTGACAAACTAACGATGCTACTCTAGTAATAAAGAAAACACAACTAAAAATTTTATGCTGAAGGCAAGAAATAAAAATTTGATGCAAGATTGATAACAAGAGGATTGTAAAGCAGTACAAGTGGGTTGGTCATTGATTTACTGACTGAAACTGTAGCCAATCACCAAGAGGCATTTGTTTTTGTTCTTGAAAAATGCGATGAGTTGTAGAAATAAACCAATGAAGTGTCAAAACTACTTGCAGTTTTGATACACACTACTTTAAAATTTATAAGAATGCTGAGGAAATATTTAAAAATGCATGTATGGAGCTGAATGCTATTCCTTTTGAGTAATGTAGCTAAATGATTAAAATATTTAATTTTAAAAGAAACAAATAACTTAAGATATGTCTGAAAGCAAGTCACATAAGAACAAATGATAACTTGGTAAAACTTACAGAGGAATAGCTTAATGAGATAAATAAGTACCTAAAGTGACAAGTTTGACATAATAAAGTGAAGAATCATTAACATTTGATGTGTTCTTGTGGCATCTCAATCTCAGAGTTGTTCTTTATTCTAACTCCAAACTATCTAGAGTTTGTGACTTGTGTGCTAAACTTCCAAGTATATACACCTCAATACAAGTTCAGTGTGATTGGCAGTAAAATAACTACAAGCAACTGTGAAACATAGTAACTCAGAAGTATTGTTGTACGAGTTTAGAGTAGTAACATTTGAAAAGAGTTAATGAAGTAAATGAAAGATTGGAAAGTATTGTAAGCTTATTTTGAAAATGGTTACATTAAACACTGAACTGTATGCTGGACATCAAGTATCAGAGTCAAATTACTTATTTTAAATCACAGATTTCCATACATTTGTGACTTGTGTGCTCCACTCACAACTGAATACTTCAGTTTAATATAAATTATTTTAAATTAGTTGTGAACAACTAGCCCACATTAGCCACCTCTTACATAACTTTAACCCATTAGATACAGAAAAGGGAAGTTAACAATATATTCATGTGTATAATAAACACTGAAACATTAAGGTTGCTGAAAACATACTTTGTTCTTGTTCAATGCAAGAATAGTATGGACAGCAGCAGGCAACAAAGATAATTTGTCATTTTTTATTTTGCCATGGTAATGTCATGAATACGGCATACTGACAGATGCCACCAACCCCATCGACACACAGTAGGAGTGACAGTGAAGCGAAACCTTGGAAAAGGTGAAGGTATGGGTGACCTATGTTCTTGATATACATTTACTGGCATTTAGCATGACTTACCACTATTATTTATATGCAACACAGAATAAGAAGAAACATGGTAACAAAGAGAAACAACTAACAAGTTATAGCTTTAACAGCTATATTCATTTAATCCTTGGGGATTGGCCTTGTAACCAGAAATAACCACAAAAAAGTTATTTAGTCCTTGGAGGTTTGGTCTGGTAACAAGAAGAGACCTATGAAGGCAAAACTGTAAACTACTCTTTTTTTTAGTATTCATAGATACTTAACATAAATTTTAAATCTCTAATTATTAATTAGAAGTACACTGAACAACAATTTCCTTACAATTCAGGAACAGAATCATATACATTGGTACAGCTACTGTCATGATCTTTGTTGACTAGGTTTTGGTCTTCAGGTTTTTGGGGAATATCAACTTCTTGACCTTTTTCAGCTATTGATAAGTTGTGGATTTTACCAACAGTTAATTCCTGCAACTGTTAAATGAAGGATGTCAGCTTCTCAAAAGGTGAATATTTAGTATTCTCAAAACAAATAAACAATCTATTTGGCAGTTCAAAAGCTTTCACAAACAATGATGCACATTAAACCTAGAGATAGTAATAGTTATCAAACTTCATTAAAGTGGATTCAGACAGTGCAATTAACGTGTGTTCTGAGTTTATTGTGGATTTCTCCCATTGTTTTAAGACTATGTTGTAAGGCTCCATTCTACATCTGATGAAGAACTCAGCAATGGAGACCAAAACATTTTCTCAAAATCAAGAAAAATTGCAGATGTACACAGTAAGATTAGTAAAGAATGGCTGCTGAACATCTTAAAACATTCAATCCTCTTCAATAAAATCAAATGTGTTAAAGAAAACAAGACATTGTAAGTCTTATTATTAAACATTAAATCACGCAACCTATTGTTTTAAAACCAAACATTAAACACCCCTAGATATGATAAGTCTTATGGTTTAGCAAATTAAGCATACTTTGATTTCAATACAGTGGCTGGTATTATTTACAAACATGTTAAAAGATACTAGAACTTCTAAGTTTTATCATCAAATAAATATAATTACACATAATAAATAATTGAAGCTACTTTATTAAACTTTAGTACTAAATCTCAAATGTTATTAAATTTATTATCTAATCATCCAATGTTAAAACAAAAACATGCAGAATGGACAGGTCTACTGCAAAATACAAAATTAAACATTTTATTGTATTAAAAACCTAAAACAATAACAATATAAATCAGTAGTACAAAGAGTTTAATACATTATATGGAATGGTTTGAACTTCCACTATATCATAATAGTCCAATGTTGTCATGTCCATTCATGCTCTATTTGACAACAAAGTATCTTGAAAATAGCTGTGATGCATTTTTTCCCCCATTAGAAAAAGCTCCATCATGAGGATGTCATGTGTCAAGCCCACTCCCTGCATACTTTCCATTATTCCTCTAGTGCACAAGCATGACAGTCTTCCAATAGCTGTTTTAAATGTCAAGTTGCATAGAAATCCACAGGTGAATTGACCAGTATGCTTTGTTATAGAACAACACAAACATCTATTTCATTCTCCATCTGTTTCAGGTTTGCTGTATTAAAAGGATATGTCATGGAAATAACATATGCAAACATGATGTGTTGCTTTTTAAAAACAAAGATCCTTCTTGAATGTGTTGCATGTGAATGGTTTGTGCCACTGATCTTTGTGTTTATTAGTTTTTCACCAGTTAAAGGGTTCCTCATGTTGTTTACCAATAATGAGAGACAACTTCTTGTGTGTATTTTCCAGCTAGTTCTGATCTTCCAATTCATTTTTATATTCCTTTGTATTTTAATGCCAGTAAGTATAAGGGATAGCCCCTTTCTTGAAAGTTCTAAATCCCCAATCTAAACATATATTTATGATCTTAATCCATCACTTATTCACAAGTAATACAAAGATGGCATTTAAAGTTATGTACACTTCCTCATTACACTGTGAATCCCAGTCTTACACTAATATGATAAACCAAAAACATAATTAGTAGTAAGTGTAAATTCACTTTCTATACCACCTGTTTATAAAGTGAATTCTAATTTTCAATATTAACTTCATGCTCTCAATGATGAAACTGGAACTATGTCCTGAGAATAATAACAACTTAAAAATTGCAATCAGTAACATATTACTAGACTATATATATTACCATATTTATGCCACAGCTGGTACTTTGGATACTGCTTCGTGTGTTACCACAATATCAAAAGGCTACATGTGATAACATAAACCAACAGATGCTATGGCACTGTCCTATAATATCCTATAAGGTCATAATAAAAACCTATTATATTATGGTAAAAGCTTATAATATGTCATAAGAGTATATTAAATACCACCAGTCTTATGGGTTATTTTTACAATATTTCATGAGAATGTAATGCTTTTTAATAGAACATTTTCTATGATATAAGTGTTGGTGAAAACAAGACTTGATGTAATGTTTTATAGTGTTATTATAAAGGTATAACAAAACCTTGGACTTTATTTTAAAATAACAAAGTTTTGTAATATGGAGCATATACCTTACTTCTGTATAGATATTTTGAGATGTAATACAAAGGAACTTAAAACTCTTCATGTTAACTTTTAGAAAGGGATGATGTTAATTACAACAAATTACTATATATTCTTCCTGCAAAAGTTACTATTAACTTATCAGATGCTTTCAATACTTTGTAAAGCTTTATAGGCAGAATACTAAACATTGTTTTTAAACCTTTAAGTTACTGAATCAATAAATTATTAATTCTCCAGGAATATGTATTGTTCAGATAAACTCCATCAGTATTTGCTTTATGTATATTGAAAGTATTGCAAAGAAACTTTTTAACAAAGTAAATAAGGTATATAAAAAGGATACAATATGAAAATAAGGCATTTTCAATTTTGTACGTTACCTGATTCACAGCATTTGTCATCATAGGGGTTGTAACAGCTGAAGGACTAGCTGCTAGTGGACTGGATGGTGGGGCTCTTGGTCCTTGTACATCTAAATCATGACTGTCTCCAACTTCACTGTTACATCCAAGAACCTCCATAGAATGTCTGTACATACCTCTACTTTGGAGTGACCTCTGTGAAAGAGCAGACAGTGAGTGTCTTTTCTCTCTGTGATGGCTAGAAGCTCTGTCCATGGGAGAAGAGATGGGTGTAACATGTACAGACCCTAACAGACCAACAGTGACAGAAGCTGCATGCTGAGACTGGGTTGGTGGAGAAACTAATGCAGAGGAAGATGAACATGGAGTGCTTGGACTAGGAGATGAAGAAGCTGCAGGAGGCGTTGTAGACGGACCCAAAAGAGATTCTTGATTCACAAATGCACACGTCCTTGTAGCTTGAGAAATCAAATGGATTAATCTAATGTTATGTAGAAATGTAAAAAAACAAAAACAATCCCTGTGAATCCAATTAATTAGTGATAAAACAAGAGTTATAAAAGGAAACTTCAAGTAAAAATAATTTAAATAGAAAAATATAATACAAAAGTATATTAATAAAGCATTAGCTTATCTGAAGACAAAACTATTTAGATATGTAGCCTTAGTAATATACATACTATAACAGTGAAAGTATCTTCACAAAATGTTGCAAGGTTTAAATCTTTCATTAAGAACATTCTGTACACTTATACGATGTCAGAGTTTTAACTACATGGAGGGCATGATTAACTTATACTAAATTCCACAGATCTCAGAGGGGCAGTAAATAAATTAAACAATAGAGAAGATACATACAGCAAATGTCACAGTTCTCAAACTTGTGAGGACTGAGGTTTTTAAAAATAATTTGCCTATAAATCAAGAACGTCAAGATTCAGCGAGATTAACATTTTACTGAATTTATAAATGTAGGTGCAGTCCTGCATATTTAAAGTAATTTAAAAGATTGGGTGATCTTGCCCAGATTACTGAGACAAGGTTAGATGATCTGCCCAAACTACTGAGACATGAGGTTGTGTAAACAAAGGCTAACCCTAATTCACAACTCGCGATACCCACCAAATACCTCTAGTACAAACATGTTGAGCCAATGTGTATAAACAAAAATGAGAAAACAAGTGATTTATCTAGTAAGAGATATCAGATGTTATTACACCTTCAGATTCTGGATTCCAGGGGTAAGTATTAAAACAGAGATGGAAGATTCATTAACACTTAGCTGAAGATTTTTACGAAATAAATTATCAACCAATTAATATTTAGTAACCAATTGGATGCATTCAGCAGGATGTTGCTTGAAAGAAATTAAAGTGCACCATATGGCACATTCCTCAATTGCTTGTCAGTTTACAATCACACAATACAGGACGTTCCATAGCTAAGGGATTAATGAAATAACCTTTGTAATATACAGTACTATCTAAAACCACCCCTCCTGAACACACATGGTGAGATTCTACACACTCTCCTACTCCAAATTTCACTTTTATATAGATTAACGAGGTTTGGAAAACTTCCCATGCACACATATTACTCTTTTAATCAGATAGTTTTTAGTATGATAACTTACCTGTATCTTCAGGTACTGGGTCCGGAGTAACTATTTTTGAAATTGACATAATGGGCTTGTCTCCAAATCTGAAAAAAATTACAATGTTAAAGCTAACAAGCAAAATACTTCAATTAAAACATCCACCAGATTAGGAAATAAACCATCCACATAATGCTGGATAAAGGTGGTGGATCATGATACAGTAGGAAATAAATAAATCATCTACATAATGCTGGATATAGGTAATGGATCATGACACAGGGAAGGAAAGTAATTTACTGAAACTGTAATGAATGTAGATGATGGATCAATATTTGCTAAACAAATTATACATAAGAATAGTCTCTAAAATTATAGAGTACAGCTTTATCAAATTTAACATTTCTTTGTTAAGCCTTATGGTTGTTTTCTAACATTTTTAATACTTCATGTAAACATTATATATGCCTTAATGATGAAACTGCTTGCATATTCTTGCAACTTCATTGTTTCTAATACTTCTGTTAACATTAGATATGCCTTAATGATGAAAAAGGCTTAACAGTGTCTTGGCTTTTAAACATCCATACAAAGAAAAAATTAAGGATATTTATGAAACATGTAAACTTAGCCACATGTTACTTTAAGTACAATGAAGTTTAACAAAGATACTGGTTATATTTCTTGTTTTTCCTGTGTATTCTTTGTTTATTTATATACAAATAACCAGAATTTACACATCAGAAACTTATTATGTCTGATAAGATTAGAATAAGTAAGATGGAGAAAAAAAATTTTTTTTTCATGAGGTGCACTAACAATCAGTTCTTTTGTTACTTAATTTGACAGGGTAATGCAAGATATATTTTCATAAATGATTTATAACTTGTATTTTAGGATTATTAATTAAATATGGTTCAAAGGGCAATAAAACACTAAAACTTAAGTAGAAAGTGATGTATATTGTGTTACTAGCTTTAAGCTATTTAGAATAGACAAGTATAGTTTCATGTTACAAACTGAAGCCAATATAGAGAGAAAAAATGGTAACTTAGGTTTGTTTTGTATTCATTTAGTGGTGTTTAATTAGTCAGTAAAAGTGACCAACCCTGTAGAGAATTAGGGTAAAGCAATTAACAGATCAAATTTACAATTTTACTGAAAAAAAATAATTTGAAATTTATTTAAGACTTAAGGAATTATGCAAATAAAAATTCACAACTTTCACATGAAAAAAGGATTTCTACTCTTTACATGAAAATTACTTTGCACCAATAGCAGTCAACACTCTGACTCCATACATTCACAGAGAAATATTTAGTAAAAATATTCCATCAAAAATTTAATTTTTTTATTTATAAAGATCTTGTAATTCTGATTAAAAGCTTACAAGTTTCATGAAAAATAATTAAAAAAACAACAATTAAAAGTTATAGTATGGAAACAAAAGGTGAATTCAGGATCAAGATTTAGATTAAATAAACCAAGCCCATAGCAAGAGTTAACTTACAATATGATATTAGTATGATATCGTATAAGTGTTACACACAGATAACTTACAACTGTAATAACCAGAAAAGTGCAAAGATCTAGGTGACAGTGAGTCACTGATGTTTAAAGAATGAAGACTGGATTGTTTCAGTATACAAACTGAACTATGTTGGAATTTTAAGATATGAAGAAAAATATAAGTTAAGAATGAAGAACATAAAACCCGTACAACAAATATGGCTGAACTTCAATTAATACTATTTATTGGAGCAACTATCAATAGTTTGAAAACTAGAATAAAATGTTTTTTTTTTAAATACCAAATTTCAAGCACATGTCAAATTTGAGAACAAAAATATTACACTAACTTTAGCTTATAAAACACATAAAACTACAAAGTTATGACTGTCCTATACTGTAAATGTATTTCCTAAAGGTACTTACCTCTACTTACATTATTAGCTATTCTCATTCAGTGATGCCCTTTATATGCAAATATCTTTTGCACACATGTAACGGATCTACTGTTATAAGTTTATTTTAATAGCTACACTTGTTTCATTATAGTTTTCTTTTTTACCTATGATGTATATTGTTGGCTGTGTATTGCACAAATCCCACCTGTTTTTGAAATTTGTAGAAGGCTCTTGAGAGTAAGAATCAACAATATTTTATGAAAATGCTAGCCTCTTTTAGAACAATGTTGAAAGTTTGAGAGACAGTAGAATAAGAATATTATTGGACAGTTGCGATCAGTGTGCTAAAAGCCTCGAAAGCTAGAATTGCGATTACCATCTATTAATCAGAAAACTACATTTGGACCAAGAATATTCATAGATTTTGAACTTCATAAATTGTCCAACTTCAGATGTTAGTATTTCTATGATGACATTACATACTGTTGCCAGTGAAACAGAGGTGCTTCAAGCTGAGCCAGCTGTCAAAAGAAGTGTACAGGTGTATCAACAAAGAATTAATTTGTTCTCCATGAACTTTGATAAAAGATACAGTTCCAGACCAGATATAAAATTCAGTATTGTTTGCCAGTTTGTAAAACTTTTGTATATAAATTATCATTTGTAATAACTATTAGTAATAACCATTATTATAAATTGTCTTATTTGTATATTAAAATATATTTGTATTAAAAAATCATATATCATAAATTTAATACATATTAATATTTAATTAACTTCTAAATTCAAATGAAAATTTCCAGTCATTTAAAATCTTAATACATAACATACATAGCATAATAAATTTGGGATTTGTCCAAGATCTGAATCAGAGACAAAATTTCATAATTTCAAATTCAATTTTCAATTCAATTTACATTTATCAGTGACAAGATTTGACCATGTCTGATTATCAAGGTTTTCTTGAATCACCTCCCTCGAACCACTAAACAAATATAACAAAAGTAAATGTCTTGAAATTCCCAAAATTTTAAAATTGGAGATTAGAACACTCCATCAAATGCAACTGCAGAGAAAAATGGATGGTCCTGATGGAGGGGCATTTAAAAACACTCACCTCAAAGAGAGTAGAATATGAGGTATAGAACAAGGAAACATATTCAACCAGAAAATCCACAACCTGAACTGACAGTGGAAGGATTACATGAGTATGTTAAGACTACCCCTGTTTGGACAAAGCTAAATGAAGAAAGACATCCAATAAATGGTGTAGATAAAATCCCCCAAATTGTGGAAGTCAGGTAAAATGCAAACCACCCCACAAAAGACATATGGAACTAAAACAAGTCTAAAGAGCAAGGCATGAATCATGTGGTGAAAAAACCTAAAGATAGAATCCTAAGAAGTGGAAATTAAGAACTCTCACTGTGGGTATTCTCAGGCATTAAGAAATAGCCTACCCAAATGTGATCAAAAACTACATATGAAATCAGAGAGGACTCAAGAAGTTGTTATGGCAGAACCAATTGAACCAGAATACTCAATCAGCATTAAGCATACAAGACAAATAGAGAAAATCCAAAGGTAGCACAGGTAGAAAATGGGAAATTGCTGGACATGTAAAAAGATAAAGGTGACAAAATCATAAAATGAAACAAAAGAGTGACTGAAAAAGATCAAATGCAGTATTGCAGACACCCAACATGATGCTAAATGTATAAGAGGAGCCTCAGAAAAACAGATCAGTGGAGAAAAAGATCTGACTTTAAGTCCCTAATAGCAATGGATGGTAAAAAAGCACCAGTGTCCAACCCAAGATAATCCTAAAGTAAAGAAACCACATGTAGAAGGACAGAACTGAAATGGCAAACACTCCAATATGGAGGAAATAATGAAGATGTATCCCACAAAACTCCCTAAATACAAGTGGAACACCATTGAAAGGAGGTGGAAGATAAACATTAATTATAGGAGAGTAGACCAAGTGATAAAAGGCTGAAACACTAGATAGGAGATAAGATGGAGGAAAACTGACAAAATCTAAGCTGTCTAGTCATCTTCTTGCTATAATGGCTGAACCATTTCAATCTTGAAAGCAAGTAGGGTTGACCCCAAACTCCAGGAGTCCACACAAAAAAAAAATCAAGGGTAAGAAGTATAAGTTACAAATTTAAAAACTTAATGGTAAAACATTATGTACAATATAAGTAAATCAAAATTAGCAAAACTGCATGTAGACTAAAAACAGACACATGTTAAATCTAATTGAACAGTACATAAAAGATATTACTAAAGCCTAAAACAAAAATCTTAATCTAACAATGAATCTGTACAATACTGAGAGGAGTTAAGCAGACCCTGGCCTAAGGGTTCCACATGAACCAAGTTAACATGAAGTATAAATCATTACAAAAATGAAATAAACGTTAATTTTAAAATTAAATAAGTGTGTATTAACTATAACTTACGTAAGAGACATGATGTATGGAAGTAAAACAATACAGTTAAATAAATGATTGATATCCCACTAAGACAAATTACAGATAATCTTAAAATAACAAAGACCCCTGGTATGAGTAGTATAGAAGAAAAGACAAAAATAAGCCTAATTTGAAACCTGCACTTGACTATGAGTATCAACCAATCTAATGAAACTTATGTTACAGTACTAAAATAACTACAGATAATAATATTGAAAATAAAGTTATTCAAAAGCTGTAACAGTATAATGTCTTATCTTTCCAAGGTCAGTGTGCTGTATGGTAAAATGTGTGGGCCCTCAAACTTGAGACAGGGACCAATAAAGGTCAACATATTGGACAATAAATCTCCTGATGAAACAAAGCCAAATAAATCTTCTCACAGAGTACTGCTACCTGAAGCACGTGTTAGTGCTGATAGAACATATACCCTCCAATACGGTAATATAGCATTAATAATGCAAAATGAATAATCAAACACAACTGTATTGGCAAAAACCAAAAGTTTTTGTAATGAAGCAAGTTTTGTAATTGGATAGAAGTGTAAAAAATTCCACTTCAGAGAAACTCAACAAATTTCAAGCATCTTTACTGTGTAATAAAGAGTAATCTTCCTTAAGAGAAATTAATACAAAGTTAGGGAAAGAAACCAAAATAAAACACTTGAAGGGAGCACAAACTAAACATCATAACAAAAGTACTGCCAAACAAGAAGTTATAGTTCGGTAGAACTGAATACAGTGAATCAACTACATCAAGAAACTATATTGCACTGTTAACGACAGAGGGTTGTCTCAGTATGAGTTGCACACAAGATGCTTTGCAATCAGTCAATTCCAGATGAGTGGAAGCTTCAGGGCTTATGGAATGCACAAAAAATGTTTGCATATATAGGGCAGCACAAAATGAGAATAACTATTTTTGTAAGCAGAAGTAATGTACTATGTTGGAAATAACCACTCCATTTTCACGGAAAAGGTGGGTTAGCAACAGCTGAAGGAAGGAATATTCCACTAATATTCAGCTCAATAATACTGAGAGAAGAATTACATAATGGAAGGTGATTGTCCTATGAAGAAATATTGAAATCTCAAAACATAGGTTTATAGTGGTCAAAACTCAACACTGTTACAGACAACTAAGTTGTGAAAATGCTACATAAATTTTTAACACAATAGAAATAAAGCTATTGAAAGCTTAGCAGTTACAAGAGCCATAAGTACTACAATCATTCATGAAATTTAACTAAAATTGTAGCTCTTGGTTTCACTTTACAAGTATCTTCCACCAGTTTTAGCCATAGATGAAGCTTGAATGAGATATCCTTTAGTTTCATCACCAAGAGTGAAATCAGTTAAGAACACAGATAACTGAAACATGAGCTTTATATCATCTCTTTGTTCATACAAGTATTACAGAGTCAAATAACTACTTTTTATCTCAGGAAAAATTATCATATGTTAATTATAAAACCACTTACTTTTCTGGGAGTCTAATTAATGCTCTAGCTGCAGAGTTCATCTGAAACAGAGAAATACACATAAAATAGACTCTATTTTTCCAAAATAGTCCACTTAAAATATCACTAAATTATATCTTTTTCATTAATCAACAGATTATTTAAATTAATTCAGATAGTACTATAAAGACATTAAAAACATTCAATTACTCAAATGTTAAAATTATATTATTTAGCCCTTAATGTATGATTTTTAAACATCTTTTTGTAGTATCTATTTATGGAAGACATTTAGTTTTTACTCACTGTACAATTTAAAAATAAAATGTCTTTATTACATAATTTTGAAACATCCTCAGTATCTATTGCAGTTGTTTTAAACATTAGTTTAGTGTTTACTTTAGGAGTTTGAAATATTTTTTAACTTATAAAAGACTTTACAAAACACATCTATTTAGTGTTTACTGTAAATTTTAAAATATTTTTCTACTGATTCCTTTGGAGTTTAAAACATTTCTTCTGAAATATTCCTTAATAATGTTAAGTTTTCAGTATGAAACATCAAAATGTACCTATCTCCTGTCATTTTCAATGAATTACCTATCTGGTATTCAAAATTAATCCTAATTAATAATAATGACTTTGTAAAAGATCAAAAAATTTCAAATGGTAGATGAAACAAACTGAAAAGAGAGGCATCAAGTGAAAAGTAGGGATTGTATTTTAGTAAAGAAAATATACACTACTTAATTTGTAAAATTTTGCATTAATAAACAAGAAAAGAACAACCATAGAAAGAGACATCTATCAAGCAAATTGTTTTCTGGTAAATGTTTACCTACCAATTGTAAAGAGTTGTACAAAATGTACGTATATTTACCCAACACTTGTACAAGTGAACTTCCATCAAATGTACATACTTTTACCCAAGCCCATATAGCAAATCTCACAACTGGAGGATCAGTACCCTTCCAACAAAGTAACATCATATCTTTGTTATCACAAATCACAAAATGTAAACATAAATTTTTTATTGCAGCTAGTGTTTTTACTCTTCTGATGCATAAAACATAAGACCAAATAAAATTCAAATAAGCAATAAGTTTTCATGATTTTTTTTTTTATGAGCAAAAGCTCTGATCATCTCTTCTATTTTGTTCTCCATCCATATTTACTGACATGCGTGTGCTCTTGCTCTGATGGTAATGAAATAAGTGAAGAAAAAAACAAAAGTAAAATCTTAATCTTGATATTCTGATGGTGATATTTCTGTTTCTCTTCTCTATTTGATTCATATTTCTTCCCTATTCCTTCCACATTTTCTTTCCTTTTTTTCTTTTCTTTCCTTTTATCTCCCTTTCTTTTTTTCAATCTCATCTGAAAGCATATGGTTTTCTCTGAAGTGAGGGGTTAAATGATTCCCTTTGCCTTGCAGACATGCTTTTACACAACACTAGTAAAAGTGAAGCTTCCATCAAATGTATGTACTTTTACTTAACAGTTGTAAGGCAAAAGAGTTTCACAAAATGCATTTAGTTTTACATAACAACTGTTAAATGAAGTGTTCTACAAAATGCATGTATTTTCATCTAACAATTATAAATTGAATTATTCTACAACATGAGTGTACTTGTTAATCCTCTTTCCATGGACATCTTTTTCTCTGCATATCATGAGGTTTGGGCAACTCTTATTCAAAACTTAAACTACTATATTTTCATAGAATACCAATAAATATAGCATGAAAACGTAGCCAATAACCCATATTTTAGTATAATACAATAACTATATTGGCAATAGAAAAACAAAATCATGAACTTCCCCCAGTATGAGAATTGTGACGTTTTTCCTGTATGCATCCACCCTTCTTTAATTTATTTGCTACCCCTCCAAGAAGAATAAAATTTAATGTTACTTAATCATTATAATATTAACATCACCCAGGCATAGCATAATTTTCCTTGCCTTCAATTACATATGGTTACTGAGCCATCAAATAGAAAATTGGACTCCAGTTGCCAATAAAGATTGCCAGTAGTTCTCTCTAGCATTCAATATTTTATTTATAACCAATAAAAACCAAGGATTCATCTATAAATTTATGTATTATACTATATTGTTTCCTGTACAGAACATTGTCAGTTTTGCTTTCAGTTCATGCTTTTTTACATGTGAAACACAATGATGACCTCAGATGAATGTTTAACAGCTCTGATTGCATTGTTAAAACACTAAAAAGTTGTGACAGTTTTTGGACACTATCTGCTTTTTCCAATGTTGTTATTCTGTTATTTAATGCACTTTTTAATTATTTATTGCAACACTGCACCTAGTATAAAAATGTAGGGTTGTGTGTAATTGATAGCACACAACAAAAAAAAAAAAAGCCCAGACGTGTACTTTGTTTCTTTTCATCTACATTATTTGTTTATTAAAGTAACTAAAATTAAAAACAGCAAGTTTTTTTTTTAGTTTAATGGAAGTTAAATTAGGTAAAATAAATAATATTTCAAAAGCTCATAAGACTCATATGTAATTTGTTTGATAAAGCAACATTAACTGCATGCTCACCAAGTGATTTACAATTTATAAAAGACACAAATAGTAGTTAGACATGATTAAAAGAAAATCAAAACATAAATATAAACAGATGTACACTGTTACAGATTTAAAGCTATTTACTTTTACGCCACAATTTGAAGTCATTCTTAAAAGACAAAAAGAGTAATATAGATTTACTTTAATTTTTTGGTGGTTACAAGTTGAGTCAAATTTAGAAATCTCGTACATAGTACAAAAAATGAGAAAGTTTTACTGAAACATCTGAAACTTTAGATTTTAAAGATTACATAAATGAACTTTGAGATTTTTGAGATAAAGAAAATTATTTTTAATTTCCATATGAAAATTACCAGTGTGTTTTCTTATAGCAAAGCCACATAGGGCTATCTGCTCAGCCCACCAAGGGGAATCGAACCCCTAATTTTAGCGTTGTAAATCCGGAGACATACCGCTGTACTAGCGGGGGGTATGAAAATTACCTTCCACTCGTAATGGTAAAAAAGATGACTATATACATACTTTCAGAGACAAATCTTTAGTAAAAATATTTTTTTCTGTACAAATGTGTTGTAAGGCTTACAAAAATTTTGCCAAATTTTGTGAAGATATGTATAGTGTGTATTGAAATATATAGCCTGGAAACTATAATGAGTATGCAATGGTTATAAGGTCAACCAATCTGACTAACTGTGTAGCCAAAAGTACAGAAAATGTACATACATTGTGTGGAACAACAAAGGTACACACTTTCACCACACAAGTATCAAGTGTTCTATTAAGCATACGTACTTTTACTTGACTGTCAAATGTTCCATCAAACATACATACTTTTACCAAAATGTTGTTAACCCTTTCCATATGGGGTTATTCGAAATCATCAACAGTTTCTATAATTTTAATACGTCTTGGGTATCTTTACAAACTTTGGCTAACTTTCACTAAACATCACAAGTGTTTTGCAAACAGACAGTCATATTTTATTAATAACTATTCTTATTAAAGTCTTGCCCAGGAATGTATGGAGTTAAAGTGTTGATTGCTCATAGTAGAAAGTAAATTTCATGTTAAAATTAATAGCACTTTTCTTCATTTGAAAATTTCAAATTTCCTTTGGTAACCTCTAAAATCTCATGAATAAATATCACTTTTTCAGAAAAACTTTATATTTTATCTTTTATTTTCTCTACACTGACTTTATTGGGATTAAGTCAATTTGTTTGACCTTGTAACCACCATGAAAAACATGAAATAAATTGAAATTATCCACTTTTCTTTGAAAGACTACAGATTTTAGCAGGAAATTGTAACTTTATTCAAAGTAGCTTAAAGCTCATAACAGTCTATAATTGTTTATAGTTTGTTTCTGTTTCATTGCCCTTTGAACTGTGTCTAACTAATTATCCTGCCACATAAATTCTAAATAATTTACTAAATACATTACTCATGTTACTATAATGAATGACAATAAGGCTCAAGCAGTTTGCAAGCATGCCTTGTGAACAATTTGTATTGCTGTTTATCATTATCTAACCCAATAATTTTATATATTTGTTATCAGTATAACAATAAGTAAAAAATAAATATATATATATATATATATATTTAGTTCTTACCTTGACCTCTTGTTTTCTATTGCTGGTTGCCAATGACACTTAAGCCTACTTTTTTCTTACACACACACTAAAGATACTAGTGCACAAAATATTTTTCATTTACTCACATAATGTACCCACAGACATAGAATAATGAAATACAGAAAGCAAGTAAATATCCTATAACTCTCATAATTTAACTGACTTTCTAACTATGGGATAAGAGCCTTAAAATAATGTCCTAGTCTTCTCTGACACCATGAGACAAACTTTTAAACTGAAGATAAAATCAACAATACTCTGTACTAAAGAACAACATATGTAATTTGATATATTTGTTAAGCTGTATGTTTTAAAGCTTTACTTAACAATCTAAATTATGAGTTTCAAAAGGTACACAGTTTTACTTAAAAATTTAAGTTGTGTTGCAAAAGTACATAGTTTAACCTAGCAATTTAATTTGTCTCTCAAAAGTACATAGTTTTTCTTAATAATTTGTTACATTTCAACAGTACACAGTTTTCCCTATAATTTCATCATTGGTACCAACTTCTACTTTCATACTGTTAAAGCTCTCACCCCCTACATGCAATAATGTGAACTGCAAAAGAAGAGAGAAGACTTTGAAAAGCAAAGCTCTTATGAACTTTTACAATTGTTTAACATTATCATTTGTAGTAACATGGGTCAAACCAGATTTATCAGGATTGGCAAATAAAAGTTTAGTGATGTAGTTACCCTACAATTTTAAATTAGGCTTAACTGGTAAACTGATGCAGTTTTATGTTGAAACATGCTCAGTGTATGAAACTTTTCAAGTCTTATTGGGTATTTTACTAATTTCTATCCTGTACAATAAGTAATTTGTATTTTAATGTAATTTTGAAACTAGAAATGTTCTTATTTTTAGAACTGTATATAAGATAATAACTGTTTTTAAAAACATTGCAAATGTTTAATATAATTTGTTCTTAACTAACAGTGTTGACAATAGGCTATTGGTATTTAGTATTCAGTCTTAATTACATATTATTAAGTACAAATAACTGGTTATGGTTAGTGCAGGAATTAAACATTGAAAGTATAATTAAAGTATTCTACACAGACACACAGATGGAAGGTATAATTAACATAGCAGAGATGCAGTTTTCTTGTGCCCATAAAGTGAGGGCCACAACAAATGAAATTTAAACAGGATAACACAGAGTAAAGTTTAATATAGAAAATGTTACCATTATAATGCTAGAAGTATAAGAAATAAGACAGAGGACCTAAGGACACTGGTATAAATGGAGAATTCTGATTGTGAGTAACTAAAACATGGTGAAAAGTAGATTATTTTGATGGCAGAAGTTTCTTTGAAGTATAGGGTTATAGGCTATTTAATAGCGATGAAGTATTAAAGAGGGGTGGGGGTGGCTTTATACATAAATTATGAGTATATCATGTTGAAGGTGAGAATAAAGATAACAACAAGGAGGTTGAATCAAGTTGATAATAAAGATAATAGCAAGGAGGTTCAATTCATTTGGGTTTCTACTAGTGAATATAAACATAAAGAGTTCTTAGTGGTAATTTGTTACAGACCACAGATGATACTGATGAAATTAGTGAGAAAGAGAAAGAAATCTTGGTGTATTAGTTGATCAGTCTTTTAAGCCATCTAAGCAGTGTGTTGTTACTATGATATTAGGTTGCATCTACAGAAATATTGAATACAAGTCTAAATATGTTATAATTTCATTGTATAGGTCACTGGTTGTGTTCAGTCTTAAGGTCCATTCCTACAAAAGAAACTGAATTGTTGAAAGGAATTCAGAGTAGAGGATGAAATTTCTAAAATTACTTTCTCTTATAAAAAGAAGAGTTAGAGGTGATCTGACTGAGGTGTTTAACATTGTAAAGGGAAGTGATAGTGTTTGAGTTACATCTTTTTTCATATCTCAGGATAAGAATAGTAAGACTAGGAGACAAATTTTGGCAGGGCAGGAATAATCTTCAATTAAGATAGTTTTATTTTTCAAACAGGATTGTTGGCTTTTGGAATACGCTGCCTTTAGATGTTGTAGAGGCAGAAAGTTAAAGTGAGTTTAAGAGAAACCTTGATAGCTCTATACATGATAAGAGCAGGCTTTAAGATTTTAAAAAATGTATTTATTAATAGTTTTAGTTTAGAGGATGTAATAGGTCCCGTGTTGTTCCAAAACACTATGTTATGATGTAATCATTAGAAGACTACAACCCTCAACCAACAGGAGTGACACATCCTTGCACAGTACTCACCTTCAACATTTTATGTAAACCAAATGTTAATTGTTGATGAAGCAAACAGATACACTGGAAGGGGGGGAGGAAGGTTGGGTGGTTCTGTGGAGAGAATATTATCTACCTGAAATACATTTTCAGATAATGGAAGTGTTTTGGGTGAAAGGCTGCATCCATCTGAAGCAAGGAAAACCTTTCACCAACAGAATGACTGTTCAAAACATCCCAACAAAATAACTTTGTCTACTGCTAGTGTTCCAAAGTAGGTATAATGTGAAGGTGGCTCAGCTACCTAGTATACCACACAGGCATGAAAAATCACAAAGTGTAGCTAGAGCAACATGTCAAGCTAAGTATTATACCAGAAAGAAAGAAAAAAAATCAGATTCTTTAATGACAATAATGCATCCAGAGTAGAACTTGAGATTCATCCAGTTATTACAACTACTAAGAATAATTAGGTATTTGGAGCAGTCTGCACCACTCTTCTAAGTTGACACTCTCATCCTACTTCCAACCACAGGGTGCATCATGTACTCCCTGTCATGACCCTTGTAGCAGTTTAGCACTGAGGAACACAGGAAAACCAAAGAGGTTTGTAGACCAAACAGGAATCATCAGATCTGTGAGAAGGGGCAGATTGGTTGAATGGTTTCTGCAATCCACAACTCAATGCAAATTTTGGAACACAGAAGTACTCTCTTGATGACGAGTAACCCACTTGCTTTAAAAATGTATCTCAGAACAGCTGTTATGGGTACTTAACACTTTCATTGATAATGAGAGAAAAATGTTTCAACCTTCCAGATCACCTTAACCTGAAGATGGCCTAGGAAGGTCGAAACATTTTTCTCTCATTACACAGGTCAACAATTTTTTTCGAAATCTCAGTTGCATAAGATTTTTTTACTCATTCTTACCCTTTGTGACCTGCTAAATTCAAATATGAAAACGGTTCAGCTCTACATGCTCTAGTTTTAATGCAATTTTAAGTTTTTCATTCTAGTCGTTTGTGGTCAAATTAACACGTTTCCTGCGATGCCTATATTGGCAAACCGGCAACTGCTGCGATGCTCTTGTACATCTAACAGCTTCAGTGCTGCATGAGCTATGATAACGTGAGGTTGTCGTTACACTTGTCTCTAGCCTGCAACTTAGTTAAAGGTAAAACAATAGTGGGACACCGGTGGGTCCCATCGCAGGAAAGCGTGTTAATTACTTACACGTTTATGTTATCAACAGAGATATTAAAATTGTTTAGATTTTGTGGTCAAATTAATTACTTACACGTTTATGTTATTAACAGAGATATTAAAATTGTTTTGATTTTGTTTCAGATCTGATCATGGCTACAAGGAGGCGTCAATGTGAGAACAAGCGGACGCTTTCTGTTATATTTCGCGGATGCTTCACGCTTATTAGTCAAAGTAATATAACATCGTTTGTGAGGCGTGCTTATAAAGCATACTTTGGACTTGCTCTTGGTAACCAAGACAAGAAATGGGCCCCACATATTGTGTGTCATAACTGCGAGAGAAATGCTGCGTGACTGGACAAAAGGGAAGCGTAAGGGTTTACCTTTGAATTCCATGACCTGGCAGGAACCGATGGACCACACAACTGACTGCTATTTTTGTCTGGTCAATACAAAGGGCATTGGCAAGAAAAACAGACACAAAATCTCATATCCTAGTATCCCCTCAGCAATTCGACCTGCTCTGCACTCTGATGAGCTCCCAATCCCAGTTTTTAAAGGATTTCTTCCATCTGAAGATGTGGGTAGTGACCAAGAGCAAGAGACTGCTGATGAAACTCAAGAAATACTTTCAGAATGTGGCGATCCTTCTTATGAGACCCCACAGTCATTAACTCCTCAACCGTTTAGCCAGCCAGAGTTGAATGACCTTGTGCGTGATTTGGGTTTCTCCAAAAATGCAGCTGAAGTGTTAGCTTCCAGTATGCAAGAAAAGAATCAGCTGAGCCATACAACTAAAGTGTCATACTTCTAAAATCGGGAGCAGACTTTTGTGCCATTTCTTACAGAGGAGAATATGTTTGTTTATTGTCATAATATCTCAGGTCTTCTCCAGGAATTAGGGATGCCAGTTTTCCATCCAAATGACTGGCGATTATTTCTAGATTGTTTTAAGCAAAGTTTGAAGTCGTTCTACTTCATAATGGCAATGTCTATGCAGCTGTTCCAATTGGACACTCTGTGTATTTCTGAGAGGAATATAATGACATTAAGACTGTGATTGACCTACTAAAATACCTCGAGCACAACTGGACAATTTGTGTGGACCTCAAAATGGTTAATTTCCTCCTAGGTCAACAAAGAGGATTTACAAAGTACCCTGCTATCTTTGCATGTGGGACAGCCGAGCTCGAGAAAAGCACTGGAACCAGAAGAAGCGGCCCATACATTGAGACTCTGAAGGCAGGTATGCCAAATATTGTCAACGATCAATTGTCAGTCGAGAAAAGATCATATTTCCTCCTCTCCATATCAAGCTGGGCTTGATGAAACAGTTTATGAAGGCGTTGAATACTGACGGTGAATGCTTCCAACACATATTTTCTGTGCTCCCTGGTTTGTTCTTCGAGAAGATCAAGGCAGGTGTTTTGATGGACCACAGATTCGTGTGCACTTGTGCGTGATCAAGAATTTGCCAGAAAGATGAACGACAAGGAAAGGACTGCATGGCTTTCATTTGTGGCGGTGATGGCAAACTTTCTCGGCAATAGAAAAGCTGACAACTATGAAACCCTTGTAGCGAATATGTTGTCAGCTTTTGCGATCTTGATGTAACATGAGTGTCAAACTCCATTACCTGTACAGTCATCTTGATAGATTCCCTGAGAACCCAGGAGCTGTAAGTGACGAGCAAGGCAAGCGGTTCCATCAGGACCTCAAGACCATGGAAGAGCGTTACCAAGGGAGATGGGACAAACATATGATGGCAGATTACTCCTGAGCATTAAACGAGAATGCCCTGAGACAGTCCACAAGCGCCAAGAGCTACAAGCTGAAATTCATACCTGAGTAGACTGCAATTGAGCTTTGCCTCCTCATAGTAGCAAATGTCTTATCTACTAATCAGTTTTATATAAATAAATTGAATTATAACTTAATATAAAATTGAATTTATATAAATAACTTGAATACATTTATACTATCTTGCATTTTCTTTTTTATTACCTAGCTATATTAAAGAGTTTTATATTTTATCACATATTTTTCATGATAGACTACGACGTCAGTGTGATGATGACGAAATTTTGAGATTTTCAAATACCTTGATTGCAAAAAAAGTAGAGCACTGAGAAAAAAACTAACTTCAGATCTGAAATCAGGGCAAGAAATTATGTAATACCAAGTGTTTGATATAAATGCAACAAAAACTTTGTTGACCAGTGTTATCAATAAAAATGTTAATGCCCATAACAGCCATTGCAAAATACAGAAGTACTCTCTGTAAGACAACAACAGCCACTCAGTAGGTTCCTGCATCTCATTTCTTTATTAAAACCAACTCAACTCCTTAGATCAGAAAGATTGGAGAATGTCAATATGAAAAATACAAAACTTAGAAGTTGATGACACCACATGTAATGTACTAATGTGACCAAAATGTGTCTAGGACTGTTCACATCCCCACATATAATATAATAACATGACCAGAAAGTGTCTAGGATTGATAAACTTTGTAGAATGGACAGCAACTGCCTGTTGTGGAGACACAAGTGTAGAGGACGAAGTTTTAAAAATCTTACACCTTTCGTCTTCATAAAAAGATGAATGTGATGGATGAGACACAGAAAAGAGGAAAACTGCCATCTCTCATAAAGAAACAGACAAAAGATAAAAAAGCAGATTTCAGACTGTATTTTGTAAGAAGGATAGAAAAGGTAGGTGATTTATGCATTTTAGCAATGCAGCTTTGTGAACTGTTGAGAACAGCATCTCTAGTACTTAGCTGTTTCTTCACACCTTACACATAAGTTCAATGAACAGTTAAACTGCATTTAAATTATAGTTAATTATGTATTATTTGTATTTTAAGTTTCGTATTTGAAAGGTTTAATGATTTCTTAAATTTATTCTATGCTTTGCCTCAATCAAGCAGTATTCATAAAGTCAACAAGCATAAACAACATTTTGCTGGAGGCTAAACCATCCCTGTTGATATTAATGTTATATTATCTGTGAGCATCTGTTGATGAGTGTCAACATAAATAATCAAAAATGAAGAAAAATAATAATTTATATTAACATATTATATAAAACACAATGAAATGAGACAACTCGCATGATCCAAAGAAGATATAAGAAGACTATTCTAGAAAATAAATAGATTTCCATTTCTTTGTTTTAAACATTTCACTGCATTGTACATTGATGATAACAGAGTTAATAATATAGTAGAAAAAATGGAAAACATTTACCTAAAAAAAAAAAAACTTTTCAAAGTTCAAGAGTTTATTCTTGAATTTTGTGCAAAGCTACACAAGAGCTATCTGAACTAGCGATCCGTATTTCAGTAGTAAAAGACTACATGGAAGGCAGATACTCACCACCACCCACTGCCAACTCTTGGGATTCTCTTTTACCAATGAATAATGGAATAGTATGTAACATTATAATACTCCCATGGTTGAAATGACAAACATGTTTTGTGTGACGGGGATTCAAACCAGTGACCCTCAGATTACAAGTTGAGCAGCCCTACCACCTGGCCATGTTAGGTCTGGAGGCCACTGAAGAAGATATAAATGGGTATACCCAAAGATATAAAAGACTCTTGAGAAATTAGAATCCCCAAAATAAATAAAACAAAGGGAAAAAGGAATGCCAGTCTTGTTAACCAGAAGCTATAAGTTTCAGAGCCCCAAGAAGGTTACTCAGATGACCCATCAAACAAGTTGATAAAGATCCTCAAATAAATTAGATGATGAAAAGAAGATAAAACTAGCATATAAGACTTTGAACAGCCAACCTAAATGAACAGATTTCATACTGGGAGGTTACAGAAAATGTTAGCTCCCAGAATAAGACTAGGAAAAATCAATCTTTCATATAGTTGTGAAAATGCAGACTAAAAAAGTGCATCTTTTGTGTAAAAGCTCTTGGAATTTAGTTGAAAACAGATGAAGTTAAAGTCAGAAAGTATCTGTGGGAATTAACTGTCTTTTACAAAAGAAGTATATATGGATGTGCAAAGTGATAACTACTCTCAACAAGACAGGAATTACCAGGTGGCTATAGAAACAGGAAATTTTCAAGCTCCTGGATAGCTGGTCTATTGAGGATAAGAACACAGGGAAGAGGCCAGATGATGAGGAGAAAGACAGGGAAAGATCTGACAAGGCTTACTACTGGGTTTTTCTGGACCTAGATGAGTGAAAAACAGAAAATGTAGATATAAATGCTGATGATATTCCTCACCTCAAGTCTCCAAAAGAGATCTATAATTTAGAGTGTCAAATGTGTTGCCCAAGATAAGAATGAGGTAATCCAGATAAGACATGCTGACAAAACAAAGCCCAAATAAATCAAGTAACTGCTTAAAAATAAATAATGGCAGCAGTGAGTACAGGTAAGTATGAACTTCTTTAGTAAAGACAACAGGATCAATATGCACAGCCAAAAAACAAAAGGCTAAATCGTAGAGATAAGTAAGAAGGTGGGTAAGCTGTTAACAAAGATGAGTTGACTGAAGTTTCCTCTTTGTGTTGATGAAAAAACAATTTGCATAAACATGAAAATCAGGAAAAAAACAAAAATCCTACTTTTGAGGTGCATGCAATAAGCTTGTTCAAAAACCAGCATAATCAACTAGAGTAAGAGGAAAAAAAAAAAAAACATGTTTGAGTAATCAGAGAAGTGAAGAATAACACGGATATATAAACCAGAAGCCCAGGCAGTCTAATCCAAAACCGTAAAAAATGTCACACTTAACAGAAGCAACAAAAGCAGGGGGCCATGAGAGCTGGATCCAAGATAAATAAGATGGAACCAACCACTTGATGCACAATGGGCAGGAGGGGTTAATATTGCTCACCATCAGGATACCTCTATTCACTACTAAATAATACAACTCCCACTGAAGAGTGTCTGGACTTCAAGAAGCATCAGAAATGTGGATACAAGAATTCTTAATTAATAATATTCATACAACTAAATTAAAATTATTAGGATAATTATTTTTTCTTTTTCATCCCTAGTTGTTCAATTGTTTTCCCTCATCCATTCACATTTTCTACTATTATGATGTGACAGGGTGAATATAGTTGACAGTATGGTTAAAATAAAATGTGCAATATAATATTACTTGCTGGGATAAGACCTCTTATAACAACTTCATGCAGTAATAAAAACATTTTGACAATAGCTTATATATAGTAAAAAAACGGCTGGTATGGATAAAGAAAACACTATGTAGAGGAGCGAACAATGTTTCGACCTTCTTTGGTCATCATCAGGTTCACACCCGTTATACCAAAAATGCTCGTCCTTTCAGCCATGAGGGCATTAAGGAAACAATCCATCCCATTATTCGTTGATAAAAAGGTAGCCCAAGAGTTGGTAGTGGGTGGTGATGACTAGCTGCATCCCTCTTGTCTTACACTGAAAAATTAGGGACAGTGAGCACAGATAGTTCTTGTGTAACTTGGCATGAAATTCAAAAATAAACAAACAAAAGAGTTGTGCAAGAGTTGGCAGTGGGTGATGATGACTAGTTGCCTCCCGTCAAGTCTTACACTGCTAAATTAGAGACAGTTAGCGCAGTTTTCTCGTCATCACAGATTTTGACAATAGTATTAATGTGGTGTTAGCTACCTGCTCTGTTGTAACACAGTTTGGTTAAAGGAGTCATCAAAAGTATGTACTCTTCAAGTCAAAACCACCTCTACATTTCCAAAAATGTTCACCACTTCCTACTACTAACTCCATCAAAGACTAAACAACTAAACAGGAACTATACTGTCATGCCAACAAACAAGTCATGCTACATTTCAGTATATTTCAAAACAAAGCTCACCTCTACAAATGAAATAGGAAATATACCTATCCTTTCTCCCAGTTTTCCTTCTGCCCAGTTCTCATCAATCTGTCTAATAACAGTGATTATATCACCCTGGAAATAATATAATAATATTTGTTATTATTAAATTAATTATTTTGTTTTAATTATTTTCAAAAAAAATTTTACTAAATAATTGTTTCCTTAGGTATGTTGTTAGAAACTAATTAAAGAGAAGCCTCTGAAATGATACTTACAATGTAACTCTATCCACAATATAAACATATATTTACTGACACCTTCACATAATAATACCAGCATATTTAACAAAATCAAAGAGTAACATTGAGATAGAATAACTACAAAGATCCAGAAATAATAATGTTGAAAATTTCAACTACTCTTCTTTAAACATCTTTGCGTTTTATTATCTATACTGTGGTCGTTACCAAAAACTACATTGGAATACAATGGAACACTTACTCCATTACTCACAAATTATTTTGACTGTATCAGTTATTTTGTTATTCTACACAACAACAAAGTACAAACTCACAGATAAATAAGTTATTTCACTGTTTAAACGTATCTCTAATTATACAAAACAGTTTATAAATTCACTTGATATGAACCTGATATAAAAATTAAAGCTTCTCATGACAGTATTAAGGTCATTTATTTGCAGTTACACATTTCATGCTTCACTGATCACACTGCATTATATAATATAATGTATTATATAATATACATTAATACTATTTTTCTATTGTATATCATTTTGCATGTCCAAAGGCACGAGTATTCACAACCTTAAAAATCCTTATACGATTCCTTTTTCAATAAAGATTTCTGTAGCTATAAAATTGACATAACACAATTACAATATCAGTAAGAAGAAATGCCAACAGTAACTATATATGTATACATCCCAGGTCTCAAATACATATTTCCAATCACACCATAGTGAGCATTCAAGTGTAGTACTGCAAAACTTCTTTAAATTTTGTAATGGGAGAAAAATGATACAAAGAATTGTTGGCTGGTTGTTTACACGATTTAATGATTAGCTCCTCCCCGTTATAGAATAACTGGCATTTTATTTGCACTATTTGAAGCTTAGCTCCTCCCTCCTCAGTTGAATAACCAATCTTTATTTCCTAAAATATACAGTAAAGATTACCTCAACTGTTAAGGCTCTTCATTGTCAATAAAACAAACAGGTGGAATAGTGAGAACAAACGCATCTACAAAGAGGTAATTTTATACCTGAAATCCATTGGTATTTTGAAGTTAACATTTTCCTTACCAGATAATGTATTTCTGATAAATACCTTTCCAAAGAAAAAGCTATCTTCCCAGGGTGTCTGCCTTAAATATTTTCATTCCCCAACCTTTAGGCAGTACCTGCTTAAACTCATGTGATTTCTCATGATTTACATTACTTTCCAATAATGTTATAAAACATCCAATCACAAAGACAGGACAAGTAATCATCAGCCAACCACTTTACCAATTAATATGTATAAGTGATGATGTGAACTCAATAATGTTATGTTGAGAATTACGGTGAGTAACTAATTTGGAAATGTAACTTAACTGCCAAAATAGCAAGAAATTGTCAGTCATACAGCATTTGAAAAGGGCATATTTAAAGTTGCATGGGCAGTTTTGTAGCCACATACATTCATGGTGTCAGAAAAACTATTAATTATCACTGGACCCAATAGGTATTCCATCTATTTGATCATAATTACCATCTTTAAAGAGGAAATAATTTAACTTTGTAGAGAGGGCAAGAAGTACCAAAAATTTTTTGCAAACCAAATCAAGATAAAAATCAGGGTCAGAAAGAAATTGAGATATCATTAACTGCAGCAGGTTTAGACTATCATTAAGCCTGCTTACTTTGCATAATTTTAATCATCCAAAAAAACAAGTGAGGTAATCAGTTCATTACACATTCTTAGAATTTATATCATAAACAGCTAATGCACATTTAAAATTCAAAATGTTCACTCTTGTTAGCATATCACCAGTATTGAGAAAGAGGTAAAGCTATTCAAACAAGGTAAAGAAGCCTTAGTTTTGTGTTAAGATATTGTAAAAAAAAAAGTTTTATTCAGTGATTAATAGTTTACTGAACCAATACATGCTCAGTGTGAATGCTTTCTTGACTAGATGTCATCCATTCCTCTATCTATATCACTCTCAGCTGCACATATATCTTTCAATGATAAACATTATAAAGGCAAAAATGTTGTGCTCACAAACCAAGTTTTATTGTTAAACCTATATACTGGATTAACAGTCAACAACACAGAACACAATAAGAAGTCAATATCAGACATTAATTATTCATCCTTAACAATAGGTAAGTAGTCAATAGAACAAAAAACGTCGAGTCCGAAAACAGGATAGGTAGTAAACATCTAGCTCTAAGTAGTCACTAGGTAACAGTATTATCATTCATCATGTTAACTTAACATTTTCAAAAAAAAAAAAAAAGGTGTGTGTGTGTGTGTGTGTGTAAAATAACATACATACACTTATACAAAAGTAAAAGAAAATATGTTTATCTACAGAAAAGGTGAAGAACAAATTATTTTAAATGAAGCTTAAACCTAACTACTAGGCAAGGAAGAACCATAAAAACTTGATAACCTTAAAATTAATTCCTGGCTTCAGATTAGAACAACAAATTAAATATTGTTTATAAGAACACAAATAGAGCATATACATCACCTTAGAGAATGAGAGGCTGTCTCTTTCATCTCTGTCTGAGCTGAGGTAAAAACCATAAAGTGCTTTACATTGTGGCAAAGGTGGTGGAAGTGGCACCAGGATTTGAACATGGTTGGCAGGAAAGTAACCATACTTCCCATTTGCCTCCCCATAATACCAATTCTGGTCAACCCATCTGTGTAGAACAATAAGGTCCCCATTCTTAAAACACAAGTCCCTTAAGGAAAAGAAAAATCATAAAATTTAAAGAAGGTGAAAGAAATATATTAACACAAGCAACACAAATAATCAATCATTTTTAAGCAATGCTAAATATACTTAAACATAAAACACTACACTTTACAGAAATTAGTGAATATACATGCCCATATCTTAAATAGAGTAAAATACTACTGAAGAATCTTTTATTTAAGAACAATTTATCATCCTTAGGTATCAGGAACACATTACCTCCTGCTTATTAGAGATGAACTAAATAATTAAACCTCATCACTTCTGACAAAAACTACAAGTGGTGGTATCAAGTACATTTTCTAATTACATTATCTTAGATACTTTGATGATCAAATCTTAAACATCCTTACCTATGTTATATCTAACACACATTCTGTGTGGCTGAGCACACAAGTAACAACCATTAGAACTACTACAAAATGACACTTCATTATTTTGTATCTTTTTAATTCAATTTACTTACTCTTACATTTTGGACACACTTTACTATATTACAAAAACCCAGTATATATGTTATCAATACCCACCATATTTTATAAAACACACCTGTGAACCACCTAACTGTAACACCATAAACAAATGAGAGTAAAATTCACAAGATAACATTAAGTACACTCTCAATAATAACGTAAAACCCATGGCCAACAACAACACACCGTCATAAAAACTTACTAGTGGAAACCTACTGTATAATAACGTAAAACTCATGGCCAACAACACACTGTTATAAATTTACTAACAGAAACCTTGTCTATAATAACGTAAAACTCATGGGCACATAGTGTCATACACTTATTCATTTAAATTAGTACATTACTTTACATACAACATGAGAATAAAAAGCTGATAAATAACAATCAAGATATCAGAGTGACTTTATGTTACAGATTAATAGTTTTATTTTTTCAATAAATTTATTTTTCAGTTCAGTTCAATTGTGAAATCATAAGAGCAAGTTTCACACGGTAAAATTATTACTACAATTTGCCAACATATTTAGTTACATTCTAAATTTTGTTACCAACATTTTCAATCAACTTTCAAATGTTAAACTCTCTGCAAATCAGCCTTTAAATACACTTTCTGCAGTTACATCTCACATATAATTACATATGGATAGTTTACTTCAATGCTGAGGCTCTTAACAACACAAACAAATGTACAAGTGTGTTATACCTTTTATCTAACTTAAACTAAACACCCAATTAAAAACAATGTATGGTTCTGTGTATACTGAGTTTCATCAAACACTGAATAACTATTATAACTGAAGGTGTTTTTGGCCTTCAAAACAAAGCTTCTAAATTTTGTTTAATACTATATAACAAAATGAATTTAAACCATATCAAAAAGTTTTATCATACAGTTAAGAAAATACTACCATTATAGAGTCGCACAACACCATTCTTACTGCTACTACATTGGTGCATAATTAGACATGCATTCACAAAATCAAATTTGCTAAGTATACAGAAAAACTACCGAAAAAAACAGTTACAAGGGCTTTCTGATCTTAAAAATGGCAAATTATATCACTGAACAATACTTTTCACGAATAGTTTAGGTAGAATGCCATAATATTATTCATACTCCTAACTTAACGTAGGTTTCTATATGGCCAGACTTTAAATCCCTATAGTTATTATATACACATGACCAATATAATAGAATTAAATGTAGGTTTTAATTTACTGGTCAAAGCTGTGTTGAATATCCTTGTAAAGATAAAACTAGAGTCCATGACAAAATGCAGAACAAATAAAAGAATACACAAGGCATCTAAATTGTAATTAGATTTTCAATTTTACTTTTGGTGAAAAGGAAAAAAATATGTAATATAATAATTAAACAGCTAGTATGTTGTATAATATCAAGTAATAGATCATATACAATTCACATGCCTAAATTAATTTAGGTTACTGTATGGCGAGTTAAAGAATTGTTCCAAAAACTATTAATATAAGTTATTCACTGTCCACATTCAGTTTCCTTTTTTATTCAAGCTAAGTCTAGTATGTGAGCATCTCATATTTCTTAATGCTTGATGAAATTAATCTCACCTTGGTTCTTTAGATTCATAGGAATGAACTGCTTTGGCACATGGTATGTGATAACTGATCTGAAACAAAAAAAAACAACAACAAAAAAAAAAAACTTATTGTTGCATCTTGCAATATTTAATATTAACACTAGTGCAAGCTATGTTTTGCAGCAAAAACATTTAATTACTTTACATAAGGAAATGTGCAATCACTGAGACCACCTCTCTTCCAAAGCTAACTGCAGCCTTTCTCAGGCGATGATTTAACAAAAATTTCATTACACAATAATTCATTAAGCAAAATTAATAAGTTTTCTTAAAAACCAAGCCCTCATTATTAATACTAACAATGTTAAATTTGAACAACTTCATAAACATGCAGTATATTTTAAAATTCACACCTCCTAGTGGTAACTAATTTCTAAAATAAAAGGGTCAGTTATACAAAACTAGTTTAGTAAACATTACAATAAAACAATAACAACAAACTTGTTCTCAAATATGAGTATTGTTATCACTTCTAAACTCACTTGCCCAAATCAAAACTAAAATTATATAAAAATTTTTTTCTGCTCAATAACATAAAGCAAGCCCTCTTCAGGAACATAGCATCACACCTTTTGTTACAGCAAGCCTTCTCTACAAACATAGCATCACACCCCTTATTAGAGCAAGCCTTCTCCACGAACATAGCGTCAGACCCCTTGTTTGAGCAATTAATTTTCTACTTCTGCACAACAGTACACCTTTGATTGGTTGGTTGGTTGGTTGAATTGGTGTTTTATAGCACAAAGCAGATAGGCTATCTATGTCAAACATCCAGTAGAAAGTTAAAATTAAAGTAAAATTGGGAAATTTATAAAAGGAAATTAAGGTAAAATAAAACAAAGTTAAAAAAAGCATAAAACCAATGTTTACATCTAGTCTACAGCGTGAAGAGAAAACCTACAGTAATACAAGTTGTAGAGGTCTTTCAGTAACATAACTGTAATTATCATAACCGCCAGGAAAACTAACAGGTAAGTACAAAAGCCACCATCAGTCACCTGAAGTTGGCCTTTCCAGTCCTGGTTCAGAGTTATTTGACATTATGGCCATTTTCAAAAAGTAAAGTAATAAAAGTTTTAAAAGACTTGTAGCAAAATTTTAATAATAACTTGCCAGGGTGACTAACAGGTAGTTTGAACAGCAGCATTCATCAACTGAAGTTAGCCTTTCCAATCCTGGTTTAAAGTTGTTTGACTTAATGGCCATTTTCTAATTTTAAATCGAACTAGATGGAATGTGATTCTTAAAAGGGAGCCACAAAAAAGAAAAAGGTTTAATGTATAAATTAAAAAACTTAAATTGCATTAAAAAGACTGATGGCCTTTAAAAAACTAAACACATTTCCAAGGTGGACAGTGTCACCATCACGAATAACAATGTCTAACGTTATGGACAAACCTTGGAACAGAATATGGTTAAAACAGCAACTGTGCAAAGACAGCATCAAGGTCTGATTGATCACGTCTCTCCAGGCAACAGGTAGAGAGAACAAACAGTAATTGTACGACCCAAGGAAACACGGATGGCTACGGCCTCCAAAGATATGTCAAGTGGCAAAGACGGGGTGGGCACATGCTGATCAACCAATAGTGCCACCCCTCCATGTACTCATTCATCATGCAGCCTGTCATTTCTGTACAAAGAAAACTGCTAAAAGGTGACTGTATCAGCAGGTTTCAGAAATGTTTCCTGTAAGGAGAAACATACAGGATGGTAGGAAGCAACCAGTGTTTTGATGTCATTCAGATTAGAATGTAAACTCCCCGACAGTTCCATTGTATCAAAGTGGCCATTTTTATTTATGTGTAGGTGAACTGGGTGGAGAACCCTTCTGTTTATGACCACATCTTTTTTCTTTACTGTCTTCATTCAAGGGAGGTCTATCGACCTCCATGGACCCTGCCCTAGGTTGATTGGGCAGGCCTTTACAGTTGGAAAAGGATTCCAGTGACTGAGGATGTGAACGAATGATTGTTTTGCATCATGGGGTGGGAGAAGAAGATGTATCTAAGGAAATACCTGTATCCAAAACCAAAGGAAGGGGATCTTGGGATTTGTTGAAATGTATGGAAGGAACAGAAATGAGTGTTTAAGTTGATTCATCAACCTTTTTAACCATGGAGGTCAAAAGACTTTTCATTTGTTTTGAGAACGATTCTTTTGGAGGCACAGAGAGATCTATCTCCCTCTGCACTTCCATGGTAGTAGTGGAACAAAGTGCAACAGTATATGTCTGACATAAAATGATGGACAGCAACTTGCAAGCTTCAGGATAAGTAATGTTATGAATCGTTTTCAAATGTTGTACCTCTTTTTCTTCCAACCATTTAGGGCAAGAATGAACGTAGGATGGGTGAGAGCCATTGCAACTGATGCAACGAGGGTCTGTTTCACATTTACAGGCATCCTGGTCCTTGCCACCACAAAGAGCATACATCAAGGAACCACAACATGACATCTTGGAGTGACTGAACTGCTGACACTATAAACATCTGAGAGGGCTTGGAATGAACCATGCAATTAAGATAACCTGCCTTGATGATGGCAGGTGGATGTGGTGATGTAAATGTGAGAATGAGGACATTCGTCATCATCATAATTCCATCTTTTCGAGTGGATATATACCTCACTGCAGAAACTCCTTAGGTGGAGAAACCAGCAAGAATATTTGACTCTGGGATGTTCTTCAAATCCCTCTCAACAATAACTCCTCGTGATGAATTCAAAGTAACATGAGATGTAACCTCGACAGGTATATCCCCAATTGCCTTTGAATGCAACAGGAGTTCACAATGTTGAGATGTGGATGCTTCCATTGATATACCACCAGACTGAAGATTCTTTATTGACTTTGGAGAGCCAGCAAGTCCCTCTAGTCCCATCTGAATGAAAAAGGGAGACATTTGCCCTAAAGGTTTGTCTGAAAGTGAATGCAATATAAGAAAATGAGGTACAACAGGAGGTACAGATGGTGAGGACTGCTGCTCAGAATCTTCAAGACATGGTCGTTTACCTACAGACTGTTTTTTCACTATTTTATTAACATTTTTAATTTGAGTATCCATAATTAAAAAAGAAGCCCTACAACGGGATGCACTACAATGCCAAACAAGGACACTACAGAAACTCCAGGGTTTCGTGAGCACTATAACCAAACACCAGCAAAAGATACAATGTCCACAACACCTGTTGAAAACATCTAACACTGATACTTGGTTGACCCTAGCCCAAGAGGACCAGCTGACTGACCCAAGGGGGGCCACTCCAAGGCTCCCCGTCTACAGGAATTCAAGACCAAAGTGGTGTGTTAGGGTTGGGCCCCTTGACCACCACGATCCTCTTCTCCCCTTCACGGGTTGCCATGCACGGCAAACACGTGGGTGGATGTTTAGATCCCAGAAGAGATAAACTGAAAGAATAGAACCTTCCCTGGGAGGTCCCCTCACCACATACAGGAATTCACACAGAGAGGTACCCCTCTCCAGAAACATAGCAATAACATCTCTTGTTAGAGGAAGTAATTTTCTACTTCTAACCAAGAGTACACCTTCAAAACCACATTTATTTATTATTACAAAAACAGGTGCATACTTTGATTGATTGATTGATTTAGTGTTCCATGGCCCAAAGCAGCTAGGCTATCTGCGCCAAATGTCCGGTAAAAGGGTAAAAATAAATTAAATGTAGTAAAATACAGAAAAGGAAATGAAGGTAAAACAAAACATCATTCAAAAACAGAAAAAGCATAAAACCAATGTTGACACCAAGTTTACAATGGTAAGAGAGAAAGCAGAGTAAAAGAAGTTGTAAAGTACTTACTCTAGCAAAATGATGATGATCATAACCCACCAGGAAGACTAACAGGTAAGTTCAAGAACCACTGTCAGTCACCTGAAGTTGGTCTTTCCAGTCCTGGTTCCGGGTTATGTGTCATTATGGCCAGTACCAAAGAGTAAAGTAATAAAAGTTTAAAAGACATGCAGTAAAATTGGAATAACAACTCACCAGGCCAACTAACAGGTAGTTCAAACGGATAGTTCAAACAGCAGTGTTAGTCACCTGAAGTTGGCCTTTCCAGTCCTAGTGTCGAGTTATTTAATGTTCTGGCCATTTTGCAATGTCAAATTGAACTAGAGAGAATGAAACTGTGAAAAGGGAACCACAATTAAAAAGGTGTAATGAATAAATATCCAACACTTAAATGAGATTATAAAGATTAATGGCCATTAAAAAACTAAAAACTCTATCAAGGTGGACAGTGTCACCATCACCAATAATACTGTCCAATGTTACAGATAAACCCTGGGAAAAAACATGTTTAAAATATTGCCGTCATTGAGAATCGTAATGATGGCAAGAAAGTAAAATGTGGCTGATAGTGATTTGAGTGTAACACAAACTACACACTGGTGCATCAGTTCCAGATAAAAGAAAACAATGAGTTAAAAAACTGTGACCAATGCATAGTCTTGTTAGAACAACTTCCTCCTTCCAAACCTTACGGAAGCTAGATGGCCAAAGCCCAATATAGGGTTTTATTTAAAAAAGCTTGTTGTCGTGTTGCTCACTCCAAGTGGACTGCCAGCTGGCACGGAGCCGAGCCTTGAACACAAGACCATAGTCCATGTACAGAATAGGCACGGTGGTGATAGTGCCGGAGCAGATAGATTTAGCTGCTGTGTCTGCAAGCTCATTCCCGCGAATACCAACATGGCCTGGTATCCAGAAAAACTGGATAGAAGTAGCAGTTAATGAGAAATGGGCCAGTCAGTTTTGAATGTCAGTGAGAACAGGGTGTGCGCCAACGTGTAGCGATTCCAGGGCCAGTATAGAACTAAGACAGTCAGTATAAATAGTGCAGTTGGAGTACTGCTCAGCTTCAATATGATCCAGGGCAAGAGATATGGCATACAGTTCAGCAGTGAACACAGAAGCTGTAGAGGGGATTCTGTGCGCAACCACCGAACCACAGCAAACCATAGCAGAGCCCACTGAATTACCTGATTTGGAACCATCTGTATAAATGGGAATGGAATGATTGTTTGAAAGATATTCATTAAATAAATGATGGTACTTCCAATCTGGAGTATCTGCCTTTTTCAGATGACTGAAAGAAAGATCACATTTGGGGGCTGTAATAAGCCATGGTGGGATGGGCTGACCTGTGGAATCTGCAATGTTATCCAAGGACAGACACAAGTCATCCAATTGTGCCTGGATGTGAAGGCCAAATGGAGCAATGGCAGATCTGTAAGATGGAGAGGGGAACAGAATTGTAGTGCCCATTGACCTTTTGAATCCTGTCCCATATGACCTTGGAACTGGTGGTAGAAGATATGCTAGTTGTGAACTTAATCCAAGATTCCTTCTGGCTTTGACGTCTTACCCACCTAGCATGTGCACGGGCCCGTTGGAAAGCTATGTGGTTCGAAAGTGTGGGATATCTATGGAAAGTATCCCAGGCCCATTTATGAGCCTTCCGTGCAAAGTGGTAAGCAGGATTCCACCACGGACGAGGATATCGTGGAAAACGTGTCGAGGTTTTAGGAATACACTGAGCAGCTGCTTGTATAATACAGCCAGTTACCACTGCCACTCTGTTGTCTATTGATGGCCGATTCACGATGGCAGAATCAAGTTCTGCAAGAGCAGTGAAAGTGGACCAGTCTGCCTGATCCAGCTTCACCGGGGCAAGCGGGTAGAGTGGCATCGACCACAGCCAGTCTCTCTCAAAAGTATAGGAAAATGATCACTGCCAAGTGGATAATTGTGAACCCTCCATGATAAATGGGAGAATAATGAAGGGGAGCAAACTGAGAGATCAATAGCGGTAAAGGACTGACTAGGTGCATGAAAATAAGTGGAAAAACCAGTATTGAAAAGAGAAAGATTGTGATCAGAGCACATACGCTCTACAGAGCGACCCCTTCCATCAATAACAGCACTTCCCCAGATGGGATGATGCCCATTAAAGTCCCCCCGGAGTAGAAAGGGAGACGGCGACTGTTCAAGGAGAGCATCAAGGTCTAATTGATCATATGTCTCTCCAGAGGACAGGTAGAGAGAACAAACAGTGATGGTATGACCCAAGGAAACACGGATGGCTACGGCCTCCAAGGGTGTGTTGAGTGACAAAGACAGGGTGGGCACATGCTGATCAACCAACAGTGCCACCCCTCTATGCACTCGTCCATCACACAGACTGTCATTTCTGTATAAAGAAAACTGCCAAATGGTGACTGTATCAGCAGGTTTTAGAAATGTTTCTTGTAAGAAAAGACATACAGGATGGTAGGAAGCAATTAGTGTTTTGATATCATCCAGATTAGAACATAAACCTCGACAGTTCCATTGTATCAAGGTGGCCATTTTTAATGACAGGTAGGCAAAGTGGCTGGAGAACCCTTCTGTTTACGACCACGTCTTTTTTCCTTACTGTCCTTATTCGGAGGAGGTCTATCAACCTCCATGGATCCTGCCCTGGGTTGTTTGGGCAGGTCTTTGTTATTGGAAGAGGATTCCAGTGACTGAGGATGCGAACAAATGAGTGTTTTGCCTCTTGGGATGGGAGAAAAAGATGCATCAGAAGAAATGCCTGTATTTGAAACTGAAGGATGTGAATCTTGAGGTTTGTTGGAATGTAAGGGAGGAACAGAGATGGGTGTAGAAGTCGATTCATCAACCTTTTTAACCATGGAGATCAAAAGGCTTTTCATTTGTTTTGAAAACGATTCTCTTGGAGGCACAGAGAGATCTGTCTGCACTCCCACTGTAGTTGTGGAACAAAGTGCAGCAGCATATGTCCGAGATAGAGTGGCGGGCAGCAATTTCCAAGCCTCAGGATAACTAATGTTACGAGCTGTTTTCAAACGCTGCACCTCTTTTTCCTCCAACCACTTTGGGCAAGAATGAAAGTAGGAAGGGTGAGAACCATTGCAGTTGATGCAATGTGGGTCCATGTCACACACATAGGCATTGTGGTCCTTGCCACCACAACGAGCACATGTCAGGGAACCACGACATGATGTCTTTGAGTGGCCGAACCTCTGACATTGGAAACATCAGAGAGGGTTTGGAATGTATGGCCGTACCCTGCAAATTAGATAACCTGCCTTGATGGTGGCAGGTGCACGTGATGCTGTAAATGTCAAAACGAAGGTATTTGTTGGCAGTCTAACTCCATCTTTGTGAGTGGAGAGACCAGCGAGAATCTCTGACTCGGGGACGTTCTTCAAATCCCTCTCAGCAATAACTCCTTGTTATTAATTCAAAGTTGCATGAGGTGTAACCTCAATAGGTATATCCCCAATTGCCGTTGAATTCAAGAGGAGTTCACTGCGGTGGGTTGTGGATGTTTCAACTAATATGTCTCCAGATCGAAGCTTCTTTACTGACTTTGGAGAGCCAGCAAGACCCTCTACTCCCTTCTGAATAAAAAAAGGGGACAATTGGCCTAAAGGTTTTTCTGAAAGAGAATGTAATGTAAGAAAATGAGGTACGTGTGTTACAGATGTTGAAGATTGCTGCTCAGAGTCTTCAAGACGTGGTCGCTTACCTATTAACTATTTTTTCACTATTTTATTTAAATTTTTTGAAGGAGGATCCATAGGAAAAAAGAAAAATTTCGGTACCCACTGACCCCCACCCACCATGGAGCCCTAGGAGGAGACGCACTGCAATGTCATGCAAGGACAATGCAACAATGCCAGGGTTTCGTGAGCACTATACCCAAACACCAGCATCAGGCACTATGTCCACAACACCTGTTGAGAACTTCCAACACTGGTATGTGGTTGACTCTAGCCCAAGTGGACCAGCCGACTGACCCAAGGGGGGGGCCACCCAAAGGCCGCCCGTCTACAGGAATTCAAGACCAAAGTGGTGTGTTAGGGTTGGACCCCTCAACCACCAGGATCCTCTCCTCCCCTTCACGGGTCGCCATACACGGCAAACGTGGGTGGATATTTAGATCCCAGAGAAGGTAACCAGACAGAACAGAACCTTCCCTGAGAGGTCCCCCTCACCACGTACAGGAATCCACACCAAGGGGCACACTTAGACCAAACCTGTTTCATTCATAATTATGCAGAATGAAAGGAGACAACAGTTAAATATATATATTTAAAATATTCATTCCTAGAACACATGGTGCATGTCAAGTTTAATTTAGTATTTTATAAAAATAAAATATGAATTAATGCATATCCACATACTGTTCATAGTGTAAGATACTGAAGATAATTATAAAACAATATACAACTCATATTGTTAAAATGTAGAATATATATATATATATATATATTCTACAAAGCAAACAAGCCCAAACAACAATGAAATCAAAACAGTCCCCAGGAAAAATGCTACAGCGTCTCACGTCCTGCTCTAAACACTTTTCATTCCATTACTTGTACAAATTACTTGTACCCACTGCTATGCCAGTGGGTTTCTTTGTTTTTCATAAAAGTAAGTAAATAGGGGCAAGAGAAAAATAAATTAAGATGTGTTGATTTTTCATAAATTTATATTAATTTAGGCAATATTTTTATTCTAGTATTGATGTAAGTTAATTATTTTTTAAAAGATTCATCAATTTAATCTTCCTAAAATAAGAAAATTAACATAATCCAGGAACGTAATTAACAGATTCCACTAACTGCCCAAGTCTAGTTGTGTCACTTGTGAATGTTTAGGGCCAACATTTTCAAATTAATTCTGTTATACTTTTGAAAGTTCTAATGAAAGCTCATATTAACATTGGATTAATTTTAGAATAGAATGAAAGATCTTTTATTAACTCACCATAGACTGAAACTAATGTAAAAACTGACCAGACTGAAAGTGACCAACAACTCACATCCCAAGAAAATATTGTGTCTTGCTTATGCTTAACTAGTGATTTCTAGTCTGTATTACCACCTCGACTGGCCCAAAAGTTTGACGACAGGCAAACCTTCTGTTGGCTTTTCTATCATCACATTTTCATTAAGTTCACATGAACCTGAAAGCACTTACAACAAATTGATAGTTTCTAGTCTGATAATATAATAAAATCAGTGTGTGTTTCAAGCAGTGGTGCAACTTCCCTTTGTTATGTTTACTCTGTCCCACACACTTTGTGTTTACAAGGTACTTTAAGACGAACACAAAAGTAACTTACAGGGACTTGTCTGGGAACTATTCTTGCTTCTCCTCCACTTTTTGTTGCAAATTGCCACACTGAAGGTGGAACAGGGGCTTGAGGGGCAGGTAATGCTGCTGTAGTTACCAGTCCTACAGAAGCTATATGTTGTGGAGTGGTTTGTTTTTTATCCTGATGTTCACCTCCTAAAATGTTGGTTTTACTAGGCCGGGAGTTGTTTTTTAGGCCTTCTAACAGTCTCACAAGCAGGATGTTAGCAGGAAGGTCGTCAACCTGCGTCTCTACCAACACTCGACACTCGGGGCAACGTAGCTCCTTATGAGAAGTGACTATTTCCTCCAGACATCGTTTACAAAAAGTATGTTGGCAAGGTAATACTTTACTGGTGACATCAAGTTGTTCGAAACACACAGAGCACTCTAAAAGGTCATTCAGGAAAGACTCATCCATGTCAGCTATTGGCAAGTGTACAATCTTTGCTACACATCTTGGTTTATAGTCTGTAAAATATAACCAACTAAACTAACATCTTGGAAAATACCAAACACAATATCATTCATTTACATTTAAAGCAAAGTAAAAATCTCCGATTTCTTATAAACCTACCTTAAATATAGCTCTTCACATATTAACCAAAACAATTTTTAAAAATTCAGAATTCTTTCACATGTTACATCATCAGAAAAACTTCTACAAGCTTATGCTTCTATCGACTCACTCTTCATAGAAATGTTGAAGAAAAAAATCTTTGATTACACTCATCTGTGTTAAAACAGAAGGTCAAAACTCTATAGAAGTTTTTCTTTGGAGGTTGGAAAGAGATTGAAAGAAGGCATCATTATAGTAACTTATTGTACTTCAGTCAACATGTTGGTATTCTTCCTTTAAATAGTACTGTGCAGAGTAATCCAAATGAAATCTCACTAAGACCTCATTAACCCTACATGTTACCAGCTTTAAAGGGTATGAGCTTAATGGAAATAATTCAAAAGAGGGCTATAAGGATGGGATAAATTGCACAGAGAGAGAGAGAGATTAATATCTCAACATATTTTCTCTTTCTCTCAGAAAAGAAGGGTTAAAAGTGATTTTGACAAAGTTACAAGACATTAGAGGAGAGTGATAAGATAATATCCTTCAATTTATTTGTATTTTATTCTGAAGACAATAGGACCCAGGTTTGATATACATACGATTTAAGAGCAACAGTGGCACTTCAATTCATCTAGGGCACCTCATCCATTAAACTATTATTAACAAATGTAAACTCCAAGCCATCTCTTCTCATTCAATTATTTATCAATTCTTCCTATTAAATACCTTAAATTTAATACAATAATCACATCCTATCATTCTTGTACTCAAGTATTAAAAAAATAATGTATCAACACTATAAATTCCATTAATAATGTTAAATATCTCATCAGATAATCCCAAACTATTATCTTTTCAAGCAAAAAAGAATTTGAGAAAATTTAACCTGTCCTCTTATCAGTGATGTCAAATAAACACAATATAACTGTAAAAAACACTCAAATACTAAATAAAGAAACAAACATAAACAAATACAAAATTAAAGAAGCCTTACTTATACAACAACTCAAGCCCAAAATAAACCAATATAAAGGAACACCTTTATACCTATATTAAAAAATGATATAATAAATAATAATGAAATAAATAATATAAAATTATATATTCAAACATCTAAGCACGCCCTCTGCATTCTGACACTCAGTTACACAACCCCTTTCAAACATGTGGTCAGCTTCCAGTCAGTTACCTCTTTCTTTCTTTGTGAACCTGATGATGACTGAAGAAAGTCGAAACATTGTTCGCTCCTCTACAAAAAAAAATTTTCTCAACCCAAAAGAGCCGTTTTTACATATATATTTTTCAGTTCTCTAATGAAAACCTTTCCATCTTAAGTATCATCATGGTACCCTCCTCTGAATTAATTCCAACAATTCAATGTACTTTTCGAGGTAAGGAGCCTGAGATTGCACACAATATTCTAATATGACCTGACCAGTGACCTATACAATGCAATCATAACCTCTTCACACTTGTAACAAATATTTCTGTAGATACAACTTAAAATCCTATTTGCTCTACCACTGATAATAAAACACAACTGTGATATCAAAAGAAACTGTCCAACCAGAATTCCAAATTTTTTTTCTCCCAAACACTGTTAAAGTTATTCTAATCAAAATTGTACTGAAATTGTGATATCCCACATACATTACCTTGCACTTATTATAAATAAAACACATCTGCCAAACTTACCAAATAATCTAAATCACTTTGTAAATCAGCAGCAATCTCCTCACAGACATCAACACCCAAAACCTTTAATATCCTTGACCAACTTAATTAATTTATTAATCATTCTTTCCTCTGTCATTGATTACAACCAAAAGAGCAAAGGTCTTAAAATTGAGCCCTAATAGTTCCCTATGATTGAAAAAAACAGTCTTCAATGAAACAGATTACTAAACTGTTTAATGTAAACACTCACATAGTTTAGTCAAACTCTTTAAAATATAAATATTGCAAAAAAACCATAGAAAATCATCTAAAAAAATATGCTCAAATACCTGATATAAACTGAATATTTTAAATACCTTGTTGCAACCATGAAGAAAGCGATTGTCTGCATCACATACTAATGTAACAATATCAATGACTTAGTACAGTAGCATCATGATATAAAAATAAATTAATGAATAATTAAACAAAACTAAAATACAACACCTTAATAATATTATATCACAACTTATTAAAATAAAAAAAATAGCAGAATGTTGTGAAAAAAAGTTTAAAAAATGTTATCTTTCACTTTTATACAGTATAGTATGTGACTGACTTAAGGAATTGATACCTTGATATATAACACACGAATGAATACAATCGTACAATACAGGAATTCATACGCTACACAACAACCCAACAATAACCTCCAACGTAAAAAGACATAAAAATTATAGTAGTATCCAAAACAAAAACAATACAGTATTTAATCAATACCCATCACAATGTGCTAATTAAGAAATGTCTTACGTAATCACACTAATGGAAAATCAAATAAGACAAGCAACTAAAATAAACAAAATGAAAAGACAAAACAACACTAATATAATAAAGTAATTGTAAATTAAACTTATATTAAATGGGATCATATAAATATAAAATATTAAAATGCCTAAAATCTTTAATAGCCATATTACATTTATGAGTGAGTACAAAACCCTTACCTACTCGCATACAAATCTCCAACGGCTACATTTTTACTTAAGCCTAAGTTAAAAACAGGTTGAATGTTCCGACGTTAAAATTATCTAAAAGTGATTACGTATTTTTACTTCTTATATAACGGCTTCAGCGCCCAGAAAAAACCCCAAAACACCAGCAAATTTAAATATAAAATACTTGTGCATAAGTCTGATGTTTAAAAAACAGCTGACGTAAATAACAACATATTTACACAGACCTACCTCTTTCATACCTACTTAGATGATACAGCTCAAAATACAAATATACTCTGACTTGCCTTAGTAACACAACACAAATACAATCTTCACACACACAGATTACTGCTTCACACAGGCTGACGAGAATCCTATCGCAAGGTTTCAATATATTATACGATTTTTAATTTAAAATAATATGAAAAATTTATGTGTTTATAACATTCTCGAAATAGAATTTCTTATAACTGACAGAGCCATAGAGTAGGAATTTAATTTTTGACCACTATATGAAAGGGGCGATATTAACACATGCGTTGCATAGGCTATTCTGTTCCGTGTGAGGGATTGAGAAGAATCAGTTTGTGCTCTTCCTAAATGAATTAAGGTCTCCTCAGTGAGTCACAAACACCTCTTTTGATCTTCCTGTCTCTCCCCGATATTTATTTTACAATATTTATGAGTTGGTGTGAATAATGCCCCTTTGGGACAGTTTTGGGAAGGATAAGTCTCCCAAAGCCTCTCATACACGCTACCCCTGAACCCCTCCTTATCCATACCCCCGGTAATTGGTAAGTTTTACGTCTGTGGCTTTTAAGTATTATAAAAATAAATACTCAATGTAAAACCTCTGATCGAATTGTTATTCTTATATTTTTGTAGTGACTGCAGAGCATGTGGGGATCAAAAATATAGTTATCTCCCAATTTACCCACTTGTCCTTACATTGGTGTTGTTCGTATGGCACGGTAGTTAAAGTGCTCGACTGCTGTGTCTGAATAGGTATTCGGTCTTTGTGCTGGGGAAGGTCAGGTTCTATTTAGAACTCTTCATCCGAAATGCTCGACTCACAATCTGAGGGACACGACCTCGAATCCCGTTACCGAGCATGTTTGTTCTTTCAACTGTGGAGGCTTTATATTTGATGGTCGGTTGATAAAAGAGCAGCCCAAGAGTTTACGGTAAGTATAGCTGAGACTAACTGCCTTCCTTTTAACTTATTACTTCTGAATCAGAGATGGCTATTGCAGATAGCATGGAGCAGTTTTGCACAAAAACAAACAAGTAGTGGTCCGCATATTACAAATTTCATATAATACATGATCAAGAAAATTGTTTTGATTAGAATCTTTGATTATTTCTCATTCTCTTAAAATAACACCTGATCTGACTACGAAATATTTGTGTATCAAAAAACAAACAAACAATTTAAAGCCTAGTCCACGTAATGATAATAAATTAGTTTGATAACCCCCTTTAACTATTGTGGTTTGGTTTGAATTTCGCCCAAAGCTACAAGAAGGCTATCTACTCTAGCTGTCCCTAATTTAGCAGTGTAAGACTAGAGGGAAAGGCAGCTAGTCATCACCACCCACCGCCACTTTTTGGGCTACTCTTTTACCAACAAATAGTGGGATTGACCGTAATATTATAACGCCCCCACGGCTGAAAGGACCAGCATATTTGGTGTGACGAGGATTCAAGCACTCGACCCTGGGATTACAAGTCGAGTGCCTTAACCACTTGGCCATCCCAGGCTTCAACAGTTATGAAAGTTTATACCCGGTGAAAACCCTTTAGGCCTGTTTAAAGCTACGCTAACGGTACTATACTAACGTATAAATGATTTAATGAGTACAACTTCACGACTGACAGATTAAGCAACTGAAAAGAAACAGACTGATTTACCGATAGCTTAAACAAAAAGAAACTCTCTGACTGATTTACTCTACCGATTAGTAACAGCACTTTTTATGCTTCACTGAACCTCATATTTACTATCAACGTTTCGAATTTACTAAATTGTTAACTGTCTTCTTACACTGCTAAATTATGGACGGCTAGCGCAAATAGCCCTCGAGTAGCTTTGCGCGAAATTAAAAAACAAACAAACAAACAAAGAAGAGTGACCATCTTTCCTGAAGTACAGAATATTGTATGCTTAAGTTCCTACTCCTGACCCCTTGTGACCAATGCGGACTCGGCACATTTGTACATGACCACTGCTCAAAGATCCCCCAACCACTCGGAAGAAAATACCTAAACGAAATTATACACGTAGGAGGGGAGCAATTGCCCAGAAGGCTGAACGAATGCAACCTGGTTACGCTGTAGAGCCCATAAATCACCTACAGGATATATCTTCATCTAATAAAAAAATAGCATAGTTTTTGGCTTCTCTAAATATATATATATACCTTGATACATTCTGAATGAATGAAATAATAATTTGAGTGACAACTAATGTATATTTGTTACACTATAAGCTTAATACATAGTTGTTGTTATTTTATTAAAGTTTTCGCTTATATTGTGAGCTAAAACGGCTGCTGCTATGATTTTGCCTTGTTTATGAGCTTGTTGCTGTCCTAATTTAGGATCTTGTTAACAAGTTCTTAAAAGAAAAAGAAAAAGTCTTGACGAGGATGTTTACTACAGGACATGTGCTGTTTCTCAACGCTCCTGTGTGTACTTAACAATTATAAGCATAAAAGTAATTCACTCGTCTATGTTTTACACTGATTTTCACCTCACCTATTACTCCAACAAGGTAGAGTACAATGATTTGTTTTACCTAATTATATTTTACATTCAATTATTAGAGTAACAAAATGAAAAGCCTTTGTGCTCTCAGTGGCGCCTGTGTATTTCCTGCTGAAAAATGTTGAAATATTTTGTTAATTGTGATAATATAAGTTATGCTGATTTTTATAGGATTTATTTACCAAAATGCTCTGTCCAGCTTAATGAAGAACAAGAAAATCATTTATCGTGCAGAGGACTTCCAAGTTCTTTAATCAGACTTAGCCAGTACCATTTCTACTTACTAATTTTATTTTACTGCTTTTCCGTACACATAGAATGTTTCTGTGTTATAAATTCGTTTTTACATTTCATCGGACTGCTTTTTTTCAATGACCGATTTCGAAAGATTTCTGGAGAGATAGCGTATTTTCAATGCTATCGCCACAGATATTTTCATTTAAAGTTGTACTACGTGAATATTACTTTTGATGCTTTGTGATGTTTACTTTTGGAGTAATTTTTTGTACTAAAATCAAATTAATGTTTGCATCGTTTGTAATTTAATTTATTACAAGCGACAGCATTATAAAATAAATATAAAAGTAAAATAATATTTTTAATTTAAATTGTTACAACTGAATATACGTGTATGTGCGTGTGTATTATTTGTAAACACGGAAGAATAAAACCCACTAATTAAAGTAAGTGGAATTTGAAAAAAAACAAACCAAAACGAAAACGTTAATATAGTGACTGTATTTCTTAATTGTACCTTCATAATAAAATATTTTAATACCAAAGACTATATTTATAGCTTGTGTCATCAGTAATTGAATATTATATAAAAGCCATGTAGTAACGGATAAAGTTAGTGAATTATATTTTATCAAAAATGTATTTAAGTTTAAATCAAAGGTGTTTCACGCTATGTTGTTGGTATTGTTACGATTGTATAAAAGTTTATTCTTGCAAGTTGTATTATGTTTTTGACTTATACATTTGGTAAAGTATTTTTAGTTTTATCAAGGTGTACAGGTTGTTGAAGATAAGTGAAATCAAGTTAACCTCGAAACGCATTACGAAAACAGACTACCTGTTTAATTCTATAAGTATTTACTCCGGTTGAAGACTAAGGAAACGACATTGGATAACGATGTTTCTGAAGGTTCTTAATGCGGTAGGACTGGAAACCTTAACATATTTAATATTATAATTTTTATGGTTTTCGTAGTTTTGTAATTAACTGTTGATAGTATTAAAATGTATCTCGATTTAGTAACTGTTTCACCGGGTTAACGATGTAGAGTGCGAAAGGCTCAGAATCTGTGACCAACATCATAAGACTTAAATAATATTCACTAGTCACTTTTTAGTTTTACTTATCAGTACTGGATCATAAGATTAGCTACGTTAGCTTATCTTTGTTAGGCCTAATAATCTATAATTTAAAAATTGATAGCCTGATTTTATTTACTGTATTGTAGAAAACAAAACAATAATCTATAAACTTCCAAAAAGTGGCTTTTCCTTTTATAATGTTCAATTTACAGTGTGGTAGGCTTAGAGTTTTATGATCTGTGTTCATAATATAAAATAAAGACAATGAAAGACATATATTAATCTAAGTTTTGTTCTATCCCATTCACTAAATTAAAAAAAAAAAAAGAAATAAACATCAAAGCCAACTCATTCAAATATTATCAGGATGATCTTTATACTTTTCTAAGTTTATTGAAACTTCAATTTCATCTGTCACATCTAAAGGCAATTTATATAAAGGGCAACTATGTTTGAAAAATAAATCTACCTTATTGGAAGATGACTCCTGTTCTGCCAAAATGCATACATCTTTCCCAGAGTGCTTCCATGGTGATTTCTTGACCCAGTCATGCATTTAATCAAATTATAAGGAAGTATTTTTTGTTTTTTTCAGATATAGAGAAACATTAAGACTAATAAAAAAAAAAAAAAAAAATAATAATTCAGAAGGGAGTACTTATGTAATGATTCATAGTTTCTTATTTTTTTAGATTCTTATTTTGAAAATGAAGTGCTTTTTGCCATTTTGTTAGTTGAGTGAATTCAGAGTTGATGTGAAGTGTCAGCTTGTTAGATGGTTTTTATACCATTTATTTCTAGTGAGGAGCACATCTTACAATAAATTGAGTATTTTTATATTTTTTGCCTGTTTTAACTCTCAGTGAAGTGACCATAAAGAACTGGATGAAATCATGTATCTTCTACATAAAATACACCAGTAATTAATTAGATTTAATGCTATATTAATGAAATTTTATTTGTATATTTGTGATTCTTACATAGTTAATATGGCCCCTACAACCATTAAAAGTTGCATACTAAGAGCAGTTTTGTGAATATATCTTGTTATTTAAAAAGCTGCTATGGTACATGTTCGTGAAAGGTGAAACTTTTCTTTTAGAAACTTTAATTTCTAGATGTTGCTCATAGTGGCTCATTGAAGAAAAGTGTTCCCAACTGGTAAAACACATCTGTAACAAAAAAAAAAAAAAAAAATTGTTTTGGCAGAAGCCTTTTGTAAGGCAGTTTAAATCATATTATTTAGAAAAACAGGTTTTTGAATAATTTTTTCTCATTAACATGGTTTAAGCTGTTTCATGAAGGGCTTGAGATCTGAAACTTTGTAAATAATAATAATAATATTTTGTTATATGTGTGTGTTAACAACTGTGAACACTTTTTATTCTGTGAAGTTTTTACAATGGCTCAGTGATAAGTCTGAGAAAGTATAATGCCAAAATTTGGTTCCAATACCCTTGGTGAGCATAGTATAGATAACAAATTATCTTAGATACTGACTGAACAGTTAAATCATTAGCTCCTTAAAACAATTCAAACAACAAAATCAGTAATACAACACTTTGAGAAACTAGAGTCCTTCAAGTTTATTGAACAGTATTTTATTAGTTCTTTCTTTATACCAATATTTTTTAATTATCTGAAAGTATCCGTTTATTTGAAATTTTGTTTATATTTAGTCCATCAGTTTATTTTTTGCCCATGTATACTTTTCTTATCCCAGGTTGTACTAATTCTTTAACACAGGTAATGAAGAAGCCCTAAGTGAACCTGAGTGGTCGATAACTGCATCTTAAAAATCCTGCCCTGCTTCCATTATTGAACCCATAGTTACCTAGCATTCTAAGATGTATGCTCAACCACTACTCAAGTTTTACAAAACAAGTCTTCATTACATAACCTTAAAACAACTGAAATTTGGTGTATAACCCAGAATTCTTTACCCAACAGCTACAAGCTAGCACCAGGTAAAGGTGGTTTGATTCATTGTCTGTTCAGCTCTGTTTGTAGCATATCTGTTATCTGCATTGACCAGAGCTTGAAATCAGTTCTGTGATGAGCCACCAGGATTGAAGTTTCAACTCTTAATCCTGACCACTACAGTATGTTGTGATAAATTTTATTGTTTTGTTTGAGTGATGTATCAGTACATCATTTGTAACCTTTTGTTTGGTTAGGTTTAAAATGATTCCTGTTTAATAAACATATTTTTCTTGTGCTATTTCTTAAGCTTGTGATCATAACATATAGGCAAACAATGATATATAACAATAAGGAATAGTTTTATTGATGATGGAACAAACTACAGTTCTGACAGAACATTTGTTTCTATTTCTTCATACTTGTATTGTGTGATTTATCATTTAACTGTAATTATTAATTTGTATTAACCACTTACGTGTAATATCCCAATAACTGAGGTGTGTGGTAAAGCTGTTTAGTGTTTATGATAGCATGTTTGTTTTATCAGTTTTTATTCAACATATAAATGTTTGTTATACAAGAACCGAGGTGTGTGGTAAAGCCATTTACTGTTTATGATAACATGATGTTTAACCAGTCTTTATTCAACATATAAATGTTTGTTATAACTCATACATGATTTATAGTTAAAGTTACTGTTGAAAATAAAAATAATGTATTTATGAGCCAAATGTGCACATGATTGGACCAATCCGTATTGTAAAAGAAATGTTGTCCATAATTCTAAACTATGTATCTACATAAAAGTTGTCAAGCTTTTAGTGAAATTAAGAAATCATTGTACATAATAAACTGTTATGAAAGTGTTTATACTCAAGATATTGCTACGAATATGACTCTGACTCTTGTAAGTCAGAGTGTAAGGTGATTTACATGAGAATAAAAGCAAATTGACCATCATACAGCTTGTGTATAACCTCTAGAACTTCTGAATTTCATGTCTATTACAGTTTTTTTTTTTCAGAGTCCTTATATTTTGTATTTACTCTCTTCTATCATGAACTTGATAAATCAGAAATCTAGGATAAACTGAGTAATTAATAACTTTGAAATTAAATACACAAGACCATGATCACTAAAACTTTTAACAGGTCATGGCATGTACACATTGACCCTCATGTGTGTGCATAGTGTTAACTGTAGAGATGTGGTGTGTTTCTTTTAAATGCAATACCAGACATGAACTAATTTCAAATCTATTTAAAATATCCTACTCCAGTAAAAGCTGGAATTCAATCTGAAACTGTACAGTTCCTAGTAAATCTGTCATTATGGTTAATATGTTTGTTATTTTGCCCTTCTTATTGCAGTGATATTATCTATCTATAATAAATTAACTTGCTGGAAGTTTTAAGTAAGACAGATTTACTTGGTTTTTGTTCTTGTTTTAATTTTTTTGGAAACTTTGCTATACTAATTGCACAATACTGTAGTTCTACCTTGTAATTAATAACCCTCAATGGTTTCATTGAAGAAAGTAAAGGTTATAATGTTTATAACACAAAGTGTAACTGATTTAACATTTTTGATAGTGGTCTTCATTCCCTGAGAGCCATGCGAGTTAAACAGTTGATTAATCAAAACAGTTGTATACATGCTTTAAACAGAAGTTGGTCTGGTGTCTGGTTAACATAATGATCAGGTAATTCACTACATACAGATAACAACAGTAGACTTGGAACATTACTGTGAGCCTGGGTCACAGTACAAGCTCTAAACAAGGCCTATAATAGCTCATGCTTTTCTTTTATTTCTTAAGGTTCTGATAAAATCTATACAAAATTAATATTTATAGAACAATTTTTATTATTCAGGTATTATATCAAGAAGAAAGAGGTTTTTTTCCCAAAACTTTGTTTTTCATACTTTTTAATTACTGTTAGAAACTTCACAGTAATCACTGATATCAAACACACTTATGTTTTGAGGCTGGTAATAGATAAATGTACACAGTATTACACACACATTATTTGTGATAGTGAGAAACCCACTTGAAGTAACAACATTATTTGTGATAGTGTAGAAACCCACTTTTAAAGTAAAGAAGAACAACATTTCAATCTCTTGTTGAAACTTTTTACTAAAGTAAAAGGCAACTGTTATGAGTGTTAAAACTTTTACTAAAGTAAAGTAGAGAACAACATTTCAACCTTCTTAGGTCACCTTCAGATTAAAAAAGAGAGAGTTGATTAATGAGCCTAAAGAATATTCAATTGTCATTGGTTACTCTATGATTACAGTTACTTATATTTTGTGAATGAGTTCCAAGCAGGTAGCCTGTTAATTTATCATATATGATTAGTCTAGCTTTCGTGGCTATACAGTTTGTACTAAAGAGAAATATTACTAATTATTGTTTCAAATATTGTTGTTTGTAAGATGGTCAATATTTGATCATGAGCTGTTACTTATTGCACCTTTCAAGAAGGGTGATAACTGGCAGACAGTCTGATTATTAGTTTTAAGGATGCGAACTTGGACTGGTAAGCAACAAATGTTAAAATATTTTATCATTTTCAATGTTAGAACTATCAGAGTGCAACACAGTAATACAGATAAGATTTTCATTTTAATTCATCACAAAGTTACAAACAGCAATGTGCATACATGTGTACATATTGAACAGATCAAAAAATAATGGGGTATGATTATGACAGGAAAGCAAGACATAATTACTACTTGGATCATTATTATTACTGATTTTGTCAGTGTTTTGATGCTGGGAGTGATTGAACCTTGTTCTAGTCAGTCATTCGGTCTGGTATTCTATTTGTGATTGAACTTTGCTCTAGTCGGTCATTCTGTTAGATCTCTTAATGTATATTAAAAATAACACAAATATAACCTGAAAATATTGTGGAAAATCTCTTAACACATAATATTAATTAAAAACAACAAAAATATAGCTTAAAAAGATCTCATAACACTTAATGTACATTAAATAAAAATAATACAAGTATAAGCTAAAAAGGTAATGGAAGATCTCTTAACATATACATTATAACAGTACAGGTGTAACCTGGAAAAATGATGGAAGATCTCTTAACTCTTAAATCTGGTTATTTTAGCCACTGTTTTGTTTGGTGGTGTTACATTTTTATTTTTTTTATCTAATTGAAGGTTATATAAAGTTTCATATAGATGTCCATCTTATAAATCTCTTCAGTTATTTTTAAGTGGATTTAATTTTTTCAGGTGCATGGAATGACATGTTAAATATCAAGGCTTTATCATAAAGGCTTTAATGATGAGTTGGTTCAGAAGAGATAGCCCACTGAGATCGAGTTTTCGTAGGAGGTCATCTCAGATTCCTCCTCTGCAAGAATTGGATACTAATGCTTGTTTTGATACATTTAAAATACACTGGAAACAGGCATGGAAAATCATGAATGTGACAAGGTTAGAATTCTAAATATATTTCTAAGCTGAAAATTAACTATCAAGGCAACTTGTGAGATAAGTTTAAAAGTAGGAACAATGTTTAAACTACAATAAAAACTTTGAGTGACATGCAACATTAAAACATGTGCCTCACAAACAAAATATCTTAGTTTATAGTAACCTTCAAGAGTAGTATCACTATTGTAATTAATAAATCAATATTTCTTTCTAAATATGTGTTAGATTGTTGATCTGTGTGTTTTACTTCTGGTGATGGTAGTGTAAAGTTGTCAAATAACTTCAATGTTGGCCATCAGCCAGTCAAGGTTTTTATTACATCTGTTTGGTATTCCTTCATTTTAAGTACTTCTTAGTTGTTGAAGAGTTGATGTAATTCATCAAGAAAATGTGTCAGTCTTTATGGTTAATTTTCATATTAGAATAATGTTGGTACAGCGATATAAAAAAATACAGTTACAGTTTGAAACACCAATGTTAAAAAACAATATGTCGTATTCAATAGGTGTTTTCGTGTTGTAAAAAAGAGAAGGGATTGTATTCACTAGGTGTGTTTGTATTTCATAAATGAGGAGGGATTTTATTTACTAAGTGTGTTTGTGCTTTAAAAATGTTAATATATTGTATTTATCATGCATTTTAATACCTTCAAAAATTCAGTATATTGTATTCACTAGGTGTGTTTGTGCTTTAAAAAATATTATTATATTTACTAAGTATATTCGTGCCTTTACAAAAGATAACATATTGTATCACCAAGTACTTCTTTGGCTTGGAATAAAAAACATTCACTTGGTGTATTTTTGGCTAAGTAAAAAGACAATGTATTGTATTCATTAGATGTTTTATATCTTTAAAAAATACAATATATTCTGTTCACTAGGTATGTTTGTCTTTTAAAAAAGTACAACATACTCTATTTGCTAAGTGTGTTTGTGACTTAAAAACAACATTATATTCACTAGGTGTGTTTGCAACTTAAAAACAACATTATATTCACTAGGTGTGTTTGCAACTTAAAAAACAACATTATATTCACTAGGTGTGTTTGCAACTTAAAAAACAACATTATATTCACTAGGTGTGTTTGCAACTTAAAAAACAACATTATATTCACTAGGTGTGTTTGCAACTTAAAAAACAACATTATATTCGCTAGGTGTGTTTGCAACTTAAAAAACAACATTATATTCTCTAGGTGTGTTTGCAACTTAAAAAACAACATTATATTCACTAGGTGTGTTTGCAACTTAAAAAACAACATTATATTCGCTAGGTGTGTTTGCAACTTGTTTGCAAAAAAAAACAACATTATATTCGCTAGGTGTGTTTGCAACTTAAAAACAACATTATATTAAACTAGGTGTGTTTGCAACTTAAAAAACAACATTATATTCGCTAGGTGTGTTTGCAACTTAAAAAACAACATTATATTCGCTAGGTGTGTTTGCAACTTAAAAAACAACATTATATTCGCTAGGTGTGTTTGCAACTTAAAAAACAACATTATATTCGCTAGATGTGTTTGCAACTTAAAAAACAACATTATATTCGCCAGGTGTGTTTGCAACTTAAAAAACAACATTATATTCGCCAGGTGTGTTTGCAACTTAAAAAACAACATTATATTCGCCAGGTGTGTTTGCAACTTAAAAAACAACATTATATTCGCCAGGTGTGTTTGCAACTTAAAAAACAACATTATATTCGCTAGGTGTGTTTGCAACTTAAAAAACAACATTATATTCGCTAGGTGTGTTTGCAACTTAAAAAACAACATTATATTCACTAGGAGTGTTTGCAACTGAAAAACAACATTATATTCACTAGGCGTGTTTGCAACTGAAAAACAACATTATATTCACTGGATGTGTTTGTGACTTAAAAATACAACATATTCACTAGATGTTTTTATAGCTTAGAAAAAACACAATTCATCATATTTACTAGGTGTTTATGTGGCACATCTGCAGTGTACTGAAAGATACATACTTTGATAAATATATTTATTTCCAGAACATATTTATCTCTATTCACACAAAAACTGTTACTTGACTGCTGGGGTTTTCTTCCTTTGCCAATCTAAACATTGGTCTGAATATTTCTTGCTTGCTACAGTCTTTTATACCCTACCTAATTGTCCTCAGCAATATTTATCCTGTGACACACTCCACCTTTGTCACTGTACGCTTTATTCTGGTGCTTTATAAAAAACACTGCATTCAGAGTTTGGTTTGCCTGGAGGTAGAGTGAGAGGTTCATGCTAGTTCTTCTGGGATTTTACTCTCGTCAGTTGCTGGGCCTAAGAAGTCAGAAAATTGGTGTTCAGTCACTTATATCGATGCCTAGATTCACTAAGGTTCACAAGTGACTCACTCCTGAATCTAAGTTGGTTTTTTTTTTTTTACTAAGATTGTGGATGACTAAGTTTGATGTAGTCAGCTCCTGTATGCACATTGCCATAGTGGTGGTGGTGTGCCACCACTATCAGCATTTTTTGTGTACAAGGGTTAGGTATTGCAGTGTAGGATTTTGACCTTCAGACTAATATCAGCACAATGTGGGTTCAGCTGAATCAAACAAGCTTTTTTCATGGCTTCCAATCCCTAGTCCTGTGCATGCACCATTTAATTGACAAAGATAACTCTCAAAATTCCCATACCTGAGACCTATTTTTAGAAACAACCAAGAAAGACTTTATTCTCAGAGCTGAGACATCTATTCTTGTTTCAACTAAATATATCATCGGTCTTGGTATTTTAACTTTTGCATCTCAGTCAGCTTTAACCAACTACCATCCAGCTTCATGCTTGAAACAGGAAGCCTGACTCTTCTCATTCTCCTATTGCACAGATTCTAGTTGTAATGTGAGAGGAGGTAAGTTAATATTTTCCAAAATTGAAAACAGATTTCCAGTAATACTTACTTATTCTCATACACTCCCATCTTTCCTCCTCTAAGATTTTGTGGTAGAGATTGAAGATTGGGTCAGTCTTGAAAAAGTGATAACATTATCTAAATGTGATATGTATATACAATACCAGAACAGAGGGCACATTGATGTTGGTGGAGATTGTTATGAGACAAATATCACCAAGGGGATTAAAAGACTAAAGTACCAATGATTAGATGGACAAAGACAGGAAACCATAGTAATCTGGTAATAGCTGTAGTGTAAGAGGAGGTAAGTGGAAGTACATTTTTAACTTAAATAAATGGTAACCCAGAAAACCAAATGCTGTTATGTGACTGAGTATTCATTAAAATATTTTGTTTATGTTGTCATTATGAGAAAAACCTCAACACTGGATAGGTGAAGAGATAGTGCCATTGGCTACTATTCAGTTCTTCACATTAAATAGCCACACAGAAGCATACATAATAAATAAACTTAGTATTCCAAAAGTTGTTTAACCTCGAAGACTATGTTCATAGTGACTTCAGAGCATGTTCACACCAACACTTTGTTTGGTACTATTTGCTGTGATATAGGTCCAGTTTTTCTCTGATTAAATTGTGTTCAGGGTTACTGATGAGGAATGGAATTCTCCTAAACTAGTATAACTAGTTATACATAGTAATTATACACATAACTAGTTGTACTGTGTAAACTAGTATACATGTTGATCAAAATGTCAGTTCAACTGGACCTCCCTTGAACATTGAGATTAAATAATTTTCAGAATAATAAGTTTATTTATAGTAACTGCTGTTGTATGGCTATATAATATGTAGAACTGAATAGTGGCCAATAACACGATTCCACTTCATCTATCCAGTGTATAGATTTTTATTACAGTGACTACAAAGACACTTTTTACATGCTTTCAAACACTGAAAGTTAAATGTTCATCTGCATCCAAATTGAGATCTCTGAAACACTCATTTTGAAAAACTCATGTCCTCATTTAGGATGTAAAGGGTACACTACCATCCTGTACTAAAGTGTGTAAACGAAATGACAAAAATGTAGAACTTGCATTCTTTGAAAAATAAGTATAAACAGTCAACCACTTGTGGTTAATGAGCCAAGAATATTAATACAATGTCGCAAACTTTTACGTACCCTTGTAACCCTATCGAACAGAAAACTTTCAAAGGAGGGGGAAATGCAGCCAGCTACTTGTCAGGACAGCTTCAAGACTTATGGATTGAGGGTGACACAACAATCAATTGAGAAGTAAAATCTTTGGAATATGGTCATAAAAAAACAAACAACTGTTGAAAACATAAGTATAACAAAGATTTGACAACTAACCATGACAACAAAATTCTGAAGAATCTTCTAATGTTTTATTCATCGTAACTAAAGATCCATTTATCAGCAAAATGACAGTTTTGTACATTCCTTAATCTACAGTTAATTATATCATATATTTTGTACCAATATAAATTGTTATTCATATTGTGGAAACTAAATAAAAAAGTCAAGTTTTTTGATTGACATACTACTTTAAATCATTTTACTATTTTTACCATACTTGGTTTATTTACCTGTTTATGTCTACCTAGAGCATCAAGTGTTGATATTATGGTCTTCTAATTAAATAGGATCCATGAAAATCGTTTTCCTGAATTTGCAATTGAAGGTGATTCATAACACACAGTACATTGTTACAGATATACATCCATCTTTCATGATGACAAGAAACCCACTTCAAGTATAAATATATCTCAGGATGGCTGGTATGAGTATGAACAATTTTTCTAACAAAGCAGAGAGCAATGTATGACCTAAGAAGGTCAAAATGTTGTTCTCTGCTTTACTAGTAAGTGTCGATACCTATACCAGCTCTTCTGATATATCAGTTTCTTTTTTTTTAGGACTTCTCTCCAGTCTTCATGATTTTTACAAGATATAATTTTGACAATACAAAATTCACAAACAATTCTCTTAACAAACTTGAGGTACTTACAAAAAAAAAAAACATTTTCAAGCTTTGGGTAGAAGTGAGCTCTACTTTAATCACTTTATCAAACTTGCAGCATGTGCTACACTGTTGGCTACTAGTAGCAAAGATATCATGACGTGCTGCACTGTTGGCTACTAGTTGCAAAGATATCATGACGTGCTGCACTGTTGGCTACTAGTTGCAAAGATATCCTGACGTGCTGCACTGTTGGCTACTAGTAGCAAAGATATCGTGACGTGCTGCACTGTTGGCTACTAGTAGCAAAGATATCGTGACGTGCTGCACTGTTGGCTACTAGTAGCAAAGATATCGTGACGTGCTGCACTGTTGGCTACTAGCAAAGATATCGTGGCGTGCTGCACTGTTGGCTACTAGTAGCAAAGATATCGTGGCGTGCTGCACTGTTGGCTACTAGTAGCAAGAGATATCGCTGCACTGACGCTACTGCACTGTTGGCTACTAGTAGCAAAGATATCGTAGGCGTGCTGCACTGTTGGCTACTAGTAGCAAAGATATCGTGACGTGCTGCACTGTTGGCTACTAGTAGCAAAGATATCGTGACGTGCTGCACTGTTGGCTACTAGTAGCAAAGATATCGTGACGTGCTGCACTGTTGGCTACTAGTAGCAAAGATATCGTGACGTGCTGCACTGTTGGCTACTAGTAGCAAAGATATCGTGACGTGCTGCACTGTTGGCTACTAGTAGCAAAGATATCGTGACGTGCTGCACTGTTGGCTACTAGTAGCAAAGATATCGTGACGTGCTGCACTGTTGGCTACTAGTAGCAAAGATATCGTGACGTGCTGCACTGTTGGTGGCCAGCCGCAAAGATATCGTGACGTGCTGCACTGTTGGTGGCCAGCCGCAAAGATATCGTGACGTGCTGCACTGTTGGTGGCCAGCCGCAAAGATATCGTGACGTGCTGCACTGTTGGTGGCCAGCCGCAAATATATCGTGACGTGCTACACTGTTGGTGGCCAGCCGCAAATATATCATGACGTGCTACACTCTTGGTGGGCAGTCGCAAATATATCATGACGTGCTACACTGTTGGTGGCCAACCGCAAATATATCATGACGTGCTACACTGTTGGTGGCCAGCTGCAAATATATCATGACCTGCTACACTGTTGGTGGCCAGCCGCAAATATATCATGACGTGCTACACTGTTGGTGGCCAGCCGCAAATATATCATGACGTGCTGCACTGTTTGTGACTAGCAACAATTATATCATGTGTTACACTGTTGGCTACTAGCAACAAAGATATCATGATGTGCTACACTGTTGGTGACTAGATGCAAAGATAACATTATATGCTGCACCATTGGGGACTAGAAGCATAGACAGCTTCATGTGCTACACTATTTATGACTGTAAGAGCAAGAAATAGTGATAATTTGTTAGACACTGTGTTAGAGAAACGTAATAGTTTCTTAAAGTTAAAATGGTTTCTTCCTTTATCTCGTAGCATTAATCTGATTTTTCTCACTTTTTCAAGTCTTTTATTCTCACTTAATAAACCTTGGTGATATTTGTCATGTGGTGCTCTCCACTTACATCAATTCATTCTCTATCCTTGTACTGTATATAAGTACCACATTCACATATTGTTAAAATATTTTGAGACTGACTCAGTCTACAGTATCTAACACCAGATCTTAATGGTGAGGAAGGGTGTCAGAGTGTGAGTGCAGGTAAATCTTATTGGAAATACATTTTAAATTTAAGAAATTGTTAACTTCCAAAACATACATACCTCCATTTACACTACAGTTACAATCCTACATTGTTAATTATCACTTTTTCTCAACAAAACATTCACTAACAGGTTTCTCAGCACTACAACAATTGAAGATACTTTGAGCATTCTTCATTTTACCTAGTTGATTTTTGTTAAAAATGTTTGGCATGTCAATTACTGTTTCTGGCATGGAGGAGAATCAGTTCTGTCCTATCCCACCTCTGTTATTTAGTGTCGTTCAATAGCCAGGGTGAGGGGACCACTCTCAATTTGTCCATGACCTTGTTCATAGTAAGATGTAAGCATATACTCAATCCAGTGGTATTTCACCATGGGGTCTCTGGGCTCTGAGATGATCCTGGACATTTTGCAGATAATTTATATTTGTTCTCTTGGCTTCTCAAAAGGCCACATTGGGATCAGTCACTTCTGTCTCATTTTCTTCAGATGGTAAATCATCTGAATGATGTTTTGGTGTTTTTTTTCAGTTGGTTTTGAGTCTGCTTTCCTTTATGGCAGAAAGATCTAAGAGAAAATACTTAGTTTTTCTTCCAACCCCTGATATTGTGGTTCATGCTCAGTTAACAAAGAGACAACTTTGTCAGAACAACATGCTTTAGCCTACCCCTACCAGGTGGACACATGTTTAGACTTTCAGAGAATAAATCCACTTTGGGAGATTTGTGGTTCCAGAACAGAGTCAATGGTTAACTTGAACAGAACACAATTTTTTAGGATTTCTTTGTCTCTAACTGTGGTGCTAAGATATTTATTAACCCTCCAACTTTTGTCAGAATCTTCTCAGTGATTACCATATCAGTTTAATGACAAGTGTTATCTTTTTTAGCATCTACCTTTGTTTGATTGTCAAGTTTAGCACTTTTCCTTGTATTTTGACTGGTATGTTGTCTGGATTGTTTGGGTAGAGATGCATTGTTGGAAAGCATTCACTTACTAGCTGACACCCTTTGCGAGTTGAATGAGGCCTCCCCCTTTCTCCAACCCTTGATTCTTGTGAGTGTTCCAGACTCTTTGGAATAAAGGGTTGATGTAACTTATCTATGTTTATTTCTGTCATTGTTGGCTTCTCAACTTTCCTCAGCTCCTACAGGGGGAGCCATGGTTCTGCCCCTATTCAAATGTCCCAACCCCTGAAATCAGCCTCTTAGTTGGTAACTAGAATAGGTTCCATCCGTATCTACAAGGCTTTTCTACTTGGCTGGATTGCTACCATCAACAGTGGTGACTATCATATGCCTTCAGGATCTGTGGGGGCTCAACTCCAAGAATTTCTGAAGGTGTGTAAAAACTTTACCATGGACCCATCATAACTTTAAGTTTTTACATTGGGATTACTTGTTGAGTTTGCATCTTCCCACCATTATCCATCCAATCTGTAGTATTTCTGCATCCTTCAGATTCTAGGATGTTGGACATTTCTTCTAGGGCTATCAGTTTTTTGGTGAAGGGGACAGTGGAGATAGTCATCCCAGCTCTTCTAATGTTTTGTTTTCATCTGTTTGTTGTGCTCAAGAAGGTGAGAGATTGACATCCAGTCACTGGTTTTCTTGTCTAAATCAGTTCCTAGATCATTCATATTTTTGATTTTAAAAAATGTTAACCTATAAATAAGCAGTCCAAGCACTGTAAAGTCATGTGATTGAGTGTTGGGACTGAGAGTTGATTTACATGTTTTCTTTTAAAGTTAAGGAATTAAAACTTATATTAAAATAGGAATTATAAACTACATTTTGATGCCAAGTTGATTATCACACATTGTTAGTGAAATTCTTAAATTAAGATTTTAATGTAACTCTGTAATAAAGTGCACTTTGACCCCATCATTTGTGCTGAGTTAACATGAAAAGATTGAGATTCTGTACTGTTGTACATTGTTCATTCCCTACTTGCAAGGCCTGGCTATTCATGTCTTTTTTTCTCTTATTATGCATTTAGGTCTATATGTGGCTTCTTCTCCTTGTGATATAAGGGAGTTAGGACTCTGTAATCCTCTCTGTATGTGATTCCACTACAGGATCTGTTTATGTCTGTATATTCCCCTTATTTATTCATCAAGTTTGTTACAGTTAGACCAGTCGTGTAATCTTGTTGTTGCTTTTCCACTTGTTAGTATCTTTTTTTGTTCTGTGGGCTACTTTTTAGATATGATGGAAACTGTTTTGTTTAAGTCATAATTGTGCTTATTTAGGACCTATCCCTTCTGTCTTGTTTTCCAATATTACCACGAGGTGGATGAACTTTTATGTGTGATGCTGTATAGTTAACAAGTAATTAAAAACATTTTGTAAATTTAAAATGAGTTAGGAATGGCATCTCAAAAAACAGTAATATTGGGATGAATACAAAATGGTTACAAGATTGGTTGGTTTAACTGACCTCTTATTGTACTTCTTTAATAATCAACTTAGTTTTCTTTGAATTTACTTACACTATGTTGACAAGATGACCATAATATTATAATAAACTGTATAATATTAAATTCAAGTATATATTGTATAGAGTAACATTAAATTTTAATATTGAAAGTTATGTTGGAATAATCTATGTAAACTGTATTATCCCTGTGTAATGCCATTCATACATCATTTTATGTTTACAAAGTATTTTTCATTACTTGTTTTGTGGTGTTTTTCCCCCTGTCTGAAAGTTAGCATATTTTGTGAATGTGTGTAATAAAATTTAACATTACATCTATTGATTCACTTTCTATATAATATAGGGGATGACATCAGTTGTTTATTGTACAAAGCACTGAGTATTCTACATGTTACTGTGTTCTAATACTCATATTTTATTGGCTGGTAATTTATGCTTCACTCTGCATTTAAGTTTTTTAAAAGAACACCAGATATCTATGAGAAAGATAACTTCAAGGGGTAATGATAATGTAATGTAAACATCATTTACATTAGAATTATGATTTTTTTTAAAATTACTGCTAGTTATTATGATGAAATGATACATTATGCACTGCCTAGAGACACGTAGAGTGGAGTTACGTGTATGTGATGGTTTCTTGCCTTGCTTTTGGGCTTATTTGAGTAGAGAAACAAATCAAAGTAAATGGCAATCACTTTTTAAAAATAAAACCAAGTCATTGGTTTATTTTAAGCATATATATTTGTATTATGTCTATTGTGTACCTTTGTTGTCCCTATTTGTGGTCTGTCAACTCTATGATGTCTGTCTTGAAGTCACTCTAAAGTATAAGGATTTGATTACTTTCTCAGCACCAGTTTACAGTTCCTTTAGGTGTTATTGGTTGCTGTCCTTAAACTAATTCTGCACAGTTTCTGTGTATTAAGGTAATACTTGAAATCTTTTGTATTTTAGAGGATGTGGACTAGCCTTTTTTTGTTTAGTGCATACATGTTTTTGTTAGTTAAAATCTTACTTTTTTGTGAGAATTTTCAGTCACTATGTGACATAAATAGTATATTAGTATTTAGATAGTATAATTTTCTAGTAAACTTTGTTTTGGCAATAAATATCTTCCACTTATTGATCCCCAATAATATTCATCTGTTGTTTGCTGTAATTTTGGACCAAGGACCAAAGATGCTTGAGAGTCATAACTATGGTATTTAAAAGGCTCTGAATGTAATACTCAGGAGGCTTTAATTGGTGACATGTGGCACACTGTGATTCTGGTATGTAGAAAACTAATTATTGTCTATGGAAGGTTTTAATCATCAATTGAGGGAGGCTTTAATTTTGGCATGTGGGATTATCTATTTATAGCACATTGAAGGTTTTAATCGTGGCATATATAAGGTTCTTCTTGTGACCATTGAAGGTTTTAATCGTGGCATATATAAGGTTCTATTTATGGTGTATATAAGTCTTTAGTTGTGGCATATATAGGGTTCAAATTGTCTCATGTGGAAGACGTATTGACTGGTGTTTGATTATGAAGATGATATTTAGTGCAGATACTTTGGAGATGGTCTTGACAAATTTTGGGTGACAGATTGCCATGTAGACTAAAAATTTCATTATGGCACCTTGTATTTTCTCCTATTTTATTCATGTGTAAGACTGTGCTAATAGTACTCAAAATGTAAAACTCTTGAAAGTTGAGAACTATTTTTGCATTCTGTAAGTCCTAAATCAAATCTTGTTTCTAAGATGTTAATGGTGGATTCAGCACTTTTTCATGTTTGTTCAACACCTTACTAATTTCATACCATTTTGGTTTTCTTCTTTCTCTTGATTCAACCAGTCAGTATGTTTGTTTAGGCCATTAGTTCGGGCAATACTATCAAATGGTTGTTTATGTGATTGTTATCATGCACTTGTTGCTGTAATGATAAATATATGTTGCCCCTACTTCTGGTACAGACAGTAGTGCACACCTGGCTCCTGAGTTTTTGGGCTGGCTACTAGATCTGAAAATATTTGTTGAAACCTGCCTTAGAGGGTTTCATAATAATTATCATATAAGTATTTGCTTCAAAGTTTTAATCTCTTAGTTATTGTACTTGTATATTTAGAGAGACAAGATGGTGCTTCTGTTCTTCCAATATTAGGGTTGGTTTCATTTGGATACCTTATAAGTTCTTGGTATACTTTATATTAACACTTCAAACTATTGGTACTTGGTAAAACTTGAGTATGGTATCTTATCTCCTCTCACAAGATAACATTCCTTGGCTAGCACTGCCCTCTGTCAATACATATAACTAACTTCCCACCTTCTGCTTATGCATATCCACATGTAAATAATCATGCAGCAGCTTTCCTATCATGAGCAGTACCTTCTTTACCTCTATATTGTAGGTAAGTTACTATCAGAAATATATTTTCAGCACATGAAAGTGCTAACCTCCATAATTACAGAAATGAAGAAAACAAAGAGAATTATGTTTCACAAATAGTTGATTGTCATGGTTTTGTAACATTATATTTATTTTTCTCTATTTTCTTTTGATCCTGAACACCTTTTGTTCTAATTAATTTATGATATTGTTACTCAAATTTCTTGTGCCATATTTATATATATATATGTAGCATTATGAAACAAAAAAGGCATGATAATTGTACATATTATTCAAAGAAAAACCTTCACTTGTTGATTTAATTTTACATAAAACAGAATCACACTTGGAAGTTGTAATTGAAACTTTATGCAACCTTTTTCATGTTTAAACCAGATAAAATTCATAATTAAATACTAGTCATTCTGATGACCTTTCACATGTGATACTTTTTATATTACTAGTGAACCAAGGAGAGCTGATGATGTTACATGTATTGTGAACCTTTTAGACCAAATGATTGCATTGCTAATTCAAGAAGTCAGTAGCCAAAAGAAATCGGATGCCACTAACATTGGTCATCCAGATGAAGTTACATTTGTGGGTCCCATACTGGATTACCTATTCCTGGAGAAGATACTAGATAAGATATTTGTGTGGTCCATTAAAAGTGGAGAATTTGTTAATGTGATGAAACTAGAGCAGCTCAAGATGTATGAGGTATATATATTTTATATATGGTTGACAAGTATGTTGAATGATAGAGGTTATATTCATTCAACATATATTGAAATTTACAGTTTGTGTGTGTTGAAATTAATCCTATGAAATGGGATAGTACAAGTTTAAAGAATTTTTGTATTCTCTATGGGTGTTTGATCAACTGCCATGGCTGGCTAGAAGTTTTGATATCTTAAATGTTGTAGTTTTATCAGTTTAACATTATGGTTGGTACTATTTTCAATCAGATGTTTCTGGTAGTAGGTTTGCAATTAATTTACTAAGCTTATGAGTTTATACTTTATGAAACCTCTGGGTTTAAAATATGAAATGGATCGAATAACTTAAATAATTTTAAAACATTAGATTTTGTGGTTGAAAAGTTGAAAAATAAATATTTTAGTTGTTGAGGTTGAAAATTCTTATGATTTTAACTTATAAATGTTACTAATAATACAAGTTACAGATGAGTCTTAAAATGTAATTCCTGTATAGGTTTCAAGGTAGGTCAGTGGTGACTTTAAGATAATAAATTTTTTGTTTAATAAGGAAATTTGGTAACGAGTACAACATGTGGCAATGTTTGAAATCTGGATTGATTTGGTGATTCAAGCTATCAGTGGAGGAAGGAAATTTGAACTTTCATATATTTATTGAAGAAATGGAAAAAAACAAGTTCACTTTATGATGATAATGTTTAATTTGATTGTCTTCATGACATCCTAATATGGTACATTAATAACATATAAAATAAAGAAAACACAGGAAACATACTGGAATAAACTAGTATTGTTGATACAGTAGTTCCTCCACACTGTTGTGATACAAGACATGGGATAGTATTGTTGATACAGTAGTGTCTCCACACTGTTGTGATACAAGACATGGGATAGTATTGTTGATACAGTAGTGTCTCCACACTGTTGTGATACAAGACATGGGATAGTATTGTTGATACAGTAGTGTCTCCACACTGTTGTGATACAAGACATGGGATAGTATTGTTGATACAGTAGTGTCTCCACACTGTTGTGATACAAGACATGGGATAGTATTGTTGATACAGTAGTGTCTCCACACTGTTGTGATACAAGACATGGGATAGTATTGTTGATACAGTAGTGTCTCCACACTGTTGTGATACAAGACATGGGATAGTATTGTTGATACAGTAGTGTCTCCACACTGTTGTGATACAAGACATGGGATAGTATTGTTGATACAGTAGTGTCTCCACACTGTTGTGATACAAGACGTGGGATAGTATTGTTGATACAGTAGTGTCTCCACACTGTTGTGATACAAGACATGGGATAGTATTGTTGATACAGTAGTGTCTCCACACTGTTGTGATACAAGACATGGGATAGTATTGTTGATACAGTAGTGTCTCCACAGTGTTGTGATACAAGACATGGGATAGTATTGTTGATACAGTAGTTTCTCCACAGTGTTGTAATACAAGACATGACATATGGTAGTATTGTTGATACAGGAGTTTTTCCACAGTGTTGTAATACAAGACATGACATATGGTAGTATTGTTGATACAGGAGTTTTTCCACACTGTTGTAATACAAGAAATGACATAGGGTAGTGTTGTTGATACAGGAGTTTCTCCACACTGTTGTAATACAAGACATGGGATAGTATTGTTGATACAGTAGCTTCTGAATACTGTTGTAATACAAGACATGGGATAGTATTGTTGATACAGTAGTTTCTTCATACTGTTGTTATACAAGACATAGGATAGTATTGTTGATACAGTAGTTTCTTCATACTGTTTTAATACAAGACTTATAGTATTGGATAGTAGTTTCTATTGTTGATACAGTAGTTTCCTGAATACTGTTGTAATACAAGTACATTGTTGGATAGTATTGTTGATACAGTAGTTTCTTCACACTGTTGTTATACAAGACATGGGATAGTATTGTTGATACAGTAGTTTCTGAATACTGTTGTTATACAAGACATGGGATAGTATTGTTGATACAGTAGTTTCTGAATACTGTTGTTATACAAGACATGGGATAGTATTGTTGATACAGTAGTTTCTGAATACTGTTGTTATACAAGACATGGGGTAATGTTGTTGATACTGTATTTTCTCCACTTTGTTGATACAGTGTAATGCAAGACATGACATACAGTAGTTTCCCTCTGCTTGTAACACAAGAAATGACATAGGGTAGTGTTGTTGTTTTACAGTAGTATTGGTGATGCAGTAGTTTCTGCGTATTGTTGTTATACAAGATGTGGGGTATTATTGTTGATACAGTAGTTTCTCCACACTGTTGTAATAGAAGACATAGGGTAGTATTGTTTAGACAATAGTTTAGAAATAGTTTAGTCTATTCTTTTTCTCAGATTATCTAACCCTGGTAAGTTATCCCTAACAAGTTCAGGTTAGGAGGTGGTTAAACTTTTGTTTTATATTATGTTGCCCTGACTGTGATTTGTTGTTCTGGTTTTGATGCAGTGAATAGTTTTTATCTGTATTTAAAGTACACAAATTCATGACAGACTTCCATTGTGAGATAATATCATCTCTGAATCAGTTGTTAGTTTTTGAATGAATTCTGCTATGTTGTAGTAATGTACAGTAACTTGTCATTGACTAACAATTTCAACTATCAAATATGAAATATGAGAAAAAAAATCAGTATTTATCAGTTTGAATATTTTTTCAGACTCTAATCAGCCACTGCCAAGAATATATCTTGTTTCACAAACCATTTGTCCGTCCATTGCTTCAGCTTTTAGCTGTTTGTGGAGAGTGTTCACCTGTTGAGGTTGAAAAGCGTTTTGTAGTACTTCTAAATACAATATGTGTTTGTATGACACAGAATCAAAACCTTCTGGGAATGTTCTTCAATGTAAATTCTGAACCAGCAAGGTAAAGTATTTTTCTTTATTTAATGAAGCATCAAAGTAAGATAGATATTGCCTTATATAAATTATGAAATAAATGAAAACTAGGTTCAAAATTGTCAAACTAACTAAAGCCTATTAGATGGAATGTGGAAGCTGTTAAAACCATTCTTTAAAGGTCAAATCTTGTTTTCAATTGGTTATGAAATGTTAGAGATGTAATTCTGGTTCATTTTACAACAGGTGTAGATACAACCTGATGATAAGAGTAAGAGATTAACTCTATGAATTACACTAGGTATGGCCTAGTTGAGGGTCTATTGTTGGCATCTTATGACCACAAACAAATGTGTTCTTCCCTTTGGGGCTGTGAGTGCATTGGGAAAGTAATAGTCAAATAGATTATAGTAATTCCAAGTAATTAGTTCAAAGATAGAGACAGCTAGTAGGGAGGGGCCTTGTTTAGCTTTATATGAACTTATAAACATTTTTTGAATTAATTATAATAATAGAATAAAGAGTAAATTGTAGGTAGCCTAAACTTGTCAAAATAGTTTTTACATTTAAATATTTCTACAAGATGTACATTAAAATTACAGTAGTTTTTACATTTTATGAATTTCTTCCATTTTTCTACAGTTTAGTGTATTTTTAGCTGGTAAAAAGTGAATTGAGATTGTACAATACTTTAAAAACAGTTAAACTGAATCGATACATCATTTTAATAACTGTAGGTAATTGCAGACATGATGTCTGTTATAAGTAATAGTAAAACATTTTGTTGAGTTATGCCACATGCTACATTGGTGATTATAAACAGCAGGTTTGGAGAAAATGATACTACCTATCTTTGAATAGTCTTCTAAGGAGTAAACATTGGTACTTGTAGACAATTCTACACATAATGGTATTAGATTGAACTCCTTATCTTCTGAGGATGAGTTCTTACTTTGTGTTGTTTTTAAAGCTTTAGAGGTGCAACATGTGAAAATGTTGGATACACAATACTGTATTTACACTGGATGAGGTGCATTGAATTACTTATAAAGGGCTAAATATTCTAAAAACCTGGTTTGTTGTCATTTTGACATTGGCTACTTTTGTTCAATAGAAATGTGTATTTTAAATAAAGACAGTTTGTACAAAGTTAGAATTAACATAGAGGCATGCAAATTATGTATCAGTGGACCACTCTTTCATGAACTTTAGTCTTCATGTTATGTCATGATTTACAGCTATATGAAACATGCTTATTTAAAAATTGTTATAACTAATAAATGCATATAATTGCTGTTTAACATAAGACAGAGGCAGTGTCTGTTTGAATAACTGAAAACCAACATACACAAAGAAAAGAGACATAAATCATTGCTTTCGTCCCTGAAAGTTTTGTAAAACTATAGTATGTATGCTAAGCCTACATTATCATAAAAGTTTAATATAGTAATCTTAATTATGTTCTTCCTTTATCCCCAAATGTTTATTTGTAACCTGAGAAAAAAATAACAAAAGGATTATACTATACTGACAAATGATTACAACTTTTGTTATGTAAATATTTAGTTATGTGGTGAAAAGATGTGGTATTGGTATGAATTTCATCATGTTTCAAAAGAGTGACCCATGTTTGTCAAGCATACAACACAAAACTGTAGTTCTGACAAGATACCTTGCTTCCACTCACATACATAGCTATTCTCATTTAGTTCTGCCCTCTGCCGGTTGTTTTTTTTATGTGCCACAAGCCTTTCACTCCTGCGTACTCTCACTTCACATCATTTAACTGATTCACATATGGAAATTATCATGTGACAAACTTCCACCAATTGACATGATTCTACACACGTGACACATGACTTCTAAGATATTATACCAAATTACAATTTTTTGTTTAGTACTGCCAATATTTGGATGTTTTATTTAGTACTCTGTTCAAATTTTGAAATTTCATAACTTCAATTTTTTTCAGTCTTTTTTTTTTAATAAGCTTATTTATTCATGATATTATTTAATTTCAACCCATTTATGGAATTTAATAATGTTTCCATGTTTTTCATTCCTTTTCACACAGTTTTGTTTTGGTTTACATTTGCAATGTGAATTTTGAAGTGCATGTTATCATGTCAGAGGTTGTACCTTTTATCAGCACCTCAGGCTTTATGTAGGGGAACTTGACTTTGGAATTATTAACAATTACTTGTTGAGAGATTGACTGTTATTTGAGTCAGCTTTCTTCTCCTGATGTTCTCAACATGTTGTTGCTAAATAAGCTGAACCTGTTTGGAATGGCAAAGCATTTGACAGCCTTTTTCCTTGACTATATCTACCCAAGGTTCTTCTATGGGCTTTGTTAGGCCTAATACATTTTGTTTTTTTTACATGATTTTACATTGCCCCAATTTCTTATATTCCTCTATCTTCCTTGTTATACAGTACTCCTTTCTCTTAGTATTTTATGCTTCCAACTTCTGATACTGGGGTCCATGCTAACCATTTTGTATCTTAGTTACATAATTATATGAGCATACCTTGCTTTCTGCAGGCTTTGGGTCAGTTTGATTTATTCTTCCATCAGGCTTGTTTTACATTCCTTGCTTCTCAGCAACTGGAATCTATTTTACCCATTTGGGAGGCAGACCCTGCTTGTACTGTTCTTTTGTCCCATGCCCAATTTTTTCAACTTTGTCTCACCCTCTCATCTACCTTACAGTACTTGCTCACCATACACTTCCTCTCCAAGATGATCCATCAGATCCTGAAGGTTTTTCAGGGGATATATTTGCTCCAATTACTACCTTGTTGGCACATTTTTCAACTTCAGCTTTTTCTTTACACAGTTTGTTCTTCTGTTGTTGGGATCTTTTTTTGGGAGAGTTTTGGTTTTATCTCAGTTGTTTGTTGTCTTCTTATTTTTGGAACTTACACCTTGATCATTTTTTCCATCAGTAGATATTTGGAGATCTTCAGTGACTTAACCACTGAAATCTATGAGACAGCAATACACTCTTTCCTCATTGGTTGAGAGTTTGTCTTGCACAGAACCATGACTATCCCCTATTTTTGTTTCCCATACTAATCTTTACCTGTTCCTTCCACACAAGGATCTCCTTTTTGTCATTTGTCTAACTTTTAACACCTATACCAGCCGTCTTTAGAATACAGTTTGTTCTGCCATTTCTACCCTTCCTCTTTGTTGTGCCTAATTTTTATCAAGTCCTTGGCAAGGAAGTGTGTTTTATCATGGCATGTATCTTTGTTGGCATGTTCAGTTCAACTTTCTTCCATGAAAGTTTATTGACATAAGTGGAAAATTTCCATCATTTGTCTTTTGGTCATGGTTTTTCCCATGCTCATCCCATTGTTTCTCTTTTTTTCCCATTTCCTCACTTGGTTATTTGATCAGTGGTCTTTAGTCTTCTTGATTGAAAATTATTGGGCAGCTTTATCCCACACTTTTAATTTTCCCGGTATTGTACATTTTTACCTACTATACCTTGTCACTCTTATATTTATGGATTAGTTGCTGTCTGTGGCATGTACTCTTGGATTAGAATGCAGTGTAGTGCTACACTGCCCTTCTTTTCTTCTGTTTGAACCTTTATCTTCTTGTTCCATGTTTCATTTTTTCCTTAAGGTATATTACCTACTCTTTTTGGCCTGTCAATGTCATTAGTCTGATTTGTTTGTAGTTATTGTTTTCCATACTTTTTATCATTCTTCTTATCTTTTTCTTGATGCAGATTGATTTTCCTTCTCAAAACATTTATGGCTCCAGAGTAGTTTCTCCTTCTCAATAATTTCTCTTCCTTCATTTTCCACCTCTATTCCAAGTCTTATCTGGATAGATCTTTATGCTCTATTCATGCTGTTTTTTGTTTCATCACCTGCATGGCTTACTTTTGCCATAATTATTTTCATCCATTCATTACTTGGCTACTATCCTTTGTTTGTGATCTTTTTCCTTCTACCCTTACTAGATGGGTTTGGCTTTTAAAAACCCCTTATTTTCTTTGTCTCCTTTTTCCCATCAGATTACTCACTTTATTCTTCCCTGGTGTTTCATCTGTTATCTTTTGGAGAAAATTTTTCAAGTGGGCATGTGGATCACTTGTATTTTTCAATATTTGCATTATGTTCTGTTTCTTTCCCATCTTTATCTGTTGCCATTCTTCAGACTTTGGTGCGACTATAACTGGATAAGTTTTTTTTCATTATATGTTTTTCAGGGGCCAGTCCCATGTTTCCCGGATCCTGCTTTGTGGCATGTGGTGCCTGGCCAGGTATATTTCATTCATGTAGATTTGTACTCAACTCTGTACTATAAGACTGTGTTGATTTCATTTTTGAAATTCAAGGGCCTCTAAACACACAATGTTCTTTACTATTCCATATATCAGAAATAGGGTTTTCCATGAGTTTGCTCTTAGGTTATTCCTCATGGTATAGTTGTTTCACAAATGCATCCACTCCAGACTATACTGATCCATGGACTACATGGGTAAAGCAGAAAAGGATTGCTGCCCATTCCTGCCATTTCTTAGACTGAATGAATCAAGTTTGGTTTGTTTTTCAATATTGGGTTTTGTGGTCATCCATTACATTGTCTCCAAGGTGAACACTCCTCTAGACTCTCCAACAAATCCTCTCCCAAATTTTCTTCCAGTGGAGTAAGTTACAAATCACTGGGGTGGTGGACCATGGAGGTGTTTTCCTGAATGAGATATATACAGTATAAATACTCCATTCAGTTGAGAGTAGGATGGTGGTGTTTTGCTGGAGTAGATATGACCTCCAAATGGTTGCTCCATCTCTACACAGGTTTGTCTGAAGGAATCTTGTAACTTGGAGTGTGCCTTTATAATGATTGGGATCCCTCTTCCAACACTTGCATGGAAGTTGGTTCCTGACAGTCGAGTTTTGAATTTGGAGCTGAACCAATCAACATATTGTTCAAACAAATTTTGTGCTGATTGGGATCTCTCACTCTACCCCTGCATGAATGTTAGTTCTTAGTAGTTGAGTTTTGGTTTAAAATCTGAACCAATTGGCATGATGTACTCACACATGTAGTGTGCCAACATAAATGCAGTTCCCTCCTTTCCCCTTCTGATTGTGATCCATCATCCTATTCCTTCATGGGTGTCAGTTACCAGTGGTTGAGTTTTGGATTTAGAGCTGAACTAATCAACATAATTTCTCACACATATGATCAGAGTGTCCCTAGATCCTCACTTAGTTTGTCTCTCGTGCATTATTCCAATGTTTTGGGTTATGGTGTGTGGACTTGGTGGTTGCTTCATTTCTTCTTCATGCACTAACCTTTGATGTCATTTTGCCAAGGATGTAGTTAGGTAGAATAGAAAGATAATGTATGCTGATGGTACAAGTTGTAGGTTTATAGAATCTGTTAGTGGAAGTTTCTCACATAATGATTTGATGCATCATTCAGTTAAACCACATGAACTAAGGAGCTTGTAGGAATGAAAGTATTGTGGCACGTAAAAAATAATGTTGGCAAATAGAGGGCAGCACTGAATAAAAAAGTTTTATATTTGAGAAAAAGTAAGTGCCAATTGGAAATATATTGCCCAGTATACGAAAGTTATAACTTGTAGACAAACCCAGGTATCATTTGTACTCACCTTTTGTACAGACATTTACTTTATCAAATTTGCCTTTAGTAGGAAAGATTATGTCGCTGGCTGGTACAAGTTGTAGGTTTATAGAATCTTGACAAATGTATATGCTTTTCAAAACACCAGCTCTGATTATGTCTACTGTTAGCAGAGCTAAGAATGAACATTTCTGTAAAAATAATGTGCTTTGTGTTGAAGGCTGTAGAATGTTCCTCAGAATGATTTGTATTCAGTAACTGTTTACCATGTTACATATGTGAACATACATCACTTCAATCGTTGGAAGGGCAGTTAGTAGCACTCTGTGTTATATATTTACATCAAAAAGGGTTGCAGTTGCAGCTTCAAGTGTATAAGCTTTAAGGAAGCCATTAATGGTTGTTAGGAACAAATGGACACATTTTCAGCTCATGGCATGACCAGTGTCACCTCTTTTATTTTGTTGATTGGGATTTTTATAGAGAGAGTGAACCATTCTGGAAGGGTGACTAAGAGCTAAGACGTTACTGAATTTGTGAATGTAGGAATGAACATTTTAGCCAAAGAAGATTTGTATTTTGATTTTAAATTCTACATATTGGATATTTTACAACAATAAAAGGTGAGAGAAAGATTTACAAAATCTGTCCATCAATCAACTGAACAGATAGAAAGATTGGAATAAGAAGCTAAACTTAGAACAGGCTGTTCATGTGACTTGAGGTATATTTTCTGACTTACCCATATGTTTTGAGGTTTGCCTTTGCATTCAAAAGATGTAGTTTTTCTCAAGAACACATCTCGGACACTGGCAGTTAACATCATATTCCATCACAACCATGGCTATACTCTACAACTTGCATTTGGCACCAAAGATATATTCCATGTGGGACCATCAGTTTAAGCTCAAGTATGTGTCTAGGATCACCAGTGTTGGTCATGCTGTACTCATGTTTACTAGAACATACCAACTTCATAAGTGGAACATATGACTAAATGACATTATTTGAATGTTGTAGTAAATACATGTTTGTTATGTTGCATGGGGCATCATGATAAAATATGTATCCTCTGTTTATGACCTTAGAAGCTATATATATATATCACATTTGTTGGATTCCATTACGTTGTATGAAACTTCATATTGAAGTATGTATCATTTATCTATCACCATAAGGTGTGATCATGTAATCATATTTCTCAGATTCTATTATATTGTATGAGAAGTTGTCATAAGGACATCATAGTATTCTACCACATCTTGCACTATATTTATGTAAATTTTCATTGAAATCTGAAATGAAATGTGCTTTGTTACTTGTTACTAATTTTCATTTAATGTTTTGTTAATATTAAAAGTATCTTTAGGTTTATTTGAATCAAGTGGTTTCTCTTGCTTACATTTTTGGTACTCAGAAATAAGAGTTTTATTTATTGTTCTCACCTTATAATATGTTGGGTGTCTTTAAAATAGAAACTCTGTATGGAGCTTGTTATTGATGTGTACTTTATCATAAAATATGATATTTTGTTGCAGTTACAAGTTATATATAGGAGTAAGTAGAGGATAAACAAACTGGTTCTTGGTTAAATATATAGGTTCCTAGTATTGAGCAATATAGTTCTGTGTATTAGTTTATCATATCATTTGGAAAGATTGGTTACTTTCTTATATTAATGTTCTTTGAAGTAAGTAATTATACAATAACTACTGGTAGAGCTTTTAAAATTCTAAACTATTCATTATGATTCTTAATAGTTCTAATTCAGAGCAAAATACAAACAACAGTAACAGTTTGTACAAGTGTTACATTCAAGGTCATCAAATGTAATTATTATTATTTATGTTATAGATAACTAAAATGTATATTGACATATGTGAATTTAATATTGTAAGTAACTATAAACACTCACAAACTTACATTTTGTTTAGTATTCAACAAGATCCAGTTATATGGCCAGATTTCAAGGGGGTTATTAAATTAAAGAATGACACTAAAGGTTACCAGGTTTAAGAGCTGATGAATAATTTAAGAAAAGTTAGCATAAAGTGTGGAAAGTCTGAGATAACAGATACACTTCTAAATCATTCAAGTGTGATAAATACTTGGATTTATGCTAGAGTATGTAAGATGAGGATAAAGACTTCATTAGGAGCATACATTTTCTGTAAGGAAATCTCTGACTCAAATTAAACCATTGTATATTAAGAAATGCTAATGTCTGGTGATGTAATTTTATAATACAGCATTTGGGTATTGCTTTGTAGCATTATTTGTTGAATTATGGAATTAGATATAATCATTCCTTTGTTCTGGGTTTGCTACAAGGTTTTTTTCATTATGATTATGTTCCTATGTTTAGGTTTCCCATAATTTCTCTTCTGATACCCTTTGTTCACCGAGAAGGAGCAATTGGTCAACAAGCAAGAGATGCCTTGTTACTCTGCATGGCTTTATCAAGAGAGAATGAAAGTGTTGGATTATATATTGCAGAGCACTCCAATTTTTGTCCTGTAAGTAGATAGTTCCTTTTAATAATCAGAGTGTAATTATGTTATCTACATTAGTGAGATCTATTAGAACATAATTAGAAACTTTACCAAGGACTCTTCCAAACATCTACGTGAATATTATTATTTGGTTAAAAGTTAATAATAATACTAGGAAATAAAAGCTTAAATTGGTTGACAAAAATATACAAAGTTCTCATTGATTCTAAAAACTGCACTCTTTAATTGTATTCTCTGATTAAAAGTTTCTGTAATATGTTACTGGCCTAGAATGTGCTCATGGTCACTTCAGAGTTGTAGCTTTTTTGTACTTTAGAAATTTGTTCTTAGATTGGGACTTTTTGTAACTCATTGCTAGTCTACCTGCAATCATTCCAAACAAGCTATTTAGTGTCACAGAAATTTGTTCTTTAGATTAGTGGTTCCTATAAATTTATATAAGCCTAGAGTTTACCTAATATCATTGCAGATTTGTAGCTATTGTATATTTAAAAATTCCTGTATGTTTATCACAGATTATGGAGAGAAATACTTCAAATTAAATAGCTATACTGTAGAAATGCTAATAGCCTTTTCTTGTTGAATTGTTTTCATGATTTCAACAACCATGCAACATTTAGTTCTTATTGTCCTTAACACAATGCATTACATAAGTAAAACTTTACCAGAATTTTGCAATCTTCTACCCACCATGTGACTTGTTTGATTCAGGAGAACATATATAATCTATGCTTTTTGCCATTATCCAGATTTTTTTTTTACCATTAACATTAGTCACTATGAATTATGAAATTCAGGTTAACTACTTTTGCACATATTCTTGACAGTTGGAAGTTTTATAAGTTTTCTACAGGTCTTACATGTGTGCATGGGTTCCCATAGCTGTATTGTTGACTGTTACTGATGGTCACTGTATTCAGGTCCTAATTCTGTATTGTCTACTGGTGCCACTTGTGTGCATGGGTTCCCATAGCTGTATTGTTGACTGTTACTGATGGTCACTGTATTCAGGTCCTAATTCTGTATTGTCTACTGGTGCCACTTGTGTGCATGGGTTCCCATAATTGTATTGCTGACCATTGCTGATGATCAGTGTATTCAGGTCCTAATTCTGTATTGTCTACTAGTGCCACTTGTGTGCATGGGTTCTCATATCTGTATTGTTGACCATTACTGATGATCAGTGTATTCAGGTTCTAATTTTGTATAGTCTACTGGTGCCACTTTCAAATTTCATATTCACATGGAGTCTTTTTAGTTGCAGAATTTCCATGTTTCCATCGTGCTGATGAAGAAGATAACAGTAAAAAACAATGTTTCACTGGTTTCTTCACCTTTTATATATGAAGACTATAATTTGTTGCTTAATACTAATTCTGAAGAAACTTCTGCTGGTCCAATTTCTTGTTTACTAAGAAATATTTTATTTTAAATATAGAACTGATTTTTACCTGCCTAAAAGTGCCAATGTAGATAGAAGGTTCAGTCTTTAAATATATTAACATTATTTGCTACTTGCATTACATCCACCACTATACTGGTACAAATGTGAAGACGACACTATTGTGGGATTCACATCTACAGAACACATACTTAATGTTTTCAATCACATTAACTGTATACATCCCAACATTAACTTCACATGTGAACCGGAAGAAAGCAATCAAATATCATTTCTTAACCTCCAAATAACAAGAACCGATACACAATCTTAAACAGGAATCTACCAAAAAATCACTTATTCTGGACTATACATTCCTTGGGACTCAGCACATGAATAAAAAAAACAAAAAAAAACAACATACTACGAAACCAAATAAACATAGCCATAAAATGATGATCATCAGATAAAATAAACAATGAATTAGACAAAATAAAATAATACTTCATCAACATCAATAAGTTTTTGCCACAAACCGTAGAAAACATTATATGCACACACCTAGACAAAAAACAAAATCAACTAACAAAATTAAATATACCCCACGATTTAAAAAATCACAAAACCATATACTGCTGCATACCATATATTCTCGACATCAGCAGAAAAGTAACTAACATTTAGCAAAAACTAGTAACAAAATATAACATTCCAGTTAATACCAAATTTATTCAAAAACCAGGCACAAAACTAATGTCTATACTATGTAAAAACTACATTGACAAACACAACACCAACATTATTTATAAAATACAATTTGATAACTGCTACTTGCCTCTATATTGGAGAAGCAAGTAGAAGAATGAAAACTAGATTCATAGAACATAAAAAGTCACCTTCACACGTTTTCAAACACTGCAACTCAAATAAACACAACATGACCATAGAAAACACCCACATACTAAATAAAGAAACAAACATAAACAAATGCAGAATTAAAGCAGCCTTACTTATATAACAACTCGAGCCCAAAATCAACCAATACAAGGGAACACCTTTATACCTATATTAATAATCCATCATCTAAGCATGCCCTTTACATTCCTACAGTCAGTTACACAACTGCCTTCACACATATGGTCAGCTATTGGTCAGTTACCTCTTTCTTTTTTTGTGAACCTGATGATGACCAAAGAAGGTCAAAACATTGTTCGGTTCTCTACATAGTGCCTTCTCTACCCATACCAGCCATTTTTTTACATATATAATTATCAGCTGATTGTTAAATAAATCCATAATCTGGGACAAAATCATGACTACAGACTGGTGTCAGCTGATTGTTAAATAAATCCATAATCTGGGACATAATAATGACTACAGGCTGGTATCAGCTGAGTGTTAAAATACTTAGTCCAGGAAATGATCATGACTACAGACTGGTGTCAGCTAATTGTTAAATAAATCCATAGTTTCAGACATAATCATGACTACAGACTGGTATCAACTGAGTGTGAAATAAATTCATAGCCTAAGACATAATCATGATTATAGACTATTATCAGCTGATTGTTGAATAAATCCATAGTCTTGGATATAGTCATGACTGCATTCTGCTATCGTTAGACATGCACACAAGGTGATGTGGATCTATAAAACAGATGATCTTCCTGCCCAATTCTGATGTGCGAGTTGAATGGTGGAGTATCTTTTTCCTGTCACTTACTGTATATACTTCTCTCATTGTTCTTTTGGTGTTAGTTGATGTTGAAGTCCATTTTACAGTTTGCTGTGCCCTAACCATTCTACACCAGGGGTCTCTAAATTTATTTCTGGTGTCCTTCAGTATGGTTTTGCCTTTATTATGAGACATTAATTTCATGACCACAGAGTACATCTGATTCACAAGTGGTGCTGTCTCCCATGGGTGTGTTTTATATATTCCATGGGCTTTCTTTGGAAACTTTATGAAGGGGGCTGTTCTTAGTGCATTGCCCTTATCCCTCCAGTGGGGCAATATGGGACTCTAGCTGTTCAATGAGAGGATGCCAAATATTGTATCAGAATTCAGCATTTTTCCTCCACTGACAATTTTTTCTGACACTTTCCATCATTCCTTCCCACTTCCGGTGACTTTTTTTTTCTGTTGCCCAATCTCGAGATGAAGTTGGGCTAAGTTGCATGAAGTGAGTCAGTTATGCAAAGAATTGTGTTGCAGTCATTTTGGTAGAGGGCTGTTACATGCTCATTTGCATGATATAATACATATGCCTTGAAAACATGTGAGGATAGGCAGGAGTATCAAGGCTAGTGGCAGTCACACATTTTTGCATAACTCGTAAACAGTGGGAATTTTGAATGTAACATCATCAATTGATGATGACTACTTTTTAAGGGTTAAGTGCAAAAAAAATGATAATGTACTATCCTCATAAATTTTCTTAACAATCTTAAACACTTCAATAAGATCCTCTCTAACTCCTCTTTTTATAAGTGAAAACAACTTCAGAGATCTTAACCTGATATTGTACAACAACCTTTTCATCCTACTTACCATTCTAGTAGTCCTTCTTTGAATTCATTTTAAGAACCCAGTGACCTTTCTGAGGAAAGGAACTTAATACTGAACACAACACTCTGAATGTAGCATAACCAGTGACCTATAAAATGAAATTATAACCTCTTTAGACTTGTATTAAATATTTCTGTAGATATAACCCAACATCCTATTTACTGTGATGGCACACTTTTTGTATCACTTAAGACACTGATCAACCAGAGCACCAAGATTATTTACTTGTTAAACACTGTTTATCTGTACTTTAAATAGTATAGTTGTGTCTGTTTATATGTACTATAAATAGTATGATTGTGTTTAACACTGTTAAATTTATACACATCAAAATTATACTAATAATTCAAATTTAATAGAAATAAAAGCATCTGCTATTTAACTTAAGCAACTCACCAAATAATCTAGATTTTTTATAAAGAAGCAGCATTTCTTCCTACAGCTGGCAACACTTAATATCATCAACAAATTTAGATAATTTAATTTAAGTTCCTTCATCTGTGTCATTGATGTAAATCAAGAAAACCAGAGGTCCTGAAACTGAGCTCTGAGGTACCACATTAATCTACTATCCTAAATATAAAATGCATCTCCCAAAAATAAACAGACAGCTGACCACTTAGATTTACAAAATCAATCATCCAAGGCTTCAACAAAAATCATACCATGGTAGGCTTATTCCTAGATGTCAATCAAACATTAGACTCTGTATAGTACGAGAGTGTAAAATATACATTGATACAATTCACTCTTCTGCCTACTATAACAAGATGGATCTCCAGCTTTCTTGTTAACAGAACAGCCAGAGTTAAAATCAACAACTCTGTATTCTCCACAGTAATGCTTACAGCAGGCATACCCTAAGGGTCAATTCTTAGCTCTCTACTCTACATCATGTTTTTCAATAATATTCCATTCTCAAACCTAACATACACACACACCCCTCACAATACACAGAAGACATTGCCATCTGGAGCATTTCCTGAGAATCCCTGCTCGTAACATCTGAAGTCCAAATTACCCTCAACTGTAGAATTTGCTATCTAAGGAAATCTGGAAGCATAGTTATAGGGTGCGAAGCAAAAACTATTATGGCAATTTATAAAGCACACATTTGTCCCACAGTAGAATAGGGTATCATGATAAAAATCAGTGCATCTCATAAACAGTACCACATCATACAACAGGCTCAAAATCTTGTAACTTGGATAGCTTACAAACTCCCAATTTACACACTACTTGTACACCTAGAAAAAAATAAGCAAAATGCCTACCCTAAGAAAATGACTTGCAGTCCTTGCAACCCAGTACTATAATAAAGTGCACAAAGTCACCCCAAAAACATGGCAATGATATCTCTCCCCATTAAACATAATTCATGCCCTGAATGAAATTGTTTAATCATATATATCATGATATCCTTTCAGCTCTGGACACGAACAGAGTATAATATTCAGCACCCTACCAGTGAAAGTGGGTTTTCTCAGGGTACTCCTGTTTCTCCCCACAGCAGAATTTCCATTTGTATTAGGATCCATTTATCCCAGCCTTGAAAAGACCCATCTCATTTTTGTTCAAATCATTATGCATAACTGGTTTAACTTGTTTAATATAAGTCTGAAAACAATACATTTTAAAGTTAAAAATATTTGTCTCACTAGCCAATTCGTTGATAGATATTTAGGTTAAATTATAATTATATTCCCCTGAAGGAGGATGAAAAATAACCTGGAGCGGTCAAAAACTCTTGTTTCTCTTCACCTCACATGTGGCTGTAGGTAGTTAAATGTTAATTTGCAATTAATTAACTGTATTGGAGGGTGGTAATAATAATTGCCTTGGTTGTCATTTATTTGTTTTATGGTCTCTATGGGGAGAGTTGGTCAAAGCTGTGAAGAGGTCTCAGTGAGCTGGAAGGAGTATGAAAGTTGGAGTTATTCTGAGATCTTTGCTGGGTTGATGTAGTTATGTTCACACCAGAATGATCAGGGAGATGCGTAGCGAGTACATCAGCACAGCTTACATTCACGTACTGAAGTTCACATGGATATAGATGCTGAAAGGTGGTCCTCTTTTCAGGGCTGGGATCAATAGATCCCATGAAACAGACATTTGCTATGGGGATGAAACGGGAGAACCCAGAGAAAACCTGCTTTTATGGCCAGAGTGCCAAATAAAAATACTCTGATTGTGCCCAGATGCAAGCTGAAGGGAGAAAGATACAAGGATTAACAAATACTAAGGTAAATGCACTGGGATACATATCCAACAAAATAGACTAATTTTAGAAGAGACTGACGGGTGTAGAGAGTCAGTGAGGCTGGGCTCAACAGGAACGTCGTTGGTAGTGGAAGTTGGTGAGAGTATTAGGATCTTTTTCTTGGAGAGCATTCTTAAATTCATGGGAGAATGTATGGATGTGTTATCCTGTAGAATGGGCTGGGTTTCCAGTGAAAGTTTAACAGTGACTTGGGTGAGTTGTTTGTTGTCTGCTTTAGTCTGGATTGCTTAGTGTTTTTTGGCAATATTGGTCTGAGTTTCTTCATTTATTGTACAGAGATGTTTTGTAGAAGTTGAGGCATCACTCTGTGTGGTGTCCAGAATTGTAGTTTGATTACTCTGTGATATCTTGCTGTTTGAGTCAATTTGCATACTTTTACTGGCTGCATGTTGGTTTAAACGGTAGGTTGGTGGTTGGCTTTGGCAAGTCAGTTGATTGATGGTGTATGTTGTGGTTATCTGGAGGGTTTTGGTATCCTGGGCTTGATTGTACAGCAATGAGGAATATGTGGTAGTAATACCCATTATGTAGAATATAGTTGGCAATGTATTTTGTGGTTGTAACTGCTTTAATAAAATGGTTGGCTTGATTTGTATCTTGGAGAAAATTCAGTGAACAGTGTATAACTATGTCTTGTTTTGGCTTTCGATAGCATGCTTGATTTCTTCAGGGTGAATAGATGGATCAACGCCTCTAAGGAAAACAAAGAAGAGGTTTATGGGGCTTTTAGTTGGCAAACAGCTGACACTAATTTCTGTGTTCCAGGGTTTGCTTAGATAAGTTAGGTCTGTGGGTGTAGAGGGCTGAATAAGAATTCTGCCTTGACGAAGGATCAGGGTCTTATAAGGGTCAATGATTACACCAGGCTTGATGTAAGGAACAAAGGTGGCAATTTGTAAAGGCATAAGGTGTGATGGGAGTCCATTGACGATTATATCTCACTTGAACATGATTACTGTCTTTTTAAACAGGAACTGATGTACTCAGCCTGCATCTCCCTGTTTACCTCTCCTGCAATTAAGAAATCATCCATCTAAGCTATCCTTCCTTCGTTTCCTTTACTGCTTTTCCCAGCTTCCCATAATACCCTAATCAACAAATGCTATATCATGTCTCAATCATGGCAAATCACAATAACTTCAAGTTTGGCACTCTTTAACTCTCAACCATTCAGTAGAGTGAAGAGAAACAGACATTTCTGACAACCCCTGGCTATATATCATTCTCCTAAGGTGAATAAAATAAACTTTAACCTAATTAACTGTCGCATTTTGTTTTTCCATTCAGTCACTATTTGATCCAATGAGCTGTTGTGTCCCCTACATGTACAGAGATAATTTTCTAACAGTAGCATTTAGCATTTTTTTCAATACTTTCTGGAACATCCTGATACATCACATGCATACCTGTAAGGGCTATTGATGCATCACGTGTACCTGTGAGGACTGTTTATTTGTGTTAATAAAATCTTATTATGACGTGGTACTGATATCACCCAGCTTCTGAAGAGATTCATGCAATCTTTGTCTGTAAATGATAGACTAAGCATGGGAAAAAAGTTATTTTCAAATGTTAAATGCATGATTGAGTTAACTGTTTTTATCTGTACACTAGGAAGTGTTGATTATGATTTTGGCTCAGTATTACCAATCTTTAATATTTACAAAAATCTATTTGAGTTGTCTGATTAGTTACATGATAAAGTGTTTTCCATCCTGCAGGTGCTAGCCACGGGGTTGAGTGGACTGTATTCAGTTTTACCGAGAAGACTGCCAATTATGAAAGGTGATTGGTATCACATTACTGGTGAAGATATTCAAGAAATTCCTGAAGTTTCTGTCTTCATGAATTCTTTAGAATTTTGTAATGCAGTTGTACAGGTAAGATGACCATACCTTCATAAGTATACCTATGTTTATCTTGAACCAGGTGTATTTTAGATACATACATTCCACTAGCTTATTCAAAATTTAATTAAGAAAATATATATCTCAAATCATTTGGAGGTCTTTATAACAGAATGTTATTTACAGTTTTGTGACTATGAGAAACCCACTTGAAGTAAAAATGTATCTTAGAACAGCTGGTATGGGTATTAACACTTTTACTAATAAAGCAGAGAACAGCATTTCAACCTTCCTAGGTCCACTTCAGGTTGAAACGTTGTTTTCTGCTTTATTAGTAAAAGTGTTAATACCCATACCAGCTGTCCTGAGATATATTCTTTACAGTTTGTAAGGCACATCTCATGTATAGGTTTTCTGTTTCTTATTATTAGTGTTTCTTTACTATGTTATAGAAGAACATGTTTCTCTACCATAAATGTGAGAAATTTATAAAAGAGCATTACATTGCGTGTACATCCTGATGAATGTTTTTATTTCTGTAACTTATACCTCAGACTAGGAATGTCTGCAACTCTGGTTGTGATCATTTTATACAATTGTAGAATATCGCATGTCAAGAACAGTGTATTGTGTATTATAGTGTCTAATACTGCAGTGTTAGTGATGTTTTTACTATACAGGTATCTTTATAACCAAAAACTTTCTTTATGGCAGCTTAAAAACTGAAGATATGCTGTAAGTGGCTTAAATTAACAGTAATTAGTTGTTTGAAAGTTAAAAACATCCTATTACATCAGAAAACATAATTGATTTTATTTAGACCAACATTCACCATTACAGCTTAATTTGGTATTAAGAAACAGTTATTTTAGGTTTAATGAGGCCCACTCTCAACAATTATATGATGTTGCTATAGATAATTTTTCACTCTAACGTTTTCAATTATTTACTCGTATAAGTTAGCAAGGCAAGCCTTACATCAGTGATAAAAGGAAATGTGTAAGTATGTAACCAAACATGTGAGTCAAATACAATGATTATTGTCTTTGAAATTTGGAATCCTTCTTAAACAGTTTACTTCTTTTCGATGAACAAAACCATGTCATTAAGACTTGCACAACTAATGAAGGTAAATCTCAAGCTATACAGGAATTTGTATACAAACTAAAAATTTATAAATATCCAAAAATATTTATTGATAAGGTATTATGAAACCAGGGAATGTAGAGCTCACATTAACAATGCAAAAGCTTTACTACATGGAAACAAATCAATTTTGTGTATATTTTGTTATACCATTGGTCCTAAGATTTCAGCTTTTATTGGACAGATCTTTATCCAGTCAGATCTTAGCATCAGAGTCACATAGAAACCAGGTAAAACTTTGAATAATATGTTAATAAAGTAAGTTCTTAAGCTCAAAATGTACAATGATCCTTAACAAATATGGAGATGGTAAATCAGATTATTGAGGAAACTGTAATTACAAGAACAAAGAACTCGTATAAGTAATGAACATCTTCAAGCTCTGCACACGTCAGACAGTGCTGTGGCTGACATCTTTTTAAACAATACAATATAACTGATATTTGATTGTCTCAGAACAGTAAACAGTCTTACATGATGCAACAGTTGTTTAGATAAAAAATGTAAACAGGTCCTAATAACCTCAGAGAATAAGTCACGTTTGAAAGAAAAAAAATTATTCCAGAATTTTTTATTATTACTGTTTGTATTTAATAGTACAATAAGATCTTTTATCTATACTTTAAAGAGTATAATTGTGTCTGTTTATATGTACTTTCAATAGCAGAGATGCCAACCATTATGATTTGAGCGTAATCATTACAATTTTAGTGTATACATTACGACTATACGCTCATACAGACAAATATTACGACTTGTTGCAACTCCCAAATTATTATATATTATATAGGCCTATACAATAAAGTGATAAATTGTTCCCCCAGGGCTTGAAAGGGGTGAAAAGAAAATTTCTAGTGAGATACAAATAAATTTTGATAATAAATAAAAGACATAGTCCAAATAGCTACTTGTGATAATCATGTTTGTGCTTGAAATAATAAAAATATTTGTATCTCCGACGTCTACCAATAGTTTGAGTGCGGTGCTTCTCCATACTGGGTACGTGGGGAAATCCATAGTTATGTCATCAGTGCATGTCAGCCAATCAGCGCTCATGTAAATGGATATTTCTTGTTTTCTAAGTGGCATAGAAACACCAATGTGATCGTTCACAAGATGGAAAAAAAGAGGCCTCGTTCACCAGATTGTCTTGTTTCTGGCAAATCTAAAAGGACTAAAACTATGAAAGGGCTCTGTCTACAATCATTACGCTCAGTCATTTGAAATAGTTGGCATCTCTGTAGTAGTATAATTGTGTCTGTTTATATGTACTTTCAATAGTATGATTGTGTTTGTTTATATGTACTTTCAGTTATTGCATTGTACAATAATATGATTCAGGATAATTATCTTTGTGTTCTCACATGAAGTCCACTTTATTTCAAAGACTCAAAATATTTTGAAATAATAAAAGAACAAACTATAATGTATAGCACTTAGTAAAAAACACAGTAAACAGAACAAACTGTCAGATACGTTGATAAATTTGTGCATCCTGTTTAGTCTTGTGTTTTCTGGCAGGAAAGACTGGTTAACCAATGCCTACGTGACCCTGATTTTGGAATTTCCTTAGAGAAACACCAGGTCAGGATGTTGTTATGTTGTGACCTTGGGAGGTGTTGGAATAAGACAGGTTTTTGATTAAGCAACTTTTGACAGTTATATTTATATAGTTATCTGTTGTGTATGAAATTCTTGTTGATTTCCAATTGATTTGATGGTCGGAATCTCTAATATGAGGAAAAATGTTATTGTTTTAATTTCCATATTTTTTTATGTTCAGAAACTCTCATGTCAACATTTCTTCCAGCTTCACCTTCGTAAACTTTCTCACAGGATTGGGATTGTGTAATATAAATACCTTGTTTAATATCTTCAGGTGTTGTTCTATTTGAAAGTAGGCTATTTTTAATGGTGTTGAGGTATTTGTATGTGATTCTAAAGCTATTCAGGTTATTTTTAATGGTGTTCATATATTTGTATATGATTCTAAAGTTATTCTTCCTTAATATTTTCTCAAGGGTTCAAAGTTAGTGTTGTGGTTAATATAAAATGGTTTCATATTATTCTTGGTTGATCTTTCTTTATTTTTATCAATCAAGGTTTTCCTGGTTTTGAGTTGGCAGTTTGTAATGAAGCATGGTTGAAAATTTAGTTTTTTGAAAATAGAAAAGATATTTTTAATGTCATGTTCGAGCATTATTGGGTTGCATGTTCATATGCTCTAAGAAAAAAATGAAGAAATAATAGATGCTTTGTCCTGTTTAGGGTGACATAAAAGAAGTAAACATGACTTAAAGAATGTGTTGGTTTACAGTATGCTGAGAGAACTAGTTGTGTTTTTTCTAGTTATCAAAATATCCAAGAAAGGAAGTTGGTCATCCTTTAACCATTTGACTTTAAATTTAATAGTTGGGTGAAGTTGATTGAGGTTGTTATAAAAATACATCACCAATATATTTGAACCATGAAATATTTGAAAGGTTTATATTTATTAAAGGAACTAATTTGCTTTCAAAATATTCCATGGAAAGGTTGTACAGTATTGGAGATAGTGGATTTTCCATATTTTTGTCTAAAGTACTGACCAAGACAGGTAAATACATTGTGTTTACACAGATTTTGATAAGGGAGATAAAAGTGTCAATGGGAACATTGTCAGTTCAGATAATTTTCTTTAAAGAAATTCTATAGTTTCTTCAGTTGGCACATTGGCAAATAAAACAAGATAAATAATGATGTAGGTAAAAAGAAGTTGTTTGGTGATACATGGTAAAAAATGATGTAATTTGTTGAAGGCAGAATGTGATGATGTAAGTAAAGACAAGATGTGATGAAATACCCAAAGATAAGGTGTATGATAATATAAAAAGGAAGGTGTTTCAGTTTTAAGTAAAGTTTAGTCAACTTCCAGTTATAGTGGCCTTTTCAGAATCACAACTATTAAAGAATTTTCTAGAAGGTGATAAATTTAAAGTTAGAATAAGTAAATTGATTATAATTTAACCTTTTATACACAGGTGAGGGTCAAGGTTATGCAAGCTACAACCATTTACAGAGTACCATTCAAAATAATATTGTGTATATGCTGTCAAAGTTATCGACTACTTGTTTTATGCTAATGTTTCTCATTTCTGTTCTGAGATACATTAGTAACAGTTTGTGATAAGGGAGAGTAAATACTAGACAGAGTTTTGTTTAGATATCTAGATATGCATTTCAGAGGCTTTAGTAGTTATGCAAATACAATATTCAAATTGTACAGTGAATAAAAGTATTTTTATTCTTTTCACAAATATCACCTTTTTGGTGGCACCATACTACGTACCTATAAAATGCCAAGTATTGTCAGAATATACTTTTGAAATATGTGCCATTTTGCTATGACTGTGGTTGTCCATGATTTTCTGATTTGCTTATTCAAAACTGTTTTAATGTAACACAGTCGACTCTATAAATTTGTTTTTTAACTATCTTAAACTTTTTGGTTTTATAAGTTAATTAAGAAATGATTGTGTATGAATTATGAAATTATGATTATTCTTATAAATATATCTGATATTGCTATAACATTTGAAAAACAATCTTATGTTTATTCATAATCTGTTATTAATAATGTGTTTTCTTTGTAAAGCTGCATTGAAGTTAAGTGTCAGCCAATTAATGTGTTATCAAAACATTATCTACATGTGTTTCATGAAGATTTTGATAATATTAGTATTCTGAAAGTTAATTAAAACCTAATTGTGATTTAGAAATATTAAGAAAGCAACTTGTGTGCATTTAGTAACTAGAACTGTGTGATTAACTCAAGTAATGTCATGAAAATAGATAAATAATTGATATTAGTGTTTCAAGCTATTAATGTTTTTAAGTATTCCACCCATGCAAGTAATCAAAATAATGACATTACTATTTTTTATTACCATTAATTAATTCAAAATTATTAAATTTGACAAGTTAGTGTCATCTCTCACAAACTCTTCAAGGTGGATTCCTGTATGTGGTGAGGAGACCTCCTATAGAAGGTTCTGTTCTTTCAGTTTACCTGCTCTGGAATATAAACATCCACCCACGTGTTTGCCATGTGTGGCGATCTGTGAAGGGGAGGAGAGGATCCTAGTGGTTGAGGGGTTCAACCCTAACACACCACTTTGGCCTTAAATTTCTGTAGACAGGTGGCCTTGGGGATCATTTGGCTAGTCCATTTGGGCTTGGGTCAACTAAGTACCAGTATCAGATGATCTCAACAGGTGTTGTGGACATTGTATTTGATCCTGGTGTTTGGGTATAGTGCTCATGAAACCCTGGTGTTGCTGCAATGTCCTTGTTTGGGTTGGGTCAGTGGGCATTGAAATGTATTGCCTTTATAATGGATACACTCATTCATGAAAAAAATAAAAATTAAAAAATTAAAAAAAAAACTATCAGAAAACAACCGCTCATGGATGACTCTGTTGTACAGTCACCATCACAGTCAGATTCTGTACCTCAATTTCTAATCATGCATTCCTTATCTGAGAAATCCTTAAGGCAGTCATCTTCCTGTTTATTAGAAAAGGATTAAAGGAGATTGCTGACTCCCCCAAGTCAGTGAAGAAGTTACTCTCTGGAGACATTTTGGTGGAAAGACTTTCACCACAACATAACAAACTCCTCTTGGACCTGAAGAATGTTGGAGATATACCCATCAAGGTTACTCCCCATGCAACTTTGAATTCTTTCAGAGGAGTTACAGTTGAGAGGAATTTAAAGAACATTCCTGAGTCAGGGATCCTTGCTGGTTTCTCCAGCCAAGGTGTTTCTGTGGTGTTCTTAATTTCTGCTCACAAAGATGGAATTATGATGCCTTCTGATGTTCTGATATTGATGTTTACATAATCACGATTTCCTGTCACAGTCAAAGCAGGTTACTCGAACTGTAAAGTACAGCCATACATTCCCAACTCTCTCAGATGTTTCCAGTGTAACCTGTTTGATCACTCAAAAACATTATGTCCTGGTTCTTTAACATGTACTCTTTGTGGTGGCAAAGTCTATGAGTGTGAACTGGAACCATACTGTCTTATGTGTAGTGGTTCACACCCTTCTTACTCTTCTTTGTATCCTAATTGGTGGAGGAGAAGGAGGTGCAATGCTTGAAGACAACAAACATTATCTCCTACCAGGATGCTAAGAAGATATTGTCCACCACACTCCATCTCGGGTATATGCTACTGCACTATTTTCACTGCTACAGTGGGAGTGCAGATGCATCTCTCTGTGCTTCCTGCAGAGCCTTTTGCCCTCTATAGTTAAAAGAGTTGACAAATCTACATCTACTTCCATCTCTGTCCCGATGCTCTTTCCAGTAGCTGCCGGTTCCACAGACAGAGATCTGTCTACTTTATCCAGGGAAAGATCTATGGAGATTGATAGATCTCTATCAATAAGAAAAAAAAAATAGGCAAAGACAGAAGGGCTCTCTGCCTCATTTTCCTTCACATAAATAAAAATGGTTACTTTGATACAGTGGAACTGTAGAGGTTTCCATTTGAATATAGATGACATTAACAATTTGATTGAGTTTTATCACCCTGCGTGTCTCTCCTTACAGGAAACATTTCTGAAACATGCCAATGCAGTCATCCTTTAGCAGTTTTTTGTTGTACAGAACTGACAGGTTGTGTGATGAACGTGTATGGGAGGGGTGGCAGTGTTGGTTGATCAGAATGTGCCCATCCTGTCTTTGCCACTTAGTATTTTTTTTGAAGGCCTTAGCCATTTATGTTTCCTTGTGTTGTACCATCACTATTTGTTCTCTACCTGTCTCCTGAAGAGACCTATGATCATTCAAACATTGAGCAGTTACTGTCTCCTGAAGAGACCAATGATCATTCAGACCTTAATGCTCTCATTGAACACTTGCTTTCTTCCTTTTCATTCCTAGGGGATTTCAATTGACATAATTCTGTCTGTGATGGTGCTGATATTGATGGGAGGGATCATTCCATAGATTGTATGCTCCTGGATCACAACTTTTCTCTCTTCAGTACTGGTTCTTACACTTATTTTCTTGCACATAGTCAGTCTTTTACTGTATTGATCTCTCATTTTGCTCCCTTCACTTTTCTCTTACTTTTCTTGGAGGGTTGACAGTAACCTATGGGGCAGTGATAATTTTCCCATCACTTTGAGAGAGACTGGCAATAGATTTTACCAAACCCACATGCCTCAATGAAAGTTGGACCAGGCCAACTGGCCCTTTTTCACTGCTCTTTCAAAATATGGTCCTGCTGTCATATGTCCATCAGTAGATGACTGCATGGCAGCAATGACTGACTGTACTGTCCAGGCAGCTGCTCAGTGTATTCCTAAAGCCTTAACCCTTTTTCCATAGTATCCTCATCTGTGATGTAATCCTGCCTGCTGTGGCATGGAAGGCTCAAAAATAGGCCTGGGATACCTTTTGTAGGTATCCCACACTTTAAACTGCAATACATTTCATAGGGCCAGAGCACGTGCTTGGCAGGTCAGATGTTAAAGCCAGAAGAAATCTTGGATTAAATTTAGATTAAACATTTCTTCTACCACCAATTCTTAAATCATATGGGACAAGATTGAAAGGTCAGTGGATAGTATACTTCTGCCCCTTTCAATCTTGTTCTCTGATAACCAGGAAGTTGCTGATGCCCATAGCATCACCAGTACTCTTGGTGAAAGCTTTTCTCATGAATCTAGCACTTCTATTTCATCTACCACTACCTTAGCCATCAATACATGGGTAAAGTGATTGCATCTTTCCTTTCGGGCTAATCGTCTCTCTGACTATAATTGTCCCTTTATATTGGTTGAACTCAAGCTTGCTCTTCATTGGTCTGGCAGTACCTTATTTGCATCTGATGATATTCACTATGAGATGCTGTGCACCATTCTATGGTACTCCCTTTTTTTTGAAACCTGAGAAGGATCCTAAGGTTCCTTCAAACTACTGTCCAGTTGCTTTGACAAGCTGTCTCTGTAAGATCTAAGAGAGGATGGCTAACCCTCATCTTGTTTGGTTCCTCATGTCAAACAAACTTCTCTTGCCCACCCAGTGTGGGTTCTGGTAATAGTGCTTCACTGTGCATCACCTGATTTGAATTGAAAGCTTATGATACTACGTGGCGGTATGGCATCCCACGAGACCTCCTCTTATATGAGTTGTGTGGCCATTTGCCCATTTTTAATGGACTGCCAATTCTAAGTTCTTGTGGGTTCAACACTTTCCTGTTCTTACCCACAGGAACTTGGAATCCCTCAGGGCTATGCTTTAAGTGACACACTTTTCGTTATAATGATTAATACCATTAGTGGACAATTCCCCATACAGTTGCAAACAGACTCTATATAAAAGACTTCGCATCTTGTGTCAGTCGCTGAGCATAAAGCTTATTAAACGGCAGCTACAAACTACAAACTGCCCTCAATCATTTACTTAAGTGGACCAATAACTTCACATAATATTTTCTTCTAAGCTGCTGATTCTAAGTGCCGAACCTAAATAAATTAACCTCTAAATTTGATATATCTATTGGTTATAAACATGCTCAACATATGAGACATGATTTAAATAGTTTTATACAGATATATAAGTTGAAGGAGTTTAACTTCTTGTTTTAATAAAATGTGGTGGTATTTTTATATTCTGACCTATCAGTATCTAATGTTTGTGTTTTAAATTGTTGGACATACTGAAAGCCAAATAAAGGAATCATGTAAGTCTGAAAAGGGACAAAATAGAGGCAAAGCAAGTCGTACAACATGAAATTGAAACTTGTATATTATAGAAATTTAAATTACAAGGTATGTTTTGGTATTAAGTTACTGAAATATATTTATAATAAAGCTGTTAAGTTTTAAATGTAACACTGTGAAGAGGTCTTAATATGCACTCAGATAATCAATTAATCCAATTCTACAAGTAGGCCAGTTCTATGAAGCAAGACTGATTGTTTCGTTTGCTTTTGAATTTCTTGCAAAGCTACATGAGGCCTATCTGTGCTAGCTATCTCTGATTTAGCAGTGTAAGAGTTGAGGGAAGGCAGCTAGTCATCACCATCAACTTTTGGGCTACTCTTTTACCAACAAATAGTGGGATTGATCATCACATTATAATGCCCCCATGGCTGAAAATGCAAGCATGCTTGGTGTGATGGGGATTCAAATCTGCAACCCTCTGATTAACTACTTGACCATGCTGAGCCAGTAAGATTGATGAACAAAGTATTACCACTGAACAAGCACTGATTGAACTTGTAACATTATCAAAATATTATAAAAAAAATTTCAGGATTTTATATTTAACATATTTAACAATAACATTTGTATAGGGCTGCAGTATTGTATCTTCTGTAGTGTAATTCATAGCTATTTTCAATGCGATGTCTTACCTTCTTTGAGAAAATAGCTTTTCTTTATTAGTAGTGCTTTTTATTGGCACAAATTTTCAATGTTTGTCACTAGCGTTCCACCTTCTGCTTTTGCATGTAAATTATTATGCAGCAGTTCTATTGTAGATCTCACTCTGTGGTGAGTGGTGCTTGACTAGGTATAGTTTAAAAAAAAACATTTGTATTTCCCATCCTGTGGCCATGCTCAATGTTAATTACATTGTAGCTCTTCTTACCACAGATCTAATGTACAATTCCAGATGCCACCAGATGACTTGTCATCTATGCTGGAACAGTTATGTTGCAGAATTAAGTTATGCCCATTATAGAGATGGGGTTCTCTACAGGACCATTAGTAGTTCTCACTGGTGGTTTTTTTGCTTCATAAATATGTTCTTCCCAGACTCATTGACACACATGAGTAAAGCAGACAGGGATTGCTGCCCATCTCTTATGTTCTGTGGCTTTGAAATTTTTCTACCATGAATATGATGTATGATTCTAGGTGCCACCAGGTGTTGGTTTATTAACTCTGTCAGTTTGGTAACTCTGCTTTTTTAAAACAGTGTATTGTGGTCACCTGTTGCACACTCTGTGGTGGTGCAGTCCTCCAGACTCTCCAAAGTATTTTCCATCTCTTCTAGTGGAGTATGGGAATCCTTGCTATTTACCAGTTCCTAGTCAATTGGATGATGAACCATGGAGGCCTCTCCTCCTGAATGATGCATCATACCACTCAATTGAGATTAGGGTGGTGGCATTTTCTACAGTTGGTTATGATGTATTTCACTTCCTACCATGGACCTAATGTTCAATTTCAGATACTGTGAGGTTTCGGTTGAAGTACTTTGTTATGCCACAATTACGTACACATATATCTCTATTACAGTTGGCCCTACAGGTTGAAACATTCCTCCTATCTTCCATATTCTGGATGGGGTTCCCAAGGTATCAGATGTTGGTTAGAAATGGCCCAGCTAAGTAAGTACCCATATATGTTCTGGCCAGTATCCCTCCTTCCAACTCAAACTAGATGAAAAATTCCCAATGCTACTAGGTTTTGGACAGGAGATGTACCAAGGTTTTGGGTCACTCTTCTTACCACTTGCTAGATATCATTTATAGTTATAGCTTGGTGAAGCACTTGTATTGTTCATTGTGCCAGGTATCCTTGTTCTGTTATGGTCTGGAAAAGACATACCCAGTGCTGCCAGGTCTTAGACTGGAGATGCCATTCTACTGGAGACTTCCTTCTTTCTATCATTTTCTGGATGTTGGTTCATGGTGGAATAGGTGTTGGTTGGGTGAAAAATGCATGCAACTTGCTCATGATGCTCATCTTCCTTGCCAAGTTCCATTTTGGGGTAAAGAAGTAGGTGATACTTTGCTTTCCATGGAATTGTTGTACAATTTCCAGATTCTGCCAGGTGTTGGATGAGGTCAAACTTCCATTACAGTCTGCCATGCCCTAGCCACTCAACTTTCATTAATCTCACTAACCTTTAATATGTATTATGTGGTGTGGTCTCCTTTTTTTTTTTTTTTTCTTCTACACCTTATGGTTTGCTTTGAGTACTTTCTAAAGGTTTACTGGTTTAGTGTGAGATTCTAGTTATTTTGTGAGAAGGGGTAAGATATTGTATTGGAAGTTGGTGTTTTTCTAATCTGAAAATGTGTTTCTGATAAATACTTGCATCCTCTCACATTTACTACCCAGCCTTCTCATTTCTGGTTATATATGGTGTAGGTCTTCTAACCAATTTCAAAGTGATTAATGAGTACAGATGTGTAGAGAGCACTATTTTCAATAGGGTTTGTGTCATGCTTCCATTGGTGGATAACTGCTGCATTTACATATGGATATACAGAAACAGGAGGTGGAAGGCTAGTAGCAAGCATTGAAAATTGGAGGCAGTACTAATCAAGAAAAAAAATATTTTGTGAGGGAAAGTGAGTATCTATCAGAAATACATTTTCAGTTTAGGAAAATGTTGACTTTTAAACTATGTATGAAAATAGTTGATTGTAACAAGTTATACATATATTAATTTAATAATTAAATACTGTTATTATTCACAGACGGTTATATTTATATATAAATAGAATTACGATATAACAAGAATTCATGAAATTATTGCTTAATAATAATTTTAATTGTGTGTTCAGAATGCTATGTGAATTTTCTTCAAATTAAGTAGCTTCAAGTGGAAAATTTCATAAAGGTGGCCAGAAGAAAAAATATACCAATAAAGTAAGGGTTTTATATTGTGAATTGTATGTAATAGACATAACAGTTTTTGTACTTTATAAATCAAGGTAGCTCACCATGTGGTACAAGCCCAAGTTGTAGATTACCTCTATCAAGGATTTTTGGAGCCTGTAATTGGACCAGCTCTTCATCAGGTACAATGGAATATTTGTTTTAGAATTATTTATGGTAATGCCACCTATTACTTTTAATTAATTTAGTGGTTATTTTTAGTTACATAATTTTGAAGAGCAGAATGTTAACTAATAATGTTTTAACCTGTAATTGTAAACAAACTCATTGTCTCTTACATTTCAATGGTAGCTACTGTCGACCTACCATCAAGATATTTATTGATTTAAAATGCGCCATTTATTTACTGTTTGATTAAAATCTCGTATTTAAACTAAAACACCTATTGATATGTATAGACAGATATTTTTATCTTAGCATTTCCTTTGTATTTGTTGTCATTATAGGTGTTCTTTCTCAACTGTCACTTGCACTAGTACTTCATTATACAATAGAAATGGTTTATTTCATCATTTCTCATCTATAATGATTATTAATTGTACAATATAAATGGTGTATTGCATTATTTCTCACCTATAATAATTATTAATCCTACAACATAAATGATGTGTGTTTTTCTTATAGTAAAGCCACATCAGGCTATCTGCTGAGCCCACTGAGGGGAATTGAACCCCCTGATTTTAGAGTTGTATATCTGTAGACTTACCACTGTACTAGTGGGGGACCCTACAACATAAATGGTGTATTGCATGACTTCTCACCTATAATAATTATTAATCCTACAATATAAATGGTGTATTGCATCACTTCTCACCTATAATAATTATTAATCCTACAATATAAATGGTGTATTGCATCACTTCTCACCTATAATAATTATTAATCCTACAATATAAATGGTGTATTGCATCATTTCTCACGTATAACAATTATTAATCCTACAATATAAATGGTGTATTGCATCATTTCTCACGTATAACAATTATTAATCCTACAATATAAATGGTGTATTGCATCATTTCTCACGTATAACAATTATTAATCCTACAATATAAATGGTGTATTGCATCATTTCTCACGTATAACAATTATTAATCCTACAATATAAATGGTGTATTGCATCATTTCTCATTATAACAATTATTAATCCTACAATATAAATGGTGTATTGCATCATTTCTTATAACAATTATTAATCCTACAATATAAATGGTGTATTGCATCATTTCTTATAACAATTATTAATCCTACAATATAAATGGTGTATTGCATCATTTCTCACGTATAACAATTATTAATCCTACAATATAAATGGTGTATTGCATCATTTCTCAATTATAACAATTATTAATCCTACAATATAAATGGTGTATTGCATAACAATTATTAATCCTACAATATAAAACAATTATTAATCCTACAATATAAATGGTGTATTGCATCATTTCTCACATATAACAATTATTAATCCTACAATATAAATGGTGTATTGCATCATTTCTCACAATTATTAATCCTACAATATAAATGGTGTATTGCATTTCTCACCTATAATAATTATTAATCCTACAATATAAATGGTGTATTGCATCATTTCTCACGTATAACAATTATAACAATTATTAATCCTACAATATAAATGGTGTATTGCATCATTTCTCACTTCTATTATAACAATTATTAATCCTACAATATAAATGGTGTATTGCATCATTTCACATTATAACAATTATTAATCCTACAATATAAATGGTGTATTGCATCATTTCTAACAATTATTAATAACAATATAAATTAATCCTACAATATACAATATAAATGGTGTATTGCATTTCTCACCTATAATAATTATTAATACTACAATATAAATGGTGTATTGCATTTCTCACCAATAATAATAATTAATTTTACAATATTAAACAAAAAAGCAAGTTCTCAATATTTTTCTGGCTATCCAATGATGTGACAAGAGCCCTTATAAATTTATCCAAGATAATCATTAAAGTTCTTTCCAGAATAAACCTTGTATTATAAGTGAAATTTACATCTACCTGTTCAGAACACAATGTGACTTAACACATTATTTGATGCAAGCATTGGCTTTCTATTGGTTATAGATAATATGAAATTAAATGTAAGAAAGAATTATTATCAAATCCTAATAGAGAAATGTGACAGGTAGATGTGGCATGAGAGATCTGATTTTTATTGGATAGTTTTGTAATCATAAAGTAAAGGCTGTAGAAATTATGGTTTGTCTGAGGAATGATGATTTTATAGTGAGTAATTTATGCTTTATTTCATTGTTACTGAGAGGTGGTGGATAAAATGAAGATACCTAGAGAAAATGTGTGTAACACTAGGGGAGATTCAGAATTTAAAAAAATATTCCTTATAAAATTAAGAACTTAACACTTATCTGCTATTAAAATATGGAGGATTATGAGCTAAGATTTCTTGCTATACTAACTGGTATATTGTAAACAAAAAAATAGTTTAATAAAAACTTTCAATATAAGACAAGAAAACCATGTGACATACTCAGTAAAGGATACCTGTAAGAATTCGAATTTGAGGCTTGTGGAGACAAACCATATTGTGAACGTTACCAACAGAGAGTCAATTGTTTCAAACAAAGATTGGCTTTTATTGTATCTCATGGAATGTTGTGTGGCATCTCTTATTCCATAATTTTTGTTCAGGGTAGCTGTTAATGGCTTATCTGTTGGATACATGTAGGAAAAATAAAAATTTGTAGCAGCTAAGAATGTAGTACCATTAATATCAGATTTATGATAGACTCATGAAGAGATCAAACAAAATTCTTTGCAAAATGTGCTGAATTGTAAAAATGAGTATTCAGAAGCTTAAATAATAAGTTGAACTACACTGTATGGTCTTTTCCTGTTTATTTAGTTAACAACAGACTAACAAGAAAAAAACTGATTGTGATACATGAAATTTTCAATATAATTACTGCTAAACTTAGAAAAGGTTGTGACCAAACTGCTTTAATATTTTTTGAATTTTATGAAAATAAAAGAAGGAACTATGTATTACAATAATATTCAGTCTGAGAAGTACAAAACCGTAAATTATTGGTTTTAAAATAACAGCAATAAAATTATCTTTGACATTTAGACATCCACAGAAGAAGTCGTAGCAGCCACAGCTTACTTGCAGTTATTTCTTCGTTCCATCACTGAACCAAAGTTAATCAAAGTCTTCCTCAAGTTTATAGTGATGTCAGATTTTGAAGGCCATCAGATCTTAGATACCTTAGTGAAAAGAATAGGATCCCAGTCAGTTGTAAGTTACTGTTTCATGTGTACATATTTTTAGGAAAGTGTATTTATTTTGTGGGCTTTTGTTTACTGTTTTATCTCTTCTAGTATGAGGAGTCGAAGGAATAATGTCAGCAACAAGGAAATTATGGTGAAGTTGTTCATGACATTGTTACAGTTTCTTAGAATATTCACTATTTTATCGTTTTTTTTTTTTTGTCTTAGAAACGTTTTTTTACTACTTTAGCTGTGTACCATCACACTGGCCCTTTTCAAGACACTTCTGGACTTTAACTGTGAAGATTTCATGTTGGAGTTAGTACTCAAGTAAGTGTGTTTATATCTATTCTGAACTTTGTCATGTTTAACTTAATTGTCAGGGAATGGTGTTTATATCCTTCCTCAACTTTGTCATGTTGAACTTAATAGTCAAGTAATGTGCTTATATCTTTTCTCAACTTTGTTATGTTGAACTTAATAGTCAGTTAAGGGTGTCTATATCCTTCCTTAACCTGTCATGTTGGACTTAATAGTGAGGTAAGGGTGTTTACATTTTTTTTCAGCTTTGTTGTGTGTTGAACTTTGTCATGTTGAACTTAGGGAAGGGTGTTTATATCCTTCCTCAACTTTGTCATGTTGAACTTAGGGAAGGGTGTTTATATCCTTCCTCAACTTTGTCATGTTGAACTTAGGGAAGGGTGTTTATATCCTTCCTCAACTTTGTCATGTTGAACTTAGGGAAGGGTGTTTATATCCTTCCTCAACCTTGTCATGTTGGAATTTAATAGGTAAGGGTGTTTATATTCTTTCTCAACTGTGTTGTGTTGTGGCTAGTACTGAACTAAGTGTGCTGGAGTTTAAACTTGAGATGATTCAACATAACTTAAGTTTCCTAGATGCTTTGTTATTAATGCATCAGGGTGCATGTTTGAGATACAAGAAGTACTACCAGAAAGTTCCCATAAAGGATTGTGGAACATTTTAATCACTATAACTAAGTGTAAGCTACAGTGTTGGAAAAATAAAAATTTAACAAACTGAGAATTGTTTGTAAATTAGCAGATAATATTAGACAAACAACCATGTGCTTTATATAAGGAACTTGTGCATAAAACTGCAGATTATGCTCTTTAAATATTTCAACTACAGTTTGATACTTAAAACTACATTGGGTTATATGTAAGTAACTCAATAGCAATACATAAAAGTACTATGAATTCTGTATGAGTGACTAAACAACTGAACAGCAATACATAAACATAACTAGTGTTTTGTACATAAAATTATTGAGAGTTCTGAATAAGTGACTAAACAACAATATTTATATAAAACTGTTGAGTTCTGTAAAAGTGACTAGACAACAATAATACATAACATTAGTGAGTGTGTGTCAATTTAACACATAGCATTGGATGGCTTTATTCTATGTTGGGTGAAATAGTTTGAAGCTTGACATTCTACAGATTATGTAGTTTCAGCAAATTATCTTTTTTAAAATTAATATTTGTATGAATTCTTAGTTTTAGAAGATTTATTTGTGAAATGTCATTTCAGAAATAGTTGAAAATACTTACTTTTGTTATAGTTTTAAATTACATATTTGTCAGTACTTCCTTTCATTAAGTTACTGGATTTTTAACAATATTTAGCAATAATAAGTGGCTACCTCTGGCAACTTGTCTTATTCTAGTTAGGGGTGTTCACAGTACTGCTTTGCCTACACAAAGGCAAGTGTTCTACAGGGAAACTTCGATAATTTAAGGAAGGAGACCTGCATTTTGACTGGTACTAAATGCCTCTAGCCTATAAAGAAATAAATGAATGTATAGTCCTGTAAATGTAGGTTTACAATAAACACTAGAAAAAATATACTATTTGTAAAAACTGATACTTTTGAATATATTTTATTACCAGTGTAAACTTAATTTTATCATGATGTTTTGTCATGAAGGTATAAGAAAAAAATATGTTTAATTTTAGCTTCATTTAGTCCCATTGTTACACATGTACTTGCTCATAAATTCAGTTGTAAACTTAATTTTATCATGTTGTTTGTTGACAAACAGTTGTTTAATGATATTTTTGTCATGAAGATGTAAGAAAAAGAAGTGTTATTTTAGCTTCATTTCATGCCATTGCTACACATCTATCTGTTCATAAATGTTTTTATTAAACTGAAGTAATGGTTTCTTACCAGCAAGTTCTAAATATGTTTTGAACTACAAATAATTAATATCACATCTGGTGTAATATGATAGTTGTAAATGTATATAAATTTATTATGTAACAAGTTTGTCTATTAGAGATATTTTTAGATATTGTTGCTCAGTTGTAAATACTTTTCATATTCTAAATAAAACAGTTCAGAACCACAACAGTCTTGTATATTTTTTTCAGAAGTACAGTGTTTCACACTTGTTATCTGTTAAAATTACTGTCATTATTTCAGGTATTTGATTCCCTGTACCCATGTCATGGTTAGCCAGAAGCCGGTTCGCGTGATGTGGATGTATACAGTCAGACAGCAGAAAAGCTACTGTCACTAGTGCCTACTTGTTTCTTAACATCATCAATGTCCTCTCTTCCTTCAAACATGAAGCAGCCAGAGAGATTGTCACGAGGGGGTAGTTTAAGACTTAAAAGACATCGTCGTACAACTTCAACATCGAGCCTTGCCTTTGGTGACTTTTATGTGAATAGTAGTCATCAGAGATCAGGTAGTGGTATTAACACAGTGGAGTGGTACTTTGAAGACAGAGAGCAATATGAAAGTAGTTACTTAGATTATCTCAAGGAAGCTAGAGAACATGTGTTAGCCTGTACTAAAGCTTCCCTAAAGTGGACTGCTCCCTATAATGGGTTGATACCATCCTCAGAAGCATCTGTGATTAATCCAGTTAAGAAACCTCAGTCATACACTGATATTTCTAGAGATTCCCCTATTTCAAGTGGACAGTGTGATGAGAACTTGATAATAATTGACAATTACTACACTGACTCTAGCCACCAAAATGGAGAAAGTTCAACACTGAGTGACTGTTTGAACAGTGAAAACGTTATGTGCAATCTGTCATCAAAATCTATAGTAAATGGTTCATCCCGAAATGAGAAGAATATGGAAAACGGTTTCCTTGAGTTAAACGTTGAAAAATCTGGAGACCATATGGATAATTCAGTATTGGTTAAAGAAAGCCATGAAAAGAAGGGTCAGCTGTCAAAGTATGAGTTCATTAAAGTAATAAAAAATCAACACTTAAGTAGTTTGTGCACATTCTCAGATAACAGAACAAAGTCCTCACTATTATGTAACAGAACTAAAGATTCTGTTAAGTCTAGTACATCATCTCCATCAAGTTTGGAGTCTTTTGAAAGTCCTGATATTGGACCTTTTCTCAATGTTCTGTTAAGTAAACTAGAGATGATGCTTCAAAATGACGTGTACACAAATCTTCGTTTAACAGAAGTACTAGCTCGTCTAGCCCTCTATCCACAGCCTTTACTTCGATCTTTCTTGCTCAACCATTCCCTGGTCTTCCAACCAACAGTGAGATCATTACTTCAGGTACATATTTAAAATAGTTATCCATTCTTTTATTAATAAATATATTATTTGTTGAACATTATATATCCATGATCACTAGTATTTAGGTTATCAGAGAAAGTGCAAATTATTGTACTATGTTATTTGGTTGTAGCTGTTGTGTTATTGTATGTCTAAATATAGTGTTTAAGGATTGAAAACTTCTACTAATAGTTAGTATAAAGGTATATTTAAAAACTTGGTTGTGTGTTGTTTTATAACTGTAAAGTGTATGGTAATACATAGTATAAAGATGTTTAAAAACTCAGTTGTGTGTTTTATAACTGTAAAATGTTTGGTAATAGATAGTATCAAGATAATTAAAAAACTTGTGTTGTTTTATAACTAAAAAGTGTACATTAATACGTAGAATCAAGATGTTTAAAAACTTAGTTGTGTGTTGTTTTATATCTGTAAAATGTAATATCGTTTTAGGATGAAAGACTTGAGAGATGTTTTTTACTGCTGCAGTCATCCTATAATTATTAATGAAGTTCAACAATATATGACACTTACTTATTTGTTATTCAGTTCGCATGCCCTTTAAGATTTTATAACTACACCCCACATATTCTAGCACTTTATAAATAACGTTCTTATTCATCTAATTTTCTCTTGTGAAAGGTGGGATTTCTTGAAATCATAACTCAGTGACAAACACTAACTCAATAAAATACCTGGCTTTCACAATACTAGCTATAAGAAAGGACTCTAAATATACTTCAGAAGTGGTGTTGACATCTATAGTTCTGTAAGTAAGGACTGAATATACTTCATCAGTGGTATTGACATTTATACCTGTAGAAGTAAGGACTTGCATAGTGATGATATCATCTATGCAACATTAAGTAATAATTCTTTGAATAGATTTCAGTAGTGGTTATATTCCAAGACTAAAATTTGGAATAAACATTTTTAAGGACAGTGAGGACTTAATTTTTTTTATATTGGTGACTGTGTGTGTGTATATATGAAGGTTGCATTGGTTGTGGGTAAAATTGGTAGTGGGTCTCTGAATGCTGTTTCATGTGATTGTGGACAAATTTACTCTTATCTTTAATTTTGTCCCTTGGTTTGAGTTCCTTTATGTTTCTCCATGTAAATAAAAATGCCCACATTGATACAATGGAACTATCAAGGTTTCTGTTTGAATACAGATGACATTAAGGATTTAATTGATTATTATCATCCTGTGTGTGTGTGTGTCTCCTTACAGGAAACATTTCTGAAACTTGCTGATGCAGTCACCTTTTGGCAGTTTTCTTCATACAGAAATAACTTGTGTGATGGACAAGTGCATGTAGGGGTGGCACTACTGGTCATTGAGCATGTGCTTTCCCTATCTTTGCTACTTGATACATCCTTTGAGGCCATAATTATCCATGTTTCCATTACTGTTTGCTCTCTCTACCTGTCTCTTGAAGAGACCTATGATCAATCAGACCTTGATGCTGTCCTTGACCAGTTACTCTTTCCTTCTTTAATCCTGGAGTATTTTAATGGACATAATCCCCAATAGGGGTTGTGCTGATATTGATGGGAGGGATCATTCCATAGGATGTATACTCTTGATTCACAACCTTTCTCTCATCAGTACTGGTTCTGATACCTATTTTCATGCACTTAGTCAGTCTTTTACTGCTAGTAATCTTTCATCTGTTCCCCTTCACTTTTCACTCATTTCTCTTGGAAGGGGATGTGACAGTGACCCATGAGAGAGTGATCATTTTTCTATCATTTTGAAGGAGACTGGCCATGGTTGGTGCCACCCAACCTGCATCCTTTGGTGGAAGATGGGTCAAACCAACTGGCTCTCTTTCATTGCTTTCAGAACTTGATAATTGCCATCATCTGTAAGCTGTCAGTAGTCGACTGTGTGGAAGAAGTAACTGACTGGATTGTCCAAGCAGCTGCTCACTGTTTTCCTAAAACCTCAACACATTTTCCATGGTGGAATCTTGCCTGCTATATAATATGAAAGGCTCAAAAATGGGCTTGGGTTACCTTTCGTAGGTATCCCACACTTTCATCCCACATCACTTTTCAGTGGGCCCATACACATATTTGGCAGGTAAGATGTTAAAAGAATCTTGGATTAAGTTCACAACTAGCATCTCTTCTACCATCAGTTCCAAAGTCACATGAGACAAGATTCTGCAGGTCAATGGGCAGTATACTTCTGCCTCCCTTTTGATCTTGTTTTCTGATGGCCAGGAAGTTGCTGATGCTCAGAGAATCACCTATACTCTTGATGAAATCTTTTTTTCTCATGCATCTAGCTCTTCTGCTTCATCCTCCACCTTTGTAGCCATCAAGATTTGGGCAGAGCAGTCACCTCTAATCATCTCTGTGACTACAGTTGCTCCTTTACAATGATGGAACTCAAGCTTACTCTTCATAGGTGTTGTAGTACATTGGTTAGATCTGATGATATTTATTACGAGATACTGTCCTATCCCTCTCCTGCTTCTTTTGCTATTATTCTGGCTGTTTCCAACCAGACTACCTGATTTGACTTGAAAATTCAATCATGAAGCTTTTCTCAATTGATAACATCTTGTTCTTGTGTTTTTTAACTTGAAAAGGCTTATGATACTATGTGGAGGTATGGCATCATGTGAGACCTCCATTCATATGGGTTGCATATTTATTAAACATTTTTAATGGATCAACAATTCTAAGTCTGTGTGGGTTTGACACCTTCCCTTTCTTTCCCCCAGGAACTTGGAGTCCCTCAGAGTTGTGTCTTGAATGTCACACTTTTCATTATAAAGATTAAAGTCATCAGTGGACAACTCCCCCTTACAGTTGCACATGGACTCTATGTTGATAAGGGTTTTACCTTATCTCTCTCTCTCTTTCTCTCTCTAAAACTGTTTGCATGCACTTCTTCCAACAAGGGTATTTGCCTTGATACTGAGCTCTGTTGTTTTTCCTGTGGTCCTTGAGGTAAGTTCTTTATACTTATAAATGACCATAAGCTGAATTTCATTCCACACATGAAGCAGCTTTGTGTCAAGTGTACGAGGGCACTGAACATTCTATGTGTCTTCCATTCCACCTTTGGAGAGCAGATCATTGTTCCATGTTGAAGTTTTGCTGTGCTCACATTCAATTATAATTGGACTATTGGGCTATGGGTCCATGGTCTATGGCCCTGCCAGGACCTCAGCCTTGAAGATGATGGACCCCATTCACTATCTGGTACTTAGACTCTGCATGGGGGGCTTTCTGTACTTCTCCGGTCTAGAGTTTGTACAATGAGTCTCATGATTCTTCTCTACACATCTGCCATCTGCAGTTGTCTGACATTGTTCCTTTTGGCATTCATATCCAGGTGCAGTTGGCTGAATTGGATCTGTCCTAGGGTGATGTTGCTGTCTCCATTGGTCACCCCACCCCATAACTTATTGGCATTCCCAAATGTAATCTTTCTTTGAGTCACCTGAAGGAGGTGGATACTCCCAATTGGAAGTACTGCCTTTATTCTGTGCACTCTACCTTGGTTTGTTGTGGTTTGGTGACTGCACACAGGATCTTCTCTACGGTATCTCTGTTTGTTGCTGAATTGTATGCTTTTTCTCTCACCCTAGATCATGTTGAAGCTTTGCAGTACATGAACTGTACTATTTATACCAATTCACACAGCTCTTTCCTAATCCTGTAATTACATTATGTTAGTTCTCACCCTGTTTTTGTCAATATTCAAAACTGATTGGCACATTTCTCTTCATCATGTACTTCTATCTAGTTCTTCTAGATATGGGCCATGTTGATATTCATGGGAATGAGTTCACTGATGCCACAGCTAAGTCCATCTGCTTTGGTGCTATCACAGACATGCCTGTCCCATACATGGACTATGGTCTTGTATTCAAGGCATTTCTCTGTGCTAGTTGGCAGTTGACTTGGAGTGAGCAATGTGATAATAATCTTTTACAGATCAAATCTTCTGCTGCTCTTTGGCTGTCTTTCTTACATAAGGATTGGAAGGAGGAAGCTGTCCTGCCTAAGCTATGCATTGGTCACAGTTTTTAACTCATCATTTTATCTGGGACTGATGCACTAATGTGTTGTCTGTGTGACACTCAAGTCACAAAGGCCCACATTTTACTGTCATGCCATTGTTATGACTGTGAGTGATGAAACAATTTTAGACATACTATTACCATGGATTCACCCTTGATGTTGGACAGTGTCATGTCATTGGCAATGGTGACACTGTTCACCTCAGTTGTGTTTTTAAATTTTAAGGGCCATTAGCATTTTGAATTCTATTTAACTTTTCAATTAAAAAATTGGACTTTCTTCTAATATGATTCCTTTTTATGTATTTTATTAATTTTACTTTCATTTTTAAGTTTTTCACCAGTTTATTGGTGCATATAGCCTAGTTCCTCTGTGCCAATAAACACCAAATAACCAACCAACCAGTCTTATCATATTGTCTTTACTCTGAATTCTGCTTCATGTGATTGTGACAGAATTTGTCCTTCTCTTTAGTTTTGCCCCTCAATGTGGGTTCATGTATGTAGTGAGGGGACCTCCCAGGGATGGTTCTGTTTTGTCTGTTTACCCTATCTGGGATCTGAACATCCACCCATGTTTAAGGTGCATGGTGACCTGTGAAGGGGAGGAGAAGAGTCCTGGTGGTTCAGGGGTCATGTGTCCACCTGTCCACCTCCCCCCAGATCAATCAGCTGGTCCAGGACTAGGGTCAACTAAGTACAAGTTTGTGTATAGTGCAGAAACCTGGTGTTGCTGCAGTGTTTTGTTTGGCATTATAGTGTGTCCCCTTGTAGGACACGATGGTAGATAGGGTCAGTGGGTTCTGAATTTTCCTCCCTTTATTATGGATTCCCAATCCTTGTAAAACATAAAAGCATAGTAAACAACCACTCATAAATGACTCTCTTATAAAATCACCACCGCAGTCAGAAGCTGTGCCACAATTTTTAATTATTTACTTTTTATTAGACAAATACTTTGGATAAATGTCTCTTTTCATCCAAAAGGGATTAGAGGTCCTTGCTAGCTCACTCAAGTCAGTCAGGAGACTGTGCTCTGGAGAAATTTTGGTGGAAGCATCTACATTTTCCAATAATGAACTCCTCTTGTTGTTGAAGACTATTTGGGATATACCCATTGAGGTCACCCCCCATGATACTTTGAATTCCTCCCAAGGAGTGATTGTCAAGAGGGATCTAAAGAAGATTCCCGAGTTGGAGATCCTTGGTAGTTTCTCCAGGCAAGGCATTTCTGATTTTTTGCCATATCTTCACTTGTAAAGATGAAATTATGATGCTGACAATTGTCTTAATTTTGACATTTACACCTCTGTGTTCCTCTGCTTCTGTCAATGCAGGCTATCTGAAATGTAAGGTGTAGTCATACATTCCTAACCCTTTCAAACATTTTCACTATCATCAGTTTGGACATTTGGAGGTATCTTGTTATGGTTTTTTGATATGTGCTGTTTGTGGTGACAATGATCACTACACCTGTGAGTGTCAAATGGACCCTCACTACATCAATTGTGGTGGTTCACACCTCTCTTACTACCAGTCTTCCCTAAGTAAGTGGAGGAGAAGGAAGTACAATGTTTGAATACTGTCCATAGTATTTTTTACCCTGAGGTTCACCTCCATCTTGGACATATGCTGCTGCACTACTTTTCACTGCTGCAGTGGGAGTACAGACAGATCTTTCCATGCCTCCAACCATGTGAAAAGTCTTTTGGTCTCTCTGGTTAAATGATCTGGCAAGTCAATGTTTGCTCCTGTCTTTTCCCCACAATTCTTTCCAGTACCTGCCTAAACCCACTTCCTTCATCTATGGCATCTGTTTGGGTACACCTTTTTCAACCCTTAGATGTAGAATGGTAATTTGTTTATGCCCTCAGTTGCTACTTACAGAGACCTTCCCACTCAACCCAGGACAGAATCCATAGAGGTTGATAAACCTCCTTCTATTAAATAAAAGCAGTGTGGCGTGATTTCTAATCTGGATGACAATAAGGCCTTGATTGATTTCTGTCATCCCAGGTATCTTTCCTTACAGGAAACATTTCTGAAACATCAGCATGTTTCAGAAATACAGTCACCTTTCAGCAGTTTTAGTTATACCAAAATGATTGTGATAGATGAGTGCATGGAGGGATGGCACTGGTGGTGCCAGCCTTGTTCTTTGCAGGTTAAGACACCCTTGGAGGCCATCACCATTTATGCTTCCTTAGGTCATACAATCACTGATTGCTTTCTCTACCTCTTTTCTGAAGAGACTTGTGATCAATTAGATCTTGATGCTCTTGTTGAAAAGTTGCCGCCTTCCTTTTATTTCTGGTAAACATTATTAAACACAATTCCCTCTTGGGTTGTCCTAATATACTGGTGGGAGGGGTATGCTCTCGGATCACAATCTTTCTCTCTTCAATACTAGTTCTTATAGTTTTTTTTTTTTTTCTGCCATTTATCTCTATCTTTTTGCCTTCACATTTCTCTTGCTTTTCTTGGAGGGATGACAGTTACCCTTGAGGCAGTTATCATTTACCCATCGTTTTAAGGTAGATTGGCCACCTGATCCTCATGTCTTGGTGGAAGTTGAATCAAGCCAACTGGCTCTCTTTCACCACTCTCTCAGAACTTGATCCTGTTGTCGCCTGTGTACCATCAATAGACGACTGCATGGTTGCAGTGACTGACTGTATTGTCCAGGCAGCTGGTCAATCTATTCCTAGTATCTCAACACATTTTCTAGGCTATCCTCATTCATAGTGGAGTACTGCCTGTCAGAAGGCATGGAAGGCTCAAAAATTGGCCTGGGATATCTTTTGCAGATATTCCACTCTTGTGAACTTTATTGCTTTCCAGCAGGCCCATACACGGCAGATGAGACATCAAAGCCAAAAGGAATCATGGATTAAGTTTACAACTAGCATATCTTCTACCACCAATTCCAAAATTGTATTGGATAAGATTTGGAAAGTCAGTGGAAAGTATACTTCAGGTTCTCTTTCCATTTTGTTTCCAGTGGCCAAGAAATTGCTGATGTACAAAGCATTGCTAATACTCTGTGAGAGTTTTTCTCATACATCTAGTTTTTCTGTTTCTTCTCCTACCTTCTTGGCCATTAAATCTTAAGCAGAGAAATCATCTCTATGATTATAATCTCTTCAAACTGACAAATGTATAAGCAACTCCATCACAAAGCAAAAGCAAGCAAGGTTTATCCTATGTTCCTTTCCTAAACATAACATAGGTTCAGTTATAGGTCTTGCAACCAACCACTATGTAATTCAACTACTCTATCCTCTGTTCCTTTCCACTTTTTCTTTTATGTGTTAATTTTCTGTAACAGTTTATTTTCCAAAAGTACCTATTTTTCATTATTCTTGGTATTATACTATAAGTGCATTAAATCTAATTATCTTGGGTAATGTTCATTATTTTAAAATGTAATGGATATAAGATATAGTTGAATAGGAACTTGTATTTTTAGGTGTTGGGTTCTTTAAAACCAAAAGTGGAGGCCTATTTTATATCCATTAGTAATTTTGAAGAGTTACTGCTGAAATCTAAGAAATTCTTTTTGCTCGAGAAGAACGGTTATTGAATGATTTGGTTGTAAGAGAATACAGAAAGAAACTTTTAACCAGCAGAGAGATATTCACAGAGGTGAGTTATTTAAATTTTTGTTTTCATAACTTATTTATATAGATTTGCATAAAATTGAGAACAAGTTTTATAATACATGAATAATAGTTGACAATAGTATTTAATGAAACTGTAATATTTTTTCCACTTATCATTGCAAGCAATTATGGTGATAATAGGTTCTGAAGGTTACACTTCACTAGTTATCACTTCAAACTCTATAGTGGTTACAATGATAATAGCTTCTGAAAGTTACACTTCAAACTGTATAGTGGTTACAATGATAATAGCTTCTGAAAGTTACACTTCAATCTGTACAGTGATTATAGTGATATAGCTTCTGAAAGTTATGCTTCACTAGTTATAACTTCAAACTGTTCATTGGTTATCATGATAATAGACTCTGAAAGTTACACTTCAGACTGTATAGTAGTAGTTATTGATGATAATAGACTCTGAAAGTTACACTTCAGACTGTATAGTAGTAGTTATTGATGATAATAGACTCTGAAAGTTACACTTCAGACTGTATAGTAGTAGTTATTGATGATAACAGCTTCTGAAAGATTTTTTGCTAGTTCTTATAGTTATGTACATGTCAGTTTGTCTGAACCGTTAATACTTACAGGAAGTTTTACAATAGATATAATTATAACAATAGATGTGTCTACTAGTTATATCAATAGACATAGTTACTAGTAAAAACAATAGACATAGTTAATAGTCATAACAATAGATGTGGTTACTAGCTATAACAGTAGATGTAGTTATCAGGTATAACAATAGATGTGGCTACTAGCTATAAGAGTAGATGTAGTTACTAGTTATGGCCAGATTCAAGTTTTCAGAATCTCTATCTGCTATTATAGATTAAGTATTACTGTGTGTTAATTTGGAGTAACATTATGGCCAGGTTTAAGTTCTGTTTGTACTGTTTGTATACTTGTATTAGTTCAAGGTGCTAAGTACTGTTTATATACTTTTATTAGTACCAGGTATTAAGTACTGTTTGTATACTTGTACAAGGTTCTAAGTTCTGTTTGTATACTTGTTTTAGTACAAGGTACTAAGTTCTGTTTGTATACTTGTTTTACTAAAAAGGTACCAAGTTCTGTTTGTATACTTGTTTTACTACAAAAAAGGTACTAAGTTCTGTTTGTATACTTGTTTTAGTAAAAGGTACTAAGTTCTGTTTGTATACTTTTATTAGTAAAAGGTACTACATACTGTTTATATACTTGTATTAGTTCAAGGTACTAAGTTATGTTTGTATAACTTGTTTAGTACAAGATACTAAGTTATGTTTGTATATGTATCTTAGTATAAGATTCTCAGTTCTCTTTGTTTACTTGTTTTAGTACAAGGTACTAAGTACTGTTTGTATACTTGTATCAGTACAAGTACTAAGTAAATTTTTATATTTTGATATTTCTGGATCAAGTGTATATGAAGTATAACCTATATAGTATGTACTTAGCTGCATAATTATATAAACCACACTTTGAAGTAAAGGAACTTGTCCTTGTATTGTTACCATAGAACATGAACCCTTTCTGTAAATCATAAGAACTTGTCATTGTATTGTTACCACGTAACATATGAACCCTTTCTGTAAATCATGGGAACTTGTCATTGTTTTGTTACCATGTAACATATGAACCCTTTCTGTAAATCATAGGAACTTGTCATTGTATTGTTACCATGTAACATATGAACCCTTTCTGTAAATCATAGGAACTTGTCATTGTATTGTTACCATGTAACATGAACCCTTTCTGTAAATCATAGGAACTTGTCATTGTATTGTTACCATGTAACATATGAAACCTTTCTGTAAATCATAGGAACTTGTCATTGTATTGTTACCATGTAACATGAACCCTTTCTGTAAATATTAGCATTGGAATAATTTCTAAACTCTTTTTTTATGTTGTTGTTTGTAGGAGAACAACGCAGAAGTTTTACAAATTTCATTTTCAGAAGAAGTAGTTTACGAGGAGAGAAAGAAAGAAATGTGGCTATCAGACCAATTTTTGAGTCACTACCAGTCACTCAAGGATGCAGGTAAGTATGATGTGCTGTTTGATTCTTAATTTCACTGAGAATCTCCTCAGCTATTAGATTGTACCGTTAAGTAAAATCTCTGTGTTTAAGTAGATTGCTTCTCTGTACTTAAATTGGTAGTTTTTGTGCTTTTAAATCGCTGTTTTTTTCTGTGATTAACTTTTTCAACATGGGCTTGGTTAATATGACCAACCATGTGACCTCTTTGTACTTGCTTAAAGCCATCTTAGATTGAATACTTCTAACTTTCAATATACATGTGTGTCTTCTGAAATATTGTTATTATTTATCCAATATAATCTTAACTTAACTAAAAAGATCCATATTTACTTTTATAATAATAGATAAAGTATAAACATGGCAAACAAGATTTAAAGTACTTACCCAATATTTTTTATTATGCTGTCTATTATCAAGGACATTTAAGCTAGCTTTTTTTTATACAAGTGGTAGTAATGCACTACATTTTTATTTAATTAAATAATGCACCTTGGAACATACACTAATAACATGGGAAAAAGTATACAATTTTCCTTAACTGTCAATATTCTTCTGGCTTTTTATGTATGCAAAAAGAGCCATTACAAATTCATTAAGAGAGCTTGTAATCTGAATGAAGTTGATTATGATTTGTTCAGAACACAACATAATACAAGAGGTCATTTGATAAATGAAAACCTTCACTTTCTATTTGTTTTATGTAATACATAATTGAATATTAGATAGAACTATTAAATCCTGAAACAGTGGATGTGGCAGGAGGGGTCTGATTTTCTAATTGATAGTTCTATAACCAAACAGAATTGAAAGTTATAAAAATTATGTTTTTTCTGAGCAATGACAATTTTATAATGAGTAATTTATGTTTAATTTTATATATTTTGGAGGTATGGTGGATAAATTAGAGAACAGGCTTGGAGAAAAATGTATCATGTTTATCATACAAAAGGCATAATGTTTTAAATATTGCCTTGTAGAATTAAGAACTTATTAAATATAGCTCATTAGCTAAGATTTTATGCACAGTTAAAGTATACCCAAGATAAGAGTCTTAACTTTTGTGGCTTCTCCAGTTTTAAGTTAGTAGTCTCTCCAGTTTTAAGTTGTTTTTGTCCAATTTTAAGTTGGTAGGTTCTCCTGTTTTTTATATGTAAAAACTTTAAAAAAATTAATATAACCAAATGAAGATCTTGTAAGATAATTTTATATACAATTAAAAGGTGAGTGTATTTGTTTCTAATTTTAAACATTTGTTTGCAGTATACATTGTTAATAATACTCAAAACATTCAGAGTCTGATAGCAAAAAAACTACAATACAAAAATACTAAATCTTTTGTTAAAACAATTAATTAAAAATAATCTCATTCTTTATGTAATTGTAATCTTTACATATCTTTAGAACAACTGGTAAGATTTTATTAAAAAAAACTCAGAGTTAACTTAAGAATTGTTGAACTGTATATAATTTTACATATGAGAAGTAACTCAAATGGGCACAAACATAACCATATGATTAAGTCAGTTGCTTCTCTGAGCTTAATTTGGTAGTTTTTATGTGATTCAGCCTATAGTTTCACTTTGTTTAAGTTAATGGCTTTACTCTGTTTGCAGTAATAGCTTTACTGTACTCAGATTAGTATTTTTACTCTATTTATAATGATAGATTTAGTGTGCTCAGGTTGGTGGCATAACTCTGTTTGAAATGATAAATTTACTGTGCTCAGATTGGTGGCTTCACTTTGTTTGAAGTGATAGATTTAGTTTGTCAAGGTTGATATCTTAACTCTATAATTTGATAGCTTAAGTTACCAGTTATACCATATTTGAAGAACCAACTTCACCATATTTATTTATGAGCTACACTCTGAATAAGTAAAAATATTTGAAGATTTTCAACTTACCAGATACTTAGAGAAAACTTGCTGTTAAACTTTCTTCATATTAAAATAAAGTGTTGTTTTCAGTATGATATTTTTATGATTGAGCAAATGTTTTACACCCCTCCCCCATCAGCACCTAGAAACTCACTAAAGTAAAATTTTGAACTAAAAGTGTATAATTCTGGTTGTTTATTCTTAATACTTACCTTATTTTAGGTCTGTCATTTAATTACTATCTCATTTTGTTCTGACTATTCTAAACTAGACAAGCACCTGAAAATCCTGAAAGCAAAGTGGAATCCCTAAAAATGAAAAATGCTGTGCTGTGTGGTGTTATTTTGTCAGAATTCCTTAAAGAACTTGCTGCCATTAGTCAGGAGCACTCTGTTATTCAAGCAGATCCCGAGTTTTGGACCACGGATTCAATAGCCCGTGATAACAATTAACAGAAACACTAAACCATCATTATCATCCAATATACAGTTTTAATTGTGTATATAAAGATAGTGTTGAAAAATTAAAACCAAAAAAAGCTGATAATGGTTCTGCATAATCCCAAGAATACACAAAGAAATGACTACAAATATTTATTGGTGATTCAAAATTATGGCATCTGTGGAGAGAGAAATGTAGGTGTCGACTCATAGTAACAAAGCCAGATTTTATAATATTGGATTGATTAGGCCCAGCCATTGAATTCATGTTAATATGTATCCTACAAATGTTTATTTTTTTTAAAGATAAAAGTGTGATAATTATTAAAAGTTGTAGTTTATTCAGATTTTCTGAAATGTAATATTCCTAAAAAGTGATGTGATTCATTTTTTTGTGTTTTAAGGTTCTTAAGCAGCCTTAAAAGTGAAAAACATTGTTGATCCTGTAGTTAGATTTTTTATTGATTTAAAAGTTAGAGTTAGGAGTATGAATATGGGAAAATTTTCCCATTTCCAAGGGTATTTTTCTAATCTCCATATCATGATACGTGAATGTGGTTTGATTACATCATAGCAGTGATATTTGTGTGATTTTATACCAGTTATTTATAATTATGTGTACATTTTTAAATTCATCAGCCTTAAGGTTTTGTAAATATCTTTTATTGCAATGTTGTGATTATGTGTTTTAAAATAGTAATACTTCCTCTTCTCACAAACTGCAACTATATCAAATGTTTATTTTTAATCAAACCTAAGACAGAGTATTTCAAGCAAATAAAGTGAGCAAAATAAACTGCAGTTAATAAGTAGTTGTTTAAATACAGGAACCACACTTACCTTTGAACTGTTAACAAAATCTAACAAATGTATCATAGGTTACAGAGTGAGTGTTTGATTGTGCCTTAACATATATTTTTGTGAATACTTGTCTTAGTTATTAAATGGGTAACATACATCTTATAACAAAATATTAAAAACAGCTACCACACATTAAGAAGCATTTTTTTATTAAACCATTCATTAACCCAAACTGATCCTATATTTACTGTTTTTCATTATGGCTTGTTGAAGTTTTTCTATAAGAGAAGAGAAAAAATTCTTTATTGACAACAATCACAATAGTTTGAGAAGTAAATAGTATATTATTAAGAAACGTATAATAGGATATTGTACTTTTAATGCTAGTTTACTAGATAAAACTAATAAATAAAACTAACTATTTAAGACATTTCTTCTGTATGTTAAAAATTACAAGTTGGTATTTGTAACACTACTTAGAACTTAGAACAAAAATGATAGTAATGACAATGAACAGCTGAATTAGCAGGTGGTAAGTTGACTTATTTATTTAGAAATACAGGATTAAATGAGAATAAATTGAATACAAAGTGACAGGTGGTCTCTAAGATATACAAAAGGTAACTCTGGAGCTATGACCAAATGATAAAACAACGGACTAAAGATCAAGAATGGAAAATGAATGGAAAGAAAAACATGATTATAGATAAGTATGTAGTCAGAAAGTTGATTATTGGTAAAAATAATATGAAATAGATAAGTACACAGTCAAAACAGTTAATAATTAGCAAAAATAATGATTGATAAGATAGAAATAAGTCATAATTACAGTTGGGCACAGAAAGGATTGAACCACCAATTACCAAAAAAAGAATAGCATTGAGAGTGACTGAATGGTCAATATCAACAGGTGGACAGATGTAAATTTAAGGACGTAAATCTGGATTGAATTCCTCAGTGTAGACAGAGCAGATAGCAACATGGCTTTGCTCTAAAAACAAACAAACAAATGACATGTTAATGGGAATAGTTCTCTTATGGGTCAGCAGTGAACTTTCATATATACTACAAAACTAGTAGACAGAGTGCAAATAGCCTATTTTGTAGCTTTGTAGAAACAGAAAGAAATAGAAAAAAAAAGAAAGGCCAAAACCTAAATATTTTTGTTTGTAGAATCTACATGTTTAGAGATGGTGAACTGTTAAAGAACATCTAGGAATAAAGGAGAGTATTCCAGTTATTAGATGTTTGTTCACACTGATGGATAAAGATCGATAGTCTGGTTACTAGATGTCTCTTCACACTGATGGATAAATATTAATATTCTAGTTACTAGATGTCTTTTCACACTTATAAGAAAGATGAATAGTCTAGTTACTAGATGTCTCTTCACACAAATGGATAAAAAATAAATAGTCTAGTTACTAGATGTCTCTTCACACAAATGGATAAAAAATAAATAGTCTGGTTACTAGATATCTAGTCTTTTCATACTGATGGACAAAGATCAGTAGTCTGGTTACTAGATGTCTTTTTGCACTGACTTATAAAGATGAATAGTCTAGTTACTGTATGTCTTTTCACAGATGGATAAAGATGAATAGTCTGGTAACTAGATGTCTTTTCACACCAATGGACAAAGATAAACAGTGTAGTTACTTTATTCATCTTTCCACACTGATGGATAAAGAAGAATAGTCTAGCTACTATATGTCTCTTCACAAATGGAGAAAGATGAATAGTTTAGGTACTAGATGTCTTTTCACACCAGAGGAAAAAGGTGAATTGTCTGGTTACAAATACCTATTCACACTGGTGGATATAGGTGAATATTCTGATTATTAGGTGTCTTTTCACACTAATGGATAAAAGTGAATAGACTAGTTCCTATATGTCTCTTCAAACTGATGAATAAAGATAAATAGTCTGATTACTAGATGTCTCTTCACAGATGGAGAAAGAAGTGAAAAACCAATTATTCTAAAGGAAGCTGGTAGAATTGTTTGTTTGTTAAAGTTTGGCAAAGAAAGAATTGACAAACTAATAATGAAGATGCAAAAGGAAGGTAATTGACTGGATAAACTGCTAAGTAGTTGTGATAAAAACTTTGTTTTGTACATATATAAAGATACTTAATGCTACCAGCACATAATCAAAAGAGTTTAAATGGGAATCCATCCATGGTATACTATGATTTAAGATGTAGTTTATGGCTACTGTACTTTGTTATGAAACTTTTCATTGACACATTAATGGTGGATCTCCAGTTTCTCCAATGTATAGGGCCTCTAATTTTTACATTCCTTTGGTTATGTGACATTTTTGATGAACATTTTGAAATGGACCTGATTTTTATGTTGTGATTTGAGGGTAAGACATTTTCATGGTTTTCATATTTGTGTAGTTACACCACTGCTAATATACAATATCGACTGTGTAACTGTATTACTCTCATATACTCTGTTTCTAATGTTTTTTCTTTTATTTATTGAGCTTGTTTCCTAACCATCGAATGTATTTAAGTAGCTGTCTTGTAGAATAATTTGTCTAAGTGTTTTTGTACCAAGCATGCACCATACATTTTATGTAATTTTCTTATAATCACTCCTTTCCTTACAGAGGAAGGATGGTGTGACTGAAAGTGTAGAACTACAGGTTCTTCTTATGGATATGTATATATTGGTTCAGAGAGAGAAGTTGTCTCTGATTCTTAGCTGAAAAGTACACCTTGAATTATGGTGAACCAAAATTGGACACTTAAGATTGATCTCCCCCGTGGCACAGCAATATATCTGCAGACTCACACTGCTGAAAACCAGGTTTCAATACCTGTGGTGGGCAGAGCACAGATAGCCCATTATGTAGCTTTGTGCTTTCTTCTACATGAACAAACATTTACAATTATAACTAGGGTTGATCATAAAATAAGAAGTTTCTTCTTATAGAATAGTATGAACTAGTAATTAATAAAAATAGAATATGGTCCATTGGCTTAAGTTAATCAGATATTAAAACTGTGAATATTAATAATGGAAGTTAACTTCTAGTTATTAAGTTAAACATTATTATTCTGCTTAATTTTATTTTGTGTTTTTATATAGACCTTTTAACAGTAATAATTAAATTATCTAATTTACATAATAATAAACATGATCACATGCATGGAATACTTTTATGTGGTTTAACTCTTAGAATGCAATGGTCTGGCCTTGATTTCAGTAAAAGAGTACATTATAAAAACTTAATGCAGGTCTAAAACAAAAATGTTAATTAAATAAATATAAGCTTCACAAAATCTTCTGGCTTTGACACTCATTTCATTCACTCATAACTGGTGTTTTTATGTGAAGATTGTATAACTCACATTAACAATGTATTAATATTTGTCTTTCACAAACTCCATCAGCAAATCTTCAATAGTTATTTGCATTCTTCACATTTTAACTTTTTTAGAATGTGCATCTCTCTGACTATCAGGACTGTTCTATTTATCTATTCATTTAATTATGAACGAGATAACACATCTTAAACATTTCTTTTAACTAAGTTTATTTTACTTTGTGAATGAATTGTTGTAAATTATAAAAATGTCCAATATAGTTTTATAAATTGTAATCATGACAGAGTTGAAAAGGTTGTGGTAATTTTATTATTTAATAAATTTATCCTGTTACCTCAATTTAAATACTGTTTTATTTCTGTTTTGTGAAGCAACTTCAAATTACTTTTCTATTTAAAACACGTCTGATGTTAATTAATTAGGTGGCTCTTCACTGTTCAATGTTTTTAACATATTAAAGAACCTGAGATGTTATTTTTACCTTTCAAGAATAAACTGTGGTTGTTAACTGAATTAAACAGATTGTCTTCTTATCAAAGTGTGTGGTTTCTCTGCACTGCTTTATTTTTTGGTAAGCTATATTACAAGTAAGAAAATTTCAGATCTAATAAATGAAACTGGTTTAAAGTTGATCTTTGTTGCATCTGCTCAGAAACATATTTGCTAAAATGTACAAAAAGTATTATAGAAAAAATATAAATAGTTCTGAACAATGAAATGGTAAGACATTTCTAGTGTTGTGAGACATCATGAAATTGTAATTATGTTTCCAATGTTTATTTATTGAAAAACTCATAAATACTGAGAGTTTGGCTTCAAATGTTCTAGAAATGTATTGCTCAGTGCTTAGTTTGTTACAGTTTTCAACATTTGTATAATACTCTGTCAATCAGTTTTAAAGGTTTAAATATAGTCATTTGTGTTTCTCAATCAAACCCAAGTTTTTGTTTCAGTTTTAATCATTTGTAAAGTTTCTCTCGATCAGTTTTAATGGTTTAAATACAGTTGTTAGTAGGTGTGATTTTCAATCAAACCCTTGTTTTTGTTTAAGTTTCATGGTTTAAATATACTTGTTAGTAACTGTGTTTCTCAATCGATTCCTGGTTTTTGTTTAAGTTTTAAACATTTGTATAATACTCTGTACTTCAGTTTTTATGATTTCAATACATTTGTTAGTATGTGTTTATTCTCAATTGAACTCTATATTTGTTTGAGTTTTAAATGCTTTTATAATACCTCTTCATCAGGTTTAATGGTTTAAATCCAGTTGACATAGTATGTTTCTCAATCGAACCAGAGTTTTTGTTTCAGTTTTAAACGTTTGTATAATTTTTTCTCACTCAATTTTAATGTCTTTAAATACAGTTGCTAATAGGTTTGTTTCTCAGTCAAACCATAGTTTTGTTTCAGATTTACACGTTTGTATAATTTTTTCTCACTCAATTTTAATGTCTTTAAATACAGTTGCTAATAGGTTTGTTTCTCAGTCAAACCATAGTTTTGTTTCAGATTTACACGTTTGTATAATAATCTGCCCATCAGCTTTTATATTTTAGATACAGTTGTTAGTAAGCATGGTTCTTAATCTAACTCCAGTTTTTGTTTCTGTTTTACACTTGTATAATACTCTATACATCAGTTTTAATGGTTTAAATACAGTTGTCAGTAGCTGGGTTTCTCAATCGAACCCTAGTTTTTGTTTCAATTTTAAAGTTTGTATAATACTCCTTCCATCAGTTTTAAGGGTTTTAAATAGAGTTGTTAGTAGGCGTGTTTCTGAATCGAACCATATCTTTTGTTTCAGTTTTAAACGTTTGTAAAATACTATGTTTATCAGTTTTAATGGTTTAAATACCGATGTTAGTAGGTGTGTTTCTCCATCCAACCCTAGTTTTTCTTTCCTTTTAGTCGTTTGTATATTACTGTTTCCATCTGTTTTAATTGTTTAAGTAACTATACAGTATTCAAATCAATATCTCTACCTCCACCTGTTGTCATTATGAATAACTAATAAGACAAATTTAAGACAATAGATACAATACTGAAATAAAAAAAAAAAGAGGTGAAAATTATGGTTTAAGAAAAAGTTATAGATTTTTTACTCAGCGTTAAGAGTACAGTTCAGATTAAGTTTAAACATATGACATCAATAAAAATATTATTGATAGTTTGTGTCTGACAATTTAAAAAACAAACACAAAAACACTTTGGTCACCCTACGCATGAAAGAAATTGCGAGGTAAAAATGAAAGTTGTAAATGGAAAATTTAATTGTAAAATGATTATAAGATAACTTTAGGTGTGGAATAAAACTTAACCAGATACCAGTTAATTATTATTATATTATCCTTACTTACACATACCTAACTTCAGATCGTTATCTAGACCGAACAAGTCAGATAAAAAACAACACCAACAATATTTATTAACCAAACTCCACAAATATTTTCAGCCCCGCTACTTCACTAAAAAGCTATTTAATATGAATTTGTTACCAAATACTTTTTATATACATCATACAATAAATAATGAAAAAAAATTACCCCCTCATTTACAAACTGTGTCTGTCGTAATTATAATTTTGAATTTATTTACAATTAAAAGAACACAAACGAATAAAGCAATGAGTTGAAACGCGATACATAGTGGGAGAAAAACAAACAAACATATAGACACTGTACATATATACATGATGGAGAAAAACACAAGAATGATACAAATAATAAAATACTTAATACAAATATGTACGAAAAAAAATAATGAAGAAAATTAATTACATATACAGTTATGACAGAAAGTGTTCGTAACCTTGCGTCGTGAGTGGTATTTTCCTCATAACTTAAAAAGTAACACGATTAGGATAATGAAAGTAGGGCCCGGCATGGCCAAGCGTGTTAAGGCGTGCGACTCGTAATCTGAGGGTCGCGCCAAACATACCCTTTCAGCCGTGGGGGCGTTAAAATGTTACGGTCAATCTCACTATTCGTTGGTAAAAGAGTAGCCCAAGAGTTGACGGTGGTTGGTGATGACTAGCTGCCTTCCCTCTGGTCTTGCACTGCTAAATTAGGGACGGCTAGCACAGATAGCTCTCGAGTAGCTTTGTGCGAAATTCAAAAACAAACAAACAATGAAAGTATAGGATATTATAAATATTATACTAGCACACATCTACATAAATGTTTATGTAAATTGAATGACAAACTGTTTATAAACAAATAACCAAACATAGGAGGGGCAGAAAGTGTTCGTGCGTCTACTTTAATGGTTAGTTGTGTAGCCTTTCAGGTGAATTACTTGGCGCAATCTCTCCTCATAGCCCTCCATGATCGTTTGACAGTACTCGACTGGTATTTTCTTCCATTGGCCTTTATCAGGGGCGTAGCCAAGGAAGGGGGTTGTTGTTAAAACCTCCCCATGGACCCAAACTTTTTAGACAAGTTCAGTTGCCACCTGTAAAGTTTTATAAAGATCCGTGATTGCATGGCAGATAATTTCACACACAACAAATGGTCAAATACAAATTTGTGATTGAACACTCGTTTAATACAGCAAGTTTTGTCAGAACTAAAAAAACACAATCGAATATCTATGAAAGGCTCAAACGTATGTTCGTTCTTTCAAGGACATCTACAACACAGTTTGGTTCAACTTTAATATCACGGTGAATGTATAATAAGGCCTACTTTGCTGAGCTTGATAACTTTAAGTTGCATATCACATATATAGGCCTATATATTTATATTATGTTATTATTAAAATATTATTTTATGTTATTTATGATTAAAAAATAAGACAAACATCTCAGTATGCCATTCTGAAATTTGTCCAAAAGGTGGTCTCAGAATGCATAATTCAGGCTTTTATGTTTTTATTAAAATTTCCGGGGGCATGCCCCAGACCTCCTCTAGCATGGCTTCGCCTGCGGCTTGCATCAAGCACTCAAACTAACCCCCCCCCCCCCCCAGATGGCTATTTCTCGCTACCCTTCTGTTCTTTAAAGAAGGCCTCCAACTCTTGCAAGTTTTTCGGATGATGCTGATGAACCCTGGTCTTCAACTCATGCCAAACGTTTTCAATTGAGTTGAGATCAGGTGACTGCAATAGCCACTCCAGGACGCTTATATGGTTCCTGTGCAACCAGGATTGCACATATTTCGATCTGTGCTTAGGGTCATTATCATGCTGGAAGATCCAACGACGCCCAAGCCCCAAGTTCTGAGCATCATTCTTGATATAAGTGCTTAATATAACAGCGTACTCTTCTTTTTGCATGATTCCGTTGACGCGGTTAAGGCTGCCTACACCAGAAGAGCTAAAGGAACCCCATAGCATGATCGAGCCACCTCCGTGTTTAACTCTATGGAGGTGTTCTTTGGAAGATTTCGTTCCCCCTTCTTACAGAAAATATAGCGAACATCATTATGGCCGAAAAGCTCGAGTTTAGTTTCGACTGACCAAAAAATACTCTTTCAATAGGTAAAGGGTTTATCTCATCAGTGGTTCCCAACCTTTTATGCCCCACACCCCTAAAAAATTTTAATATGTTCTCGCACCCCTTACAGTAATTATTTATTTAAGAATAAAAGTCAGGGTGGCCAAAACAAATGTTATCTCGCACCCCCTGGAACGCTATCTCGCACCCCTGGCTGGGAACCACTGATCTACATGCTTTCTTGCATACGTCAATCGTGCTTCTAAATGAACAGGCTTTATATATGGACTTCTACGAGGACGGCATGCTTTGAACCCAGAAGAGCGTAACATGTTCGTAACTGTAGAGGTGCTTACTTTAACCCCAGTTTCCCTTACCTGTTTTTGTATGTCATTACGTGTTAAACGAGGGTTTTTACTAACTTCTCTGAGAACCTTCCTCTTGGTTCTCTCTGGACTTTTGGTGGGGCGTCCGGAACGAGGGAGGTTAGCAGTTGATCCTGTTAGCTTAAACTTGGCAATTATGCTTTGAACAGTAGATATCGGCACATTCAGTTGTGTAGCAATACCGAAAAGAGGCACACGAGACTTGTATTTTACAATAATTCGGTTTTTTAAATCACTGGACAGTTGTTTCCTGTTCGCCATGATGACCAAGCAGATAATGACGGAGACGGCTCTAAGTTGCCGGAACACTTTCTGTTCCTCCTATTTTTGGTTATTTGTTTCTAAACAGTTTATTTGTCGTTTAATTTACATAAAAAATATGTAAATGTGTGTTAGTATAATATTTATAAAAGAACATGCTTCTATTAGTCTACTCTTGATACTTTTTTTAAGTTATAAGCAAAAACCACTTTGGACGCAGGGTACGAACAGTTTCTGTCGTAACTGTATATATACATATATAAATATGAAAAAAATGATTGATAAGAAAAATTAATACATATATACATATAACTGAAAAAATGAATAATATGAAAAATTAATACATATATACAAGAATTACAAAAAGTGAGAACGGAGTTAGGACGGCTCAGAACCCAACCTCCCACCAACGCATTGAGAGGTGAAACGTGCGGCCACCACCGATGGAAAAAGTCCACGAAGCTCATCCGCCGAAAGTCCTCTTCGAGACAGAGTAACAGCTCATACCTGGCCTCACTCAGTTTCTTAAAGTACGACACCAGTGCCTGCTCGAAAACAAATTGGTTTCCACCAAGACAAATGACGTACGTAAAGACTGTTAACGTATACTAGAAAGAAAAGGCCAAGTGGTTGGGAACAGGAACCAGCACATGATATAAAATGGTCCTAGCCGAGAGTGGTGGGACCCGGAAAAGGCGGGCCACCTTTTTCCAGATCTCCACTGACGTCGGATAGAGGACCAACCTGTGCATAACAGACTTCACCTAAGAGTGACATAACTCACTTGCACAAAACATTCCACAGAAACATACGCTCCCTCACCTAAAGGATGTTATGCACCACGCACCAGTTGAAAGCCTAAAGATAGCTATCAACATTACGCAGCACAACACGGCCCCAAATAATGTCCCACAACAGAGCAGGGTAGTGTTGCTCAATTCTGTGGGTACATTCAAAGACCAGCAGGCGGTAGAGGGAACGGGTGTTCGACGGAACATCGGCTGACGCGACGCGGCATCGCCGTATCGCCGCAGCAACGTCCACGTACCACGAAGGAGGGTCAAAACAACTCAGTGTTTGCAGGCTCAATGGAACACCAAAGAGCCTTCGCCCCGTGTCAATCAAGAATCTAGTGAGGTGACAACAGGGATGACCCTCCTAGGACAGAGAGTAAAAGGTGGTACACAAAAGGAGAGAACGACACTGGGTTCGGATGCATGGTATGCCAAGACCTTCTCTGGGAGGTGGCAGGATAAAAGAAAGTTGAGACAGCCTCAGGCTTGCCACCCCACAGGAAGGTGAAAACAGTGGAGTCATCCAGAGGAAGAACAGCCCCAAGGTACCAAACCAAGGGGAGTATCCTCCTTACCACCTCCTCCCTGCTAAACAAGTTAGCGGTGATCGTACTCTGTCGAACCGACTAGCTGTACCACCTCTCCTAGGCAACCTGGGGCTCGCGAGAAAACAAACCCCAAAGCAAGTGACTGGGGAGGAGGTCCAATCCAGTCCAAACGGGAGTTGGCACACAAGGCCCATTTACTCAGCAATCTAGCCCGAGACTTGGCATAATTGAGCTGGGCAGCACTGGCCCATTGTAACGGTGGACAGTGGCCAGCGCCGAACCGAAGTATGTTGAGTTCTCAATGAACAGGTTCACATCGTCTGCATGAAAACATGCGTAACACTCATATCATCCGGCAGCTGGAGGCCACATACCGAAACCGAATGATACAGATAAGAGAACAGGCACTCGATCACCAACGCATAAAACGAATGGGATAACGGACAGCCCTGACGAACTCCCTGCAAGATGAAAAGGAAGAGGTCAGATATCCGTTAATCAAGAGTCTGCTCGAAGCGGTCACGTACAAGGCTTACCTGCACTGAACAAAACAGGAGGAAGGCCACATCTCTCCAGAACGAACCACAAAAATTTGTGGTGAACTCGATCAAAAGCTTTGCTCTGGTCGAAGGACACAAATATCGCAGGGATATCCCTATCCGCGATATAATGGAATAGGTCCCAGAGAAGCACCAGACTTTGTTGGATGCTTCTGCCACGCCCCTCACGTCTGAGTGCAGTGAACCAAGGAAGGCGTAACTACACCCAAACGGGCACGCAGGACTTTCCAAATAATCTTTGCATCCAAGTTCAAGAGATACTGAACGCCACGAGGAAAGATCTTCAGTCTGGCTGGCTCTTTGTATGGCTTTGTCTTTCTCGTCTTTTCCCTTCATTGATTCATCAATACTCTTCATACCTTATAAGTTAAATAGGGGGACTGAGTTATAAGTTACGAAGCTCGTTGACAGATTGATTTATGTATGTCATTTTATATTATGAAACTATAAATCAACAAGATCTTTATTTATAACGGATTTATTTTCACCAGAAATAAAATTAGAAATATAATCTATGAAATAGAAATGTATTTTCTCGTCGTATCCTTTGCAGTGCATTACAGTTTCACTTATTCAAGACTTCTAAACAGAGATTTGATGAGATAACCAAAGAAATATAGTTAAGCGTTTAAGAATTAGATATTACATAGTGAAACAACTGTTTGATGGTTGTATTATAAACTTTGTTCCAAAGCGAAATATTTCACAATATCCAATATTTTTAGTGATAATTAAGTTATCTGCACATTAATCATTGTTCTTGAGGTCTTCTGATTATTTTTCTATTATACTGTGTCATAATCAAGAACTAGAACGTGCTTTAACTATGGGGCTTTGGTGATTGAAAAGTGTACTATGTAATAGAAACCAAGATACGAATTTAGATACCAGAAATATTCATTTGAATACAAAATACGTAGGTTTAGTGTGAATAAGTAATACTTAGTCAATCAACTTAATACTGGGCGAAGATGATCAAAACAATAAAAATAAGCTTCTTATAACTAGATGTTATACAAGGTAACAAGTATTTAATGATTATATTACAAACTTCCTTCCGACAAAGTTATACATTTAACTACATCCAATATCTTTAGAGGTAGTTCAATTATCTGTATATTAGTCATTCTACTTGACATTTACTGATTATTTTTCTATTATACTTTGTCATATTTTACATGAAACATACCAAGCTTTACATCAAGTCCGTCAGTTTATTCTTGAACCATATTTTTTTTAGTATCATAACAATTAACAATAAATTATCCGTTCACAAAGATCTGAAAATATTTACTTTAATCAGAGGATCTTCTTCACACTGGACTTGAAAACGATTAAATATTGTAATGAAGAGAAACTAGAACGTTCTATAAATCTTGTCTGTTTCACAAAACATTTGGTACAAATTTAAATGGTCAGTCGCATGATCACAAAATATTCTAGTGTGTGTCCAGTAGGTTGTTTTATTGATGATTGTGACCAATGACAGAGTCAATTAACTTACTGCTCAGATAACGGTAAGTATTTGTGGATCAAGAAAGAGAAGTTCTTTTTTCAGAGCTCAGTGACTGTTACAGTGATGTCCACTTATGAACTAAAGGTTTTCAACCTTGCGAATGCCGCCAGCAAATCAACTAACTATTTCATGTACACTCAGAACTGTTCGCACCACTCCAAACATAATCTCAAATGACCGATTTAAGATGTATTCCTTCTCCATTAGTTTAAAGTTAATACGTCTTATCCATAACCATAAAACATAAGAAGAAACAGTCTCTTTCGTTTGTAATAGAATGACGTAAACACACGTTTAATCAAAAACAACAGTAAAGAAAACCACGAGTCAATATACTTCATTTTTTATTAAATAGTATAAAAGGAAATAAAAACATAGAAACTCTGTAAATCGTATCAGATCATTTCAACATTAGTCAAAGACTGAGATAAAATTAGGATAACAAAAATTCACACATGTTTGATTATCCTGTGAGTAACGAATCGTACTTGTATTATTCACTACAAATATGTATCTAACTTCAGATCGGATCTAGATAGTCGTACAGAACCTTCCAATAACGCCACTAAGGGTAGGCAAGGCATGACCATGTGGTTAAAGTGCTCGATTCGTAATCTGAGGGTCGTGGTTCGAATCCCTTCACCCCAAATACACTCGTTCTTTCAGCTGTAGGCGTTATAAAGTGACGGTCAATCCCACTATTCGTTGGTAAAAGAATAGCCCAAGTGTTGGAGGTGGTAGTGACTAGCTGCCTTCCTCTAGTCTTACACTGCTAAATTGGAGACGGATAACGTAGATAACCCTCGTGCAGCTTTTCGCGAAATTCAAACACAAAGGACTATAATTTTATTATGTTTTATATTACTTTAAATAAATACTTTTACGTCACACAAACTAGTGTTAATATTACACACTAAACAATTTAGAATTTATTCTAGTTCAGTAGTAAAACAAATACAGATTAATCCTCAAAGATATGCTACTTGTTTATTAGGCCAGTTTAACATAGGCAGTCTTGTATAGAAAGCAACCTAACTGGCTTTCTGCAAGTTTTTGCACACGTTTAGAGTGGCGGTGTAAGAACGCTTACTTTGGTACATTTAACGTATAACTTTTCACAGTGGGACCTAAAACAGACCTATAAATTATGTCATTTTACAGATAAGATTATTCCTCTATATTTAATTTCAAGGAAACTGCATAGCGTATATCATAGAAATGTCAGAAAATGGTAAAATTTACTTGAAATGTCTTTCAAACCTTAAATCATTAATTAATTAATTTTTTTATCCAAATGATTGGATGTTTATAAAACCTTGTAAGAATCTTGAACGTAACTTGTAGGTTGACCTTAAGGTAATAGTAAATAAACTGAAATATTCTGCTGATTTAACTTTACTTGATCGGTAAATCAACTCACAGAATGCACCTGCACTTCCTTATTTGCTTTTACAAGAACTTCAACTCGTCCTCTGTATTTAGTTCACTACGTTTGTTCAGGTAATATTTTTTTTACTGCTGGTAAAAAAAACATAGATTAAGTGTAAATGTTCTTTCATGTGGGATTGTTTTAATAATAGCGTGGAAGGTACACTGGACTATTTACTGTGTCCCACTCGTAATCCAACGCTGTAAAATACGTTAAACCTACCGCTCACATACCAGGGACGTATCATTTAGTATATTATTCTATTCAATCTTATGTACCCGTTCATTATTCGGGTTATGAAGGAATGTTAAATTACATATTAATTATAAGCCAATAAACTTCTCTAAGTCAGTTAAGTGCCTAGGGTTAATGCTCATTCAAAGGCTTAAATGGAACCACATTAGTAACATTACTTGCATGTAAGTAACAGATACTTACTTACAACGCTTGGGCAATATTAATAAAAGATACAGCACTAAACTCCTAACCATTATATGTAAAGATCTATCACAGACCATTGTTTCAATATGGAAATGTAGTTACCTTTAACACGTCTAATTACCTATAAAATAAAACACAGTCACCCAGGACATAATGATGAAAAGTTTACAGATTAGTAATTTACCCACCATCTGAATATCTAACTAGACTCAACGACATCACCCATCCCCATTTAAATTACCATCTGGCCTCTACACAGTAAAAGTTTTTTTTCTTGTGATATTCCACTCCCACCCCATGACTAATCTTAGACGTAGGATCAGTACATCCAGTCCTGAGAAAGACAATATCAAAATACGCTTAATTATAGCTTAAATAAAAATTAAAATTAGTTTTACAACTCTGATAAAAGACAAATCATGATATCCAAGTCATTTTATTCATTTAACTTTGTTAAACAATCATTTCAGTCTGAAATAACTAATCAAATTAATAGTTATATCACAATGTCACTTTGGCAAACTTTCAGTACACTCTGTATGCATCTCTTCGCTAATCTCAACGAAAATCTCCTTGGCGGAAGTCATGACCACGTAAGTAAAGATTTGTTGGATAGTTGACGTTTTACGGCACAAATCAACAAGACTATCCGCACCAAACTACCGGTAAAAATTAAATATGAAGAAAATTATTAAAATTCATATAAAGGAATCATCTTAAACTAAACAAAGTCTATTTTAATTAAAAACTTAAAATAGTGTTAAAAAGAACAAAGATCCTTAAAACTAAAACATTTATAGGGTGGACAGCATAAGGGGTAAACCTATGGACAAAACGTATCTAAAATGGTGCCGTCATTCAGAGCCATAACGACAGGAGTATGGGATATTGTGACTTGAGGGTCACACAGACCACACAGTGTTGCATAAGTAAGTCCCAGATAAAACAAAACGATGAGTCAAAGTCTGTGACCAATGCATAGTCTAGTTA